>NC_135263.1:15233425-15858425 GCF_964204865.1 Styela clava | reverse complement strand
AACGGTTAACCAAGCGTTAACTATTTCCCAGAATTGCTGCACAAATTCACAGAGATAAAATAAATGTAACACAGTTTCAACATGAAAATTACAAAATGTACAATTTGGACTTTGTGTTTTATTTATTCTATATAGCAGGTCATTAGTGGGCACTGCTCGCAAAACAAATTTAACATGGAATGAACGAAGTCTGGATTCAATAACGCAATAAAAGACTTTTTCATACAATGTCACCCAATTATCTAAGTTCCTGCACAATTCTTTTGACCATTTTTTCTATTTTTTCAGTTGGCGGCAAAAAATTTTCATTACAAAGTTTATCATAAATATATCGAGAGGTTTTATCATTGCTTTTTACATCTTCGATCAGACTAAGAATAAGATGTGGATTGACTTGTGATGTTTTTGAAAAATTAGTTTTCCATTCCTGGGGTATACATGATATCCATTTATTACTGAATTTCGTATGATATCTCAAATTTCACTGTTGTATTTGCATTCATAGGAACTCGTTATCTACCCTGTCCGATGACGCTGTTTAATGTCATTTCTCTGTCACACGTGGCGGCCTACGTCAAGGCTGTCCTGAATAAACTTCGCTCTGAACGGCAATTTTATTGGGGAACACGGTAATATGACATCTTTGCCACTACTGATATTTCACTAGCATTTTGTTAGATATGAATTTTGCCTTCCTTCCTACAGTCTTGGTAGGAGGTCAGCAAGGATCCGCGTGAGCTGCGTCGAGCGTCGGTTTGCCAGAATTTACCGTATTCAGCTTAGGTTTTATATGTTGAGCGATTGTAAGACTGGGAAACTGTCATGTTATGGAGGAGTCGTCTTCCAATTATGGGTTAATAATTGATCAAATGAAGATGGAGATCGAGGAATATAAAGTTGATTCTAGTCGTTTTCGTTCTATTCTTTCGTCCGTTCATTTGCCATCAGAGTTATCAAACATAGGAAAACTCTTGGCAAAGTCATTACAAACAACTTCTGATGCATTGGATGTTATAACACCCTGTGCATTGAATTTAACTTTGGCTTTAAGCGATCTAAGCCAGGAGTTGCAGGAATCTGAGATAACGCTTGATTCAAGTCAAAAAAGAATACAAAATTATAAAAGTAAATTTTCTGATATACTTAATACAAAGGAGTTTTGGCGACGTGAGCTGTCACGACTTGAATCGTTAGAAGAGCAGCAACAGCAAGAGAGCAGCAACACAAAGAAATCAACTTCATTTCATTCAAAAAAGATCAAACAATATGACGCCGAATTACGGTCAAATAAACAATTACTTTCATCAGCTGGTTATGAAGACAATATATCGCATGAAACATTAGTATCTTTAGGAAATGAAGTTTCCGAAATGGAAATGAAATTGAAGCCGTTAAGACTTCAGTTAAATTCATATAAAGATCTGCAACCAAGTCTTGCTCAAGCTCAAATAAAACTTGAAGAAAAGAAAATTGAGTTTAAACAAGTTGATAAAGAATTTTCTGATAAACTTGGTGAAATTGGTGCAAATGCACCTAGTCTATGATTCCTATATTTTACATGTGGTATTGTTTGCTACCAGGTAGCGCCACATGTCTGCATATATTTTGAGGTAAACTCAAATGCCCATACTTATTCCCTGGTTTAAAAATGAGAAATGCATAAATAATTTTCATGTGAAATTGCATAAATGTAAATGCTGATCAGTTCATAAAATAGTATGAACGTTAATGTCTGAATGTGCACTTTTGAAGATGTAACAAATTGGTATCAGACCAAAGCCATTCACTTTTGTCATATACTTGTGATTTTAGGTGTTACATTGGAGTTGACATTTCAGCTCAGGGTCAGAGTTGTGAATTAGCATAAAACATTCAACATTAAAGTTTCTGTGATAAACATGACAGCTATTTCTGATTCATAGTCTTAAAATAGAAAAATATAGTTGGAGATACCTTTGGGAAGCTTATAGAATAGAGTTGGTACTTCAGCCTGTGATCCCTATGTACACCTTCAAGTTTCTTGAATAGTTTAGATATGAAAAGATGGACTGTTATTTCAAAAATTTGCTCAGCATCACTATTATATAGAAAATGTTTTGTTATAGATGCATTGTTAATAATTGATTTTTGGACTGCCCTGTTAAATTTTTTATGGAAGTGTTGCTGTTTTCACTTGAATAGAAATCAATGTCAATCGGGCATTGGCAGGATGTAAATACATGTTTTCTTCAATTTTGTGTATTGGTGGATTCTCCCAGAAATAAAAAGACTCTGTGCAAACCATGTTTCAATCATATATTTACCTTCCTACTTAGTAAATATTTTGCATCAAATCTTTGAGAATGTTGGATAGAATCAACATATGAACTTTGCATATTCACCACATGGACTTGGAGCTTGTTGAATGCTCATATTAAGCTATTCTAAAATGTATTAACATATTTGCAATCAACATTTCTATAAATCGACCATACTGCGTTTTTTATAAGAGTATACGTTTTTTTAGCATATCACTGCCATTTCCTAATTTATTGTTTTTTTTAATAGATAATCATTTGTCACATGGCATCATGATGGGTAAAAATCTATGCCCCCGATGCATTTTTATGTTTCTTAATGTTAAAGATGATGAAATATTGAGGAAATCAGAGGAAGAAATTGAGGAAAACCTCATGTCAAGATGGCCCAGTATATTCTCCAAAGAACAAATACTAGATTCCAGTGAATGTGGCGAAATAAAACATTTTTGTCATTCATGTCTTGGCATGCTGCAAGATCAGTTTCTTCATTCTTCAGTTGAAAATATAGCACAAAAGATACAAACTGAACAATATATGTTTAGAAATTTCAGATTGATGATATCGCAACCAGTCCAATTTATTCTTTTTCGAGCTTTCGTTCAACATCATTATAAGAGTGTTATTTCGGATCACAAGCGAAATGGAAATGGATTAGATGTTAAAGACATTTTCAAAATTGTTCTTGAACCGAAATTGGAAAAAGCTCTTTGTTCAAAAGCAGTATACAATGATGATGCTGAACTTGAAGTTACTGTGGTAATAAAACATAGTTTTACAGAATCTCACTTGCTCCCGAAAATTGAAAAATGTTTACCTGAATGCTTCAAGCAATCTAAAAAAGTATTGGAAGGGATGACTAGGAAGAGACCAAGAAATGATCTGACAATATTTACGTTATCTGCGGTATGTCAAGCTTCATCAAAATTGAGTCCCAAGGTTTTAGACGACTTGATTGAACAAAGTTATTTTCAAAATTCTGTGTTTTTGGACCAAATTAAAATCTTGCGGACGCCCATTTATGTGGCCGGAAGGTATTGCAAATATTCACGTGAACTTTCGCAAACACCATGGATAATATCTGGTAAAAGAATATCCGAAATGTCAGTTCAAGAATATATTGCAGATCCGATTAAACTATTATTCAAAGCAGATTCTTATAATTTTTCATCTTCTGGACGAGAAGATATTGATGTTCGAATGTTGGGTAATGGAAGACCGTTTTTGCTTGAATTAGTGAATCCACGATTATGTATTGAAGAAAAAAACAGAGTTAAAAAATTGCAAACTGAGATTAATGAGGTCACTGATATAATAAAAGTAAGAGATCTTCAAATTGTAAGTAAAAATGAAACGAAAAACTTGAAAGATGGAGAAGAGGGAAAAACCAAATCATACTCTGCTGTGTGCTACACTAAGATTAGTCATTCACGCCCAAAAGTTAACAAGCTAACGTTGAAAAGTAACATACTCAAATTGTCTGAATTGAAAAATATTAAAATTGAGCAAAAGACTCCACTGAGAGTATTGCATAGAAGAAATCTTGCTGTTCGTTCTCGAACTATTTTTGAACTTGATGTTGAGATGATTGATGTAACCGATGCCGCAAAAATTGTTAAAATGCCAAAGTTCATTCCAAAAGAGTATATATTTTTCAAACTATGTATGACAACACAAGCTGGAACCTATGTGAAGGAATTTGTGCATGGAGATTTTGGCCGAACAATACCACATGTTGGAATTTTGATTGGTGCTGACACTGACATTCTTTCACTAGATGTGGTTTCCGTAAACCTGGAATGGCCGCTATCATTGCCGAATTGATGAATCAAGATTGAATTGTATGGTTGTTTTGAAGAAAATTTGATTTTCCAATTTTTTGCAATTGCATTATTTAACAACCAACAGGTGTGTTGGCCTGTTTAAGCACTGTGGAATAGTTATAATCATTCATATGTTTGTGTGAATCATGTATTGCATTGTCTTCAATACAAGTACCTCGGCATTGCCATATACATTCAATTAGGAAAATTAAAATAAAATTTGGGAAACAATATTGTGAAGCTTATTTCTATATATTTATGTCACCATCTGTGAGTAGGAGAACAAAAAATATCCTGTGGACTGTTAGAAAAGCTGGTAAAGTTACCTGCTTTTGAAGTAGAATACTAAACTACATTTTTAGTGATTATAATTTTTTATCGGCTTCCAGGTATATGGCGTGTCATTTTCAAGTTGTCTTGTAAATCCTTTCCTAATCGAGAAGGGTCCATTGGGCCCGCAGTCGCCAAATAGTTTTTTCAATGGCATACGATGTTATTTCCGTTCTATTCATTTCAATATTTCGTCGGCTAGCCGTTAGGTTCCTCTTTATTTGATCTCGCCTGTCTGTGGTGCAGAAAAGTAGAACCACTGCTGTATTTTATATCATCGGCCAATGGACTTCTTCGTGTGCCTCAAAAAGCACTCGCAAATCTGAATTCCGACGTATTCTAAATATCGCTGGAACGTATCAAAGGTTGGCAGGCGCAACTGTGACGGGGTCGCAAAATTGTTACTGTTAGGTTTTCTGCAAGGAGTTGATATCGTTTTTATCCCGGGATAGAGGAAGCCGATAAGATGTGATCTTTGAGTTGGAAAAGGGGGTTTGTTACTGATAAACTATGCAGAGATGCAAAAATAGACTTGGATAAAAAAAAATCTTGCCTTAAGCTTTTGCTCGCCTGATTCTATAATCAGCTTTTTTTTAATTTATTTCTATCAATTATTTTATCGCCCGTCATGCTGATTATGGAGTCGAAATGTACACTTTTCGTTATTCTAGACTTAGAGTTTCATCGCACCATCTATTGTCCTGCGTTTAACATTATAAATGTTTGTCGCTATATGCGGCGGTGTGGCTCATCGTGCTAAGCTTTAGGAATACGCTCGCCACCGCACCTATGATTACTCAGCGTGGGTCCGCAGGTTCGAATCCCATGCGGGGATAGTTATGTGCGAGAAGATTCCTCCACCATTCCTGCACCAGTGTTAATGTACGGGTGCATTTCACGTGTGTATATGTACGTGGGTGTAAAGATAATGGGACAATTACCACTTTAAACACATTGCATTAAGTTTTTTAAATTATATACAAGCACGGCGAAATTCGAGTGCCGCCGTAAGGTGGTTATGTTTTAAATACCTTGCCTGACCCAACCCAAATGAACGAACTAGTGAGACAACAATTACTCACACAAACAAGAAGATTTTTTGAAAAAAATAGACTTTATACCACAAAAGTTTCTAAATAGCCTCACTACAATAAAATAACAGATAATACTCTTATTAATAGGTATGTTGTTCATCAACTACATAAAATACAAAATTCACAACATGTTCCCCAATAACAAAATCAAATTTTTGGATTTTGCACTCCGCTGGCCAAACACAACATCTACCTTAATATAAAATCAAAGTTCCGAACAAAATCATTAACTCATTTTTGCTGATAAGCAGAAGCAATATAAGCAATACTTTTTTATTATTTTTAATAGCCAAGACATGTGTTGTGGAGAAAACATGTTTACCAAGCATGTGACCTAATTTACATGGATAGTCCAAAATAAGAAGTTAGAGTTGATTGACTTCTAATGCATCTTCTGCTATTATACTATTGCTCCTCATGCTCAAATTTTAAATGTTTTTGGCAGTAAGGCCAATAAGATTAGTAAATGTTGAGTGAACTATAACCTGCTTCATTGTGTTGTAAGTAATACTAATCATTACTAAATATTGGAAAACAACAATCAATACCCATGCTGCATTTTGCCCTTTCCAATCTGTTTTTGGCCTCTAATAATCTAGATTCAATGAATTAATCAAAAAATATAAATTCGATTTGACTCAGATTTGATTTTAAATCAGAAGCCTCTTGTCAATCAAGGTTTTTCTTGCTAAGTTGTATCTGCCAAGTATTCCACGAAGAGATTTGAACACCTAAAGATGAATATAGTGATATATTGTAAAATTTAATCTGCATTCAAGAGAATCTGAGTAATTTTGATTATAAACAATAAAGCTCAAGTAAACTCACCCCACCAACAATGTATGTGATGACAGCAGCAAGAACAAAGTTTTTAGATCCATAATCAACCAGAGAAAATAGGAGAATATCAAACACAAGTAAAGCAAACTCATGTCCATAAAACAGGATATCAGCAAATGAGTAAGCATCATCTGGTAAAAAAACACAGAGTAAGAAGGTTATGTACCTGTATCATATGTTCGATTTTAAATACAAACTCATAAATTTCTTCACAATTGTTGGAACATAATGGGATTTGGAATCTACCAATCAAAATACCAGCACAATACCACTGGATTGATAAACAGGGGCCAATAGTGATAAAAGCCTCCAGGAGGGGGCCAAGAGCCATAAAAGGTTGGGAACTACAGCTCTAACATTCGTAGATGACTAGGGTTCTGTTTTTTTGGTCACACAGTATCTAATCAATCTTTTGCTTCTGTCGAGGAAGGGAAGCAATAAGATATTGCTGGAACTAGCGTCACTGAAGAATATCAGATATAGGATGATCTGCTGCTCTTCACAAAGAATATCAGTACTTTTGGCCAATTAAACTTACCAATCGTAAAAAAAGCTTTATCAATAGGTTCTTGAAACTCAATGTTGAGAAGTTTTTCCAGGAATAACTTGTCTCTGACATTGTAATCCAAATCACGTAGCGACTAATAAAACAAAGTTTCATATTATTAACCCTAGAAATCCATGAATGTCAAGCTTAAAAGGTTTTTCCAGATAACACTGCTATTAGCAGTAAAAAATGATACACAAATTTCAAAGTTTAACCGACATAAATAAACAGTGACAACTAATTGAATACATCTGTGACCAAGAGCCAAATTTAATTTGTCAATAAAGCAGGAAGTGTTTTTATGAATTTTCATGTTAAAAAGTTTGCTGATGATTTCTAACAAAATATTCTTACATGATTAATGAACGATGTCAAAAATGTCCTCATAGTGCTGTAAGCTTTCATACTTTCCGAAGTAATGCCACCTGTGCTCTGTCCACCACCTAGAATAGGACAATTAGACTAGACATTCAGCATACAAGGAACAAGTGTAAAACTTAGTCTCAGTGTCTAATGTTTGTCTTTTTTTCAATACTTTTGAAGCATAGTAATAATGTGATAATATATTATGTATAAAATATAATCGTAACAGGATTTTGCGTTGGAGTGGTAAACCTTTAATATATGAAATGACCCAATAAATTTAAATTTTTTATTACTCGACTAATACTCATAATTATTATTCTATTATAATATTAGTGCAGCAGGACTTGAATTGCATAGTATATTATGTTTATTCCTGCTACAGCATCCTTGCATTATATGCATACGGATATACTAGCTCAAAGGCATTGAGGAAGGATTGGGAGTTAGTCTCGTGTAACCCTTGCGGATAGTTATAATATATGATATTAATATAATTTTTTTTTTTTACTAACAATTAAAATTAAGTGATATAAACATTTCAGTTACAAATATTTACCTCTTGCAGCAGGTTGTGATTTCATCTGTAAATAAATGAATAACAAAAATAAACATATGAAAAAGCCATCAGAATATACAATAAAATGAACAGACAAATAAATATGTAAAAATAAATAATACTTTGACTGAACTATTGTCAAACTAATTACCAAAAAGAACTTCACTGTAAAAAGCTGGAAATTGTTGAAAATGAATGATTGTTTTTATGAAAATAGTATTCGAGGCCTAGGCTGATTTCTGAAGGTTGAACACATTATGTTCATGACCTGACAACTGTGACATATAGGCTCGCATCTTATCATTATTTTTTTCAGTTAATTAATTTTTTAAAACTTAAAAATAACCAACCAGTCACATCTCACATGTCACTACTTGGCTGAATATTTTGCCCAAATGGAGTTCTTCCCATCCTTAGATCGTAGTGCAGAGATGGGGATTAAATTAAAAAAATCCTTCATCTACGAGTCGACATTTGATGGCTTGTACACTAACACAAAGTTCCCAACCCCGTGACAAGTATGACTGTTCTTCATTGGAGTAAATTATTTTCATTAAATATTAATATTAAGTGTTAATATTAAAAGCCAATATTTCATCTGCAAGTTCAGATAAATCCCCTATTGCCTATTACGGTACTACAGATTACAGATTAAAGCATGAACACAGTAAATAATACTCACCAATTGTAGTGGCTGATATATTTTATCATATTGCTGTCTCATTTTCAATGGAATCATTATTTCGAACACTTGATCTTCACTACCTGCAAGTAAACCTCTGGTACTGACCAAATTTTCCTGCAAAAATAATAAAAAATAAAAGTTACATCTACACAACATTTTCGATAAAAAAATTCTGATCATTTGACCCCAGTGCTATGGTCATATAATCCAATTCTACAAACAAGAGTGAAATTTGAAAACCTAAATGTACAGCTGCCTCGCAAGGCCTTCACACGAATGGAAATACAATGCAAAATACAGTCCAACCATTCACAGCAAATTCAAATAAAATCATAAAAAAATAAGTTTTCATTTTGACTACAAACCTCTTCTCGTTTTAGCATTTGATTCATTTCAGCCATGTCAGTGTCAGCTCGTCCATGCACGGATCTTCCATGAATATAATAACCAAATGTTTGTTGCGCCAACACAAATACACTGATCTGTTTTAGTAGTTGACAATTACGGTATAAATAAATTAATTTTAGATGCTATGATTATGTCTATAATTTTTTGACAAATATTTTTTCTATCTATATCAATTCATTTCTTTACATTCCGCTAATCATGATATACATCACGAGACAGGGTGATCCCAACCCAGATTAAGGGGTAGAAACTTAGGGGGTCTTTTGAGGGGGCCCCTGTAAAACCAAGGCAAATAGCAATATTACCAAAAGGTACCCTCTATGAGAACATGAATTAGTAATATGTTCATGACTTTATTTTCTTAATAATACTTGTAATAATAATTTTTTCTAACTCACTTTAATTCTACTACTTCAATTCCTTTATCTACTATCTATTTAAACAAATAATTTTGAATTTAAATTGGATCCTGAATTTGACTCCAAGATGCACTTTAAAGATGCGTTTTGAATTACAGAAATAAAGACACCAGTCATTCGTACATCATTTAACTCTTCTCCAGTAAAATTATAAAAATAAAATACAAACTCACATTAGACAGAGAACAAAGATCGACAAAATCTCGAGTTTTATCACTGATGAATCTTTCATGGATCAATTTGAAATAGATAACCTGTATAACGAAGAAACTTTATTCAGTAGGAAATTTAATCAGATTCAGGTGAACATTTGTTTCAAGCATGTCTGTACTCATACTATGAAAAATGATACTATTTTAGAAAACGTGAATATGTTGAATTGATCTACTTTTTGTTGAAACCATGAAAATGTGTTTTTACTATGGCTGGGAATTTCAGTGACAACACTTTTGATCATTAATCAAGCAAAACTGACCGGTTAACCGCTCGCTGTTGATGTCAAAGATGCAGCTTTCGTATTGACACGATTCTATTGCTAACAGAGATATTTTTTGAAGGTATTTGCTGTACTTCTGGCATAAGTCAATTTTGAAGTCACAAAATAAAGAATTATGCGCAAAATTATAGCGGGAATTTACGCAGAAAATGGTGTTCTACCTTGGATGAAAGTTAATGGTAAAATTAATTATAACTGTTAACCATCCAAAAACAGTTAGCCGATTAACCGGTAAACTATTCCTAGCCCTAGTGCATGACTATCAGCCAGAGCTTCCCAAACTGGGTATTGCGACCCCGCAGAGGACCCCTAACGAATTTTAGGGGTCGCGAAGAATTTATCAATTTCACGCAAAATACTATTTTAGACTTTCGGAACACAACTATTAAGACTAGTGCAAGAATACATGAGATCAGAGAAACAGACAATGCCGACCTAAGAGGGGTCACGGAAAATTTTAATATATTGGAAGAGGTAGCGAGCTTAAAATTTTGGAAAGCCCTGCTTTAAGCAATGTCCAACTTCTTTAAAATTTTACCAATATGCCTATTATGCAGCTTGAGAGATGTGCAAAACAATTATATTATAGATGCATGTATGTTCCGAGCCACCAGTATACATTTAAAAAAAAAAATTACCTGTACTAATGCGACGATAACATACACTAGACCTCCTACAGCAAACCTCAGCAAATTACTAGTTGGAGCTTCATAACCATTTGATGGTGGATTCAAACCATTGCTGGAATCCAATGTTGCCAGATTTTTAAAACCAACAACCTTAATTATAAAAATAACAAATATTAAAAATGTTGTAGTTGTATGTGTGTGAATTGAAGTAATACTTAATAAGGTTAGCATTCGTTTGGCAACACTCTTTAAATTCAAATTCTGTAAACCATACTTAGGTTAATTTTCTCCCCTGATTCTATAATCAGTTTTTTTAAAATACTTTTAACATGTTGCGGACTTCACACTTCCATCAAAAAGTATTCATTAGTTTTTAAGAAACAATAATACAGGCAAGTGCATACGGGCAAGTGCAAAAGTTCTGGGACATATACATAGATCAAACAAACGTACATTTCTAAATATACCGGTAGCCTTGAACCTAAAATTATCATGAACACAGTCGGTTTGGAAGTAAATTCTGAGTAAAAGGAATTGACAGCAGATAGCACTCATGGAATTTAAAATCTGATAATAACTGATAATATCCGTACTGTAGGATTAAAATGATCTTACCTCTAAGAAGAGCAAAACACATAAAAGCTGAAACGATGTGTTGATTTTTCTGAATGTCTGAAAAAACAGAATCAGTAAAATTGTAAAGTCAAATAATTAGTCGCAAATAAGAGATCGCAGCTTTTAGGATCAAATAGACTTTTGAGCATTTGCCACTTGGTAATTCAATACTTCACCTCATTAGCAAAAACTATCCAATATCAATACAATAATATAGACAAGCTATGACATGAATTGACACAGAAAATTTGAGGAAATAAGAAAATGTCTTGCTACCTGAATTTCATTCCATTCATTTGCAATAAAATAAGTTCTCCATATGCTGACTTTATTTGATCCATCGTCCGCACTTTTTGCACGAGGTCGTTCCCAATCAATGAGAAATATATCAACAGATGATTGTTGGAATATCATGACAAAAACTTGAAGAAACTAAATAAAAATAATTCAGTATGAATCATAATTTTGTCAAAAATCTAATCAAAAATATAAAACTGTTACCTTGCAAGCAAACGCAACTGATATAAAAATGATGAACAAATAATTCTGATAACTATCATTAGATGGTACATATGATGTTGCAGAATCTTGACCCTGAAAATCAGTTAAATTCCTTAATTAAAGAAATGAATTTTGGGCACTCTCAAAGTATGTGCACCAAGATGGCGCTCAACCTGAACCCTAACCTGGTACACATACTATGTTTAGGATGTGCACCATCTTGGTGCACATACTTCTGGAACTCCAAATTTTGTTCAACATAACATGAAATAGGTGACGTTAAACAACAATCAACCAACCTCTTAAAGAGCTTAGAACTTTTGAAAAAAAATTAGACACAAATGAGTCTCAATTTGAAACTTTACAACAGGGTTGTCCAACCCGTGGCCCGCGGGCCACATGTGGCCCGCCTAGGAGTTTCGAGTGGCCCTTGCTGTATTTTCGGAAATAAATGAAAAAGAAAAATTTGAGTAAAACTCCTATTTTTCAAGTGATGTAGTTAATATAAAGATTTGATACAAAAAATTTGTTCATTTTCCTGAAATGGGCTCTGCTAGCCCTTTCAAACGAGCAATGAGTGCAATTTTGAATCGAAATTCGAAACCAACTGGGATATATCGATACATGAATAGTCGCTTACACACTTGGGTCTTTTACTACTCTCTTTAAAGTTATCTCATCTGTGAGACAATCTTTTTTTATTTTATCACGTGGTTTCTCGTTCAAATATAGCACCAACCAAATTTTACTTGGTCAAATCTGCTGGGGGCATAAATGATAATTGCCAATGCTGTGTGTTTAGGCGTGGTATGTACATGCATAAAATTCTTGATGTTTTGACAATGAAGCACAATATTGATGAGTTGACAACTTTGGATTGCTTTGGCGCTTGAATGACGTACAATTACCAGTCTGATTTAAAGACTTGCCATTACTCAATTTTACAGAAAATAAGTCTCTAAAGAAAGAATTTCAAAGGATTCACAGAATGGCAGTTTTAATGACCTCATTATTCGTCAGCACTTACATGTACAAGCAAGTTTTTTCACAGATGAACCATGTCAAATCCCCTGTGAGATCACTAATTTCTTACAGTCATATGAAAATTTGGCTTCGCATTGCTACATCGTCCATTTCAGTGAATATTGAAAACCTGTCAGCGAAAAACAGTGCCGAACTTCACACCAAAATATCTACGCGTAGAAATACCGTTGTTGACTCTACACAGTATCTTCGTTTTTTTGCCTTATGCTTGTTTTTCTATTAACTTTTAGTCAGTTGTCAAATTTAGAAAATAATTACCATGTTAAGTGGCCCGCGCAATTATTAGTAAACTAAATGTGGCCCGTCGGCCAAAAAGGTTGACTGACCCTGCTTTACAACATGCAGACATTTCATTGAAACTTATCATCACCGACATTAGTGTCAAATACAATTAAAAATACAGTTGAATTTGTAAAAATAAAATGCACCAAAAAATTATGCATACGGTTGAAAATCATAATTATGAAACAATAAGTTCAACAAAAATAAGACCTTTTAGTAACGAAGTCATTCATGTGGCGATGACAATCTCGAAAATATATAACTTTGTGTTATGATGAATTAATAATTAAACATTCTTTTACTGATTCAATAATCTAGTTCCAAAAATGTTTTACCCAATTTTTCAAAATTTTTAAGAGATATTTTATTAGTCAAAAGTATTACGATAATATGAATAAAATACCTTGAAAAATATCAACAAAACAGTTGTGTATCCGAGTTCAAACACGAAAAATACATTTGCCAAATTTCCCATGAAGATCAGCATGAATTGAATCAGTGTCTGAAAGAAACACATTGAGAGGGTTTTTAATATTTCTATTTCATTTACTATTAAATATTCGTTTTATGCATTTTCTGACAATTCTAGATTAATTGCTAAAATAATACAGCTAACTGTTGATTTTCATATTAAAATTTTCATTTATCAAATGCTAAATTAAACCGAATATTAGCTTTTTAGGACTAAATTTTTTGCATTTAGTTTAGCATGTATATACATAAAACAAATGTAATCTTAGCATTTATTTTTATTTTAATCTTTTTATACTTAATTCACCCAAAACATGAATTTTTTAATAACTTCCAAAAATCCTTTTAAAAAAATGAAAGGAATTTTAAAATCAAGGGTTTTACCACGAAAAGACAAATTTTGAAATTTCGAAAAATAAATTCTTCTGAAGCAATTGCATAAAAATGAATGCTCTTGAAGCTGTCTGATCATGATTATGAGAAATACTCACCAAAGACTTCAATAAAAAATTTTGATGTTTAAAGCCGAGAATGAATATTTTCCTCATTTCGCAATTTTGAGTAAAATCCTTTAAACTATAAATAATTTTCTTAGTTAAAAGGTACTTTTTTCACATACCGTCAATTCAACATAAGGCAACCCTTGTCTTCTTCTCCATCCACTAGTTTCAACTGCTGCATATAAGAATGCCAGAACACCAAACACAGACAATGTAATCTGAAATTAATAAGAAATATAAAATGTTTATCAGTGTCCTAACAGTTTTATATCAAATGTCATATTTTTCCGAAATTGACTTATTTTGATCTTCTTTATTCTGGATCAGGAGCTATCTTTTATGTCGGGGTTTCAAAGCTGTTCCCATCTTAGTTTTGATTTTAGTTAGTGCCTGATGACCATTTATAGGTTTGGCTTTTAGAATCATACTATTACACAAATGTGATTAGTTAGTTATTTGTTTTATGGACTTGAGATAAGAGTAGTTCTGATTAGAAGTTAGCATTATGCGTAAAGTTATCACAATAATGCTTACCACACATTATAGGTACCGGTAATAGAAATTGAAAACTCGTATCCATGATAAAACTAAGCAAAATTCAGTTCATTATATGACAAAACAATGAAGATTAATATATATTAACCACTAGTCGATCTTCCATTTTAAAAGTATTTATGTCATTGACTTAATTAAACATGCAACATCGCAAATTTGCGATGATTTTTTATTCACAACAATAAAACTTTATCAAAAAATTCACCTTGATTGCTTCATTCTGATCAGCTACACTTGAACTGTATGTTACAGTGAATGATGCCTGCAATTTATATGTAATATATAATTATTTATAAACTATGAAATAAAAGAGTGACGCAAAAAAATGTTCGCATAAAACACAATGTTTTGAAAAATCAATCAAAAACTGGCTAATTTTACAAACAATATTCAATGCACAAAAGGAGTAAGGCACAATGAAAAGAGAACGGAAAGCGCCCAAACTCAATAGGAAAGCTAGTGTTAGTAGCAGTCAAACAGATCAACTAAGTTACATATTGGGCCAAGGTTATTCAACCAAACACGCATCCCCAAATCACATTGATTCTAATGACACTGAAAGCGATTGTATTGAACTCAGTGGCGTGTCGAACTTTTCTGCTGCCGGGGACGGATTTCTGATAATGATGCCCCTTATACCTAACTTCAAAAATAATTTTATAATGAATTATAGGCCTAGATGTTGTTAACTTGTTATACACAATAATAAATAATTTTAAGGACAAGTAAGAGTAAAATGTTTGTAATATTATTATTTAAATATTGGTATTTAACTCACCCCTATAATATGCTGCCCGGGCAGCTGCCCCTTTGGCCCCCTTTAGACGCCACTAATTGAACCCCTGTGATTATTGGCACTACCGGTAACAAGTATAAGATTGTGCTGGTTTAGCACTGTTGATCATTACTTGCACTGGTTATCGATCAAAAAGTAAATGTGACTTACAGGCACTGTAGGGTTTGTACTATCAGTCAGTACACTTGCATCAACAGTTGAATATGACATTCTCAATATTGGTGGATATATCAGTCCAGCAGGTGAATTAGGCCTTATCCTGATCCTGTAAAATTATTTCAATTTCAAGCATTGTAATCATTCAAGTGTGAATTTAATGTTACTGCACAATTGTTTTCTCACATTTATAGTATATTATGACATCACACATAATACATTTGGGATAGCCATGGAACATTCCTCAGGCTTTATACAATTTACAACACTGATAAGTTGTTTGAAAAATTGATTGATCCTGAAGTATGCGCACCAAGATGGCGCACAACCTGAACTTATGTTGTGTACCAGGTTAGGGTTCAGGTTATGCGACATCTTGGTGCGCATACTTCAGGAGTACCCTTTTTATTTATAAACATGGCAAATAAAATTAACTGATAGAAAACATTAAAAGCAAAACTATTTTTATTGAAGCGCAGCGTACTTGTCATGATAAGCCATGACCATAATATGCAGAAGACTATTGAACATTCTGCTATCATACTTTCCTTTCAATAATTTTAAATTCCTTTCAAATGAATGTGAAACCAAATTTAACTCTTTCTACCTACGCCAATTTCCATTCAAGTAACTGGTCACCTTACATATTTAGTCGGATGAATAAACAGAAACATTTTCTAGGTTTCAAATTCATCATTTATTAACCATGGGATAAATTTAAATTCATCTTTTGCACCATAACATGGAATAATGGTAATTACAGGAGATTGAACATTACATTCGGCTTTGCATGATCAAAGCATACGGCTTACTTTTAAAAAAAACATGTATGACCGACAAAAATAAAGGAATAGTCTTTCAGAAAGATAAATTTTGAAGATGTCATTAAAGGTTTTACTACCAAAACATAAAAGCACAAAGATAAATAAAGAGAGCAATTAATCTCGAGATATCTATGATGACCAAATAACCAATCTTTGCTAAGAAGAAATAAAGAATTCAAACTTAACCAAATATTGAAGCTTAACGGGTAAGTTAAATAAATAAATGTGAAAAAAACAGTTTTATGGTATAAAAAAAGAAATAATAGTTATCACTGTTAACAACGAAAAAACCTAATCAGTAAAAGCTTTTCGAGTACGCTAGAAGTAGGATATTTAGTCAGATTCTTTTCAAAACAAACCTAAATTATGTGTGATGAGAATAGCAATGTTCAATTAGTTAGCAAATTAGTTTATCCAATATTTCTTCAACAGTATTTTTTTTAAAGACATTTAGATGCTGTTTTAATATTATATTTGTGCAAGCCTGATAAAAAAACAAAATCTATTCATTGTCAAATTTTACTGCACAACCTAGGATGTATCAGTTGTATTCTATACAATGTTATATGTAATAACACCCAACTATAGAGCTCTATTTTATAACAAATTTGCTCAAAGCAAAGCCATGTGTACTCGGAAATATAGATTAATCTCTGAGCAAGGTTAATGCAAGTAACCACTAAGTGCCAAGACCTACTGCTATACAGCAGCTATTTAGTGTAGAAAGCAGTTTGTGTCATTAGCATAAAGAAAACAACTTATGAAGTAGTGGATTTCATAATCAACTCCATAATTGAGATCTTGGAAAAAAATTAGGCATAATATTTATTTTCTGACAGGTATGAGTGAACGAGTGAGAGATCACATATACAGTTGTTTAATACAGTAAGTAGCATAGTAGGATATAACATATCATCTATAACCCATAACTTCTCCTAATATGGATATTTGTGTACTAGATAAATTTGCCAATTCATCATAAGAATGATTACTATTTGGCCTACATAGGTATTAGTTTTACTTACAATAACTGCATAGAGCTTGCATAACGAGCATTTGCACTGTACACATTATCAATCAAGAAAAATCTTCTGGTAAATTGTCCAGTCCCAGTTCCTAGATGTACACAGTATATACATTCATAAATATAACAATAAGCAGAAATAAATTTATTATAAGGTTAAAAGAGAATGCACTGCTCTAAATAATGCTCTATTTGAAACTTCTATATGAAAACAGTGAATTACTGATGTTAACTAAAGTATTTTATTCAATAATTAAATCATGGCAGAAACAAGTACAAATGCAAATTCTTCCCTTTCCAGGCTTATTCATATACAGAATATAGGAATACAAAGCAAATAATTAATTTTGCCAACCATTTGACATAACCATTGCCTTGAGTAAGCGTGTTTGAAAAGACATTTGAAAATTTATACATGTTTGCTTTCAACATACCGTATTGTGCATTCACTAAATATTTTCAATTTACTGTATATGCTCGTTTTACTGCCCGATCTTGATTATGGGGCCTGTTGGAATAGCCGCCCGTGTGAACAGAACATAAAAATAAATAAGGGCCGGTGCTTGAATACCCGCCCGATGTAAATGCTGATTTTTCAGTGGTAGAGAACAATAGGGAATAAGAAGCGCGTTTGTCACAACGCTGTAGAATTTTAAGCGGTGGTAGATAACACTCACGCCTTAGGCGTCCAATTACCCTAATTTTTGTGTATAATTTTACTTTAAAAATAACAAGCGCCCATGCTTGAATAAGGGCCGGTTTGAATAAGCGCCCGGTTAGTGAGTTTGGTTTAAAAAAATATGGGCCCGGGCTACAAAACGAGCAAGTACGGTATTTAATTTATTTGTTTTTAATTTATTCAATAGAATATTCTAGACCAGTTTTTCTCAAACTTTTTAGGTCGCACCCGCTTTTTAGAATTTGTCAAGTCTTGCACCCCACCTCAAAAATAACTGGCTAACAATAAGCTACAAATAACAGATAAAAAGGGGAAACTATGTTTTATTCAAAAAAAAAAACACTGGTGGAACCAAAATCAAATCTAACATAGGATAGGATTTACATATTTATCTCGGGGGAGAGGAAAGCCGATAAGACGGCTTAATCATATGACGAACCACGATCTCTCGTCCGGTTAGCAGTCCAGGTCGGGTATGGGATTAGTTAGCCAGTTATTTGTTTTCGGAAGCATGGACTTAATGGTGGAGGAAGCCGTAACCGACCAGCCGTTATGTGAACCACCCTACGACGGCGAGGAGTCCAGCAATCCTCTCGCACATGATCATCCCCGCATGGGATTCAAACCTGCGATCCCACGAAGGGTAATCAGAGATGCGGTGGCAAGCGTATTCCTTAACGGTTAGCACGATGAGCCACACCGCCGAGCCCATCTAACAAATATTTTTATTTTAATTAGCTTCACACCCCCTCAAAAAATTGTCTACGCCCCCCTTGTGGGATGCGCCCCACCGTTTGAGAACCTCTGTTTAAGACTATTATGCTTCATAAACTCATCCTAATATCAATATATATTATTACCATACCTGAATTTACAGCATTGCCTCTATCATCAAGGTAATTTTCAATGAGTACCGGTATTGGATAATACATGATTTCTCCTGCATTTGATGTATATTGTAGAAACATATCAAAATATATGTTCGCATTATTTTCATCAAGGAATAATGATTTTGCATCAAGGGTACACTGAAACAGACAATAGTTAAGTCACTATTACCAAAACAAAACAACAACCAAGTAGAAAGATAATGGTATTGTATAAATAACTCATATAAATTTTACCAAAAGAGATAATAAGAGTCAAAATAAGTAAATACCAAGACCCAACTATTCAATTTATGTTTAAATTCATTTTATGTCAAGATAAATCGATTCTACGAAAACGATACAAGTCAAAAATTTGGAACAAATATATAGAATTAAGGATAAATTTTTAAGGAGAGAATGTGAGAGTTGTGAAATGTAAATTTGAGTGATTTAAAGATTTACTAACCGAAGACAGAAATGTTGTACCAAATATATAAGCAGTATTCATCGCTGTTGGTTTGTCCTTGCAAAGCTAGAAAACATATCATTTATTAGTTGATTTGATTTCATTAAGTTGATATGAGAAAAATGACAATAAATATTTGACACAACAGATCAAAGTTGATCAAGGAATTTTGCTTGCTGAACAAGTAGTGAAGACAAATAATGCCAAAAAAATTATTCGATTATTGAAAATAGTTAGAAACGGATATTTTTCTATTTTGTCAAGTTATAAAATAATTATTCACAGCTTTCAATTTCTACATATAAGTTAAAAACACAATCAAGTTTAAGGAACCGCTACGAGCCCCATCCATATCCATATATTCACGATTGCCAAATATTTTGAGGTATGCGAAAAATTTATCTGAAATTCAAGCCATGAGATTTCAACCTTAATCTGAATAACAGAAAAACAAAATGACAAAGATTGTCCATGCTGTTGAAACCTTGATAATAAGAGCTCGCAATAGATAGTACAATCTTTTATATCCAAATGTAGCAGTATGCCAATAACATCAATCGTAAAATTGATGTAAATATGAAGTACACACCTGTATCAAACCATCTTCAACACTTGATATACCAAGAAACGTACCATTTGCTCTATATTGTGCAACAAATAATTCTAACCTCGAATTCTGAAATGGAATGTACAATTTAATCTTAATTTGAAACTAATTCTTAGCTAAAGACTTTGCTAGAAAATGATATTAAGGTATATCAGACTTTATAATTCAAGTGCAAAATATGCCTGAATTCAACATTGGCTGTAGAGGGCTAAATTTTAAGTGATTCTGATTTATGAGGTGAGGAAAAATGGTGATATAAATCAGGGTAGTCCAAACCCAGGCCCGCGGGGTATCCACAAGTTGTGTCGGTGACAATCTAAAACGGCATTTTCTACTTTTCGAGTTTAAAATCTTACACTAAATTTGCACGTTTCAGTGAGTTTTTTTGGTGGTTTTTGCAAGTTTTAGCTTGATAAATGACAAATAATGATTAATGTGTTTGGACAATAAAAGGTTTTGTTTTGTATTGCACTGTTTACAAATTCTTGGCAATATTGTGGCCCGCGAGGCCGTCAACCTTGGACCACCCTGATATAAATTATTTGACATGGTACTTGTAAACATTTGCACATTTTGTCTGCCAGTAACTGTTACTCTGTTTACTGGTATATTTTATCTATTTCAAGAGTAATTTAATAGGACACTATCATACCCTATAAATAAAATTGGGAAAATACTAAAAAGTGGACCCTAATTTGGCATCTACCTGCATTCTGATTTGCAAAATAATCTTATATAAAAAATTAAAATATGAAACCTTAATCATGTTACAAAAATACTGTATTGTCAAAGTATAGCTTGTTGTCAAATGCAAGCATAGATACTAATATCATGGTGTAATAATAGGATGTACTACTTAGCGATTGCAAAGAAATGCAAAAAGTCTGTGGGAAGTATTGTAATGGTTTCATAAATTAAATATGCCCTTTTTATATTTATAACTCACTCCATTATAAGAGAATCCTGTGGTTATTTCAGTATCCTCTTGAATTTGAGAGTTGAAATCTTGGGAATAGTAAAGCCACGGAATTCCACTTGCCCGCCTAGAAATGAAAAAAGGAGGGTTATTCTTTCTCGGTAGTAGTCAGATGCACATAGCATTAGATGTGCAATGTTTTAAAGCTCCTTTTGTGCCTTTATTCTGCAGCAAGGTGTCGCTACCATTCCCACACGTCTCTTGAAAACTAAGTGGGCTAAAACGAATGTTCACCTTAAATAGCACATTTTTCTTTGCAATATTTTCAAATAATTTTTTTGTTGTGCCATTTTGCTTTGAATTGTTAAACCCTGGAATTGTTATATTACCATTGCTTCATCTTTCGAAACCTCCATTTAGAAAAGAATCTAGATTTAAAACATAATTCAACTCAAAATTATAAGATAAATAATATTTACCATGCTTCTCCATCAGTTATTTCAAAGGATTGACCATTAGCTTCAAAATATTGTGTACATGAAACTGCAGAAGGTGAATAATGTTCCATGACACACATATTTGATAATTGTTCACATGCTGTTTGATTACGCATAGATGGCTGAAATATATTCAATAATCAAAACTTGAAATAGTTGTCAATGAAAAAGGAAAATATCAGATAAAGAAAATTTTTATTCTGCTACTTTTCAGAATTTGTATCGGCAAAATAATACAACAGTGTCTCTGAAACATACGGTAATATACCATAATAAAAAATCTAGAAACGAAAAGATCATCTTTTATTGTTGATACCAATCCAAAATATTTCATTGTAGAAAGTGACAATACAAATACATACAAAATGTTTTAAAAGGTGGTCCAATATTAAGTCAAGCGGTCAGACTGTCAGAGTCATTACAAAAGATAGATTTTTGTGTAATGTTTCCCAAAAATCATGCCTAACTTCATAGACTCAAAATGTTAATTTTTGTATTATATTCAGTTAGTTATCTATCAGGTATACCCTGATGCACTACTTTGCGCACTGGGTCACCACACATATATTGAGATATAATATAATAATAAAACACTTGATGATACACACTGTGATATCCATTGCACAATATGCACTTACTCTTTACTTTTCATCTTTATTTATTTTGATAGAAACAATTGAATAATGAAAAATTTAAACTTCAATAGATATATTCACCTCTGCAACACATGCTCCATATGCAGCTCTGACATTCAATGTAATGAACGGTGACTGAAAAAATTTTTTTTTTCACAAATTAGAAGATCGAATAGATTGTGTGATAGTAAATTGTGTGGAAGAAGATGATATGAATTCAAAAAGATGGATTATGCAAAAAACACCCATATTCCGCTACAAACTATTCAACTGGGAGGTGAGAAGATGTATTTTTTTATATTCTTTGGTGCATGTTTGTTTTATAAATAGTTCAAAATGAATGAAGACCCTCAGAATATCATGTATTATGCCTATAAACACCTTTTTAATTTGACAAAAAAAAGGGTAGGCTATTCTTTGACATTAACATGTATAAAATTGGTCCATTCTGACAATGGATCAATTATAATTTTTTCGAATATAAAATGAAATGCTTAATCACCTGATAATCTTCTACAATCTTTCTTAATACCTTTAGCTCACTTGAAAATGCTCACATGCACGAAAGACTAAAGATTAGAGAGTAATGATACAACAATTCTATTGAATTACTACTGTACCTTCTCAATTTGAATGATTTTATTGCTATCTCAATCAATGTGATGATATACTACACAGCTGAATTGAAAGCATTTTCATGTCTAACAACTTCACTTTTTTGAACACTGATTCATCACATCAACAGTTAAATATATTTGGAAGAAAAATTCGAACTGATTAAACCTCCTCGCTAATGTATACTGCATGGATTCACATTCCCTCTCAAGCCACTTTAAAAACTCAAATTCACTAAACTCGTAGAATCAACTACATTCATTAGAAAAACTATCAATTCTTTACCTACCACCAGACTTGAACAACTCTGAACTTAACAATAATTCATAGAAAGTCAATATATTTTTCACAATACACAAGACATATTAATTAATAAAAATGATAAAACTTACAGTATCAGAAGTTGTTGTTGGTATACTGATGCCATTGAGATTCCCTGCTGTTGTTGAATTAAAACAAAGGCCTCCAAACACTGCTGCAGATGTAATATTGAAACAACATTCCGGACATGGCACACAGCTACAAAAAAAAAATTATAAAAAGAATGAATTTAAGCAAGGAAAATCGTTTAAATGACTAAATACTATGGCAGCATATAGTCAGAATAACGATCTGGGCAAAGCCACGCAGAGTAATTACAAATGTAATGAGAATTGCAAAGATTTTGCTAACACTTAGAATAATGTGCCAACTATTTCCTCTAAATAGAAGAAGCTGCAAGGGTTGAGGCCTGAGGGTCACGAGATCTCGCTTAGATGTTGTTGACAAAACTTTTGAACGATACCTAACCAATTTTTTGCAGGGCTGTATATCTTAAAAACTTTTCAACATGTTTTGAACCATCTCAAAAAAATTAAAAAAATTATGACACGCTCAAAAGAATTCAAAAAAAGGAAAACTCTCAATAAAATCCATTGCCAATGCTGACCTTTATATTCATTCATATCTATTTATCATAGAAGAAATGAGAGAACAAAGTAAGTGTAAGAGAATTTACGAAAGTAATGATTGAATTGAAATAAAAGAAAGTAAAAGCAACAATTACTGAATATATATTTTACAATTAAAACCAATATTTCATTTATTTTTAACTCACTTCAAATTTCCAGTGTTCACCAAAGAAGTTGAAGAACAAGATGAACAAGTTCCAACAGAATCTACTACTGAAGAATATGAAGGTACTGAAAACAATTTTATATTTTACTTTTCTCATTTTACTAAATTGAAACTGATTTATAATAAGCATTTAAGTAAGAACATATTAACAAAACTCGTGGTTAATATGATATGTGTGTTTATTATATGAAATTTGTATGAAAGAAGCATAACTCAATACTAGTGATTGCACACTCATGGCACTATCTATTTGTACATACACCAAGATCATGGATGGATGGACAATCTTAAATAATTGACACAGAAGTAATTTGATATTAATTGAATATTTCAGAATCATGCTTTGATTTCTGAGATCTGATAAACTTGATACAATGAGCCTATTATGAAACCTAATTTGGTAATCTAATAGGTGTGATACTTCTTAATCAAATCAGTCAGGTGTTTCACATGAAATCAGGTGTTTCACAAGAAAAATAATTGTAAAAATATTGAATGGGGCTTTCTGGTTTGTCCTGAATATAATATACTGACAGTATGACAGTACTTTTGAGAAAAATGGTTTTCCAGCAATACCAAAACAGGGGTGTCGCTATGTATGACCAATTTTAAAAGCCACAATAAGCCTAAAAGATTCTCAAATATTGAAATGAAGCATATAAAGTAGCTCATATATAAACATATTACATAAATGAATATCAATGATAACAACAGAAATACACAAAGTGTCGTTTAGTTCGTTCGTTAGCTTGTGGTGTCAAACTGCCTATTACAATGTCAAACTGAATTCAAAACTCTATTAGTTCATTATCAATTCTTTGAAATACTTTCTTATAGCAATCAGCCCTACTTGAAGAAATTATCGTATGCAGTGAAGTGTGAGTCATTTCAAAATATTCCGCAAACCCCATATATGTATGATTTGGCCAAAGTACATGAAAATCATTTTACAGAAAAGTTATGAAAAAAAACAATATGAAAACTTAAGCTAAAGATTTTTGTTTTATTCAATATGTGCCAAGTACTACTGTATGTAAATAAATAAAAATCATTTTTCTTACTAATCAATTGTTGATCCACTGCACATGTACATTGTCCATTTACATCCGTTCCATTTGAGCATGATGAACAGAAATATCCATCTGGAGTTGTTATTCCCTGTTTACAACATTATTAAGGATTATTTCATGTTCAATTACTCACAACTAACAGGTGAAAAACTATTAAACAATCAAAACAAATGACTCGAAAATTTTGGATGGAGTATGATTTATCATTATATGAAATCAATAAATGAAAGTTAAAAAATCTAGTATTGATATAACTTGCTAGAAAAAACTGTAAATGTGAAAAAAATATTTGAATAGACATATTAGTAGGAAGACAAAAAATAACTTACGCTTGAACATGCTTGACAAGACAGAACTCTGACATTGTTGATGTCTGCTTTATAACCTGGTCTGCATGTGCATGAGTAACCTGAAAAATATATAATCAATAATATAAGATTTACATATTTATTCCATAGGAAAGGAAAGTTAATAAGCAGCTATATCACATGGGAAACTACGGACTCCCATTCGGCTACTAGTCCATGCCTGGTATGGGGTTAGTTAGCCAATTAATTTTTTCAGATGCATGAATTTGATGGTAGAGAAAGACGTAACCGAGCGGTTACTTGAAGCGCCCTATGACAGCGTGAAGTCCAGCAGTCCTATCGCAATTTTACCCCACAGGATTCGTACCTATGAACCCACACAGGGTAAACAGGGGTGCGGTGGCAAGCATATTCTTAATGCTTAGCACAAAGCGCAACACCGCCGAGATATTGAGATATGCAAAAAACTAAGAAAATACTTTTTAAGATTATTCGCATTCACCTGAAGAATCTGGCAGCATCCCCACTGGATCTTGGCAATTTCCACATTGTAAAATTCCAAAATTGTAATATTGTTCAGTAGAGCAAGCTGATGGTTGCACGGAAATGAATCCAAACTGTTGACATCTCACACATTGAAATTGGATATACAGAAGAAAAATCGAATAGATGAAAAAACTGAACATTATCTTCGAAATGTTGTATTAACAATTGTCACTGGTTCATAAAAAAAACAATGATCAGTTAAACATAGTAATAGTTTATTTTCTAGAATATACAGATACGGTAATTGAAAAGTCTTGTTGAACATTACGAACCTTTCTTCCAGAGATATCTCTCAGGCTCACTGACCATTCAAAAATCTGAAGATTTACAGATTGATATTGTGAAGCTAAACTTCAATTACTGAATTAATCACAAGTGGTGGTCCATGTTAAAAAAAAATTTCATTTTATTCAAGTAGAAGTTCATCACGAGCTCATTTTATTTTTACCGAATGATAAAATAATTGATAAAAAAACGAATAAAATAAAAAATTATAACTAAATAATAAGGTGATAAATAAAACGAAATAAGTTAAATAAAAACCGATATTAGAATCAGCCTAATCGTCCTAACCAACCATGGCTCTGTTTAAATAAACAGAGCAAATATATATCAAAGAGTTGACAGTGGAAAATAATACTTTCCGGGTAAACTCTTCCACCTTAATGTATTATTCGTCCCTCTGTTGATACACCAAAGATCTGAAAGTACAATGTTGTTGTGTTCGCTGAACCGCTTGATATAACGTAACGCCTTGCCACGCTCGATTAGGCATCAACTTTTTGGGCAAAGAAAAATTCTGCTAGAAGTAGAATTACGTAGGCTACATAATACAGGTTGGGTATAAAAATGGTTAATATAATAAACGCATTCAAGCAAAGTTGCACCTGAATTTGATTGTGCAAATACACATTAGATACTAAATAACATTTCCAGGTATCGTAGATTCTTTTTAATAGCGGTATCTTCATCCATTCATTTAGCGAATACTTGATAGGCCTACTGAATTTTAGCTGCAAAATAGCGAAGTAACAATTCAATGTATGAAATTAACCTAAAAGTAAAAAGCCATTAATAGAACAACAACAGATTTAATTAAAGGAATGTGGAGAGGCGCGATAATTAGGAGGTTTCCCATTAGCGACACCTAGTAATGAGTATAAATATATCGCAACAAAACATTTCTGACGAACATGACCAAGGTCCTGCGCCTGAGTGGCCTGCCAGCCCGGTAGCAAGTCTATGTCCATTGTGCGATATAAGTATTTTCTTTTGCAGTTAATAGGATGTGGCCTGACTAAATGCCGTTTTCAGACGTTGTCACTCGAATTGTCGGGGAAATACAATGCTATCTGATTCACTTCTGTGAAAATAGTTCATTTACTTCTCGCTTTGTATTTTGTATATGGTTTTTCCAAATTGTCTTTGTTGTACACCTTTTTTCGCGTTTGTTGTTTGCTTCCTCATAATTTATTGCTAGATAGTCTTCTGTAATAAAAAAAAAACTCTATGGACCTTGTGTGGATTTTAACCCTAGATCTGTATCATATAGGCTAACACGGTACCGATTTGGGTACAAAGCTCAAACAATTATATAGTAGGGTGACCATACGTCCTCCTTTTGGAGGATTTGTCCGCTTAAATTTTTCCGTCCTCCGAGGACGCTCTGAAACGTCAAAATGTCCTCCTTTTGGACGGGATTAACTATTTTAAAATTCCTTATGATATATATAACCAAAAATTTTTGATGTGTTAAAAAAAGTAAATATAGACTTGTAATCATCATTAGATATGACCAGGATATGACAACTGACAAGCAATGCATTGCGTTATGTTAACATGCGGGGTTACTCTAGAGCAAGCCTGCACAACTCAAATTCCCACGAGGGCCAGAAGCATAAATCTGAAGGCCCGGCGGGCCGCAAACTTTGCCACATACATATTTCACAAGATGAACTACAAATCAAAATAATATTGTGAAACAGTTAAATTTAATGAAACACTTTCATTACTGGGGAGCTTAAAAATATGAAGAATCTTATTTTCTTAAGTAAAAACAAGGTACAGTATTTTTGCATATGAGATGGCAAATATGTATTTAATGGTTCATCTACCTTGAAAACCCACCCTTCATTTTCAATATTTCTTTTTTATTAGAATTAGGTATTGCGTGTTGCAGTATAAACTGACTGCAGGAAAATATTTCACTCAGGTTCCGTTTTGTAAAATCGTCCCAAATATATATATGACAATTTATTTAGTCATATCCACCATTATTGGATATTTCCATTGTAGGCTGGACAAATAATCCGTTTAGTAGCAATAGATAGATCTTCCTCTGTTGTACTTTTTTGACTGTTAAATTACATTGTTTTTACAAAATCTGCTTCAATTTATTTGAAATTTTACAGTAAATAGCAATATCTTTTGTGCGAGAATTTCTTTTTTAAGTTCTAAATTTGATTCAAAAAGAAACTTCAGTTTCATAACCTGCTAGTAAAAAATAACGAGTTATTAATAGGTTGCTAATATGCACTAATAGGTGTGTGATTGTATATCGATATTGTTTTAAGCGTGATTCAGTTTGAATACTGAGATATCTAAATCAGGGTTTCCCAAACTAGGGGGCGAGAGATCGAGCGACGAATTTCAAGGGTCGCGGAGGGCACACCAATTTCACACAACGTTCGATATTTATTGAAACTAGTGCAAAACATAAATCTCACGATTTCGAGTACGATCGGAGTAGCGGCGCGCTTGCATAACAATGCCGGCTTAGGCTGTTAGACCTGAGAAGTGGCGTGTTCCCAAATTACCCGCGGGCCGCACAGAAGTATCTAGCGGGCCGTATGTTGTGCAGGCCTGCCTAGAGGTTAAATGCATAATTGATCTGCACAATCGTTTATGACGTAAAAATCGCATTTATTGTGCAATTCTGTTTTACGTCACTTCACTTTGTATATCGCAATTCCGTGAAGTTTCGATTGTGGCAGATCCTTGCGCTTGTAAACCCAGTAAATTATGCAGAAAAGGAAAACCTTTTTCTCTCAGGAACTAAAGCAAAAGTACCCATGCTTTAGAAAAGGTCGAACTGACAGCGAAGCGGAGTGCATTTCTTGTGGCTACGGTACTTTCGTTTCTGTGGCGAATAAGGGCAAACTCAGCTTACAGTTGCACGTTGAGAGTTCCAAGCATAAAACATCTGTTAGAGGAGAGACATCATCAGCCAAGGTGACCGACTACTTTTGTGCGCCTGGGACTCAAATAGAAGGAAATGTCGCTGTCGCCGAAGCTATAATGGCGTTTCACTGTGTGAAACATCACCAGAGTTTCAGATCTAACGATTGTACGTCAAATCTAATGAAGAAGATTTTTCCAGATTCAAATATTTCAAAAAAATATTTTTGTGGTCGGACAAAAGTTGAAGCTATTGTGAATAATATTCTAGCCCCGATGACTGTTCAACATGCCTTAAATACTAATCAACAACATGATATTTTGTATCTCGGAGTAGCGACAGACGGCAGTAATCATAACGCTACAAAACTTTTCGCGATAGTTGTACAATATCATGACTGGGAAAATGGTGGGTTGCAGTCTAAGTTGCTTGAAGTTAAAAGTACCACGAATGAGAAATCTTCAACAATTGCGAATGATATTAAAGAAACTTCGACCAAAATGAATCTGTTTAAGAAATGTGTTTCATTTACTGCCGATAACTGTAATACTAACTTCGGCCGATTGGCTTTTAGAAAGGGCAATAACGTATTTTCTCGATTGCAAATCAACCTGCCAAATTTGATTGGGGTAGGATGCCCTGCACATGTTCTGAATAACTGTTTACACCATGAAACCAATCAGACGAGCATTGATGTGGAAAATATTATTTACAAAACGTACCAATATTCCAGCATATACACTGTACGCACAGAACAACTGAAGGATTATGGTAACTTTGTGGATACACAGTATAAAAAACTACTTCCCCACTGCGTGACCAGGTGGCTATCACTTTATTCAAGTTTATCTAGAATGATTCAGGTGCACCCTGCCCTGCAGTCATATTTCCGGTCTATTGAAAAGCCACCTGTTGCTCTAAAAAGATTTTATGAAAATCCTGTGAGTGAGTTGTATTTAAAACATTTGCAATCGTTTGTTGCTGTGTTTAATGGCCAAATTAGGCATATTGAACATTCAAAATCCTCAATTATTGAAATCAAAGCTTGTCTTAGCACTGTTAAATCTACGATTGAAGAGAGAAAAAAACACACGTTCATACAAATCCAAATTAAATCTGAATTGCGTAGGCCGTGAATGTGATGTATTTCTCTCAGATGTGGCTTTATTGTACGAGTCTTGCGTACAATACCTCGAAAAATGGACAGCTTCGTTTGAGGAATTCAAATGCTTTGACTGGATGAGAATTGTTGAACCGTGCGTTGAGTATCTGCTTGCAAAAAATGTTTCGATTGATGAAGCCAAGTTATTCGACCAATTCCAAACTTTATGCAAGTTCGTAGAAAAGCAACTTCATTCCAATTCAGTTTCTTACTGTAAACTCATGGCACATGAAAGATGGACAGAATATTTCAAATCCTGCAGCACCAGGACTTTTACAGCGAACTGATAAAGATCGCACAATATTACTTCAGCATTATTTCGCATAACGCCAACGTTTTCGCGCATTTTCTCTTTAATGCAACCACAGTGGTCGAAAGAACGCGAAAACTTTCTATTTGAGTCCGTTGCTAGCATACTCACTTTAGTTTACAATTTTAACGACATTTCTTGCAGCCAGTTTTACGATATTGCACAAAATAACGCAGCAATGTTGACGAGGATTAGAGGAACTTCCAAATACTTGTGGGCTAAGGAAAAATAAATCGATTATTTCGCAGATGTTTTTTTAAAAAAGACAAAAATGCATCAACTCACTGTCGTCACATCGTCCATTGTCACTTCTATTTTTAATCCTAGAGAATTCAGTAGATATATAATGTATATCTCGGGCACAGATGAGATGTGGTTCTACCGAACGATATGTCCTCCTTTTAGGGATTGAAAATATGGTCACCCTATTATATAGTCAAACCTGAATATATATATATATATATATATATCTTGTAGAAAACCAGGCAACTTTACAACAATTATTCCCATTTACACCATACACTAACCTAATAAGTCTTATATACATATTTAAAATAGTGAATATGGGGGGAGTTGACTCTGATGACCGTACGGTCGTATCGCTCCTCCTAGTCAATACCGAAAAACTTTGCATATGTTATTGTATTTTATTGTTGCTATTTTTTCTGGTTGATTAAAAATAAATCTCTCTCTCTCGATTTGCTCATGTGTGGTGTATCGTACAAAGAGTTAGGAATACGCTCTGTAATCGCACCCCTGATTACCTTGCGTGGGGTAGAATCCCGTAGGAGGTAATTATGTACGAGAGGATTGCTGTACCCTTCACCGCCGTAGGGTCTTTCGTGTAACCGCCGGTTTGGTACGGCTTTCTCGCGCCATAAAATTCATGCACCTGAAACGAAAAACTGGTTAACTAATTCCACGCCCGACATGGACTGCTGGTATAAAAAAAGCTCATTTCGACTCCCTAATCAGCATAATAGACGATAAAATATCAGATAAAAACAAAATGAATAAAACTGATAATAGAATTAGGAGAGCAAACAAAACCTTAAGTAAGGTTTTAGATTAAAAGGTGATGCTAAAAGAAGTGGTAGGCTACGTTTTTGTGCCAATTGTGCACTTGTTATTTTGTAATGGCAGATATAAAATAACTGACTGTTTGACATTGGGTACAATTTTAGGGTGCTTATTGTACTTTGCCTGTCATTACTTTTTACATATTTTTATGTCGATGATGTCTAATATGAGCATTTAGGTTCAAGGTATTGCTTACTCGGCATATTGGCCATGATCAAGCTTGACTAAAAGTGATCAATGGAACGGCCGATAACATCTCAACCGTCTCATAACTTCGTCGTCAAGAAGATTTGGCCAAACATCACCACCAGCAAGATGGTGTTTGACTGTCAAATTGTTGTTTGAATCCAAGGCTTGTTTCGGCTTTCTGAAGGCCATCGATTATGGCCCGACCGCTCATCTACAGACTTGTTCGAGCTTAGAGTATTTGAATATCTGATGCCGACTTCGGTAGCTCAACAAAACTCCAAAAACTGGCTAGACTTTTTACCTTTCAACTTTCATCTCTAAAAAAAGAAACTTTATGTTGTTGGTTTCTCGTCAAGTATATATTACCTATGTCTTGGCATTTACACAAATGACTGACTTTATCTAGCTTTAAAAAAAAGGAGTTGAGTTTTGTATGGGACAATCTTTATCTTCGCTGAAAATTGCATCATGGTATTACAATGACTATGTTGTTTTCAGGTATCACTGTGTGAACGTTCTTTGGTTTCTCATAGGAAAAATTTCAAGTAGTCTACAACTTACTAATGGTATTCAATAGATATTTTTTATGTGGCTACTCTAGATATATTACTATTGGTAGAACAAAATGACCTCAATATTCAGTTGCAACTGCATGTTGTGGTTACTACTTTTCATAAATTAATTCAATACTGATTATTCAATTAGTTTGAACGCGACCGGATATGAGATTTTTATGGCCTTTTATATATATATTCACACAAAAGAATGCGGTATGATTGAATTGCGGATATTACATAATTATTCCAAACAAAATTATTGTATATATGATTTTAAAATTTATAATAGAGATAAAACTTTGTCATACACCAAACTCTCGCATTGGAATAATTAAACATTTTCGTCATTTTGTTCCATAATCCAAATGAACCAGGAACCACCGAGAATTAGGCAGTTCAGTCAATGTGATTTAGGAACTTTATCATGTTGTAACCAATGAAATAACGACATAACAAGACACGCGACTTCTCGCGTGATAAACTAGCAAGACCAGTCGTAACTTTGCGTTAAAATGCCTCAGGGGTTGGTGATAAAATTTATCGCTGTTGCGATGACGCCGTCACTGAATACTTTTTTCATTATGAGTTGATTGTTGTAAAGAAGAAGCTCTTTTTGGTATTTGAACTTAGAGACACAAGACGAATGATTTAGTTTTCATTCAGGTGAGAATACCTGTATATTTAATTTAGAAACAAAAATGCCAATGATAGAAGATCAGTTTTCAGTGAGAGAAAGACATGCCAAGAATTTGATATCGGGATATACCACAATTTTACAATATGAAAAATATTGAAAACTTGTATTACGCAAAATACTAAGTATACGTCGGAAATACTGTATGCATTAAGTCTTGGAGCGGTATTTGGCGTCCACAAACCCATCTTTTTAATTTTCACCGTAAATATCAACTAATTGTATATAAGAGAAAGAGCATATCGAAGCTTTATAGGCCATTTTGACAGTATTTTTGGCCATATATGTACGTGGAATTATGCAAATTACTGCTGTTAACATTTCAATATCTTTTTATTTCCGACATTTTAGTACGCAGATTCGCATGATATTCGCGTGAGCAGTCTACTAAATTAATGAATTAGCCTGAGCTCTATTTCCGAGATTTGTCCACATTGTTCATTTCTTGAGTATTCCCAGATCATATTATATGCTAGCTCTTATCAATGTGGATTACTGTAATTTCCTTTTTTATTTCATTATAGAATAAAGTTAAATACAATTAAAATAACAATGTCAATCCGAGAGAAATCTCCATCCCCACCTCTCTCCCTGCATCCTGATGATCAAGATGAAGATCCAGCAACAGAAGAGTAAGTCGTACCAAAATAACCGTATAATTGAACAATATCGAATCAATTCAATATCGAAAATTTGAAAAATAAATATTATTTTGTAGAATATTAATTATCAATATACTCACCAATCGTCATACAAAATATGTATAGCGGTACAACATTTTCAGTGGTGGGATTCAATTTTTTTGTCAGCCGGGTTAATCACAAAAGTCATATTTTTCACCTGGTTCTGTTACAAAAGGTCATTGACAGTAATGCTAACCGATTCGCTGATTTCATAATATTCCGTGAGACGGTTCTATAGAACCGATGCGAACCGGCTGAATTCCAACAAATGTTACATTTTGATTTCAACGGACATTTCATATCTTAAATCTGCAAGCAAAAAATATTTGACTTGTTTTTAGAATGTTCAAGATGCGTATGGGTGCTTCACCCCACCACACAAATCCACGATCGAGAACACTGGTAGCATGGAAAGAAACTATGCCCATCGAAGATTACAGATATGTTCGACAACAGAAAAGAAAGCAGAAAAATGTACCAACAACGTAAGTTATATTATATAAGTTATACACTATATATTTTTATCATCCCCAAATGTTCAGTTGTTCATACTCATAACTTCTAATCCCGTAATTTATATTTTAGTGATTATATTTTAGTGATTCTTAAATTGACAAATGTTTCTGTAAAACCAGTAATTCAAATAGTAAGTGAAACACGAATAGATTCAACAAACATTTGTCTGACAAGATATAAATGAATATATCAGCAACTTTTTAGAGTAGGCCCTAACAGTTAAATTTCTTTGTCGTGATTTTAGGTATATCTCTTATACTTCCGAACAGCTCAGTGATTATGCTCCTTTTACTATTATGGATTTCTAAGAACTTATTCGAAATAAGTTAACATTAATTTCGGACTGCAAATTCCAGTAATTTCTCTTTGACGTAACATGGTCTAACTCTACTACCTTCGAGTTCGCGAAATATGTATGGTCTTGTTTCGAGAAACACATAAAGAATATCAGTTTTTCTACTCTGCGTGGAACCGGAAATTTGGTAATAACTGACATTTCGTTTTTATTGCAGCATGTCAGATTACAAAGAGCAACATCTAATTATCGCTCACCGCCTCGCTGAAATGGAGAAACGTCGTGTTGGAACTCGATATCTTCCCAAAGACCAAGCCGCTCACTCATCGAAAAAGAAAAGTGCCAAAGACAGCATGGCTGACTGTGTGATAAGCTGAACTATTTTGCGTGTCGAGTTTTTATTTCTTGGTTGTATAATTGATGGCTTCATTGTTGAATATTATTAATTTATCCTTCACATTGTTTAAAAATTGTGGTAACTTGCATAATGTTTGCGTTTAGGTCAAGGTTTCCGCAAAATTTATCTCGTATTGCTAGAGCTAGACTGATGAATTTTTCCATTAGATTTATTGGATAACGTGCCTTCTAAACAATATTTTTCATTTCATTTTGTAAATCCAGGAAATAGAGTCCTACGAATGATGTTTATTGATAAATGTGTAATATTAGTAAAACGAAAAGTAATGGATATAATATTTTATCAGTTTCAGCGTCCCGAGGCCCGTAGCAAGTTTTAATATTATCTGTATTTGTGATATATACTGGGAAACGATAGAAACGCGTATCTATTTCCTTGCATAGTTTGTCTTACTCCCTTACATAAATATATATACTGCCTGAAATCAATTATAGATTGTAATGGTTCGTTTTTCAACGCAAACTAAATATATCTATATATATTTTGTGGAGTATATATGTGAACAATAATACATCCCTATTTTGATATCAGTTGGTAAATTTATTTTCGTTTCGACCCTTTGTATTTTTACGATCACTATGTTTTGAGTTGTTTCACAATTGTACATTTTAAATTATGAAATTACCTGAGTCAATAAAGTTTACGAAGTAAATCTTGTATGTACGTATATAAATACATATTTAGTCATCATTTTTAGTTTTTAAAAACCAAACATCGAAGAATAGTAAACTACAGAAACGTTTCTAAACATGTTCTTTTGTTGATGGCCCCAAACCTCTTTATGATTGTGTGTTTCAATTCAGTTGTCATGAACTCCCAGTAAACATACCTCGTCAATTATTAAGATCTCACGTTGTAGCAATTCCTCTTCCAGTTAGCACCTATCTGCAGGTCGGGTAGGATAGGATTTTTTAATTTATTTCATTGGGATGACCGGTGAGGTGGTCCGAACTAGTGGAAAGCCATGGACTTTCGCTCAGTTACAGTCCAGTCTTTTTTACGCTTTACAATGATGTCAAGTTAGTAGTCTGTTGTCGCCAATTTGGTATTTTGTACAATATTGAGGGAAATGCCATCTTTTCATAGGAATTTATCAATCCAATTTATTCGCTATTTTTTCAATCAATGTCGCAATGTCAAAAATGTGAAATCTGGACAAAAGTATACTACATATTTGTTTCAAATCGTTTAGACGTCGATTTGTAAATGGAGATGTTGATTTACTGGCTTGCCTGCAGGCAGCCCTGAAGGCATGTTATGGATTTATACCCAACGACTACGGTAGATAAACAAATTAAAAGTAGAATATATATAATACGAAATCGGAAAATTTAAAAAACTGTGTAGTGCCTCAGATTATTCCACGTTTGCTTGTGAGCAAGATATAGCGCCCAAACGAATACAAGGTAGGCTACATTCCAAAAGTATGCATTCAAATGTAAATGTTCAAAATATTGAACGCCGCAAGTAGTCTGTAGCTGCCGTAAAATCACACGCGCGGATACGCTGTTTTCCAAAGGGCAATTTTGTAAGAGCATATATATTCATATTGTCTGCGAACATTATATGATTTTTTCAATAGTCGAAGACGCCCGGCATTAATACTAAAGGTCAGGCAAACTCCAGGTTACCAACACAAGTTAAGTAGGAGGAACGTTCAGCGCTACTGCCCAACACTCCCGCCAACTTTCATAATGAAGCGAGTGTAATTAACAAGCTAGATTAATAGCATTCATTGCTGCGAGAAAACCCGACCATCCGCTGTAGACTTCAGCTCACACCACAAGCCAAGGGGCTAACATAAAGTACCCTCAAAATAAACCATGCACCGATCTATAGCCCCAAACCCATACCATCACAGACAAGACTCAATTGAGATATAAACTCCAACAGTGTTTATAACATGAAAGAATAATATTAAACAAAAAAAAACTAGAGTACGAACATCCATATAAATAACCCAAATAGTTATCACCACTCCCCACTGCTTTCAGCACTGTTATCTAACGTCAATATAATCTGATCATCAGACATAGTAACCTGATAAGAAATGCTTTTAGTACCAGACTTGTCACCCAATTCTTCACCATCTGCAGCTGACACAGGAAGAGTCAAAATATGTTTTCCACTTTCAGTTGTTGACAGTGGCAACGTCACAACGGAATCAGCAGATTTAAGTTTATTCACCAAGGAAAGGGGTAAAGGCGGTCTAGGCGATGCTGCATTAGATGTTTTGTTACTCGCTCCTGCCAAATTGTTTGATTCTGAACTTTTAATAGTATGGATGACGTTGGCAAGAGTTCCATTCTTTGTGACAGCTTTCGCCCGGTCCTGGGTTTTGTGAATTGTCTTTTTCTCTGCTGCAGGTAACCGCAAAACCGAAGATAGTTGCCTTCGCCTTGCATTGCACGACTGAGATCCATGCATAGTCTTAGCAGCCTTACCACTATTAATTGATGAACTTTGTACGCCGACATTTATTGTATTTGCCTTTGATAAAACATTTTGCTTCTTCTCTGGTAATATTGCATTTGTACCAGCTATCGAATTTATGATTAAAGGTTTTGTGCCAATCGGAATTGCTTTTCCTACAACCGGAATCGGTTTGACAACCCCTACAAACTTGGGTAAATTGGTTGCACTCGTTGTTGGTGCTGAATTCATTTTCCCCTGCAAAAATTGATATTGGCCATTCAACCATTGTATATATGTGAATAATATGAATGAAACCAATCCGACGCTAAACAGTGCCCTAACAGTCAAGTATATAGCTCGAGAGCAGATTCCATGTAAATCATATTTCAAATATTTTGTAAATGTATTGCGACACTTTATCTTTAGCATAGGGTTTGTACCAGGAGCTAGGCAATCATATGAACTTTAAATTTCAAAAATGGTGCATACCTTTGAACTAGTCTCTTCAGAGCTGCTATCAGTTTCTGCTGATGTAGTAAGAACTTCAACCTGGTTGAGTAATATAGAAATGTTAGAAATAAAGAATGGGAAACGAGATTATTCATAGTTCACAATTTAATAAACTGTATCCACAAAATTAAGCATTTTCACATTTTTAATGCACTTAAAAATTAAACACGGGTGACAAGTGACATAGGCAAGCACCAAAGGCAACATTTTGAATGTAAATGATAAAATCGAATGGTAAATACTATTTCGAAAAACAACTTCCTTCTGGAGGATTGCAATCAAATAAATTAGTAGGCTATTTACCAATGACACATCGGATCGATTACCAAGAGAAAACCTAATATTTTCATACCTGCAGAGGTTTATTGTCAGATTTGACATCCTTCTTTGCTTTTAACGATGCTTGTAACAACAAGAAAGATGCAGCATTCTGCTCCTTTGTCTTGTCTGTCCATTCAATTTCTCTCATAATGCAAGTTCCAGGCACCTGATCATCAATACAATAATAACTAGGCAAATTGCATAGAATGAAAAAAACTGATTTTAACAGAGAATAACCAACACCGTTTACGTACACCTCTACAGGTATAAAATTAAAACATTGAAAACAAGGCACAAGGTAACAAATTTTTGGTACAATGCAATTATTCAAAATTGGAGATGATGATACAAGAAGAGAATATTATATTTTATGATATAAATATATGAAGAGCATGTACTGCTAATAAAGTTGAGCAAGAATTTTTCAGAGATTTCACAACATAGCCATTGAAAGGGACACGTCCTAATATAGACACAGAAACTTGGAAGTCAATTCAGAAACTCACGGCCATAAAATTTTAACTGTGGGTAGATTGATAAATTCTCAACCCATTCCTATAATGACAACATCTTGTTCATGGCATTAACCGCACAGAGTTTGAGTATTCCATAATTCAATTCAGTTTAGAATTACACGAAAATATCAAATTAATTAAAAATTTCTGTGAACCCTTTTGAAATATAAATTTGACATTAGACATTTTATACCAGAACACAATTTCCCATACTGAAACTCTTACTCTCTACTTTTCCATCCGTTGAATCTACTTCTTAAGGATCAAATTAGTTAGTAAATTTACCAGATAAAAAAATGGAGCAAAAGACAAACCCAGATTGATCCAGAATGAACTTTCCTTTTTCCATCTGCAGTCTTGACTGATGATTCTGTCACTTTATTATCTTGACTATCAAGTGATATATGACAAAGGTGACTGGAGGTTGAAGTTTGAATGTGAACCTGAGGTGGTATGGTACTTTGGTCTAAACTATCCTTCTTTGCTCCAGCAGATGCATTTATGCCAGCTCCACCCGGCTGACACAAAAAAACCTGTCGCCCTTGATCTAAATAAAGAATTATATTTATCGAAAAGATAAAAGAAATTTCACAGATCAATGAGATTTTCATAAATTCCCTATTTATAATAAACCTCGTCACACTGCCTTTATGATATATTTATTGATATAAAAATGGAATCACATTTATAAATCCAACTTTACAAACTGCGTAAAAACAACACTTATAAATGGAGTTGATCTCATGACTATATATGGTTGTATAGTAACTCTTTCTAATCCAGTGGTTCCTAGACTGCGGTCGTGGGCCAATTATGGCCCACTCAATCGATTCAATATGGCTCGCTGAACTTGAGTAGAAAGAAATAGTTCAACACTTTCTATTTCTCGATACTGCCGATTGTCATTACAAAAAAAATATGTGTTTTATGTTTTTGTTGTCAGAATGATCAGCTTCTGGTTGGCAAAACACAAAAATCATACTCTCTATTGCATTTTGTGTTCAGAATAAAATAAGTCTTGATTCAGATTCAACAACTGTTTAGTAAAGTAAATATAATTACCCTGACTAATTGAACTTGTAGGATCAATTTCCAATTTATACCACTGGTTTTTCGGTTGCAAAAACATTCCAGAACTTGCGATGGGTTGCAGATTTGCAGCATTATTTCCAGTACAGAAAGAACGTTTTGATGAAAGCTAAAAAAAAGAAGATATTGTACAAATAAATTCATACTTTTCACAACTATCCTCAAAAAATAATTGTTTAATTTGTAAGCTAGTTCCAGGTAAGAAATTTTTCTTCTTCATAGAAAACTCATGAACAAAACTTCATGAATTTGGGGTATTTTCATAAAATATTTACAAATATTCCTAAATCAACATACATTTTGAACATGTGGTCGAATTCTGGGCATTCTAATATATGACAATAATTCTGGTGCTCCATCAGATAAGGGTAGGACGATGTAATCGACAAGTAAATGTTTGACATATTCTTTTTCTGCTTCTGGCCAATCTGTCACCCCTGTTAAAAAATCATTGCGTCAATTTTTTATGGATATTTACTAAAACTAACACCAAAATAGAAAAAAAATGAAAGGGATTAGAAACATAAATTAGGAACTCCAACTGAATACAGCAAGGTTTAGGCAACCCCAAAAAAGATTTCTATTTACTATAGTGAAAATTTATTCAACTCTTATTTGCCAGACCCGACCCGTGGTCCATAATTTGCCCCCCCCCCCCCCCACTCCTTTTCTAGAATATGCTCCGAATGACTTGGACTCTGTTTATTTGGGTCATCCTGTAAAAAGAAATTTGTAGACATAACTATGATGCCTAGAACTGAATGAAAACAGCATTCTATAGTTGAATACAACATATGATTACTGTTAAAAGCATAAGTTGCAACTAATACCCCCTCTATTAATATTAAATGTATGATATAGTGTAAACTTTGATGCCGTTGTGTGTTGCCGAAATAGTATATTGGCCTCACTTGATAAATCAACAGTTTCTGGTGATTGTTGTTCGATGTCATCAGGAACAAGTTGCAAAACTTTAGGTAGAAAACGAAACTGATAAACGAGCCGAATTCCATCAACCTTTCTCATAATACCTTTCTGATAATAGTACCTTAAAAAGAATTCAAAATATTATTAGAATCAGACCTGGATAGCTTCAAACAAGGCTTTGAACACGGGTGACTACTTTGTCAAGAATATCGAGACAAAATAATTTTTCAATATTCCATTAAATATTGACATGCAGAATCAACTAACACAAAAAATCAAATTCGCCTCACAAAATAACGTTTCTTTCATTAAACAATATATTACGACCAATACCAACTCATGGTAGTTAACATAAAAATATGAACAAAATAACATAATATTTATGTTTATTTACCTCAATGCCCTTCCCAGTGACTCGTAATTCATGCTTGGTTTATTTTTAAGTTTTCCCCACAAATACGAAACAGATTTTGTATCAACAAGTTTGAAAACTCCCTTCGATACATCCATCCATCTTGAAAACAACAAATCAAGATTTAAAAGAACGGTACAGTAGTGCTGAATAAACAATGCAAACTCTAATTTAGCAAATACAGTAGAAACTCTATTTACAAAATTAATTCGTTCCGGAAGCCCCTTCGTAAGTTGAAAATCCCGTACATAGGGACGCATTTTACCTGTAAATGCCCAAATTAGTCCCCAGAAAACTTGAACATTATATTTGTATAAATTGTTTCGCAGCAAACAAACGGGCCAATAGGATGGCAGATAGTTGCTGGGCGTCTGACAGGACACTAACCTCGCAGGCATTAATTTATTATTTGCTCTTGAAACTATTCTTTGATTCAGAAAAACGCAAATGTTATTACGTGACCATTGGACATCCCTGCTTCAAGCACTGCATTAAACTAACCTAAAATAAACAAATATCACTATACAGAATACAGTTACACACGTTTTGAATATAATCAAATTTTCTTACCTGATGAACCTAGGACAAGTGATCGGGTCTTGAAGAAGAGCCAACATGAATTGCCATAGAAAATAGCTTGAGCCTAAAAATTTACCAAAAAAATTACAAAACAACTCTAAACTTACAGAATAATATGCAAAAATCATCAAATAGTCGTCAATATGGCTCTTGGCAAATTTGCTTTTGCTCAATAAAACTTGTTAATGCGTAATGGAGGGGGATATTCCCATTTTGCTTTATCATAAATATTCAATCAGTAATATTTCCTTTGCTCTCTAAATATCCCTCTGCAACAGTCCTTTAAATGTGTTATCCATGGTTCTACTCCACACTCTAAACCAATCACAATTTGCAAACATGTGAAATACTACTACATTTTTAGGCATGTTACCTTACAGCATGAAGTTGAATTGAATTAGGAATCATGTGCTGTTGATTTGAATAAAAACAGTCAAAATGAATAAAGGAAGGAGCATAGCCAGGGAGGGGGGGGGGAGAAAATATTTACCTATCTGAGACCTGAGTGAGTGGCCTAGTCTAACTAAATGAGCTATTTTAAAAGATTTGGAGAAATCAGAAGAATGACACAACTGAGTTCTCAGTTGCAACACCTAAAAAAAAAGCTGTAAAATAAGAGAGGGTGAACATACTTTTATGTCTCATTGTTGTTTTTATCTTATTTCCAGACGTTTTTCTCTTTTTTGCATCTGTTATGCCATCGTCAGCAAAACTCAGTTTTGAATCTTCAGTCGAAAATTTGCTTATTTTATCTTGGGTGATGGCATTCAATGTTTCCAATGCAAGTCTCTTCTGTTCTTGTTTTGAATATTTAGTTTTTGGAGCTGATAATTAGATATATTGAAGAAGATGAGCTCAATTTGAAAATCCTGTATACTGTTACGTTAATACCATACTGTTTTATTAGTGAAACATGCATTTTTGTGCTTTAAATAAAGTATATATCACAATTCTTTCACAAAGGTAACATGTTGAAAATCAGTAACTAACAGTAAACTAACTAACACTAAGCAGTAAATAACAACTTCTGGCAATCATGCTTTCCAAAAATATCAAGATCCTTAATTATAGGTTGAAATAACAAATCTGTTTAAAGATAAATTAAAGATTCACCTGTGTTTGATTTACTATTTTTATTAGACCTCTTCATGTTCTGTCGATTTCTCGCTCTGCCCTTGTCTGTTGTGCTTTCTGGCGCTAAAATAAGATAGGATTTACATATTTATCCCGGGGGAGAGGAAAACCAATAGGACTGCTTTATCATATGGTGAACCACGGTCTCTGGTCCGGTTATCAGTCCATGTCAGATATGAGATTAATTAGCCAGTTATTTGTTTCAGATGCATGGACTTGATGGGGCATGGAGCCATACCCGGCCAGCGGATACGTGAACCTCCCTAAGGCGGCGAGGAGTCCAGCAATCATCTATTTGTGGGTGAAAAATTTTATCATTAAATATCTTAAAGTGAGTGTTGTAGTCTATTCTACAACCATACTTGTTGGAAATAGACAATTCTTTGACCCCAAAAAGTATTCTTAACTTGACTCTGTAATAGTTTTTTTCATCAACTCAAAATTTTATTAATGTCACCACATCTGGGCAGAACCTACAGCTAAAAAGCAATATGGCCTACTCTAGATAGCATGATTTTGCACAAGTAAAGTGAAAAATTCAAAATACCACCGACTATCGTTTGATGTAATGGCCTGGTCTATGAGTACCATGCGTTGGCTTGCAACCCTTATGACCACCACTTCACTGAGTAGGCTATTCCTAGCTGTAAAGATCCCCGTCCTATTAAAATTTGCAATAGCTAATTATATATCAGTGGCTACTTGTGTCCAAATCCTCTTAGTCTTTATGAATTAAGGATGCAAAAAGTAACAGATTGAGTTCAGAGCAGTGACATACCATGTTGCAATCTCAAATATTCAAGGTGAGCCCACAATACATCACCATGAGGCAAACGTTCAATAAATTCCTGTTTGCTTATCATTGCAAGTTCTCTGCCATTTATGTGAAGATTCTTTACCTAAAATTATAAAGAAAAAACCTTTAGCCAATGAAGTGAGCGTAGTATTCTAATAATTCATTATGTGTTCACGATTAAATTTTTAATATATACCTCCTCATGTGATGGAATATATCAGGATGAGGAACATTGTAAATCAATGTACTTTATTAATTAATTCATTTATCATTTAATCAAGCTTCATCTGATAACACCATCAAAGAACTCATCCAACCTTTGCTTTATCCAAATGAAAGAGTTGTGCAACAAGAAGCATCCAGATATAAACGTCGTCTTCGGACCATGATAATGGATCAACATCCAAAATAGCTGATGCAGAACGGCCCGAATATTGGCCAGCAGGATTCTCATCAACAACTACTTCAACATTTCCAGAAGTTTCAAATGCCTGAATAAAAGTGAAATAACTTATGAATAATAATTTTAAAAATGAAATGGAATTTAGTTTAAAAATTATTATAATACAAGCACCTACCACTATATGAAGTGACTTAGCTTACAAAAGGCCACATTAAAGATTTTCAAATTCTCAAAATTATGGTAGGCATTTTTGGTGTTCTGTCGCATTTTACAACCAAATGCATTGGACATAAATAAATGAGATAGCCTATTATTGAAATACAAATTTCATAATACATTGGTAGCATGATGTACAAGTTCTGATTCCGAACACTCGGTGATATCTGTGACAACATCTTCGCTAAGACCAATGCATGACAAGGCATCTGTTGCATTGCCATCTGCGAAGTCTTCTACATTCACCTGAAATGTGAAATTTGTATGTGTTTATATGTCTACGTGAAAAAAAATGAAATGGTTCATTATTGAATATGCATGTAATAATCCCAAGACAGCAAGATGAGTCGACTACATTCAACCAATGTTTTATCACTACATAGAAAAGTATGACATAGCTTTTACAATCATTTGGAAATGTCTTGACATTCTGGAGATTAATTATCAAGCTCTATAAATAAGCAATTCATTCATCAAAAACTCATACCGTGAGGTTTTGGAATTCTATATTATGAGACTCTTCTGTAGTGATCAATCCATAACCAGCAGAAGTAGGCCTACTTCCATTAGCTAAAACTGGATTTTCCCTGCTGTTCTTGCTTTTTCCTGTATCGACAGCGCTCACTTGAACTAAATAGAAAATGTAAAATTAACTGAATGGTTAACAAAATATTTATTGAAGATTTAGACTGCATTGTTAGGTTTGGATGTAAAGAGCATTAATTCAGTTGCAAAGCCCAGAAGCTATTTTAATTCATGACAGGAAAGAATTCAACATTTTGATCATAATACCAACAAAAACTAATTTCAGCACTCTTCTGCCGTATTCACAACTTTCAAGTACTTCACATTTTATGGAATACCGTACTGTGATTATATAGGTATGGAAGTACAGTACAGCAGTAAGGTAGCGTACCGGTACATCAGTACAGCAATATCAGAATATGGGTAGTTCTGTTGTTCCAAATTTTGTGCAAAATATGTAGTACCGGTACCGTGCTTTCAGAATATAGAATAATTCTGTAATTTGGACATGAAATCGTGCATATGAATGATCAAGACGAACCCAATTACAACTACGGTATGCGTAATTCGTCAATCTCAAACCAGGAAGTTCATAACTTTTCCGGGTAAAAAACTGACGTGAACCGGTAAAAATCACAGCTTCCGGGTTTGTATTTCCTTTCAATTCTGTATTCACAGCATCGTCTATTAGTAAGGAACTTTGTTTGAATCCCAAATTATACTATAAATACCTGCTCGCAGTAACAAATCGATGCTTTTGGGCTGTTCGATTTCTGCTAGATCGTCTCTTTCCTCGGTCGCCATTTTTCATTTCCTGGTTCGATCTGTTATGCGTAAGGTCACCAGATAAAAAAAACTACGATAGTTCCCCGACCTCTGACCTTACTGCCTCGAGAAACACCTATGGTACCGTAACTGTTCACCTATTGTCCAATTTGAGCATAAAGATTTATCTGCGTTATATTAACAGTGGACCGACTGTATTTGCAATATTTATTTCCAGGGCACAGACTTCCTTGTTTATTTCCGTAACAATGCATAATCAGCAGGAAAATTCAACAGTGACGTAACAATTCATATTAAGCAGTCTGCCATACACCCTTTCTCTCAGATAGCATGATTGTAAACATTAACTAGTTTTTGTAAATTAATTGCTCTTAGATTTGCTTGTAGATTATTTGTCTTTTAGTTACGGATTGTTAAGTTATTTAGGTATGAATAAAAAATTAAATTCATTTTGTTCTGGCGACTGCTTGCATATTTTGGGGCAATTTAATGATTTTAAAGATTTCGAAAATAGTGCCTCCATGTGCCATTCAAGGGTGAAACAAAGTAATGACCACTAAATTTATTCAAATCTAATCTGAACCCTTCAGCTCAATGCTGTTATGGGCCTTCAAAAACAAATTTAGCGATTAGTGAGACTATAGCAACTAACCCCCAAATGTACCCCATTTCATGTTGAAATCATCAAAACAAAGTTAATTTTTCCCAAAATCCGAACAAAGACTTTCGTAGGAATCAAATTACGCCAGTTTTATGACCCACAACATGTTCCATCCATTCATTATCAAATTAAAATTTATATTCTCAAGACCTTTGACACTGATTGAAATAATTATCTCTAAGTTCCCATCCGTACGATGTACCTAATTACCCTTATTGAGATAATAGGAGTTTCTGTTTATAACGTGAATCACGAGCTCACGTTTACAGTATTTAATTAGATGTACGATCGACGTATAAATACGACTCCGATATCTTTCGAAGGAGGACGATGTGAGAGAAGACGATGTAAACCATTCTAAGCTAGTCTGGATAAATGTTATAAGATTTATATTCTGTGTGTTGTGGAAATATACGAATAAAAACATATAAAGATTTTTAACGCATCTTCATTCACGTGGGCGTTGAAGCTGAAGGGTGAACGGGTGACTTGCAAGTTCTGAGACAATCTACAAATTAGCAATATACGGTAACATCACATTCATTTAACAATCATTTGTGCTATAAATGGTGACAAAGCCGACTTGAATTAACCTTCTGAAACGGAGCAGATCAACAGCGTTCAACCACAAGTACGGACAACAATCAGGACTGGCAACAATTTGACGGAATCAACGAAAAAGCTGACCAAGCGAAAGTTTTCAACAATTGCCGAGAGACCGTCTCTACAATACGGGCGAAAATCAAATTCGACCAATTTACGAACGTCGGGGAGATTCAAATTGCCTGGAAAAACGATTGAAGTAGCAAATTGCTGACAAGTCGAAATAATGAAGAAAATTATGATAAAACAATAATCTCAATTGAAAACAGTTGAACTATGGTAACGGACTCTGGAAACGTTAAAATCATGAATATGGACTGTATTGAACATCGATCGAAATGAACTCTTTTAGAACATGATATATGTTCGAGGTGAAAAACCTAATCAAAAACGAACTGTTGAAAACAATGAACTATATGGACTGTTTTACGGTAAATTACGCGCTCTATTCCGAATAATAGAGAGAGGAATTTTCGCGCATACCTAATGGATATACAAATCAGGAGCATGTTATTCTACAATTTGTTTCATGATTTGCAGGTTTTTCTCCTCATTGAGACAGACATTTTTCATTCTTCCACTATTACTAAGGTAAAGTACTTCTTTTTCTTCTTATATATACATGGCGTTTCATTCGACTTTTAATTTTTATAAATTAATTGATGGTAACAACTTTGAATATTCCGATTTCAAAACCTTTCAAGAGATTTATATTATTGAATATTTGTGGTTAGCATTTCTTTTCGATTAAATAGATTTCGTTAGAATTAAAATGCTTTCTAAAAGTAGATTCGAGCGAGTCATACTTTTAATTATTTACAAAGCCGTCATATAGAACGGTGAAATAATAAGCTCGTTAAACAAAAATTGTATCCAAAAGCGTTATTTTTTCAAAAAAGCCCTGAGATGGCATAAACTTAAAAATGCGTTTTTTCTTCCCGACATGGGACAAGCATATATATATTGACCAACTAGGTCTACAAAATCGTAACAATGCGATAAAACGAGTATAAGTATTTTAACTTAGCGAAATACATTAAATTGAAAATATGTTTTAACCGTCCAAACCAAAATTTTTAAAATGAAAATACGCCATCCTTCTGTAATTCTACTTTACAACCTTTACCCTTTCTATAAACTCTTCTTCATTTCAATGTCGTGTCTCATTATAGATCATATACATTTAAATATTTTTTTTTGACCTATATCATTAATTTTAGCATTGTGTATTGTATTTTTCTATACATTTTCAATTTATTTGAGGGTGCCAAATCTTTAAACTTCCAGTTAGTAAGATGGGGAGATAATATAGCAACTAACCCCCAAATGTACCCCATTTCATGTTGAAATCATCAAAACAAAGTTAATTTTTCCCAAAATCCGAACAAAGACTTTCGTAGGAATCAAATTACGCCAGTTTTATGACCCACAACATGTTCCATCCATTCATTATCAAATTAAAATTTATATTCTCAAGACCTTTGACACTGATTGAAATAATTATCTCTAAGTTCCCATCCGTACGATGTACCTAATTACCCTTATTGAGATAATAGGAGTTTCTGTTTATAACGTGAATCACGAGCTCACGTTTACAGTATTTAATTAGATGTACGATCGACGTATAAATACGACTCCGATATCTTTCGAAGGAGGACGATGTGAGAGAAGACGATGTAAACCATTCTAAGCTAGTCTGGATAAATGTTATAAGATTTATATTCTGTGTGTTGTGGAAATATACGAATAAAAACATATAGAGATTTTTAACGCATCTTCATTCACGTGGGCGTTGAAGCTGAAGGGTTAACGGGTGACTTGCAAGTTCTGAGACAATCTACAAATTAGCAATATACGGTAACATCACATTCATTTAACAATCATTTGTGCTATAAGACAACTTGCTTGCTTGATCGCCAATCACTTCAACTTCAAAATGGATTCTGGCCATGATCAAATTCACTTTTTTTTTCATTCTGAAACTAGCATGTAAAATTCGAAAGAAGAAAATTGATGAAGGGGAGCCGTGAGGAACCAGAGCTGGAGATCAATCAGCGGCACCGACAAGGTTCAAATAACTAATTAAACAATTATAAGGCCTTCTAGGGTCGATCCGTTAGATGTAGCTGATTGTTCGGAAGTGCCCTCCATCATTGAACACTGTTTTGCAAGTACACAACTTTATCACAGACTTGAAGTCGGTTGACCCATATATTCCCCTTTTCAGTTGTTCAATGGAAATGGGGCAACATGCTTTCAACAACTTCATAACATCTATTGCGTTTAGTTTCGACTGTGGTTCTATCTATCGCAGGGTCGTCCAACCCGCGGGCCATATGTGACCCGCGGAAGCATTGCGAGTGGCCCGCACTGTATAAATGTCTTGGCGATCTTCTCGCGTGGAGTTGATGATGATTTGAAATTACCGAAGAGCTTGCAGCCATTATCCCTATTAGGAGTACGACTAGCATTAGAGGCATTGATTTGTTGGGAGCTGTGATAAAAGTAATCAAGCGTCTCGGCTTGTCTTTGGCGAAACTTTCGGGAATAACCCCTGATGGCGCCCCATCAATGGTTGGGAAACAACAGTTTTATTGTTCTAACAATTGTGAAAATTTGGTTTGATGGTATTGTTCATTTTTTCATTAACCTGTAGTTAGTGTAGCAAAACTAGAACATAACTGCCATGTTAAGTGGGCTGCGCCGTTATTAGTAGACTACATGTGGCCCTTCGGCCAAAAAGGTTGGACGACCCTGATCTATCGTATGTAAGGCTGTTTTTGGTTTGTCTATGCAGCGTTTCCTAAACTGTGTTCCGCGGAACACTAAAGCATCTTCGAAGTGTTCCGTGGAAAAGGAATCAAAAATACGTCTAAAAGGGTCGTCATGGCGATCTATGGAACGTGAAGTTGTCGCCCAATTGACCGTTTGATATCGCGTCACATTAGGCCTAAAATGGACTAACTAGGGTGGGGTAGTGGTATTTTCGTTAACCATCGGCCTAGCTTGTTGACTGTTAAGTTCATTATCAAGTTTACTGCAATGATATTGATTTTGCTATAGGCAAACAAGTAGGTCTAAACTCTAAAGAATAAAGGCAAAAGATCAACTCTTCTTCCTCCATCTCCGCCTGATGGTTTTACATTGAAATGCTGAAAAATTACCTATTTTTGCTAAACTCTATTCAGTAGGTAAATAAACGGCAGGTCTGCAGCTCGCAAAATTGCGGCGGGTACTTCTACCTCCATTAGACGTAACTTTAGAGGCAAACACTACGTATTGGAAGTAAACGACATAGAATGGTAAACTAAACGCATTGATTCTTATACACAGCATTTAAATAAAAAATAAAAAAACATTTATAATAAATGCATTATGTAAAATATTCAATCATATTTTAGGTATGTTTAATTAACACAATTCTGTTAGTTTTCGCGGCGCATTCAGCAACTCGCCACGAGAACCCACTGGGAACCAGTTTACATTACACCAGTTTTCTTTATCATTTTTACTCTTTCATTTTTTGGTGTTCCGCAAGGCGAGATAAAAAGTGTAAGTGTTCCGTGGCCAAAAAAGTTTAGGAAACGCTGGACTATATACGGTTAGGGTATAGCGAATTCCATGATTTGGATATGTGCGGTCTTGTCATTTGGGCATATCAAAATTATTTCAACAAATCACAGACCTTGATTCGCGATATGTATACAGTGATGTCTAGAAGGCGAAGAAACTTCAAAATATAATTCAAAAGTGTCTAGAAGCAGGGCCGGAGCATTACCGCTTGAACTGACAACTCTGTCGCCTGAACGAAGCTTCACAGCTGTTGGTGGGTCAGCATTCGCCAGCAACTATTTTTACTTTTATGCGAGTACTATAGGGCTTGCTTCGAGCAAACATGAAAATTCATTACTTTTCACATGAGTCACATTTGCAATATTTCGTCAGGTGGAATGTATGTTCGGCTGACAACTGTATATAGGCTACTTCGCTTCAATAAATTGTTCAAAAAATGTCAATCTGTTCCGGCAAATTTGTTATTTGAATCTTCAAATTAAAATCGGCCAGTCCCCACACACCATACTTGGATGGTAATAAAAACTGACGTATTGGTCCAAAAAATATCTTACTAAAAATTTGTCTCAATCGAAACTAGAAACGACAATGTAAAGCCACGATAAAGAATGAATTTTGGGAATGACGATGTAATTTTCAACGTTTCAAACTCCTTTCAGAAATTCCTAATTTGGACGTAAATACATTTCATAGGCCCTACTGAATGGTTAACATTCGGTGAATCTTATGTAGTAGAAAGTAAAAGCTTATCTTTAACGAACAATCCTCAAATAAAAATTGCAACTGAGAATATTGGGAAATTGTGAATTGCTTATGTATGTAGCTTCAACAAGACTGCTTGAAACAGATTACAGCGTCTAATTAGAATAAGTTCGTAATATATCATGGTCTACCTTCAGACAAAACAAGATATATATAACTTATTCAAACATTTATTATTCGTTATTTGATTGATGTATATATTGTTTTGTTTGGATTTTTCATTTTCAGATTTGAACTATGATATATTCTTCTTTCACTGCCCAACTCCCAATCAATTTCAAAGTATATTTATAGTTATTAACAACCGCAGAAGTCGGGCAATTTTCTGTTCCCTTCGTGAGTAAAATATTATCACAAGAGTCGACTACCCTATCATTGGCCCAAATCATGGAATTCACCAACTTCTTCCTGGGACATAAACTAACTACTGTTGATATTGTCTTCGTGGTGTTTTTCATTAGAGACGTTACCTTCACTTCATTTACATTGTCTGTCTTATCAATATTATATTATGCTTGCGGCACTTATGGCACAATCGTGTCGTACCTGTCGCCCATTTTTCTTCCAAGAAAAAAAAATCATAAATATATATTATAAATTAGAATACAATCAGAGACTAATGAGTTAATGAGAAAGCATTCATATATGGCTAAATTGCTTAAAACACAGTGTGCGGCAGTGACAAAAGTTATTTATTTGGCGAAAGAGTGATTGAAGCAAGATACATCACCAAAAATACGTTGTCAATAATGATCAACTTATCTGCCAATAGATTTGATAACGTTGAAATAACGCTGAATTATAATATTAGGTTACACCGCCTAATGTTATACACAGTCACGAATTAACGAAGTATTTTGCTTGTATATAACTTAAATATATGGTATGTGGTTTCTGTTATGAGTTTGTCATTTCTATCTTCTTTTAGAAAAACTTACGTATACGTGAAAGAAATTTTATTTAATGTGTTAATGAAAAGACGTGTATATGGAAGTCACGTCGTTTCAGATTTCTTCATTTGGGAGCCCATTCTTTCTTTGCAATGTCATATATCTGTTTTAGGCCCGTTTTTAGTTGAGTCCAATCACATCTTTCATCTGGCGCGTTACTGGATCCACACTGAATAAGATTATTTAGGTCCTCATCATGTGACCAAGAGGTAGGAATTACAGCATGAAGTTTGGTAAAAAACCATCTTGATAATATACAGGCATGCACGTGTGAATCGATTCCCCAACATCGGTTCTTTTTACAATAACCTCTCACTTCTCCACAGTGCATACCGAGTTTCAGAGAAATAGAGTTTGTTTGCCAAGAAACTAGTTCACATTGTGTTGATTCAGTACATATTGTATCCGAGAGCAACCTGATAAATAAAAAAGGTCGAATAATTGAAAAAATATATAAATGGAAACATGACCTCCAATATATATATAATTGTGAACCAAGTGTGTCATGCCTTTCCACGAGCAAGCGGGTCCTCCCAAGATGATTAATTGTCAAGTCTGTCTAATTTATTTTGCTCTGGCATCGCGCTCTATTTAATTTCGAAAAAATACTTTACCTCTGTATATGTGAACTTTCTGAGCATTCATTTCTTGGTAGAAATTTTACTGAACTAGTATCCGTTATCATGACATCTAAATTCGAGTCAATTTTGAAATCTGTTCCGAGCAGATCATATAATACAGCACTGAAAACGATGGTGAAGTATAATTATAAAGAAACATTCATATGCTATTGGGTAAACAATTGTTGAAATAGTCGATATAGACACATTAAATGTAGGACTTTCTCTGTAAACTACTTAAATTTTAGAGATGGTAGTGGAAGACAAGTACCACGTTGTTCACTGCAAATATTTTCAGTAAAGTTACTGTACAAATCTTAATGATTGTTATTTACAACAAAAAAATTGATATAATTTATTACATAAACCAGGTAGAATACTTATATTTATTTGTTGCAGCGTTCTACATCAAATAGGACATTCTGTGTTACATTCTCTTTTCTATAAATTGTTGAATAGTCGGAATACGGAAATCGTATAAGTTTCTATGCCCCAAAATATTAAATTTCACTGTTTTCAGTGCTGCCATGGACAAAATAAAAGTATTCTTTACATTGGACCTACCCGTGTTTCCAAAATTGCTCAAAAAGCTTTGCGGTATTGTACATTATAGTTATTGCCGCCAGAGGCGGTTTATCCATTGTATTCGTCAACCTCATAACTGGGTGAAGTCGCTGACATTCAAACGATGCATAATAGGAATCACAAAGTGGAGTTCCTTCATCGTGTCTTGCAACTATGTATCTGAAAGAGATAAAGAATTATAAGTGCCTAACTCCAATGCAAGATGTGGATTCAAGTAGAGTTTTGTATATACATCATCAAAGAGGAGGGAAATTCCTACTCGGAATTAAAATTCAGACGTGACTCGTTTTATTTACACACTGTCGTCGATTTTGGATACAATTTATAATACTTTATTTAAGATAAAATCGTTTATTAAATTGATCTTTCTAGTCTATCAAAAGTTTCTCAAGGGATTCCAGTGAATAAGTAAATATCTGATGGGAATTAGGTTTTTATCACCATTCTGATTTTTATGCATATCGGTGATGTAAACACACAAAAATAATCGTGATGATGCAATATATATGAATGTCTGGAGTTTTTTTTATTATGATACATTGTGCAAGCTTGCTCAAAATATACCTGATTTTATCCGAGACCTTCATAGGCGTTCCTTTAGTTGGATTTAATATTGCGTCTGTAACGTCATCTCCACTTGATGACGTGATACACAATCCATACAAACGTGGTATTCCATACCATCCTTGCATTTTCAACAGATTAAGAAGTTTAGTTTTAGCACGTTCAAAGCTTTTGTCAAAATACTGTTTATCGCTTTTTCTTGCAATCGTGGGATAATTCATCTTTTCTATAGATGATTCTGGTGGAGTTTTCTTTTTGACGAAATTTCTTAGAAGTATTGGAACGCTTACAGTGGATGAAATTTTGATGTCACCTTTCCATTTTGACAAACTACGGAAATTGTATTTAATCCGCGGGTCTTTTCGACTATACTCTAGCTGCGAAATTTCTCTGCAATTGAGTAAACCATTCAATAACGCATTTTCTTTTAGCAAATGCCATTTTGAATTGCTCTGTTTATTAAGATTTTGATATATATTTGTAAAGTTACTATTAATTCTTTTCATTTCAAGAGCAATAAGCTCTTCGTTAGTAGATTCCGTAACAAGCGGCAACTTGTGACTTTTTGAAAGATTTTGGCCCCATTGCGTTGGCTCATTGGGATCAATAGGGATTTGTCTTTCGGCATCATCTGGAGTCACGCTATCTGTTCTCATTTCCATCACTGGTATAATTTCGAAAAGCCGTTCCATCTCAGATTCCCAGTTGAAAGCTACATGTGAAATATTTGTATTCAATTTCTCAAGCTATTTTTTTTGATAGCATATATCAAAATACTGAAAATTTTACTCTTTGTCGAAGTTTAATTAGGAAAAGTTTCACGTAAGTTTCCGTCGTACCGTATGAGTATGTAGTATTACATGCCATACTCTGTACCGTATGTCAAACTTAATATATATATATGCAACTATAAACCTTCGACCTACTTGAATATTTTGCCATTTCCACAACCCAGAATTGATTTTTTTCTTGAACATTCCAATGATCAAAGTCGTTTACTCCTCTCCTTTGACGGCTCCTCCCTTCAGACGCAAACGTTTCGTCTGAGCAAACTAAGAACAAAAAGGATTTACCAGCTGGAAAGTAACACACATTCGTATCATTTATTACTTTGTTAATGCTTTCAACAGTTTCGATATTTTAACTTTTCTTGCTTTTGGACACACATTTCGACAAATGTTAGACCTTTTGGGCATATATACTTTTAAACAAGTATAAACGACCTAACTATATTTATTCGTTTAAAAAATATTCAGACTTACCTTGCTTGTAATTATAGTTCATTAGAAGTAATAAATAATTAAAAAAGCACAGCAACAGTGTCACAGATAGCAGAGGATTACTTGGTATAATCAAGCGAAATATATCGAACGGTGACATGGCAGGAACCGATGAAACCAAAATATTTCGGTATATACAGTTTTTATTATCTACCTCATTTTTGAGAATCTAAAAACATATAGTAATCGGTTATCAACGTCATTGCAAATAAATATAATATTTTGTACTCATCTAATTTATCTTTTGCACCCTGATTCAAATTGACCTACACTCTGTCTTTATAGTGGATTATACACCATTTGTCATGATATAGGACATTCTATACTTTAAATATAGGTAATTGCCTTGATTCTTCCAATTACTACCTGGACTTTACGTTTGATATTTAAGATTATTTAGTTAGGATAGTATTTGAGGTTATCGAGCAAAACCATTTGCACTATACTTAGCCTGGGGCAAAAGCGCGTTGTCGGTATCATCCAAAGCATGACGCTGGCTCTCTAAAGTCTGAGAGTGTAAGACTGCAACATTTTTGCGCGACTTCTTTTTATTAACGTATTCAGTCGAAGTAATTAGTAGAATTGCCGTCGTACAAACATCAAACAGTTAAGTTGTGATATCTTAAAAAATCTAATTCGAGGCTGCCCAGCCCGGGGGCCCCATGCGGCCCGCCCTATATGAGTTTGTGACCGAAAATTTTTAGTATTTTATATATATATATAGGCTCGGATATGTTTCGTGATTTTGGTGTGAATAGTAAACTGCTATTATAATATTCGATACCATATTCGAATATTTTTCCCAACCCTAGTCCGTAATCATTATTTATTTATTAACATCATTGATTTTATGTTAATAAACTTGTCTTTTATGTATTATGTAAATGCTAACGTAGATCAAAACTTAGCTGGTATTAGAGTTTGGTACATACGTTTGCGGCCCGCAATGAACTTCGCCGTGCGAAAGTGGCCCGCGACACAAAAAGGTTGGGCAAGCCTGATCTAATTCATTTTGATTCGCTCCCTCCAACATTTGACTATATTGATATACGAGTATTCCCTTTGCTTTTATCAATGCTGTATTTACACACGTAAGTTAAAGTTGTTTGTCGGAAAACAGACGACTGGGACTACTTTGCAAAAGTAAATTACTCTAAATATGACCAGGTCGTAGTATTATCCCGAGATCGAATGCTGATATTTATCATGCGCGATGAAAAATAGTTTTAGTGATCCCAATAAACTATTCTTTTGAGTGCTGAATCTTAATTATCTAACCTGATTTATGCGAATGACATCCCACAAGACTATGTTGTGTTTTCTGATTAATATTCCAATATAATGTAATAATGCTTAATTCCTATCACACCCTAAGACGACTTCGCTGGAAAAGTGGAAAAAATTCATCGTCTTCACAAATTTAATTACCAATTAAAACATAGCATAATAAAAGGGAAGAGTATTTAACAATACCGGCGTAAATACCAAATCTTCGAAGAAAATACGGATTAGAATATTCCCCAGTGATTACTGCCACAACCCGGTAATTTGATTTCTTCTCCCCAGTTGGATCTAACAAAAATGTCGTCTAGAAGTCTTTAAAATTTGTAATCTACTTGGTTGATGAATATTTCCCCGACCTTTGACAAAACTAAACTAAAAAACGAAACAATGTACACAACCATGCCTGTAAATATGTCAGAGTGACAAAAGTGTCTTAGCGGCTGCTAAATCGTCTATTGTTACTTCATGTTTTTTTATCTTGGGCCTAACCTTATTTCCTCTCCAGAATCTGGCTTCCTCGAGCGCTGCAACTTAATAAATTGTTTCGCTTGTCGGTATACCATCAGAGTATTCCAAAATTAAAATGTTCTGAAATACTAATGTGTTTCCTCGAAAATATAACTGAGTCTTATTTCAATTTTCTTCCGAAAAATACCACTAGGGCTTATTTTCAGGGTAGGTTTTATTTTCGAGGAAACACGGTAGTAGTTCGAGCGGTATAAAAAAAATTCGAGTTACGGTACTCAGCTATTTCAACTAGGGTAGACTGAAGGCTGAACTGGACTAATTTAGACATTTTATGTCCTCAGCAATCATATCTGAATACAATGAGTGGTATCGAATCTGAACATAGTAACGATGACGGAAGTCCGGTCGAAGGGTCTATTATGCATGTTCCCTGATGCTTAACTGAAAAACAGTGAGTATGAAGACGACCTTGTGCACTAGGGATATATAAATTGATAAATTCACCCCGGAGTGCTGTGTTATACCAGTAACGTAATACCAGGAAATAGTTTGATGCAGTGGCGTAGCATCCACCCCCGCAACCCCCGCGTAATGCACATCTTATAACGTTGATGTTAGTTCTGCTCGAATTGTTTTGTTACGTAACAATGCCAGGAAGTCGTCGATTTTCGGCGTCTTGTTGTTTGTTTGATCGCACCGGCAAAATTACGAAGGCTGTCAGAAAGATGTCGAAAAAAAAATCTCTCAGTGGCACACAGAAATGCAGAAAAAAGGGAGGAACGTATGAAAAAAATTAAAGTAACCAAAATAAAAGGCAAATTTTAGGTTACCATTGCCTTTTTATAGCGACATGTTATGCTTTTTAAATATTCTAAACTTATATTATATTCTAAAAATACACCTCATAACGATGGTTTGTGGGGTATTGAGGTAAATGATTTAAATCACAGTCAACATTGTACAAGACCCTTTTCAGTGACAACCCATATTTATAACAATAGAGATCTAAACATTAGTTTTCCTTAAAATAACGTTTAATAAAAAAAAAATTGAAATGGAAAACTGCGGAATATATGCAGGGACTCGCTTGGTAAGTTATCACAGACCGATGAATGAAAATGAGAACACGATATAATATATAACAAATCAGCTGTTGTTGTTTAGAACACTATTGTCAATGCATGATTTATTGAGTTCAACAAACTTGATACACGATTTCTTCTTATTGTTTCTGTAGGAATGTGTGCGAGGACAGGCCATCTTTCCGATTAAACAAATTGACTATGCCGTAATGAAATGTATCTTGATGAAACCATGTAGTATTATAAAATAGGCTATATTATGACCTTCGCTTGGCAAGTAATTACCAATATCCCCATAACAGTATTCGAAGATACTGATATGTGCTTAAAATTTCTGTACGATTTGTCAGTTCCGATGCCTCTTACAGCTGGCATATAATCTAATTAATAGCAGATCATGAAACGCACTGGCCTATAATGCGAAATCGCTCACAGTAGTGCGTCGCCAACTCAAGTTAATAATTTGCGGTCGATTTCTGTTTTGAAATGTTGAAGGCTCTCAAAACCTATTGATGTTCAGTTTATGCCGAATATTTTAATAAAATAAAAAACTAATAAAAATAGATTTTTCATCGCGATTCCGACACCAAGTAATAACTATTTAAGTGAGCACGCGACATTTCAGAAGTAAATATCTCAAAAAAGGTACTTAAAAATTTTCTTGATGGTTCTAATTATTTGTTTTTTCAGCTTACGTCATCCTTAGTCGACAGGCTGAATCATCGGAAAATACTATATTATCATATTTCAGTCTGTTTTCGTACGACCAATGAGTAGTTTTTCGCTGTTTACTCAAATTCAGTCATGAATAACATTAAATAACAAGAAGATGCAAGTAAACAATTCAAAACAAAAGCAAAAGTCATGAGAAAAACGCGAGAGAGCTAAATGATACAACGTTGATAATTCTGTGGATAAAAATGTGAACGAAGCATGACCAATATAGCAATACAAGTGGCGCTTTTAAGAAAAATTATCGCCACGCAGAACCTTTCTCCAAACCACGAATTCAAAACAGTGTCTTTTACCTTTGGGGCAATTTGTGATGCAATCAGTCATCACATTCCATGTTGGTCCAAACGTTACTCAGCACTTCATATATAAATGGAATTTCATGGAATTCTGCCAATTTCGTCCAACATACAGTTCATGTCATTTCAAGAGATTTTAGCTGAAAAGAATATAAATTGTATCGTATATTGAACCCGTGTATTGCAAACAGCATAATGAACCTTATTCATCTCGTCTCGATAACATTTTGCTTTTCCAGCTCAATCGCTGCTCCATCTCATCATAGAGGTAAGTGATGAACTTGACGTTAAAGTATTTTTAAGATTTGTTACTAAATTATGTCAATTTGAACAATTAACGACGTAAACTTTTCAATATCAACTTTAATTCGGAAAATGCTTCGACAATCTTCTTGCTGGGGTGCAAATGATGAAGAATTTAAATTGAAAATTAAACTCGAATAATGGCATAAAAAGTTTCAAAAATACAAAAATATTTTATGCTATTTGAGAATAAAAGTAGTTATCAAAAAAACTCAATTTTTTCCTCTGATTTCACTAAGAATTTTAATAAACTGCGAAACAGAAATCGTAGATCGAAATGACAATGTTCCTATGTCTCTATCAGAATTTACTGCTGACGTCCTTTTGCTTGCTTGAATAAAGATTTGGGTCAGAATGCTAGAAAAATTCAAAATTTGTTGATTATACATCGAAGCGCCAATATTACGTATATAATATTAATGATTTGATTAGATCATTTGTTTCAGGATTTTGGTTGAGTCCATAAATCGTACATGGTTCCATTCATTATTTTTTTTTACATCAGAAACGATAATGCGCATTTTAAATCGAGTGTAGAGTTACAATGCCTTAAATAATTATTTTAATACAGGGAACGAAAATTGTGAACCACAGAAAACACCCCTTTACGGAACAAAATGGTGCCTATTCGAAAGACATCAAGCAGAGATAGGAAGTATATGCTGGTTTTCGTGCGTAAAAGGTGAGAACCGGAATGTGTTTTTTTTACTATAAAAAGTTTGACTTTGTTGCGCATGTTCATATCATGCTCAGGGGTAAAAGTTTTCAGATTGATTTTTTTTGATTGAAGTCATTACCAAAAACGCCTGTTTCCAACTGCAATTTTGTAGCAAAGCTAAAGTTTCAAAATTCATTTATTATTTACATCAAGTCCATGCATTTGAAAACAAATAACTGGCTAACTAACTAATCCCATACCCGACATGGACTGGTAATCGAACAGGAGGCCGTGGTTCGTCATATGATTAAGGCGTGTTATCGACTTTCCTCTCCCTCGGGATGACTATGTAAATCTTATCCTATGTCATACATAAATTTCCCGTGTAGCGTAATGAAGACTGTTTCGGGAAATCTAATACTATATGTAACGCTGCATTTTGTCTTGGTGTAAGACACAATACAAAATTTGAATCATACTATGACGTCACAAAGTTTAAATGCCCCTGCCCCACCTTCAACGAAACCCGAAGTACCGCACTGGGTATAGTGATACCACTGTAGTGAACTACATGATAGTCATTCAAGCTTTAATGCTTGCTTGTAAAAATATTCAGGCGCCAACTTATCATCAACGCCGGGCTTACATTGTAGTGCTCGAGAACTACTACATGCTACATCCTATTTGTTCATCGGTATTCACTAACGCCAAAAATGTAGTTCTACGTTATAATTCTCTCTCTTCGAACGTCGGTGATCGCCCGTAACTTTGCTCGGAGATATATCTCCTATATTTCTGAGTGAGTACGCGTGACCTTGCTGTGAACAGTATTCTCGATAAAAATGGCACTCTCAGCATTCTCAATCATCGATGACGTAACATTTCCGTTAGAAATTCCACAAAACAGTCGTGCGATGAAATAAAACCGCGGAAAAAACATACCTCTAGGCGCGATCACTTTCACAATTGTCAATTATAAATGTTGTAATTATAACATTAAGCTATTCTCTAAAATGACTCACAATATCCTTATCATATACCATAAATAAACCATGTTTTTCTTATTTTACTATATTGTTATTTCCACAAACACTCATATTTTGCCACACCCCCTTTCTTCGCGGTGGCACGAAGGCAGTCAATTTTATGTTAAAAACGTCGAAAACTAACGACGACCACCTAAGGAATTATAAAACATCGGAAACCGAATATGAAAATGGGTATTTTGTATATATTTACATAGCTATGATCTATATTTAACGAGAGTTTTTTGTGCATTCATTTTGAAAATCCGTGAAAGACAATATGGACCTTGAACTCCGTGGGTTTTATCTTTGGATTAATCTCATGAACTCGCGGATGTTAAAACGTTCAAAACATGTTTACTTATAATAATATGTAATAAAATTTAATTCAATAATTTTATATTTAGAAAGGAAAACAATGCCGTTGACTAAGAGTCTAGAGATTTTTCCTCGAAAGTATTGGAATTTCAGATTTATTGAGATATCGTGATTTAAATTTTACAGAACAATAAACACTTACTCGAAAAAAAAAACATCAGTAAACAGATTATCAGTACATCCGATCCGTTGTTTGTGAAACGATATTTTTTCCATATTAGTGCCCAGGAATTGACCAAAATGCCAAAGGTCGGATGACGTAATTAGTATAATCATTATTACAAAAAAATTAATTGACTATTCCCTCAACAGGATATCATCTCCGGGGACCGACAGTTACAAAATGTGTTTTTGACTATGAAACTCAAAAACCTCATTATAACGCCACCATCGGATTCTGCGAAGGTAAGTGGTGTACAACCATTCAAGCAAGTTCAAAAAGTGAAATCTGTATGACGAAACACGTTCAATTCGACAACACATTCATGTCTTTTGCTAACCTTGAGAAATACATCAGTTTTTCGTTATTTTCGCTAAGTATATATTAAAAGATTGGACACCGAATTTAAGAAAAAAAATAGAATAGATTAATTCACTACATTTAATTGTTTTAACTGTTGGACGTTGAAATGGGTACAGTAAATACGGAGAAATAGACTTCTATTTAATCACATTAGTTTTCTTGAAATGACGAAAATCAAATTTTTTTGGCCTATATGAATATATCCTGCTGAAGTGTTTTGCTAATTTTATATAGATCACGCAATGAGCCTGAAATGTTTTGGAATAATTGCCTTTTCAGGATATGAAATTATTTGGCAGATACGTTGAATTTAAACGAAATAAATTTCAGCACTCCCAATTCCAGAAATTATTCCATCAATTTTCTTGTGCAGTTCAAATTTTACATGTGAAGTAGTAAATGATAAAGTATTAATATCTATGCAGGAATTCGGTATAGTATTATCATAGACTTTAGCTAATATTATACGTGTACTGTCATTCCAACCTATTCTGAAATTTGTGTTCGTCATACAATATTTTTTGTGTATCTTAAGTGTTTTTTATGTATCTTGTTATTTTACATTTTAAGTTGGCTAGTTAAACGAAATTTACTGAATAATTCCATTTTGCATATTTTAGCTGACGCACCGATCTTGAGAGAAGGAAAAAATGGACCATATTTATTACATTCTTACGACCCATCCAACTACGTCATACATGTCGGTTTTGGTGAACAAGTGACCCTGAAATCATATTATTACTTGGCGCTATATGTTAAATCTCCCGGAGTTAACGGCGTGAAAAACACAGTATCCATTCTCGTGCAAGGCGATAGAAACAAATATATCAAATCCAACGGCACGCATGTGTACACTGGTGATATGTTGGAAAACACTCCTTTGGAACAAGATCGTGCCACTTTTTGGCTCCGAGAGAATCACTTTTTCAGGGTAAAACTTGTTCTGAATATTACGTTGGAAGTGTTATATTGGAAGGCTTTAAGCGTTAAATTTGAGAAATATGAAGAAATTTTGATCCCCTGAGACGCACGGTGTTCTTGGGTTGCTTGTTTTTTTAATAAAAACAAAAAAGTTACTAATTTATTTTTTCAGTATATTTTATTGTTTATTTCATATTTGGCATTGAGGTGTTGCTCAATACTAATTGCATATGTGGGAAGTATCATTTTGCTCAAGTAAAGATAGACCACATTATACAAACTCGATGATGTCAAACAAGCGCAGCTTTTTCACTTTGATGTAATTTCTGGGGAAATAAATGTTATGTAAAAATGATTGTTTCATATAAGTCATTTCATTTTGCCATCACAACCCTATATCCTTGGGTCGTGAGATTTCACAAAATTTGCCATGATTATAATTGTGTCGTTGTTTTTCAAACAGGGATACGCAGCCTTCGAATCATTTACGAAACAAGGCTATTTTCTGAAACATCAGTCGAGAAAAATAGTTCTATCTAAAGTGGACGACAAAGAAGATACAGTGTGTGCGAGCTTCATTTGTGAGTTATTTTTTTCTTAAACAATTATTATTTGCTCTCATCAATTCCTAATAGAATTCATTAAACTCGGGAGTCTTGATCATGCATTTTGATAGATGTACAATAGTCACCATATACAAGAGCATGTGTTCAGATTTTTGCTTTTCTTGTCCATATTTTAGTATAAACCCGTCGGAATACTTTAAAAATTCACAAATGACGTTTTGTTTTTAAATTTTGTGTCGTTTTATGTTACAGGGACAAGAGATCTGTGATATTTTAAGAGTGTATGAGAATCAGTTGACAAGGCCATCGGCGAGACGACTAGAAAAACATTTGTCAACATTGAATTAATTGACTGCTTTTCTACATTTTATATATATATATATTTAGTCAGATTGTTTGTTGACATTTTATTATATTTTTAACATTCACTTTTGTTATATATAATCATATTACTATATTTCTTATCTTGAAAGGTAATTTATTTTAACTTATTTTGTGTTATTTATCTCCGAGAGAGTCTTAATGATTTAATAATAAAAGAATGTCCAGATATAAGTGTTCTCTACAAAGTTGCCCATGTGTTCGATTGGAGAAATTACAATGTGATATAGCCTAGCCTACCTTCAACCCCACAAACCACAGCAGTTTGAGTGATTCTTTTGATTCGTGGCATTGGGATACATATCAAATTTTGTGATGCCTCAAAAACTTTCAAGAATTTTACAGAAGCTTGAATTATCTTGGGTTTAGTTCAGAACAAACCTTGCAAAATTTGCACACATTTTTAGGTCGGTCGTGAAATGAGGAAGATTTTTGCTTTGTGAGCCAAGCGAGATATTTTGAGAATTTTGTGGACTTCGCTTTTTACTCCCATTCTTCTGCTGAGATATGCACAAACTATATGTTGAGCCCACATAGTTTGCTAAACCTGTATTAGACTTATAGTTAAGAATACCAAGTTCAGGACAGCAAAGTTAAATTTTCTATTTCACCAATTTTCTTAGAAGTTTAACCTAAAAGTAACAGATTGTGTCCATTTAGCTTCTGTGACAGAACATGCCTTTTTGGCAAAATGAGTGAGGATATTTTTGACATCAAGACTACTGGGCGTCAACTTTTACTCTTGAATTAAGATTATATATATGGCAAAATTAGGGACCTCCAGAAATCTTGGCGCACAACCTGAACATAGTATGTGTACCAGTTTATGATTCAGGTTGTGCGCCATCTGGGTGCACATACTTCTGGAGCGCCAAAATTAGATGTATCACACTCGATTGTAAACAGCTTATCGTCTCTTACGCAATTAAGGCATGCTTTGAAAAATCCTTCGTCTAATTTTCTCTCACTGCCTGTATCTGGTAAGAGATAGTTTTTTTTACAAAACGTAGCGATCCTTCTAGCATAGCTAGGGAATATACCAACACACCGGTTAAATTTACATGCATTCTTGTAAATTGGCCAATCCATCAACGGCCCTAAAAGTTCTATCATTTTGGTCGTAGAAAATTGAGATACGGGTTAACACGTGAAAATGAAAACTTCCACCGCTAAAGCTGAACTGCAAGCTTCGTAAGCAAACCCCAGATACAACTACCCACATATTTTTATCATGCCCCACATACCTTGGAATTCCAAATGCCATTCGGGTATTCCTGCGAGCAAGGACAGGCCGAAACTTAAACATATCTCGACGACACGTGCGAAGGTCAAAACAGACTGGGCGTTCTAAATACTGTATGTTATTCATATTAAAATAGGAAATTATCTAGACCAAAATTAAACTGGATAAGGAAGAGAGATACGTAAATAAACTTGACATAAAAACAATGCAACAGCAGAATGCAGATAAATGGGTTCACTGATCACCAACAAATCTATGAGCTTTAGCAGGACTGGAAGAAAATATTGTGGCAAAATAGACCATAAATCCGACAAGGTTTACAACGCCTCCACCTCCACCACGAAACCCATAAATGGTTGAATAAAAAAGATAATAACACGAAACGTTCCAACGGAAACCATGAAACGGAAGCTTCAGGAGAGTGATTGCTATGAGATTATGAATTTCTATGAAAAAAAAAAAGCTATGAAATTATGTGGTAGAGACGTAGACTTTCTCGCATATAATAATTGCATGCACAGGGACATGCTTAATATGGTATTTTATGAGGCGTTATACCAACCCCGTGTAACTCCGGAAATTTGGTCCCGGTGTTGAAATTTGGTCACGCTTGACTTGGTGCTGACAGTTTATTATTGCTTCAAAATCATCGTGCGACTTTCTGCGTTTTCTGTGTTCTGACGGCGCTGTCTCGCGTCAAGATTAAGTGAGTGACTTATAAATATTCAAGTTAGTTGTGCACATGGAATATTACACGATATAGTCTACTTGACTATAGAACTGATAGAATGCAGATTACAAAACAAAATAGAAGAATAATCAATTGAGTGGGAAGGCCCTAGCACCGGTTCAGCACTCGAAAGCACATTGACAGTAAGATTTTAAATATACTTTAAAGCTCCCATGAGTAGATGTAGTCTACTAGAGAGCCGCTTTGTGCTACGATTGTTCGGCATAAAAAAGAGAAGTTGTAAATGTTCTTTATAGGTACTCAATACAGTGATGATTTGTCAAGGAATGTATCAAAAAAGTTGCAGTGTGATGATTTATGCTGTGTGTCAAAGCAGTAAGCAAGAATATAAATTGACTGATGGGTGATTGAAATTGTGACGTCTGTATGAAAACATAAATTAAACACACATATTTTAACTTCAAGTAATTAGTGTTTTATGATGGAGTTCTACTGATCTTGATAATTTTTTCCCAGACTCATTCTGTCATTGTATACGAAGTCACCAGCTGCATATTACAACATGAGAGGTGTTTTACGTTTGCCATGATAATCCATTTTGCTTGATTTCAGGCTGGTACTAATAACTTTTTTCACATAAATTGGATACCTATTATTGCTATTATCTAAACAAGGCTTCAACATATATATATATATTTATAATTTTAGATGTGCCAAAAAGTTTCGAATTATTTTGTCGAGTGTTTTTAAATTATTGATTTGTAATCAATAGCAATACCTTTTTTGCTACTGCAAAATCCACCACATTTATTGAATGCTAAAGATGTTTCAAAAATATCAGTGAAATAAGTTATGTCATTACGAGGATGTTTATAAATAATGCCAATAACCAATCTGCTGACAGTATTTGCCAAACTGATCTCAATCCACAAATTTTCGCAGTTGGAATAGACGATAAAATCTTTAAATTTATTCCAATCTTTCCGGATAAAATCTGGATAATTTCTGGATAAAATCTTTGAATTTGTTCCCATCTTTCCGGACTCCACTATACAGAATATACGTTTTTACCACGCCAATTCTTAACAAGGCATCGAAGATTCGGAAATACCACTCTAGTCCTCTGTGAGGGAACAAATAAGTTTTCATTTCATGCGATCGACTCCACCCATGGATCGTGTGTAATTTTCAATACTCGAGGGCTTTTTCACGCTTCTCGTACCGTTTCGTGTAGCTTTTGAACGGACTTCTTTTGTAACGTTCGAGTTTGTGTGAATTATGGATGACAAGGCCACTATCTACGTATTTATTCCATCGCAGGAATCGCTCATCATCGCTTTTTTTTTTAAAGTTGGCCTTCAGTCATGTTTTTGAACGAACCCGGCATACCCTTTCTATGATAAGTCTGGCGTCACATCCAATCACGTTGACCGCGACGCACAGCTGGAGGCCGCGATATCGACGACACGCACGGCGATACGTTGTAGTTAAGCAAAAACGTACGATCATCATCATGACGTAATATAGGTGCGTCAGAGCGTCGTTCGACGGCAACACAGGCAAAAAAGTAGCAAATTTAGCCCAACTTTACATCTTTGTTGCTCGAAAAAATCAAATGCAAACATCAGGCGATTTTTTTTTGTATGAAAAGATAAATATCTTGGTTACCCAACTGTCATAACTAATTTCATTTTATTTGCGGAAAACGGCACTACTAATCGCTTTATTTTTTGTACAAATTTTTAATTATATTTTTTCATTCATCTTTTTAATCGAGCCTATATGATACAAATAAAATGATCATTAGATAGCTCTGGAAGAACTAAACAACTTTCATATTTTGGGTTTTCTTGTGGCTGAAACGATTTCAAAAATATAGCCGTTTGAAAACATGACTCTCAAACTTCGGAAAATGTCGAATATGGCTTGGCAGCGAAAGCGTTAATGTTACGTAACAATGAAGTACTTTATTTTATATATCTGCTCCATCTATTATCATGCAGAATCGAGTTTAGCAAGCATGAGTAATTTTTTCCGCATTTTAAAGTAAAACTAGGCAGAGGTGGAGGAAGAAAAGTTGACCTCTTGCTATTATCCTTCAGGCATACATGTTTGCCTACACCCAACGAGTAACATACCGCCTACACCTATAACAAAACCAAAAACTGTAAACTTGATATTGAACCAGACAATCACAAAGTTAGGCCGACGGTTAACGAAAATGCCACCACCCGCAAAAAGTTAGTCAGCTTTAGGCCGACGGTGACGCGATATTTAACGGTCGTTAGTTGGGCGACAACTTTACGATGGCGTGATTGACATGGCGACCAATTTAGCCCTAAGCGAACGCCATATGAAAAAGATGTCTTTCATGTAGGCTTTCCCATTGCCGACGGAAAAAATCTCTTGGAATATAATTTTTGCAGCCATAGATTAAACATTTACATAAAGTCATCAGCTTCACAAAACTAGGGCTCAACGTGTCCACTTGATAACTTTGACCGCGAGAAGGCTTCACAAAAAAATTCAAAACCACTGGGTTGCATCAATAAATGATTCCACGTTTGATAACTAAACTAACTGGACAGCATAACCGATTTACTAATCTCATAACCCACACGGACTGGTAACCTGGCAAAGGGGCGTGGGACTCAGATAGGTGTTAGCGTAAAAAGGATAGGGTTAGTGGAAGAAAGCAGACAGAGTATAAAAATAAGTGAAATTAAAGAAAGGCTGGTTTGCCTTGTAGATGTGCCCGTCAGATTAATTAATTATTTACCGATTGGATTGCAAACAATTTCTCCGCCTGGAATACAATATACATTTCGCATTTATATGTCGAATATAAATACTGATATATTTATTTCTCTACCAACGTGGTTCAAAAGATCTCTCACTTTACGAAGCTAGCAAAATATTCATGATCCCGCTTTCAAATCTTATGGGAACTCACATCGAATCTTTTGTACAAAGCCTCCGCCACTAATACATAAAATGTAAGATTTGATAGAAACAATCCTGTCATGTTTTAAATCAAAAATTTATAATTATCCAGTTGGTTCGGAATGAATAAAAATTGTAATGTTCGGCGCAATATGCATTTCTTACCGAATACTTACTAATTTTTATCGTTTTAAGCGTTGGTGGAAGCTTTGTACAAAACATCCCATTTATAGCCTGTCTGTTCTTTATGCTTAGTTTCTACAGGAAATAATGTGTGAACTTTTTCCATTTTTATATCCCCAAATTTCAAATTTGAAATCCCAATCTTATACTTCCAAGTATCGATAAGAATTGATGTTTTCCGTAATAATCAACTTTTTTATTTACATCGGTAAGAGCGTAGCCAGCGCAAAATTTGGCAACCCATTTTCTTTTGATATGACGTATTGCGGATGCGTTTAACGTTACGTTAAAATCTGCCGTAAACTTATAAATCAAAATAGTTGTCCAATCACCAATTTTTCTTTTAATTCTAGTTAAGTAATTTTATCCCTTGGCAAAACGTGGAGATAATAAAGATAGACATCTCGAATGTCAATTTGCTCAATTTAAAGCGTAAAAGTGAAGAATCGAGTGATATATGAACCGATTAAGATGAACAGGAGACAGATTAAAATATGCAGTGGATCTTGAGAAAAATTCGAAGTTTTTTAATAAAACCCAAAGAGCACGCATATGTAGTTATCACACATCCTGCCTCTATACACCGCTGTTTTGGACTAAGTATTTTAGGTTCGAAAACTGCTCGGTCTAGCAGTATATTCCTACCAAAGCCGCAAGTTCCAGGTTTTTACGTAAGAGTTACAGTTTCCGTAAAGCCTCGTTCAGAGTGGAAATACGAAACACCGTGAGAAAATGACCGGGGAGACTTATCATAACTACATTTTCAATCTTCAAATATACAAATCGATACAATGTGAATCTAGACCGCTAGATATCAAACTTTTAAGTGTTTACTTTTTCATGTCATTTATTTTGCCGTCGTATCCAATGTGCAAGGCCGGCTGCAATCTGCAATATTGGACCCGTTAGTGGACATCACGATCGTTTTGTTATTATGTTGTTGTTGTTCTTTGTAACAGAAAAAACTTCTTTCTCTTTGATAACTGAACTAATCGCTTTGAAATTTTCAGTGCTAAAAGACTTAACTTTTCGCTAGAAAGCTATTACTTTATTTATTTCAAATATCCCGGTGTGCTATGTTCCCCAGCTTTTTATTTTAGGGGGGTGTTTCGAAATTTATGGGGTGGTAAATAATTTGCTATTAGCGATGAAACTATTTGTATTCTTAAAAAATTGGTATGCATTTAGGAAACGATGTACATGAGGGGGTCCCCCAAGTTGATTGACGGCGAGCCAAAATACACAGCAGAATAAAATTGTAGGGCCAGAAAAAAAGAGCGAGGAAGCTTATGCGCCCTGAGAAAATTTTGAAAAATAGGCACTAAAATAGGCTCTAAGCTACACATAGCATCGCAGTTTATTATGTAATGATATTAATAATTATAATATTTGGCTGATAGAATTCTCGAGAAATAAATAACAAGCACGGCTTTCAAGCAAGTAATTTACAACTGATAGTGACTAATGAAGTTACTTGTTCATCTAGCGCATGGCATCGTATGAATGGCTACTTATGGCTCGTTTTGTTACACATTTAACATTTTTTGAACATGTTTGTTTGACTTTTGTATGAATTAAGCAATGAATTGAATTTTGAAATACGCGCGTCAACTGATCATAATGGCGCATAATGTTATATTCCTTCAGAACTGAAATATTTTGTTGGCAAGAAAGACAAATCGCTAAAGTTTGGTTATTTTCAATATAGAAATATAAACGCTGCCATTCATCTGAAAATGTCTGTTTCCAGTGACTAGTTTTCGTTTTCGTTAAGTTTTCTTAATATACGGCTGATATCTAAAATACTGCGGTGTGTAATCCTAATACCCATTCGTATACATAAGATATACCGATATAATTCAATTGTTAAGAAATAAACGTGCTTAAACTGTGATAATAATGTAAGGATAGACGGTATCTAAAACTCAAAAGGTACCACATGAAGTGTTAAACCAGTAGTTTATTTACGGTTAAACATATATTTACGGTTCAACTATTTCACTCAAGTTCGGCGGGCCATTTTAAATCGCGGTTTGGAACCCCTCACCTATACTGATAAATATTGCCATAGTCGTTATATTTGAATACAATTATAATTGAGTTAGGAATTACAGTGTGGAATCGCACCTGGGAATAACAGTGTGGAATCGCACCTCAAAATTAGGGGGGGGGGGGTTAGGGGGGTGTTTGAAATTTTGAGGGGGGGGGGGGTTCACCCCCTATAGGGGGGGGGGGGTGTAGGGAAATCACTGGCTATGTATCCATAATTTGTGCATAACTTGTTTATCACCATTTGATTGTTCACAGCGTACTCGATTAGTAATTTTTACCCGCTGTCTGAGGAACACAATTACTACGACACCGTCACTTCCACCACTTCAAAGCAAACCATATGCTTATTTTGTCTCATATTCTTTTGAACGATGTATATTGTATAGGACTGAAACAAGTGCAGAAACAAAACATTTTGTGAACTTGCAAATAGCTGTGAAGATTATATCTCATATTCGGCAAACAAAGTTTTAGAATTCGACGTTTTGTAAATATTTTCATATTCAGCAAACGAATAATTCGAATTTTACAATCGTGATAAATTTTGTATTCGACAAACAAACATTTCAAAATCTAAGTTTTGGGATGAAGTTTTTATTTCGTGTTGCAGTCCTAACAAATAGCAATTCTTATTTCTACGCCGTGATCATTTTGTTAAAACGTGCGAAAACAATGAAAAACCGTCAAAACGCATTAGAAACCTTGCCAAAAGGTGCAAAAACAGTGAAGTATCAGTAGTTCTCTCAACTTCATTTGTCTCCTGTAACTTTGCTCAGAGATTATTTCTATATTTTTGAGGGATGCGCGTAACCTTGCTTTCAGTACATTTTCTTATACAAACACACACTCTTTGCTCTGACTGCATATTATAGAAGGGATGCACGGACTTCATGTGCGGCGAGCACCTTAATCATCTTTCACGAGTAACAGACGTAACATAAACTCTTCGCTATATTATCTCGGAAACTGAATGCCAAGCCGGGTATTATCCCCCAAATTACCAACTGAATAAAAAAAATATGTTTATATACTTACTGATTTATATTTTTTGAGTAAAGTTGTAAATTGATGATGTTTTGACCTTCTTGTTATAATTCGTACACTTTACCACTATTTTCACATTCTATGAATTTCGAATACAATATATTAGAATGGCCATGATCACAAATGTACTGATTGACCTGACATGGTTTGCAATACGTTAATCATTGTTATTAGATTTCCTCTTTTCAGAGGTGAATAGTATCTTATGCTACTATAATATAACCAGTCGAACTTTACCTGTTGCGATCCTGAGAGAATTCATAACATGCACTGCAATTAATATTTCAGCCTTCTCTTCTTATCGAATTAGTTTGAAACGAGCACGCCAAAACCGACTGAAAAGAATAACACGTGGTGACTCAGTATTCTGAATTACCAAAATTATGTTGAAGCCAATGCATCCATTGAATATATTTATAACGTTCGGTTGTAAAATAGCAAATATGCAATTTATATATATGGATAAGTTGGATAGAATAGTCATGTTTATTCCAGCTACAGTATCCTTACAGTATACGCATACGGATCCACTAGCATAAAGGCATAGAGAAAAGATAGGAAGTTAGTCTCGCGCAACCCAATGAGCATATATACAATGAGTGGAAACTTGCAAAGATTTGCTCATTGTGGCATTGTTCCCTGCATTTTTTACGTCGACCAGCTAAATGGTTCGTTGCATATTAAGAAAACGCATTGCTCGCTGCCAAAATCCCTTGCTTCGGCCGAGTCGGGTGCGAAATTGGCCGTATTGAGGTCTTTAAATCTTCAATACATATTTGGTTTTGGGTTTCGTAGTATGGTACGCTGAAAGCATACAACTATGAGCAGCGCCGGATTAACCATTAAACAATATAAGCACGTGCTTAGGGCACCAAGCAAAGAGGGGCACCACAGAAATTTTAGAGCAGAATTTTATATAGTTTATCGGTATTTATTAAAATATTACGTGTTCACCACTCACCAGGCGAGTCAAACTTCAAAATGTTCGCTTATTTTTTGTCTTCACGTATCATATTAACCTTCTTTACTAAAAATGAACACTGAAACTTATTTATTGGACACGAAATGGGCCTATGAGTCGTTTCCTTAAATTGTTGTTTTATTCTTTCTAGTATTCACCTTGTTGCTGCATTTTTATTTTCAAAATTTTTTTATTCTCTTCAACAATTGGACCAATGAACTATTTACACTATGTGGTGGTTCCACGATCGCATTTCAACGATATATTGGTCAGCAAAGTCGGGAGTTTCTTGATAAGGTAGACCAGGATGGTCCAAACTCTGCCATGCTGATACATTCCGTGCGGCTCACAGAACAATTTCAGCGTATATTTGTATCTAATGGAGTAACGTTTTTGAGTGTTTTTTTTAGATATTCCAACTGGGGTTGGGATCCCGAAATTCAAACCCTTTTTCTAACGCTTTGTGCCTTTATTTTAGTAAAAACACTCCTCTGTTTACAAGCGTCGGCCATGTGACAGAAGTGACGAAACGCAGAGCCGACTTAACGCTGCGTAATCCAGTTTTTTTTTCAGTTAGCCCCCGAAATACCAACTGAGACGGACTTGGTTGGTATTTGACGATGTCACTAAGCTTGCTTACGCTGCAAGTTTTTAAACTACTCAATATATAATATAAGAATATAATTTGAAGCGACATTAAACGCGAGATGCGCAAAATTTCGATTCACGTTGAGACTGGAGGCATGAATCTTTATTGTAAGACTCCCTCAGGATTAGCCCAACCGATATATCGGCCCGATATTGCGTGTTTGCATATATATAATATCGGCAGTAAACGGCCGATATATATATCGGCTATATATAACAGTTAAAAAACCTAAAAATGTTCGTAAAAGTTGTTTTATTTACTGTTGGTTGTGATTATCTTTAATGGATAATACACTTATGTGGTTTATTGTTTTTATAATTAAATTACACATGAGGGGGCACCAAAGTCTTCAGTGCTTAGGGCAATAAGGAAAAAGGAATAAAATTTTGGCCTAACCCTAACTTGGTACACATCCTACGTTCCGATGTCCTCATTTCTTGGTACGCATACTTCAGGAGTACAGAAACTTGACTGTAATCACATACATCTTAATCTTCGTTCTAGCTGCTGTGTTTCTTCAATTGTTTTCGTATTCCACGAGTCCTATTGTCCATCTTGTTGTTATTATTTTGGCTGCAGTACTTTGGGTATTCATTTGCTCAAATTTTTTGAATACTTTCTCAAGTAGTGTTGTTACATCTTGACATTCAGTTACATTGTTTAATAGGTATTCGCTCATGAATGATTTGACAATATTTTTCTTTTATATCAAGGGTCGGATGTTCAATGATGTGATGATGGAAACAAATTTTGGCTGCTTGCATATGTTGAGATAGCCTTTGTATAATCATTTACTCTTAAAAAAGTTATTTATAGATTGGCTTGATTGATTTCTTGAGCAGAGCCTTGTGTTTCTGGGTTGCACTATTAACAGAAATTGCTGCTCTACCTATGCATTCCAGATTGTTGTCACATTCACAAAAGCTGCAGTGCGCAAATTACTGGCCCTTCGTTTGGTTTGACGCTGTTGAATTCTTTCTCATAATCATCACGGCAAATTTTTTACGTTTACTCATTTTACCTCTGATGAAGTTCCAGATCTAAACTAAATTCAAAGTTTAATTTAGTGGTATATTCATTTATAAGGTTAAAAATAAGGACACACGTCAAAATAAAGATGTTTCTTAGAAATAAGGACAGAAATATTTCCTAAAACAAAGACCTTCAAAATAAGGACAAATTCCAAAAATAAGGACGTTATGGCAGCCCTGATTATAGGTCAAGTGGAGAAAAACTTCTGTGAAAGCTACAATACTTGAGATGGAGTGAGACCAAAATGCTGTGCTACTAAGCGTTTTTTTTTTTATATAAAGTGCAAAGTATTCATTTTCATCACCACTTTACCTACATCTGACTGACATTTTTTGCAATGCATCGCATTTTTAATGCCTTGCTTTCTTTCGACAAGGAAGTTGTCACATCATCCTGGTCATTTGCAAGACAGACTGTGTCTTCATTTTTACAATTATTTGTTCATTTTTATCAAATTTCTTCGTCTTCCAGCAAATATTTTGATCAGTCATCAATGAAAAGGGCTAGTTTTCGAGCTGTGATGCAGGAGCGTCGTCGTCGTTAAGCATCTTGTCTGAACAAAACCAACCGTTTTTAATTAATAAATATGACGGTTGTGAACATGTAAACTAATTTGTAAGTGCCAACCCTCCAAAATACTCTCGGTATAAGAAAATTTATTTTTAAATTCCATCCGAATCCTCGAATTTGGGACTCGATATTTCACTGAAAATTTGTTGTTATATTTCTGACCCTTAATTCTGTTTTAGACTCCCAATCGAGCCCAATTTTGTATACCCATTTTTCAGTGGCGGCGCGTGGTCATTTTGACAACCGGGGCAAGCTACTGCGGGACCAAGTCACCCCCATCTACGGGGACAGGATGAGCGCTGTAAGTTCTCCCATCATTTTATGAGTATAAAAACCATTCCATCGGTAACAACCAATCGGCAAAAGCGACAATTTTTAACGATAAGAAAGTGTCTTTAAAACCGGTCCAAGTCAAGGGATTAATAAATATAGACATAGTTTATTTTGAAACCTCTTTCAAAAGGAAAGGCAATATTTACCCAGATAAATAAAATGACATATCAACAGAAACTTCGGGAAAGCAGACAAAACCAGACAATAAGGTTTAAAACGTTACTATGAACAAAGGAAAGGTAATGCAAAGATAAGGACATGCGTCGCTCACTCATAGATGTATATGCTGCTAGACTTCTACTGCTTGAACATATATGCAACACGCCGCGGTTTTTTTGGAAGCAAAATGCTCAATAACGCGCTGATTAAAGTCATGCATCCCAGAAATAACGTATCTGTGAATGGATAAAACAGCCAAGGAATTTAATCTATCTTGCTTCATTGTGTTTCTGAGATACGTTTTAATACGCTTCAGCGTGCTGAATGTTTGCCCTGCGTCGGCGGAAGAAATAGGCGTCGTCAAAATGATGTCCAGAAATTTTGCAGACGACGCAAAGGTAGTTACTAGAGTGTTATCTATGAGGAACCCATAGCGCGCAAGTTGATGTGATGTTCAAAAAAGTTTGATTGGTGTATATACATCGCAATTCATTTTTCAATTTACCCACGTTTATCATGGGGTAAAATTTGGAGACAGTAGCCAACAAATGGATGGGAAATTGACGTGCAAATTTTGAAAATTTTTTGGGGTTCATCAAAGAGAACGCGACAAGGTGTTCAGTGCGCAGACGATTGCCTATTTGATTCACCAGAATGTCACTGCATTCCTTTGCAGACAAAATCAAACGCTGCGTTGTTTGCCCGCGGCGTTAAGAAGCACTCCATGTGTCGTCGTATTTTATTGTTTCCCGGATACGAGATACAGATTCGCAGAAGTCTGAAATACACGACTGCACAGACGCTTCATTCATTAGCCTTGACTGCAATGCGCCGTATAATACATCCACGTGATAGAATATTGTGGAGAAAAAAGCGAGAAAAAATGAAAACTCACCATCTTCTAGCAGACGCTTTAGACCTGCCGCCTCCCTCACAGAGCGTTCGTCCCAAACCGGAGAGCTCTGAATGCCATTGAAACACTCAATGAGCTCAGACCTAATTTCGGACACGCCCTGCACCACTCGAGATTGGAAGTTCCAACGTGTTGGTGCACAAGCTGGGAGACGGCGGCTACATATCTGGCGAAGGAGGTCAGAGCGCTTCGGCGAAACGGAAAAAAATGAAGAAAACCCCGAAACATTTGCAAAAAATATACGGACGAGAGGGGTATCAAGACACATATTTTTAATAACGAGGTTAAATTGGTGTGCATAACAATGTAAAAAATGCGCATGAGGAAAATCTTCTTTTATATAAACTTGAACACCATGTTTCGACCCACTCATGACTGCCGCGCCGTCATAAGTTTGAGCTATCAATTTTGGCTTCGCGTTGTAAGGCTGTAACACTTCTTTCAGTACAGCCGATATCCCGCAAGCCGTGCGATCAACGATTGGTACAAAGCTGTGAAATCTCTCGGTAGGTTTACCATCTTTCACAAACCAAAAAATCACAGCCAGTTGGGAAACGCGAATATCCTTAGATGTCCCTTTCGAAACAGTTGCGGCATCAAGATGATCTCTCAATACTGTATCTATAGGGATGCGGTGTATTCCACCATATCCAAAAATACCCCTCTATTAGAAGAGCCAGCCCGTTCATCGTGCCCACGGAGGGACAGCTCGTGACAACCAATGAACTTCAAAACATCTATCAATCGACCGAGAATATGGCGGTTTTTCTCGACGTTTTGGTTGTGCCGACGAATAGAAACCGCGCGTCCTTCATCCAACTCTGCTGCAATATTAACATTTCCGAATGTTCGGTATTTTACTGCATTGTCCAGATGCTCCATAGAAGATTGATGATCCCTGGCACGCTCGGAAAGATGTTTAAGATCTCTAAAACCAAATTTACACCAACGTGAGTCACGGGTGGTAGCAAAAAGTAGGCAATAAAAAAAAAGTGCATTTTTGTCCTCGCTGTAACACAACCATTCGTGTTTTTTATACCAAGTTTCTGCGCAGAATGTACGCCGACGCTTTCCTCCGTCATGGGATTGTTCCAGTGAACAATTTTTTGGTTGATAAGGCCCAAGACGTTGTACCTCTAATTTTTATTCCAGCGGCAGCTGCGAAAACGGAGTGCGAAGTAGTGCATCAACCTTATTCATTATGAGGTCTAAGGCTAAGAAATGCGAAGCCGGAAAGAAGTGAGGAGCTCAAAAGGAATGTGGAAAATCGAAAGCAAATGGACTAAAGGTCTCTAACTAGGCTTACCATAAATCTGAAACAAAAAAACGGGACGGTGCGATTTGGCAAACATTCGGTCGATTGCCAGTTTTGATAATATTGGAACGTCTACCTTGCCATTGCGGGTATATACGGCTGTAAATCTCTACTGATCATTGAATTAGAAAAAACACAAAAAACTAGTTTGTATTATTTATTTAGACCAAAAGTATTTGTCCGCAGATGGAACCTTTCTCAAAAATTCTTGTTTTGATTTTGTCATAAAACTGATAACAAGAGACATCACCATTAAATTTGCAGGTTACGGAGAGGTTTTATATTTTCTTCTGGCATTCTGCACCTGCTTTCGGACCAAAATTTTTTAACAATGGAGAAAATCCTTTCAACAGATGCCGATGTTCCGGAAAACAAAATCAACTAATTCGCTGCAAATTCGAAATGCTAATATTTCTGTTAGAAAAAACGTTAAACATCTCTCTCTGTCCACTTAATTTAACCGGCAAAGTAAGCCAAATTGCATTTGAACCATGCTCAGATAAATATCTCTTTATCAGTATTCGTCGAAAAGTGCATCGCTATTCAAAACCTGATCAGCTAACCAAACATATCATTTATCAATTTTGCAGACCAAACACTTCAGTCCAGTTTATTTCACTCTTCAAATTTGTCCATATGTGTGGCCTGGCAGCATTGTAGGCTTCAATTATATACGATAGACATTTCTCTTAAAAATCGCAAACATTCTTTTTAAATACAGTTACGTCAATTTCGACAGAGCGTTCCAAGGATTCCAGAAGTACAAGTGATTGCGACGAAACCAACAGACTTTATCTTTTTTTCTGCAAATTTAGCTTCACCTCTGACAGAATATTTGCAACATCTACGGCAGGGGTCGGTAATCTTTTGTCGCCCGCGGGCCAAAATTAAGGGTTGCGAGTCATTGGCGAGCCGCACATATTTTTAGAAAGTTGAAACTGAACGGATGATATTTTTTATATTAAAAATCAAGCAGTGATACATCTCTCGAATAGAATATAGATTTATTTCCTCATTGCATCTCAAAAAATTCCATTTGAATATTTTCAGCGTCATTGAACCCTTTGCACTTAGCATCAACTTTTCTGCGTTTTGTTGCCATTCGAGTTTGAAGTAAATCATCATTAAATTCAGAGGAGAACAGCGGAGCAATGCACCGACTCTCATTTATTTCTGGCTGAACGTGCAAAATCAGCGAATCCGCTCATCAGACAGCGGACATCAGAAATTCTAACTGTGTATATTTACAAGTTAATGCAAATTTAGCCTCAAAAAAATTTGAAATTAATTTAGAGGTGCAGTCAAAACTTTGGTCATGAATAGCAGTGTGATAGGCAAATGTCGGCTGCCAACGACACAGAATCACCCGAATTTGTTATCGCAAAATTGGTCAGTCGAGTCGATTCCTAAATGTTTTGTGCTTCCTGCTTTGGATATGATCGTTGACATCTGAACGACCGCCATGACTAATAGAAAAACAGATCTGCAATGCGTACAGTGTACCTTTCCTCCTTCAGTTTGCATCAAAAAAGGAAAATCTTTCTTCAACTCATCAGAAAACTTGTACTTTCTTTTTGGCATTTCGACAACCTAACGACATTGCAGTTAACGCCAGAAAACGCATTAAAACATATACCAATTGTGACATAACAATAGAGCGATTTCTCTCTCCAAACTAGCAAAGTGTGTCGCAAAACAGTGGTAAATGGGCTGTCACCGTTAAAAAGAAAATTGTGATAATAATGAACCTAATTTTTTTACCCATGAAAGCCGTGCTGACAAACCGGGACATTTGATTCAACCGGCCGGGACGCCGGGACAGCTTGTCAAAACCGGGACTGTCCCGGCTAAACCGGGACGTATGGTAAGCCTATCTCTAACTGATTCAAATAGCGAAACAAGCGACAAAAACGAAGGCGAGGAAACTATCAGCTCTTTAAGCAACCAACGAACGAGAAGGAATGCGTGAATATGTCAACACGTTGTTGTAAGAAACGTCGGCATTGTGTCGACATAATTTCGGGGCTAGCCCCGATGATTTAGTAAAAGAAACAAAAAACAAACGAGACAAACGCGGCGAGTGGAAGATAAAAGAAAGAATACGATATACAATGAGCAACCGGGGCAAAATCGGCGTCGCCCCGTCGACGTTCGGCGAAGGCTTTGCGAGCGAAAAATGAACCATGTCGGGAGAATATGGCTAGTGTAGACAGTCTGTGCAACCGATATTGAGGTATTTGTCGAATATTTTTTATTATACCGAAAAAAACAACTGGGGCATTGCCCCGGTTGGCCCTATTGACGCGCCGCCACTGCCATTTTTATTCATGTCATACGACCCCCAAAATTTAACCAATATACAATAATTATATATCATTGGAAAGGTCTCTACGCTAGATGTCACTGGAGGACCGTAAACTGAAATCCGTATTTCGCGAGGTCCCACGTCACGTCAAAAAATAATAAAAATATTTTCTCTCTCTCTCATTCTATCAGCTGTTGGACGTCTATAGCTATTGTAAAGCTCAAATGTGACTATACAGTTGACTGCACATTGGTTTTCTCTTTGATATGATACTAAACGCTTTTCGATAGCGCGCGTCGTTCAAGCGTTTTGGAAATTTTCCGTTTGAGAAGTCACCACATCGAATCAGGCCAGGCTAAGCTTGATAGATCGATCGGTTGTTTGTTGGTGCTTTATCGAGTTGAAAGCTTTTGTGAGTCATAATAAAACATTTATAATGAATCATAAAAGCTTATAATCGTGAGACAAGGAGGATTTGCGAGATAAAACGCCTATGTGAACTAACTTTTTTTCGGTGAGGCAGTTGCGATCAAACGACTCGATATTTTTATAACTTCCTGACGTTGTGAGATGGCCACTCTCCTATGTTATGTAGCATATAAAAGGACCTTCAAAATAAGACCTTAGCATACTAGCTTTTGTTATTGGTTACCGTAACGCGCAACGCCAAGGTTTATTTAATTATTTTCTTGTTGTGCGACGTTTTTCTAACGCAGCGGGAAGTACACGCGTGAAATGTAAGCGATATTTTATTACTTCCAAATGTCATATAACGTTCATTCTTATATTGCTGGGTAGGAAATGAGCTATTCTTCCAAACAAGGCCATAACAAACATTCCAGATCTCATGGTTTACACACAGCGTCTGAAATTGCGCTAATGCACCGATTCGCTAGGAGCAGGCCCCATACTTTTCTGTTGCAAAATTTGTTTTGGTACCGTACCGGTAGTCATTTCAGCCGGGCAACCCTAAAATACGGGAACGACGGGAACTACGGGAAATGCACTAAAATGCGGGAACGACGGGAAATTGCAAAAACTAAAATGCGGGAACTACGGGAATGACGGGAACTACGGGAAATTTCACTAAAAAGCGGGAAATTTCACAAAAAGCGGGAATGACGGGAAATCGCTTTAAGGTACGGGAAATATTCATTTTGGAGTATGTTTAGGGGAAATTGTTCTAGAAAGCGAAAGCAATGGTGTATATACGCTTGGGGGTGTATGTACGTGAAAATTTATCTAAAATGCGGGAACGACGGCAAATCGCGTTAAAGTACGGGAAATACTCATTTCAGAGTATGTTTAGAAGAAATTGCACTAGAAAACGGAAGCAATGGGAAATATACGCTTGGGTTGTGTGGATACGGAAATTTCACTAAAAGATTAATAGACTAATAATATTCGGATTCGGATAATATGTATTTGGATAATATGTATGTTAGTACAATTACCCCGTACATGCACACTCAAGTATAAACGGCACTCCGGAAGTATGTGCAACAAGATGACGCACAACTTGAACTCTAACCTGGTATACATACTATGTTCAGGTTGTGCGTCATCTTGTTGCACATACTTTGGGAGCGCCCTATAAACTTGCCGTTGCTTTTGCTATTCAATGCATATTTACCCCACACATACTCTAAAATACACATTTCCCATACCCTAAAGCAAATACCCGTCATTCCCGTCTTTTGTGAAATTTCCCGTAGTTCCCGCAATTTCAAATTGACAAATTCCCGTCGTTCCCGCAGTTCCCGCTTTTTAGTGCATTTCCCGTCGTTCCCGCAGTTCCCGCATTTTAGGGCCCTAAAATGCGGGAAACGGGAATGACGGGAAAAGTTAATAACTAGCGGGAAAATGTTACAGAAAGCGGGAATGACGGAAAATCGCTCGAAGATAAAGGAAATATGTATTATAGTACGATTACTACGTACATGCACACTTAAGAATAAACGGCACTTCGGAAGTATTTGCAACAAAATGGCGCACAACTTGAGCTTTAACCTGGTACACATACTTGGTTCAGGTTGTGCGCCATCTTGATGAACATACTTGGGAGCACTGTATAAACTTGCCGTTGCTTTCGTCCTTAAGTGAAAATTTAACCCACACATACTCTAAAATACATATTAGGGCCTATACATTCAGGGCCCTAAAATGCGGGAAACGGGGAAATTTACTAATAAGCGGGAGAATGTTACGAAATGCGGGAAAGAGGGAAAATTGCTCCAAGATAGGGAAAATATGCATTTTAGAGTGTATGTAGGGGAAATTTCACTTAATAGCGGGGAATTTCACACAAAGTGGGAATGACGGGAAATTGCTCTAAGATGGGGGAAATGGGCATTTTATTGTGTATGTACGGGAAATTGTACGAGAAGGCGAGAGCAACGGGAAATATACACTTGAATGTGTAGGTACAAGAAATTGTATTAAAATGCGGAAATTACGGAAAATATTACTCATGAGTAGGAACTATGTGATATTTTGGGAAATTTTACTGAAAATTGGGTGGGTATAAGGGAAATTCTCTAAATAAGCGGCGATGACGGGAACAACGGTAATTGATGGCGATGACGGCAATGAAAAGCGAACGTATTGACAAATGACGGGGAGAGTCGGAAGAGTAAGAGCATCGCGTAAAAAATAAATAATATGTATTTAGCTGTTTTTTAGCTGGCGATCTAAACCGTCTTCCATTGTTTTACGTAATTTATTACGAGTGTTACTTGTATATTTTTGTTATTCAGTGAATTGATATTTCCTGTTAACTTAGCATCATTTCAGTGCTGTTTTATTTGTGTGAAGGGTGTTGCCCAATATTGTCTTATGCAAGTATAGGTTTAATGCTCCCTATAATCTGAATCTTCCTCCTGATTCTCTTTAAAGGTATTTTAGTGGAATTAACCGAATACCCTCAGAGATCAAATAGGAACGCAATGGATTGTAATGCAAAATTTTCATATAGTGTAAAGTTGTATGATCGAATTGAATTGTTCCGAACAACAGATAGTGAAATACACTTAAGTCAATGATGCAACTATATGTGATGAAACGAAATTCCATGGGCCCTTCCCAAAACTTTCAACATTTTTTGAAATGCAATTTGGCGACATTTGCAGTGATACATAAATTCTTACGACTTTGTCAACGTCAATGTGCTATATTCTTGAACGATTTACTGAAAACCGGACGTTCCCCGGCTTGCTATCAATAATCCCTTTTTCAAACGAATCAACCGATGAACCAACTTTTAACATCACACATGCATGGTCTTTGTTTCTATTTGGGCGGTGTAATACCTTATGAGGGTTGTAGACGGTATAGTTTAGCTCCTGTACCTCCTATTGTAATTAGGCGACCAGTAGAGATATATTGGATTATCCCCTTGGTTTTAATTTGTTGTGGTATTCTATGATTTGTCTTGTGTGTATACAAAATTTTATTCTAGGTTAAGGTTCTGCTGTGAAATGAACGTGAAGGCCAACAGAGAGAGAGAGAGAGATTTTATTTCGCGCACCAGAAAAAACATTCATAACAATAAATAATGGCTAAAGAAAAAATACACTTCTTTCGGTATAGACTGGAAGGAGTGATACGATCATGCAGTCATCGGAGTCAGCTCCCTCCAAGTTTACGCTGATAAGTTCACAGTAAAATATGACTATTAGAAGTGGTTAAAGTTAACGAAACATGCAAATGGTTAGTGTGGTTTGAGAGTTTTAGCATGGTTTGCGAGAAATTTACCCTGTATCCCAACCAGAATTCAACTCGTGCCTTTCAACTAGCGTTTTAAAGATAAATAACTAATGATCAATATCTACTCAAAATAATAATTTCTTCTCAACAAAAGTGTAGGTAGGGTAGTGTTGTTTCCTAATATGTAACCCTTGAATATTCTATTACTCGCAGATTTATTTTCCGTTTTTCAGGTCGTTTCGTGATGATCAATTCATTGGCTAGCTTATTGAATATAAATGGTGTCTACATCAACAAAATTCGCTGATGTCTCATCCACGATAAATTTGAATTGACATCAATTGCGTCATAATAACTTAATGAAGAAATGATCCTGTTAATTAAGTAACAATCCTAATTCCGTTATCCTTGCAGAAGTCAATATCTAAAAATTAAAAAAACTTTACCTTGGTAACCAATATATTCCTTTACCCAATCGCCCTACCCTAAATTAAATATAACAAGAGAGCTGTGCTCAAATATATGGACACGTCACAAAGTGTCGCTATTTTTTATTCTGACACATAAAAAACGAATCTCTTGAAGTCCACAGAAATTTTTGAAATAAGTAAAAGTGATAGCCTTCTGGCGATAAAATTAATCTTTAACCACTGAAAATTTCAAAACAATTAGTCAAGTATTCGAAGAGAAAAGCGATTTTTTCATGACCAAGCAAAAGAAAAATAATAATATAATATTGAAACGATCGTTATGTCCACAAAAGTGTACAATAATCAGCTTGGCGATATATTTTTCATAAAAATTCATCTTTACTGTTCACTCCTATTTATAAAATCGATCAATTCGGCAGTGGAAAACAATATAAATTTATTAATATGGTGTTGCCAGTGATTTTTCATTTATTCATATATATTTTTTAACTACCAGTATGTAATTTATCATGTTCTTCTTACTTTATAACTTCTGTATGGTTGTGTGTGTGAGCGTGTGTGAAATATTTTAGGAGAGTAAACACGTACCACTTCTTCTTGGCAAAACCCTCCATCTTATATTCTGTGCGTTTTCAACCTTATCTAAGATTTTGTTTGCTCTCCTGATATCATAATCGGTTTTTATTTATTTATGGAGTCGAAATAAACTTTTACTTATTAATCGTGATAGATGAAACGCGCGCTACATAGCTTGGACAATTTCGAAAGCGCAGCCTACCATGTCTTAGCAGGCTACATATGAATTGACTTTATAAGATGCTTTTCTTGCTGTTGTGGAAATAAAAACGATTTCCGCAGGAATCTTATGCTGTACATAGATTTCTTGTTCTTCCCGAATCTCGCATTTCATTGTAATGTCCTGTATAAAAACACCTAAATATAAACTTCCTGTTTTATAGCGATTTTCTCAATCTTCCCGCCTTTTCCGTTCTTCCCACCATTTTCAATACTTACGTATTTTGTTGCAATTTTCTATATAAAACACCTAAATACTTGTTTTCCGCATTCCCGAGATATTCTTACTCTTCCCGCCTTTTCCGCCATTTTCAATACTTACGTATTTTGTTTCAATTTTCTATATAAAACACCTGAATACTTATTTTCCGCATTCCCGCGATATTCTTACTCTTCCCGCATTTTTCCGCTCTTCCCGCTATTTTCAATACTTACGTATTTTTTGCCCTTTTCTATATAAAACACCTAAATACTTATTTTCCGCATTCCCGCCATATTCTCACTCTTCCCGTCTTTTCCGCAATTTTCCGCTCTTCCCACCATTTTCAAGACTTACGTATTTTGTTGCAATTTTCTATATAAAACACCTAAATACCTATTTTCCGCATTCCCGAGATATTCTTACTCTTCCCGCCTTTTCCGCAATTTTCCGCTCTTCCGCTATTTTCAATACTTACATATTTTGTTGTAATTTTCTATATAAAACAGCTAAATACATGTTATTTATTTTTTACGCGATGCTCTTACTCTTCCGACTCTCCCCGTCATTTGTCAATACGTTCGCTTTTCATTGCCGTCATCGCCATCAATTACCGTTGTTCCCGTCATCGCCGCTTATTTAGAGAATTTCCCTTATACCCACCCAAGTTTCAGTGAAATTTCCCAAAATATCACATAGTTCCTACTCATGAGTAATATTTTCCGTAATTTCCGCTTTTCAATACAATTTCTTGTACCTACACATTCAAGTGTATATTTCCCGTTGCTCTCGCCTTCTAGTACAATTTCCCGTACATACACAATAAAATGCCCATTTCCCCAATCTTAGAGCTATTTCCCGTCATTCCCACTTTGTGTGAAATTCCCCGCTATTTAGTGAAATTTCCCCTACATACACTCTAAAATGCATGTTTTCCCTATCTGAGAGCAATTTCCCCTCTTTCCCGCATTTCGTAACATTCTCCCGCTTATTAGTAAATTTTCCCGTCATTAGGGCCTTAAAATGCGGGAAACGGGAACGACGGGAAATGCACTAAAAAACGGGAACTGCGGGAACGACGGGAATTTGTCAATTTGAAATTGCGGGAACTACGGGAAATTTCACAAAAGACGGGAATGACGGGAATTTGCTTTAGGGTATGGGAAATATGTATTTTAGAGTATGTGTGGGGTAATTTTGCATTGAATAGCAAAAGCAACGGCAAGTTTATACGGCGCTCCCGAATTATGTGCAACAAGATGACGCACAACCTGAACATAGCATGTATACCAGGTTAGAGTTCAGGTTGTGCGTCATCTTGTTGCACATACTTCCGGAGTGCCGTTTATACTTGAGTGTGCATGTACGGGGTAATTGTACTAACATACATATTATCCGAATACATATTATCCGAATCCGAATATTATTAGAATCTTTTAGTGAAATTTCCGTATCCACACAACCCAAGCGTATATTTCCCGTTGCTTCCATTTTCTAGTGCAATTTCTTCTAAACATACTCTGAAATGAGTATTTCCCGTACTTCAACGCGATTTGCCGTCGTTCCCGCATTTTAGATAAATTTTCACGTACATACACCCCCAAGCGTATATTAACCATTGCTTTCGTTTTCTAGAACTATTTCCCCTAAACATACCCCAAAATGAATATTTCCTGTACCTTAAAGCGATTTCTCGTCATTCCCGCTTTTTGTGAAATTTCCCGCTTTTTAGTGAAATTTCCCGTAGTTCCCGTCATTCCCGTAGTTCCCGCATTTTAGTTTTTGCAATTTCCCGTCGTTCCCGCATTTTAGTGCATTTCCCGTAGTTCCCGTCGTTCCCGTTTCCCGCATTTTAGGGTTGCCCATTTTAGCCAAAGAGACTATAAACTTTAGCCAGTGGACCTGTTGAAATCGAGGTCCAAGGATAAAATACATTTGCTAATACTATTACAACGAGGAAGATATTTACTAACGGACTACGTTATCTTATTATCTGATATACAGATATAGGCTAGTGCTGTACTTCCGTTCTTAGATCTGCAGATGGGAACAATGAAAAAATCCGTTCAATGTGTTGACGATGCTAAATCTGGACCACATTCTTTCGAAAGTTATGAAGATATGATGAACAAATTCATAAATTTCAATAGCATTTGTTCATATCGTTGGAGAAAAACACAACATCAAGGGAAAATGTATCTAAAGCCTGAAGAATTTCACATTGTGATGAAATCTAAAAGAAATTTATCCTGGTCATCTCGAGGCCGAAAAGCAAAAGGTGTTACTCTTGAATTTGATGGAATTCCATATGTTATCATTGGAAGAGAATTTTTCACCTGTCATCAAGGACCAGATGTCGATAGATTACAAAAAGCAAAGAAGAGAAAATTGGAAGAAACTAAAATAAATGTAAGTTTTCAAATATTTTTGTATTTCTAAGATATTATTTTGAATACAGAGGTATTAATATAACTATTTCAGTAATTAGAAAAAATTCAAATATAAAATCATTTTAGAAAATATTTCTTTTTACGTAATATATTCTTCGTTTACTGTACACCATATGACATTCTATCGTTCTTGGACTAAAAAGTAGTTCAGATTCAAGTTTTTGGAAAATTATTTTCAGTTTTTAAAAATGGTAAATTTATGCCAATCAATATAAACATAATCAGGTTTTCAATTAACACTCGTGCTTAGGTATACTACTATTACAGTATTATAAAGTGAACAAATTCTGACTTCTTTTTACCAGCAAGATCCAACTTATTCAATTAAAAGAAGAACAAATTTCCAAACCACGAAAAAGAAAAACTGTCCAGCGACTGTTGAGATGTTATACATTGTTAAAATTTTGAACTTGAAGGTAAAAAGAGATGTTATACATTGTTAAAATTTTGAATTTGAAGATAAAAAATTCTCTTCATCTTTGTCTGATCAAAATAATTTTTTTTGACAGTATTTTATTACTCAGATCATTCGTTCTTTCCCATTATAATGAAGTCTGAATGTCTTTGTTTTTGAATAATTAAAAATTATAGCATGATGGCTTCACTACATCTGTTTAAAATTTAAATCTAAAATATTCTAACAATTAGAACGAATTATGATGTTGATCTCTGACGTATAATGGAACTCTTTTATTATCCAAATTCTAGTAAGATTCATAAATAAAAATCATTTTTCATTCAGATATCGAAAGATAATAGGTGGGATCGTGCTCTAGCTGCTCAGAATTTTCATACAAAGTATGACTGGGATTTCAAGCATGAATATCATATTTATCTGCCATCGAAAATGGAGCATAAAGGTCATCCAATAATTAAAGAGGTGTGAATACTGATGTAGTATATGTTTGCTTGGTATTTTATTTTAAACTAGAAATAATTATAAAATTTTATTAATAATTGCCATGCAGAATATTAAAACGTAATTACCCATTTTTGGTAAAGTATTTTTATATTCATAAAATTTAATTTTAAATCACTTCTACTTCAATCCAAATCACCTCGGACACCTAATTGTGGTGATTTGGCTGAGTGCCATAGATTAATTTGGGCGCTTCAGAAGTGTGTGTACCAATATGGATGTAACTAATGTTCGCCTACTTCACATCAAGTTGTGTAAAGGGATTGAAACTTACGGGTAGGGGGAATTCACTTGGCTAACACAGACGGTCCCCAAACTCGTAATAGAACTAAAATTGGAATAAAATTATGGCTTCACCCTAACCTGGTACATACACTACGGGAGTAACCTAATTTGTTGTACGATTTCATTGATTATTCGTTTCCAAATAATAATGTTTTATCCGTAATTTCATTTTATTTGCTCTGACAGGACTGCAAATATCTATTCCATTTACTCAAGGATTCGAAAGTGGAAAATAATATAAACATTGTTGTGTCAAAGGATTATACTAATTCTTACATAAATCAACCCCACAAAGGGGGTCCCTTGGAGAGTGCGATAGTAGAATCTGAAGAGGCCAATGTTTTACTTGAAGTTCAGAACGATGAACCATCATTGGAAGAAAAATGCAAAGAATTGACTTCAGATGCCAATTATTTTGTTAGGGTAAATATATATATAAACAGTAAGCTGAAATGGTTTTGCGAGTATTTTGTAAATTGAAAATTTATCGATCTCATGATTTTTTGCTCGTCCCTGATTATTCCATAGTTTTGGATTCTGCTTGTTTTGATCACCTTGTATTTACTAATAAAAACACGATTTAAATTTATACTTAGTCAATTTTAATTAAATAAATATTATCCAATATTTCAGGAAAACGACAATGCAAATGGGACAAACTTTTTATTTGTTTATCAATGTCATTGGCAGAAACGTCTTCTTTCACTTTACGGCAACGAAGTTTGTTTTGTGGATGCTGGCCATAGAACATGTAACTTTTCACTCCGAACATTTTTTCTTCGTGTCAAAACCAATGTTTGTCATATTGTTGTTGGATTGTTTATTTGTGAAAAAGAAGACAATTTTTCAATTAAAGAAGCTTTGTCAAAATTATCATGTTGGAATGAAAAATGGGCTCCGAAGAATTTTTTAACGGATTATGCAACATTAAAATCTCAAGGAATATCGTCCGTTTTCCCTAGTAAGGTCCTATAATTCATCTAACTTGCACATATAAAATTTTATATTCTTAAGAGGCTGGAGAGCATGTTATTGGACTTACAAAATGTAACCACGCCCAAGTTGATTCTTTAAACATATGCAAGCAAAATAGCATACTTCTTTATTAAAAACTTTTTTAAAAAAAATATTTTTTGCGACAAATTTCAAGCTACGAAAAATTTCTATGTATGATACAAAATTTTTTTTTTCCATTTCAAAATAGAGGGTTTTCACACGCAAAACCAATCCTCGGGTATGCCCGTGTATAAGACGTGTACAATTGATTACGGTACATTTTATTTCCTTTCGTTTGTTTCAAATAATGTGTGAGTTATAGATTTTGAGAATACTTGGTTACCTCTTTACAGAAAGCACTGTAAATTTATCTGATTATTATCGGGAAAAAGAATGGTCTGAATGGCTTTGTCAAGAAGAAAATTGTCTGAGAGATTCAAGTATTGAAATACTGAAGTTGGTACGGGCAATTGCAAGAACTACCAGCATCTGTAGCTATGAAATTGCAAAGAAGCAGTTACAACAGAGCAGTATCTGGACTGAATCTTTGGTTCTGCAAGCTTATTATAACACTGTATGGCAACCTGTTGAAGATGTGAGTTTTATCAAAAATTGAATTATTTTACTACTAATGAAACCAGTACAGTAGCTGGAAATATGTTCTAGATCAGTGGTCAGCAAACTGACCCAATCATGGCCGCCAAACGTTTTTTAGTGGGCTTCCACAATAAATTTCAGTTATGCGCAGTAATACACAAAAAAGTTATATAAATCCAACATTGCATATAAATTTTTTGCCGAATGGATTTTGTTCATGTATCAAACATTACGTTGATTTCAACTATACTCTCATTGCAACTATTGTGGTATGTTCATTGCATTAATCGCACGGCGTGTACTGCTACTTTCGGTTGTTCAATCTTTGTATCGCCACGTATTAGGGATGGGCCGGGATTCGGATCCGGACTCGGATTCGAGTCGAATCCAGGCATTTTTTAGACTCGGATTCGATTTCGAGTCCACGTCATTTTTACCGAGTCCATAATCAATTCTGTTTTTACTAATTTACGCATATGTTTGTACTTTTACCTCTTTAAATCCCACTACATACCTTAACTAGTTAAAATTCAAAGTTAGATCTGTAGATCCCTCGTGTGAACACTCCTAATAAAACGACGGCAGATATCCAGATATTAAAAACTATTGATCACTTTCACTTATAACAATGAAGTTGCGCCAGTCGCCTTCAAACTATCTATCCTTTTCGGTATAGATGTGATAGGCCCACACAATAAAATATGTGTTAGCGCAATATTTTTGAGTTTTTGATTCGCGTAAAAATGAAACATGCCCTGGATCAACCCAATGGGGAATCTCATCAATACCTCTTTTAATTTTAAATCGATTTCATTACGTGCAATCCTTTCGTTAAAAAGGCAATGGAAATCATGGAGAGTTTTAGAACGTTTACATGAACTGCTAAATTGCAAGCAGATGTACCACAATGTATTGACGACGAGTGTCATTTCTCTACCATATGCGCACGTGACATAGTAAATTTACGACTAGAAATATCTGGAATTATGGGAAAGCATTGTAGTTAAAAGTTTTTTATTTTTCATATTAACATGTAAGAATATTTAAATAGCCGACCAGAATTGACGCAAGGTGGTGGGCTGGAAATCCAGTTCATAGCCAAGGCGCACATTGACCCACGTTTACGTTTGTATTACGGCCGCCAAAAAGAGGAAAATATATATTTTAAAATGATTCAACAGCTATCTGCGGAACCATTAGGAAAAAATATGAGCTACGACGTATATATATTTGTGAGCGCACGATGTACTCATGTAGCTTGGTCAAAAACGTGTTTTTCTGCTTTTTTATCATGACGTCACGGACTCGGCAGATTCGATTCGAGTCCTTGACCTATTACTCGGATTCGTCGAATCTCTGTAATGCCGGACTCGTCCCATCCCTACCACGTATACATGTTCACACTAGTTTTAATTACAAATTGGATGTCCCTTAATTAATACATGTGGTTAAATTTGAAATTCCAACGAAATTGTTAGCCTTGAAACCTGCCTTCTCCATGGGAAAAAACTTCACCGACCACTGTTCTAAATGCTCTCTTATCTGCTACGAATTAACCTTTTAAAATCTTATCAGAGTCAATTTGCCAGAGTGACTATGACATATGTTGATTATCATTTTTGACTCATTCCCTTCATAATATCTTTTTAATAGGTTTACTTGATGCAGAAATAATGCTAATGAATTCTGCATAATATTGAAGCTACCATCTTCCTTTATTATACCATCCGTATCACATAAATATTGCTATTATACTTTCAAAGCTATTACGGTACTCATCTCTTGAGACAATTTTCGTTGTTTATTGGCATTTCTATATTCACTATATGATCTTTCAGAAATGGGTCCAAGGCTTTCGTGATGAATCAAAAAATATTCTTGTGCTGAGTAAAGTTGGCTCAGAAAAGGAAAATGATTGGATAAAGAATTCTAAGCTTCCAGATTTCTGTGACTTGCCTGTTATAAGGTTGTTTGAAGTTTTAGTGAATGAATTCTTTCCAGAAAGCTATAAAAAGTGAGTGACAGCAAATTTTATTTAAGATATAGCTTTGAAAGGCATTTAATAGTGTGTTTAAGCTATAAATCATACAATCTGTATGTGTTGTGGTACTGGGTTACATTCCTTACTCCGTTGAGTATACAGTGCCAAGTAATATAATTGTTTGTGTCCGAAGTTTATCTTTTTCTATTATCACCTCGAAGCGTCTTATACCAGGTTGGTTTAATTAACACTGTTTGCTCCATGTAAATTTGTTCCCAAGCAACGTTAGGATTTCCGTAACAGAACCTGTAAATTTATTCACCACTTTAACTTCTGTTTGTGTATGTTTGTACCCTAAAGTGTCAGTACATGTGTGATGATTTTGCTATATTTTTACCAAAAAAATTTCATTTTAAATAAAGATGATTTGAATATCTTTTCAGATACTTTGATCTAAATCTACGAAGCAGTGAAGGATACAGGAATTATCATGAAAGTATACCTACATTCTTGCATAACAGACCCCGATATCTCATCGAACATATTATGAAGAGAGTTACCAGTGAACTTCAGTTGAGCATGAATGACATAAAGACTGTATTACCAAATCAATTTGAGCTTCGAACCCAACCAGGGTCTCATGAATTTCACTCTGTATTTTTAGGAGATGACACCACGCTGCCACACTGCAGCTGTTTAGATTGGAATAAACATAAATTGCCTTGCAAACATATTTTGTGGCTGATAACTAGATTTGAAGGGAATGGCTGGGACAGTCTATGTCCCTTTTATAGTAAAAGTCCATTTTTTCGACTTGATGATGAAGTATTTTTAATGAGGAATGAAAATTTTTCTGATATTTGTTTAGAAAACACAGATACTAAATCTAAAGTAAATAACTGTGACGGCGATTATATTATTACAATATTTTCCGAACGGGAGGTGTTAACACCAACACCTATATCGCAAAGAGAAAATGTTATAACCAAGTGGAATTTGATTTTAAATGGAATTCAGAAAGTTGAGGATGGTGAAAAATTAGAAAGACTTGATGTACATTTTGATGATATTTTAGCATACCTTCAGGAAAACAGAATAAATGACTGTCTAAATTCTGTCTAGACACCGAAGCTCTTTTCTATATTATGGTATATGTGATAGTGATTTTTTGATCTTATCGTTATTACTTATTAAATCCTCCAAATAATGCAATACCTGTTATCATTTGCATCCAAATCAGCCGATTATTTCTGGGAAAGCATTCCCATCAAGTTTACTTATGCAATATCTGATTTCTATGAGAGGGTGTTTTTTTTGCATGTTAAAGAGTTTTCACTCAGTTGCCATGCCTGTCAAATCACCTAAATACCAGAAATTTACCTGCTTATTAGTTTCGATAGTCACAAGCTGCAATCGAAGTTAGGCACCGTGGTCCCGGAGTCTTCAATAATAAAGAAAGTTGTTTTTTCTACAGGTTTTTATCAGTTATAACATAAAGTAAAAGAAAAAATGCATTACAATTGAAGATTTACTTTTATATCAATGATAGTGAAATAATGCGCAGATCGAGAATATTCTTACTGCATGTGTTTTTCTTTAAACAGATCGGCTTGATAAGAAGTGTGATGCTACATAATAAGTGCGAGCTGTGGTAAAGCCTTCCACACCCGAAAATTCTGGGACCACGATGTAGCATTCGAATGAATGAAATATCAGTGATATTTAATATAATATCCTTTCAGCATGAGCTGAGCATTCGATGGCAATGTATAGATGTTACAGTAGACAGTTGCATTATGTCCTTCCACAACTAAAGGCATATTTTGAAACAAATAATCCAGATGTTGCTCATAAAAATCAATTTTATGAGCAATACTAGATATTGGGCTTTTTCCTTCAATATCATTGAAAGGGCATTCATGTTTAACATTAAGAAAAAGATGCATTCCATTACCAGACTTCATTTTGTATATCCTGTTTATATTTCCTCTCAAAATGACACTGTTTCTTACAAAAGGGTTAAATTGTTTAGCAACTGCATCTGGATTGCTATCAACTCGCTTGTCATCATATGAACGAGGATTAACATCTGATAGTTCATCATGTACATCTGTTTCAAATTCACGTATTGCTGTGCCTGCAAGCAGTTTGTTCCACGTTCTTGGTTGTGAGAGAGCCCAACAGGTTCTTGAAACACCGCGTATAAAAGATCCAGCCATTTTTTGACTAATATATTAATTTCTGTTAATGAAATGAATTAGATATTAAAATATGAAACAAAATATTACACAAACACACTTGAGTAATTGGGAGCAATAAAATTATACCCATTTAAAGATTATTATTTTGTGCATCACTAGATAAACTTGAGGTAGGCCCGGTGGTAAAAAATTTGAATCTACACGTCTCCATTTGCCAAAAGAATGCCTGTTATAAACACAGAATCAATTATATTTGAATGTAGTTCAGCATTAATATCTAATGTCGTCGTTTCAATAAACTAAGGTCCTAATAGGATAGGATTTACATATTTATCCTGAAGCATGGACTTGATAGTGGAGGAAGCCGTAACTGCGGCGAGGAGTCCAGCAATCCTCTCGTGCATAACTATATGGAATTCGAACCTGCGAACCCACGCAGTGTAATCAAGAGGTGCAGTGGCGAGCATATTCCTAACGCTTATCACGATGAGCCACACCGCCACCTAACTTTAGTAACCTTAGTTTTTTGAAACGATGACTTTGGGTACCGGTAATACAGTATTAATGCTGAACTACATTCAAATATAATTGATTCTGTTTTTATTCAAGAAACCATAGTTTACGTCAGTATCAGCTTCCTCAATTCTATAGTCATAGTCAAGTTTATTTTTTCCCACTCAGTAAAAAATAACATACGAAATTGGGAATGGTTATCGAGCAGCGACACCCGAGGTTCAATATCTAACTTTATTTTTCTAACCCCTGCGCAACTGTACCGCCACCAGTACCGTACCGGGTACCGGTATATAAGCAAAAATACAGGAATAGGATTCACATGTTTATCCCAGGACCAAGGGAAGAAAAAAGCCTTTAATCGAACCACGGCCTCTCGCCCCGTTACTAGTTCAGCAGCGAATCCCAAACAAAGCGCCAAATTATCGGGAAAAAAACTCACTGCATACGCTACCCCTACCATACGGTACCGGCACTCAACGAAAAAAAAAATTGATGCTTTCATCAATAAAACTCAATTTTGTCATCGCTAATGCATACTTTATGACTTTTGGAATTTGCAAACACGTGGAGTTAAAGAATAAGGCAAATTTTCCCTCCTAATCTCTGCTTGATTTTCTTTCAAAATGCAAAAAAAATCACTGCGTTCGCTAAACTCGGTTCAGCAGATAAATATATTGCAGTCACAAAATTTCAGCAAGTAGTGACTATGTCTACGCTCTAGTGCGCCCCCTTTGACAACTGCTGGATAGGGAATATCGTCCAGTTCAAGTCCGGATATGGAATTATTTTTGCTTTTCTCTCATTTTTTATCTTTCGGTGAATTTTTCTTCATATATATAATCTGCGTAGTAGTCCCAGGTAACTGTTTACTGTCGCGACAATTGGTATTCACAAAACTATCCACCACGTGATTGGAACCCAAGCAGGGTAATCAGAGGTAGGTGCGCGGGAATTCCTAACAATCTGCACAATGCGCCACGCCGTTGAGCCCAAACCATGGCCATCATATAACGACCATGCCCAAATTTCATCAAGAGTTTTCCGCCATCCAGAAATTTTGGTGCTGGACGCTCGTATCATTGGAACAGTAACGGTACCTGTAACAATTGCTATGTTAAATCATTTGATGCAAAATATTGATTGGCTTTAAAGTTTATCTCTTTTAATGCTTGGATAATGTGGTCAATCAAAGTTTGAATCATGACGTGTAGGGTACAGTGTAACATAGTATTGCAATAAAGGGAACTGGCTCCATGGCTTAAATTAGTTCCAGTTCATGACAAGATCTTTAATTGAAGAATATGAGGCTGCTGAAACGGACAAAAACATACAACCATACAATTTGTAAGAACAGAGAAATTTTGTATTTGCAATGAGTAAAAACAGTGCTTGGACTAAAAAATAAACTTTTATAAAGGAAAATACTGAAAAAGTGGGATTTGGCATCCCAGCACGAACTACTAATAGAAGACAAGACATGAGCTGAAAATTTTAATAGTTGCCCATAATAGAATGTTTGAATTCACACAATGGGACTGCAATGGGAAATAATGCACAAAACTTTCTTCAATGTCTGAAATGAAGTTCCGGGTAACCAATCAGCGACAATTAACTGTCATCTTTGGTCTCTTTCATATTCAATTTGTCAATATTTCCAAGCATAGGCGATGTTGAGATATGACCATCTCTTGCATTTTCATCACTGGCAATTACAGACATTTCTTCATATTCTGTTGTTTGTCTAACAAGATCTTGAAATTTTGAGATATAATCAACACTGTTTTCGTTTAGCATACACTGCAGTTGGATATCAAGTTCTGGATCAGTCCCAGACAGGAAGTTGGAAGATGAGCTTTGATCCTATAAAAAGTTCAATAAAACTTTGATTATGATTGAGCAGGATAATCAAGTTGAAATTAAAACAATAGCGTACATAACATATTGGGTAATATATAATTCAATTTGTCAGTCAATGTCTGATACTGGCGTTTAAATTAAACATCCTGTTTGAATAAGCCAAATGGAAAACAGTTGTAAAAATTTAAATATAAAATTTGAATTTTTATACCGATAGCGATCATTACTCGAAATTGCTAAATAAATCTTACAGTCACACAATGTAAATGATTCTAAAATTGGATTGAATTGAATTTACATTTTTGTTATTTTCCTGCGCTACAAGACTATTGGAAGTTCAACTACTGATTATTTAACTAAATATATTTTATACGATGGAACCGTAGTTTTTACAGTTTGTGTCAGAGACGTACATTTAGAAATACCATTCGTCTGGTATTAGCAATATAGAGGGAAGCTGCAGTTTCTGCATGACAGTTAAATTGGTATGCAGAAAAAACATTTTTTAGAACACCAACAACTTCACTACCTGAGATGAAAGTCTTTGTTTTAATTTTGTCGGTGATGATTTTTTTATTTCTTCAGTCGGAGAAAATGAAATTTCACGTGAGGCAATGCTCAGTCGATCTTTTCTGTTGTCAAGATTCGATTTTGTCATCAAACCATCCAAAGAATCCCTGTCGAACATGAAAAACCAACTTAGTAGATTTACAGCAAAATACCAATTTTTAAAACCAAAGTTCCTATTCACCAAAATTAAAGCCAAAAAAATGAAATTACTGATAGAATTAACCGACTCGGATCAGAAGGCTTTAATGTGCAAGTATGCAAATAATAATCTCGCAATATTAATTATAATGAGTAATTACCTACTTTTACAAAAATTGAATAATACAAAAATCAATCATAAATACCAATAAAGTTTTTGTTAGCAGATGTTAAACATGCCTGGATTTCCCTATCTAGTAACATGGCCTATGCTATATTGTGTTATATATTATATACGTCACTCAATTCCACTCTTATCAAATATTTGTAGTTTTGTTACTTGCTTAAAATCAGTCCTACTTACTCTGTATCACTGGGTAAAATCTTTTGAGGAGTATTAAGTACACCACTCAATCCTAAGCTGTCCCTGCTGTTTGTGTTTATCGTCCAAGGATGAACAGGAATATCTGATGATTTCATTGGTGTCATGTGCAAATCAAAATTGTCTCTCGAAAGTGACGGGCCATTCGAATTCTCATCCAGAACTCGAAGAGGTGAAGGACTTTCTAAATTTCTTGCAGCAAATGTGTCACTCTTTTTACTTTTGTTATTGAGTGAAGTCAACACAATGTCTTTCTCCCCACCAACAAGTTTGTCCATCATAGACTCAATTGCAAATGAATTCGATTCCATCTCGTGACCCGTCCATGAAATGTCTAGTAAGGAGTCAATGGCAGTAGAAGATGAAACCGAAGTTAGTGAGGACGATAAAGTATTTGCTAAATTTGCAGTGCCTGTTGTGACAACATCAGATGGCAAAGAAGGTGTTGCTAGGGTTGTTACAGACGCAGTATCCAGTCCAGGAAGATCCTGGAGCTGTGTCACAGTCAGTGTTGTATTAGTGTTGGCAACAATTGGCGTAGTAATGAGCATAAATTCATTCACTGCCGTAACCGGTTCATTAACATCAACTGTGCAATCGGTTGTTGTGACAACATTTTGTGTTATGGGAGTTTGTGAAGAATTTGAAATGATCGTGGATATATCAACACTGGCAGATATCGGAGCATCACAGTTTTTTATGGGAGTGGGAGGTGCGACTCCAGCTTCTTTGGCAGCTTGAATAAGCAAGTTTGAGGAGCTTATGACGTTGGGTTGTGTTACACTTGTGTCGATATCGAGTCCCAAAAATTTATCAATATTAAGAGCAGATGATGTATCCGCTTGCAAAGATGACGAGGGTAAAAACCTTTGTGGGTCCTGAAATTTATTAAAAATACGGATTAACACATGTACACATACAGATTACATCTTCACCAGACAACTTAGCAAATTTAGAAATCAAGACAAATTATCTAAACAAGCTGAACTGCTAAGCTGCCTGGCAAATATAATGTAACCCAACTAGAAAACTATGAAAATGTGTTTTAATGGTAGTCTAGACCAGCGTTTTTCAAACTGTGTTCCACGAGACAGGGATCGACATTGCGACCAAATTGGTCGCATGGCATTCTCAGCGAACTCCTTTTCCTCTGGGTTGTGAATTTGTCCCCCAACTGGCGGCAGGCCTCGTGCCAGTTCCGAAGTCAGGGTGTTTTCGCCAACTGTTCAATAACGTTAAACGTTGGCCTGATTTTTTAATTGTCAAGTTTACAAAAATCTTTTCTAAAATTTTCCATAGCCTAAATTTCGGTTATCCACCCTTTGCAATGGTTGTTGGTTGTTGGCTCAAAGTTGGAAGCCTCAAAAGATGTCATGATAAGCGTTTTGCAAGTCAATGCACAAAGTTAATCCATTACACAATTTTTATTATTATCAATTTAACCTTCTAAATACTTGGTGTTCCGCTAGGCGAGATAAAAAGTGAAGGTGTTCCGGGGCAAGTTTGAGAAACGCTGGTCTAGACTAATATCAATATTGTTACCTCAAGTTTCTTCGCATAGCATGGGTTATCACTCATAAACCCTATAAATTCTCATCTGCTTTTTTGTTTACATAAGCCACAGCCACAATAAAACTTTTGTTAAAATCATATATATTAACAAACTAAACAGATCTTGAAATTAAACTAATGCTTCCGAGAATCCATTATCCCATTTAGCTCACCTGAGAGACTGGCATTGTTGGTACTGAAGCCAGAACTGGTTTACTTGGAAGAAATCCAATCTTGTTGGAACCACGTTGTACAAATGAAAATGTTTTCATTTGTTTGAAGCTGTTTTTCTTATTTTGAAGATTTCGATCCAAAACAATTGGTTTTCTGACCTAATCAGGTAAAATATACATGTATTTCAATCAATTATTACTGGAATCATGAGTACCCTGTCAATAGTGTGATAAAATGATGCAGGACAATCTAGACACCATAAGATAAACAAACTATTTATTACTATTTTTGAGAATGCAGTTGCCAGGTGGTAAAATGTTGGGATTATCGTAGCTGAGATGGCATCGCAGGTTGAAATCCCGTGCCCATCACCTCATCCAGGGTACAATAAATTAGGTAGGAAATGTCAAACTGGAAATATTACAGTCCTTCTAAACATGGTAGCTCCTTACTTAGCAGTGGCTGTTTGTAAAGATCTTTTTTCATAGTGTAAGACCCACAAATGTGTCATACAAAAAAATTGAAAACTACGATTGCTGAAGCAGCAGGCCAAAAACACTGCATAACAAAGGATATACAATTCCAAAAAACATTTCAGTTTATAAGTGTAAAGTGAAAACCTGTCAAAAAGTAACATTGGAGTTCTCGGAAAAGGAGAAAATGTTGAAATTAAAAAAAAAAAATTACATGACTATAATTACAAAAAAATGAGTTTTTTGATCAAGGCTCGAAGCAATTTTCATCAAAATATTTTAATTCAAAAGTTAAATGAGTTTTTAAAAATATTTTTTTATTTAAAAATCCTCATTTTCTCAAAAATTTTTTTTTTGTTTGTTCACGTTTGGCCCTTTTGGTCCAAAACCCTCAAGCTGCCGTAAACTTGAAAAACCGTCAAAAACTGCAACCTTCCCATTCTCCAGAAATCCCTTCATATAAGTAAACCTAATATTTTTTTACAACTACCTGTCGATTCGCTCTACGATCCCGATATAACCAATTCAATGTTTCTTGCGATACCCTCGTTCCTTGCATTGGCTGATTAGGGTTGGCTGGAAACAATAACAAAAATGAATACAAAAATTAACATACACTGCTAAAATCAGAAAATAAGTGCAGCTTAATCCTTCATTAAACAAAAATGCCATATGATGGTTCACGTAACCGCTGGTCGGTTACGACTTCCTTTACCATCAAGTCCATGCTTCCGCAAACAAATAATTGGCCGACTAATCCCATACCCGACCTGGACTGGTAACCAGACGAGAGGCCGTGGTTCACAATATGATTAAGTCGCCTAATGGCTTTTCTCTCCATTGGGATAAATATGTAAATCCTATTAAATGATAGACAAAATATGGCAGAAGTTTGGTGAGAGTTCAGGGATTTTGTATCGAAAATATCATGTTAAATCACCCAAAACCTACCTGCAATTTTTCTAGGTTGTCTAGTAATAGGTGCTGCGGGAACAGCAAATCCACTTCCAGGAAATTTATCTACAATTAAAGTTTCCACCGGAATAATTTTGCCGACTCTCCGACTGTGAGTATTTGATGAGGTAGAATTTGTTGAGGATGATTGATGAGAAGATTTATCATCACTCTGTAAAATTGAGTTGAAGAGAGATTTTTAGGAAATTGAAATGTATAGAATTTCAGAATACCAAACGACTAAGTTTAACTATCAATAAATGTTAGAAGTAAATAGGTGAGTGAATATGTAACCCTACTCTTATCAACATCTTTCAATTTAATTCTGTACGTTTCGTTCTCTCCTGATTCAATTTTTACTGGTTCGATTTTATCAATTATTTAATAGGCTATTATGCTGATAATGGAGTCAAAATAAATTTTACTAAATACTAGTTATCAAAACCATAAATCTCAGGAGTGAGAGAGTCCCTTCACAGTTTCAATTTTGTTATGGAATCAATTCTCAATATATCTTAACCAGGTTTTTTATTCAGAAATTGTTTGAATATTTTTACTTCATTTAATAATACATCTTTGAGGTCCAAAAAACATATGGTATTGATAAACTTGGCAATTTAAAAAAAAATTCAAGACTTTATGTACCCATCTATAGACTAAATTTGACGGTTAACTCGGGGTTTATTAACACATTATATTTTGAAAATAAGCTTTTAAAATTTTTGACGCTGTGGTTGCCAAAATATTGCTTGTATTGCGTTGTTGACCAATGGTATAAAAAGTTTTCAACAACTATTCCGAAGCTACCTGATAACACTAAACATACCTTTTGATTAGGCTTTATTATCGCGCACTGCGACGCCATATGTTTTGTTTTTATTTTTGGCGATTTGGGTCGAACATTTTGATTGCAGCTCTCAGCATTACTTTTCTTTTCCGCAGCATTGGCACTAACAAGTTGTGTTAGCTTTGCAGCTTGAATAAGTGCCATCAGACCAGTTGAAAATGAAACTTTATTGGAATCTTTTGACATATTGTCTCTTGAATCTGATGTCGGCTCTTCATTTTCCACAGTATGAACTGTAGACATCTGTATCCAATCATAACACAATTTAAATACAGAGGGTTTTCCGAGCATCATGTAAATCTCAGCAATTGTTGTTTTTCTGCAATCTTTAGCTGTCCAAGTTTGAACATTTTTTTTGCCTGTTTTCGACTTTTTAGTTGGTTTGCGCTTTTTCACTTCACCTGATTTTCCAAAAAGTTTAATAGATAGCACAAGCCTTTTATCTTTTCTAGCTTTTGAACAGCTTTTATTTTCTTTCATTAATCCAATAAATGTATCCTCAGATGTACAATCAGTCATTTTATTAGACACTGGTTCGACTGTGATATCTTCTTGATCAATCAAATTACTGTTTTCAGAAGCATCGACCGAATTTGAAGGATTTGAAATAGAATTATCAATCATGTCAGGGGGTTGTTTTGGAGCATTACATAGTTCAGTATTTGTTTCAGTGACTGTTTCTTCATTAGACGAATGATTCGTTTCCATTTCCAATGTCACTGTTTGACTAATTGTGTCAGACAAAGATGCAGGTTGGATACAGACTGATGCCTCAGAAACTATGTTACTAGATTCTGTTTCAATTGATTGTATTTCAGGCACAGAATTATCACTCACAGGCTGTAAGGAGGATTTCACAACCTCCTCAGGTAAAACATCTCTTGTTTGAGTAGAGTCAATAGGTGATACGACACCACCTTCTTTCATAGCGAAAACAATATCCAAACTCTGTACACCGGTGTCATCGTCACGATTTGGTGAATTGGACAAGTTATTTGATGGTGATAGACAATTGTTACCAATCTTTTGTATGTTGGTATCTTTCAAAATCTCATTGGCACTGTCGTAATCGCAATCTTCCTCAGAACTTAAGCAAGAATCGATAACCTCAGATTCAGAGTTGACACCTGTTTAAAAAAAGACATCATATTCACACCTAATAATCATGGAAGAATATTCTCTCTGAGAATTCAGATAATGAGTAAAACAGTAAATTCAATGTCATTTCAGTGTAAATCTAGGCCTTAGCCAAACACGACATAAAGCGGTGGGCCAGTTACGGATAATAGACTTGGTCATACGGCCACTTGGTTATAAGGTTGGAGGCTTCAACCAAACTCAATATGAATAAAAAAATGTTGAAAAGGCCGGATGAAATGCTTCAATAGGCCGAATCCTGCCTGCGGGCCATAATTCGAGTGCTCCCGTAGTATTCATACAAAGATGGCACACAACCTGAACATAATATGTGTACCAGGTTAGGGTTGTTCAGGTTGTGCATCATCTTATTACGAATACTTCCAGAGCGTCGTAATTTGCCCACCCCTGACATAAAGCATTATCATAGTATTATCTTACCGCTTGTAACTTCAGAATTTAATGCAGTAAGAGAGTCATCCTCATTCTCTAAATCTTCTTTCCTATCATTGACTTTGTCATGATTCTTCATTTTATCAGGTGTCTTTTCAGAACTTTGCAACAATTTACGAAGCGCATATGATACAACACAGTGAGTTTTATTGTTAGATATCTGGTAAAAGAAATTCAAGCTTAATCTCCTATATTTAATCTAAGCCCGGCAAATGGCGCATCATGCTAAGTGTTAGGAATACACCTCTATCACACAGCATGGGATCACAGGTTTGAATCCCGTTGGGGTTATTATGTACGACTTCCTCCGACATGGATTTGAAACAAATACCTGGATAATTAATCCCATACCCGACAAGGAATGGTAACCAAAAAGTCGTGCGCATATGATTAAGCCTTGATACTGCTTACCTCCCCTCCGGATAAATATAAAAATCCTATCCTATATAATTAAATGAAGTCTGATTTTAAAAGTAGATAATGATATAACATAGATAAAAACCTGAAAAACCATGATCCGCGTGTTAACTGATGCATCTGGGGGAGTCTGAATCACTAATGTTTTATCCCAAGTTGATGGGACATTTGAGTGAATTTTAGGTAATTTATCAATAACATTGTTATTTTTCGATTGGCACTGATCAGCAACTTTTAGCAGTCTCCCACTCAAAGGTTTCCATTTCTTCTCCAAATAGGTAAACACTGTCGAAAGTTGGCATTCCATTGACAATTTAATCCTGAATGAAGGACAGATAATATTTGTGTTATTCTGGATGAAAGTCATGATGTTCACTAGAAAAATAAAACAATATAACATCTTTTCTATTAAGTATTCTTTTGTATACATATGGTGTATGGTGCAGAAGTGACTCAAATTCAGCACATCCATCAAATGAGACAACATGCCATAATTTGCATAGGACGGAAATAAGACTCTTGATGAGTGGCTGATGTATGGTTTAAATACAATACAACAAACAACAGAGACTTCAACGACTGTGTCATCTTGGTTGGCCAATGCCTTCAAATTGGTAACATAAGTCCATAGGTATAGCCAGGAGGGCCCACCTCCGAAAATTTTAAACATTTTTTTTTTAATGCAATTGTGCGGCATTTGTAATAAGACATAACTTCATAGCCTATTCCAACACCGTTTGCTCTATTCTTGAACGATTTACTGAAAACCAGACAGCTTCTGGCTATCAATATTCCTTTCACAAATGAACCAAACAAGATCGACAAAAATGCACGCTTATTTGCCTTGGATAACTTCGAGAGCGAAGTACGTCTGTAGAGCAATTCTTCAAGGTAATATTAGATATCAGTGCCTAATTTTATCTGGCTTTTTACCAAAAGACACAAGCGAGCGCCGTATTATGTCATTATACAAAAACAAATATTTGCCCCCCCCCCCAACGAATTTTGAGCTGGCTACGCTCTTGGATAAGTCCACTTTAATGATTGATACATTTCCATGTTAAAACATTCCAAAAAGTAATTTCGAATGTTTTTAAATACTAGACTCATTTTGGGCACCCATGCCTTCATGTTATGTTAAATATTGATTGAAAATATATTGATTATTAGGAATTGATTGCTGCAACATAAAGTACCTTAGTCTGGGATTGTGTGCTATTGAATGTACTTGATTCCACGAAGACATCGTAGCTGGGCACAGTTCGAGAGTTACACAAAGAGGAATTTTCATGCGACGGGTATCACTCACTAATGGAAGATCATGAACTCCTGAAAAATAAACAAAAAATTTGACTCGTTTCTTCTAGTCAAAAAGAAGTAATGAAGTCAACCCCCAAATTAAAGACTACCAATGTTAGCCTATAACTGCATTCCTTTTTCGTCGGCATAAATATGAAAAATCTTTTTCCCAATCAGCACTCAACTAAGAGAACATTAAAACATACCCTCTTTTCCTTGATATTCTGGATTCATCTTTTTCAAAGCTTTACATGATGGAGTTTTAATGCGGAAATTCTTTCCTTTAATTTTTACACTTGTTGTTCCATCTCGAATCAATTCATTCAACTTTTCAATTCCCTTTTTCTTCAAATCTAAATCACAGGAAGGCAATAAACATCCAAATAATACCAATAATGTGATATTTTTAATCCGAGTAAGATCCATGACTAAGGAACTATTTTACACTGGCATGCTGTAAGATCGTAAAGAAATGGGCAATACAGGTTGTGAACATTCATATCATATTCTGAAATCTAATCATGACTCTATTACACATCTGTGACTTAGGACAGAAAGGTCTTGTATATGTATCAGGCTTTGTTAGGTTTACTTTAGTGGTTATTTACTGGAGAATAATACTTTACAAGCAATAACACCATGTGGACCAGATAAAATTAGCACATACTAAAGGAAGTTAAAAAATACATAATCAGCTTACTTCCTCCAAGTTTTTTCCTGATTTCTCCATAATTAATAACAGCATACAATTCTTGGAATGCTTTGTTGATGGTCAGTGGATATGCTAAGAATTAGAAGTTGGGAATTGAAACGATAGAAAAAATACCGAATCCAACAGTTGAAATACGCACAGTCAATACTAGTTGTGATTTATCAAAAAAAAATTTGTTTTATACTGCAGAAAATTGTCATCAAAATAACAACTTACCATCTACATCTATGATCTTGCTTATCATGGTCCAAGTACGATAGTATAAATGCCGAACTTGATCTTTAGTTTTGGCAACACATTCTTCACCTTTTTTGCGATGTTTTTGTGCTATCGCAGTCCTGATTGCTTCAAAGTCTTTACCATACTGCAACAATAGGATGTAATAAAAATGAGTTCTTCAACTGATAAAATACTCCAACCCGGAATTGAAGTTTTGTCTGTTTTCATTGAATTCGGAGTCGTTTTGGAGTCATTTCAACTGGTTGGAATTTCAGACTTTCATTGGCAAAAACCGAAGTCAAAATTCTACACAGAAACTCGAAAACAAAATTAAGTTCACTTGGCATTCTTAACAGTCTGTTAATTAAAGGACACTGACATACGCCGATGTTTTTTGGGGTGAAAATTGGATTTTTTCGAGATTTCAGAGATTGAGTTGGAGTCGAAATTTTTTATCAAGCTTGAGTCAGGGTCAACATTTTCATTTAAAAATATCATGGCGGAGCGGGGTAAAATTACTAATTAAAAATATGGAAAAGTTATATTTTTTAAGCATTTATACAAACCACAGCAACAGCTTCAAAGAAATAATTTTTGTCATCCACAGTCCACTGCTCCCAAACTCTTTTCTTTTTTACTGGAATAATTGTTTCATCTGAAGCTAGCTTGTCAGGAGTCGAAGCTTTCTGAGAAAATAAAAACAAACTTGAATATATCTAATATGAAATAATTAGAACACTTTTTTGTATTAGGCTATATAAGCTTATTCATCCTACAATATAACTATTGGCCACCAAATAAAATTTGAAGTCGTTAATGGTTCAATCTTCAGTGAAAGTGATTGTTTTGATTGAGTGTCAAATTCGTCAATTAAACGTGAATATTTTCAAGTGGGATACTATTTCATAATTTTCTGAAAATTTTTATGAGTAAACACTTATATAACAAAGCACACGTTACTTTGATCAAAAGACAATATACAACCACTTGCAGAATACATCCCTCCATACCTCACATCCCCCTTTGCTATCTGGAGAAAAATTTGCATTGTTGAGCTTTTCTTTTGATGTCCCTATGATATAAAGAAAAATGAACTTTTAAAAAATTCCTCAGTAGCCTATATGACAGTGGTTCTTAAACTTTTTCGAGCGCGACCCAAATCTGAGTTTTATGAATACTCGCGACCCAATCCTAAAAAAACGCAAAATGTGTTTTTAATGTTGGTACAGTTTGACTCAAATACAGACAACTATTTATTAGAAACAGTCCATTGACTCAGTGAGATTGATGAAACTGAAATTTCCTTTTTCATTATATCTTCAATACACAGCTCTATTTTACTTAACGCAATACGCAAGTTGTCACGGGTATCGAAGCGATTGCGAGCTTAGTTTTGATAACCGTCAGTGCCAAATATCCTCGCTCGCACAAGTGCCTTGTCGCGAATTGTAGCAGAAAAGGCGTCCGCTGTCCGTCGCAAACACGACATCCTAGCTGGCCTTCGGTATCTCTCGCAATATACAACTTTTTACTCGTCACATGTGCACGCACTGCTTTCTTCGCCGTAAATGGTGCCTCGAGATGAAGTCACATTTTCTCTAGATATTGAATAATCTAATGTCGAGAAGCGAGCTTTTTCATTGCGTCGTCTATTACAATTTTCATTACCAAAAAGACACCCATTTTTGGTTATTTTAATCCACTAAGACGACATTCCATGCAGTCAACACAACGACAAGCGACTTGCATGGTTACCGATACCATAAAAATAATACACGTGACTGGCTTATCAGAATTGTGATGTAACAATGAGCTCAAGACAGTTCTTTCCGTGAATGAAATTTTTTATTTCATTCTTTTCAAATACCAGAGTTTAGAAGCTAAATTGAAACATTGGAAAAGCTGAAAATTCGTCCTTCTCCTCTTAGATTGCCCTTGCATTGACGACCTTGTCGCGACCCATTTTTAACCTTCCGCGACCCATGTTTGGGTCGCGACCCATACTTTAAGAACCACTGCTATATGACCTAAGATTTTACAGGGGGACCCTAAAAACAGAACCCATAAATTTAAATGAAAAATATAGAAAAAATCCAAAAATCAAATTTGAAGCAATTAATACAAACCTTCAGTAATTAATGCAGTACATTCGTTTAATCTTGCAACAGCAGTTTGTGCTGAAGTTTTTATTCGTTTTTTACGACTTGGTGATGGATTCGAACGATCTGTTGAAGTAAATGTGTATAGAACAATATTGTAATAAAACAAACATAAAATTTTCAGAATATTCAATATATAGGCTTTTTCAGAAATATAAAGGCTGTACCTGTATTTGACTCAGGCCTGAATCTTTTAACTGGCTTCACGGTCGTTCTCAAAACGGGTCCAGAATTCTTTTTGTCAGACTGAACACCTGTACCTCCTCTTCTCCATACTCTCCCTTGTTCAAGCTCTGCTTGTTGTTCTAATGTTTCAGACTTGTTTGAAGTTTCTAGATCACCTTGGTCATGTTCATCATAGCTGCTTTCAATGGCAGAAGCCATCTATTATGGCCATGCGAGATATATCTAGTAATACCATATCTGTGATACTTTTTAAAAAATAAAGAGTAAATTCAAAAATAACCACTTCAGATACAGAAACATGTTCTTCAAAGAATTTCAACTAATGCAGTAATGACAGTCAAGTGTGAATATCATGTTCAGATGTTACAGTGTTAAGCAAGATAGAAAATCCACTTTGAACGTCTTGGCATCAAGGTGAAGGAACTAAAGAACACCTGGGGACAGCAGGACAACAAATTTCCGAATTGTGAAAGCAGTTCAAGAATTCTTAACCATGTAACCAGGAAATTCCCATTCTTTCAATAATACCTATCATGTTCCCCCGAAAATAAGACTGGGTCTTATTTCAATTTTCTTCTGAAAAAAAAACACTAGGGCTTACTTTCGGGGGATGTCCTATATTGCCATTTATGAAAAACAAAATTACAAAGTAGAGAATTACAATATTTTCAAATATACAAAATATGAAAAAGGATATCTCTTTATTTACAAGTAACAGTTTTATTCAAAATAACTACAAAACATAGATTATTCATCATTTAAAACATGTAGGGCAGATTTCTTGCTATCGACTAAAATTCGCGTAATTGACTAGGTCTTATTTTAAGGGGAGGGCTTACCGTATATATATTAAATCATTTTTAAAATTCAGGCTAGGTCTTATTATCGGGAAAACACGATAGTACCTCATTACATATACCAGTATACTGATATAAGAGACTGTTTGTCTAGAGCCTGGCTTGAGATGAATACGAGACGCCTCCAAAACAACGTCTTTGCCTTTTTATTGCGCATTTTCAAATTAAAGCACAGTGCATTTCGACCGACGCGGCTGTAGTTCCCCACCCACCTTTTTAACAGGACTACTCTAAATATCTGTACTAGTACACATTTGCTTTATTTTCTACAATGTTGCATCTGTACAAAGCGATTGGCCTTCCGCAATGTGGTTTGAGCTGGATTCTTCAAATCTCTGATCTATTCCGCGTCTGATCGTGTTAATTTTTCAAATCGCCGCCATCTTGTTTCTTCCGCGTCCTTCGCCCAGTCGTCATATTTCTTGTACTCGATATCGCCAAAACCACAAAAAGACGCATATATTTATGTACGATTTCGTCATCTGAGTTTAATATATATTTCTATTAAATTATTTTCTTGCAGTGTTTACAATTCAGTGTTGTTTTCGAAGTATCGAACTTACAGCGATGCGTTTCAAGAATACGTTCTGATGTCCCATGACTCCCATCCGATGTGCAATCTGCACGCGGGTGCTAAAATCTGTACCTGCCCTAAATATAGATGTCCGTGGGTGCAAATATAATGAAACGTGCAGTCTATTAAATTTGAACCTGTGCGTTGGTGTAACCGTAACACGACCTTATCATTGCAATATATACATCTCAGAAATATATCTGATATCTGTTTGGAACGCTAGAATTGTTTCCAGGCTGTCCCACCCGTTCTGTGAAGCACCCGAATGTAACCCGACTACAATCGGGTGCGCACCAGATTTCTATCAAATATTTTGACCGCTCCTATCAGTCGGACTGAGCAACAGGAGACATAGGATCAGTTTAGGCCAGGGGCTCGTCGTGCTACTAGCAAGCTACAACCTGTTTCTATCCCGACCAACTAATAGCGGCGGATACAAAACTTTGTGATTGCTTCGTGCAGACGAGACTGCATTCTAATAATCGCAGTGGCAGGAAAATTCCTGTCAATAAGCTTCCTCGTGGGTTAAACTTTATTCAACTAGTGAATCTCGAATGTTTTGAAGAATTTTGCATAACGGCCCCTTTACAATTTTTCTGATGACTCGCGGTCCACTACAGAATTGAAATCAAATAGCAACGCGTTGCATCAATCATTCATTTATTGTATGTCATTGGTACAGTTCAATAAGGTGGGTGCCATTGCTCGTCTTTCATCAGTTCATCTATTTTAGGTTCTGTTTGTGACATTACAACACTCATATGATGTCTCATTACTTTGTGTTCCGGAATTTTGTTTTAATAGCGATTAGAACATCAAAGACATGCGCACCAGAAATAAGCATTGGAGTAGTTCATGCTTTACTTCTCGCTAGATACTGAAACTGTTTCATCACGTTCACTTTTGAGAGCCATCTCAGCATTGTTTCTGTATTACAATCAAACTTGCTTCGCGGTACCATATTAAGCTACCGCGGACCCCACTTTCAGAAGTCAATGAATTCTAAGCCAGGGGTGGAACATACGGCCCGCGGGCCAGTTACGTGACCCGTAAGAAACTTAGTAGCCCATTATTTTCGAATGCTTTTTTTTTATTCGTAACGGCTCCATCGGCGTTATTTTATTTGACTACGTCCATTGCCTCGCCGAATGAACGATCTTTCGGAAAATAACTAAGTAGAACAAAACTACATGTTATTGTTGATCACAAACAAGCCTACGATAGAAATGATTTAGACAATTTTACGGGGACTATGTCATTGGACATTACAAAAATCTGGAAAATCACGAATATAAATAATCTCTCTTTGGCGTCACGTGGGGGAGACCGGGGTTAGTTGGAACATCTGATTACTTATTCGTAATTATTTTTGCAGTCATATACCACTTTACAACATCTTGGGCGCCCCACGTACCTATGTTTTTGCCCCACCTAACAGTAACAAATAGTGCCCCTCAACGCATTGCGTCTGCAAGAAATTGGACTTCGAATGTGCGCATGTAATTCGTTTCAACATGCCGCGAGGACGGGGTGACTTGGACCACTCATGGGGCAAGTTGAGGGGTAAAAGAAAAAATGACGAACAAGTTAACAAACCCAAAGAATTTTCTCAAATTCAACCACTGGAGTTCACAGAGGATAGGTCCATTGCAAAAGTTAGTTTTTCTGCACACCTGGCAGTGCCACCTATGCACACCGGCACAGGAAGCTTCATTGCTATGTCATCTTTTTGATGCAAAGCGACGTCTTCTTCACACGGGTACGAAAATGCCATGGCCTCGGTTCTTCTCATATCCACTCGTCTCAAAAATCTTGTTTTCATCTCTACGGTTTCTGCGTCGCTCGTACCAGAAACTTCTAGAATTTTTCAGATATGGTGCGCGATGGATCGAAAGCCTCGAAATCTCACCACAACAAAATCACCCTGCTCGAATGATTCGACCTTTTCGTCTATGTCTTCCTCGCTTTCATCAGTGGTGTCATGAATAGACATAACATCTTCCTCATCTGATGTGGATTCATCATTGATCATCGAACTTTTTCTGGGGATCTTGCGTTGCATAGTTTTGGTATTAGATGCGTCCTTTTTCAGATATATATCTAGCTAAAGCCAAGTCTTTTTCAGGAGTTCGAGTTAAGATACAGGATATTTTCTGTTTTCTTATCACACCAATCTTTCGCGCCTGTAGCTTGGGTTTCGTGATTGGTCGGACCATTTCTGGTGTCACGCCGCTTCCAGACTCGACTTGCGATGGTTCCCTGTTTTCTACGGCAACTTCTCCAGGGGGTGGACGTTCAGTGACCAAAGTTGGAGAGAAGTCATCTTCGACAAAAATATTCCTATCCAAAATATCCAAAGGGTAGATACCTGTTTTGAAAAAACCGCTGATTATATTTGATTTTGAAAACGACCTATAAAATCTCTGGGACGCCAGTTGTGGAATGTCGTATATTGTGATGCGTTCTCCCTTGTTCGACATAAGTCGACTTTCTATCGCACTAGTGTAATACTTTTTGAAAGCACAAAAGACTGATACATTCAAGGGTTGAAGCTTGTGTGAGCAGTGCGACAGGAACGACAGAAGAACAATCCCATGAGATCTGGCACATTCGATAACTGGATAGCCAAAATGGGATTCATGATTGTCCTAGAAGAAGTAGTGTCGGGTGCTGAATGGAGCAGCGTACGTGCGCCTGGGAATGTGCCAAATATTGAACAAAATTTTTCATCTTCATCCACCCGAACCGTTTGCCTCTTCGACAGAGCCTGCTGGGCACCCATTGCGGAAATATGAACGAAAATTAACCCTCGGAAGTAGGAACATTAGAGGTACAGTGTTTCCAATAGCATTCCCAGCACAACAAACCGTTATCATGGTTCCCCTTTCAGCGGAAGTGGCAGTTCCTACATGACAAGTGCCCTTCTCTGCCAAAACTAAGTTTGGACGTTGCACTGTGAAACATCCGGTTTCATCGACATTCCATACCTCAGAGGGCTTAAAATGATACTCGTTCATGATTTCATACAAGTTGTCAAAAAATATGCCTACACTGTGTTCGTTGAAGACAGACAGAAGTTGATTCTGGTGTTCTGAGTTCGCAAAATCATACGCTACTCTTCGAAGTTCCAAGGGTGTAAGACCGAAGAACAATTTGGCTGCTCTGATTGCATACTTTGCTAATTCTGTTTCTTCTTCTGCGGTGACGACGAGTCTGCTTTGCTTGTAGCCTACCCGTCCAACATCAGAATCTATCCTATACTTTTTAACATACCTAGTGAGGGTCACATGGGGAATACCAAATTCTTTGCCGACTTGTATGATGGTTTTTTGGCTTTCTACAACTTCTTTTACCGCATGCAGCATTTCTGTTTTTGAAGTTCGACCTCGCTCATTTCTACGTTTGTATTTCCTCATTTCTCATTGAATTATTCTCACTAGATAGGATAGGATTTACATATTTATCCCGGGGGAGAGGAAAGCCGATAAGACGGCTTATCCATATGGCAAACCACGGCCTCTCGTCCGGTTACCATTCCAAGTCGGGTATGGGATTAGTTATATTGTTTGTTTTCGGAAGCATGGACTTGGTGGTGGAGGAAGCCGTAACCGACCAGCGGTTACGTGAACCACCCAACGACGGCGAGGAGTCCAGCAATCCTCTCGCACATAACCATCCCTGCATGGGATTCGAACCTGCGAACCCACACAGAGTAATTAGAGGTGCAGTAGCGAGCGTATTCCTAACGCTTAGCCCGTTGAGCCACACCGCAGAAAATGATAAAACTGTGGATAAGTGTTAGGACAATAATGCTTAACGTAATCATTTACGACTGTCCTAACAGGGCACATCACTGCGACTGATTGCTCTCAATAAGCTGGCGATAGCGGCCTAATCGATGGGCGAGGCAATTTGAAACGGTTCATATTGCCCCTTGCAGTAAAGTTTCAACTGGACCCGACGTGACAAGTCGAAAGAAAATGGCCGCCCTAGCCGGAGCAGTTGGTGCCCTACAGCCAGATCTCTGCCAATACCTGTCTCTAGTGCAGTGCTTCAACCGGGTATACGGTATACCCAAGTGTATACCGGGCCATAATTTGGGTATACAACTGTAAAGGGTATACGCAGTGTGTACAGCCTAAGTTGGGGATTCTAAATTATGATATAATAAATTATAAAATATTCAAGCGGAGACAACGATGCAAATGCGGCGCAAATGAAATATAAAATGACATTACGCAAAGAACCGACGTGAGTACATTGTTACATCACAAATTATATTGATAATGCGGTCACGTGACTGGGTTGGTTATTTCGGCTGCCGTGTACTTCGTTTGATTTACGTTGAACATTATTCCGGTTGACGATAAGGCCGTCAGTCAAATTTATAACTTGCAGTTGCGGACACTAGCCTATTAGATCGCATAATGATTATGCAGTACAATATGTGCTTGAAATTCAATGTCTTTTTAAGCCTTAAATAAACATTGGTATTTGTGAGGTATACAAAGCCCTTGAAAAATTGTAAAAGGTATACCACGATAGGAAAAGGTTGAAGAACACTGCTCTAGTGGCGCAATATCAAACGGATCGCGTATGGCACCTTACATTCATGAGCAAACATTTAAAAAAAAGTTAACCTTCTAACTCCATGCCCCGTAACAGGTGAAATGGCGACGTTGGTCGCGATTTGTTGTCGAGAGATCACGTGATTTGGGTGCGTCATCTCTTAGAAAATTCGACCGTTTCAACTAGCCCCGTATACCAACTGACCCCGGTCCCCCCTACTGATGCGAGAAATTCATAAAAACGACACGGTGCAAGGCAAAATTCAAGAATCAGTTTACAGATGAGCACATACATGCTCAAATTCGAGTTGTTCGATAGTCATGCCGTCAACGTCATTATACGTACAGAACGTTTTGGCTCATTGCGATAAACATTTTCACGCCCCTCATCTAAGCTATGATGAAAAATTGATGACAGTCATCAATTGCAAAAATTAGTCGGGTGAAATGGACACATGGATGGGTAAAACGGACACTAGACAAAATTTATTGAAGACGCTGCTAAAGAGCTTGAAAATAAAAACTTCATAGAGAATAAGCCTTGATCATTACGGTACGGGCGAGCAATGATGTTCATAAAACCCCAACATACATGAAAACTGTCACCAAATCCTATCTTTTCAATTGAAAAAAGCCCCGCTAATGCATGCACAAACTTTGGATGGCCAACTGAATGTATTTTAACACAAAAACTAAATAAAATTAAACTAAATGAATAATACTATATTTATGTGAATTATTATTACTGGCAAAATCGCTTCAAAGGAAGTGTCACTATTATTTAACAAATTTTCATCTAGAGATGCTGGCGTACTACTGTAGTTGTCTGTTGTTCTGTAGTGATTTTCTGCCTCAACTTGGGGCCTGATGTTTGCTAAATATTTTTACTGCGACAAAGTGAATCATTGTCATCCTGCTGCAAACCACACGAAAAAAAAATATTATTCGTCGACGCACCAGTAATGTCGAGGTATGGTTGGGAGTAGGCTTACCATACGTCCCGCTTTAGGCGGGACAGTCCCGCTTTTCAGCGTTTTGTCCCGCCGTCCCGATAATTAGCCAAAAATCCAGCATAATACCCGAACATGTTCTCGTTACTGTTGTTTCTGTGTAGCGCAGCGCTAGCCTACTTACTGAAGGTGAATGCGTTCGTTGTCCGCTGATTCCCATTGATGGCAGACGTATCGCATGTAAAACCAATACTATCTCCTTGTTCGATCATCTGGTTGCTAAAATTGTTTCTTTGTTATCTTTATGTCTGCCAGGACACACTTGCCTCTTGGCACTGATTCAGTTCAGAGTGTTCCTGGCAGTCAGAACATAGTCGTCATGACCACCCAGGGTTCAACAGCAACGACAAAGCCGCTTTTTTCTAGCGTAGCGGCGTCGTTACCCAGGGTAGCCAGTGTCAAAGGTGTGGAGATCTCTCGCAGCGAGTCGGTTGATGTCGTTACATCACAGGACATATCAACCGTCTCTGCCTTTTACGAGCTTTTTTCCACCGTTGCCAAGTTACGTCCTTTCAAATCTCTAGTGGAGGGTATTTTTCCCATCCGTCAGGGCTTATGGAACATTACATTCCAGCCCACGGATGGTGGGTCAACGCGAGATAACTTTTTAAATAGCGTTGATAATAGCTTGGACACTCCTCTTGGTAATTTAAAATTTGGTCTACCCCGTGGCCCCGGCACACGCATTAGTGTTCGGAGTATACCGACTGAAGCCACGTCCGAGCAGATCAAATCAATGCTCAATTCCCTTAATTTTGGTTCAGTTAGGCGGGTATTTAAGATCAACCTAAAAAACACCCGGGTGTACAACGGTTATGTGCAAGCCATCGTTGATGGCTTCGAGATCTCCCGATTTCCAGATTTCATCAACGTTGGTGGAATGCGTTGTAAAACGTATCTTCCTCCAGACCTGTACGTTAAATCCTGTCTTAACTGTTTCCAATCTGGGCATTTGGCCCGAGATTGTGTTCAGCCACCATCCTGTCGTCGTTGCAAGAAGTCGGGACATATTCAGCGAGAGTGTCCGGAATTTCCAGCTCTACCACCTGCTGAGAAACCAGTTAGCGATGCAACACCTCGCAAAACCTCTCCTGATGTACCCGTAACAAAGCCTGTAGCAAATGTTGTTGATCCTCCAGTCAGCTCTTTTGCTGAAACGGCTCCAATGACGCCATCGCGATACAGCTTTACCAAAGTATCATCGGTGGCTGTTTCGTCGCATGGACAGCTGAAAAAGAAAAATAATATTAGTAAGGATAAACCTACTGCTAACCAGTCTGGTACTCTCAGTCGGGATAAGGTGGATATACACCCTATCCCGGCTGAAGTTCGGGAGATCTATGATTCTTTGGAATCGAAATCTCCAAACTTGAGTAATAAATCAGAAGCAGTTACGAATGAAGAAAAGAAGAATTTGGAAAGTAACCCGGAAAACCCTGAGGAGAATGAAGAAAAAATCGTCGAGTTGGATAGCCCTCTGAGAGAAGACTATCATAATATAGCCAGACTCTCAGAGGGCTCGGATGAGGAACTAGCGAAGTTTCGGGAGAAACTCCGCAGTCATAAGAAGGCAAAGGACCCGGGTCCAGAATGGCAATGTTCGGATATTGAAGGTAGTCCTGCTTCAAGGGACGAGAAAAGAAGTCGGGGAAGTTCATCTTCAGAAGCTTCAATAACCCTCCCACCTAGTAAATCCCGGATTTTCTCCAAATTACGCATTGTTAAAAAACTTTAAAATAAACATCTGATTAGTTTCAATCTCTAACTATTTCATTATTTTCGTCTCTATGGTCAGTTGGAAGGTATGCCTGTTGGGCATTTTTGGCAGTATCTTCACATAATCATTTTTATAATTCAATATCAATTACTGAGTATTCTTCTTCAGTATATTTATAAGGTTAATATTCTCCAAACAATACTTTTCTTTTTCACTAGATACCACTTTGTGACTAGGTTTTAAATTCAGGGAGGCCGAGGCCGCTGCAAAGGTTATAAAAAAAAAACAGTGGGAAGGACTGGTTTTTGGATATATAGTGCCCATCAACGGCCTAAACCACAAAATAATTTCATCGGTATAAAAAATAATATTTAAACGCCGGTATAACCATCTATAATCTCCCCGAGACAACTATTTGATTCGCAACTATTAGCACTAAAACTGCATGTATATATTAAATAAAACAACTTGCAATACATAATTTACTCATTAACATAGTAAATTATAAAAGCAAGACAAATAACACTAATTAACGCCAAATACACCAAGAATATGGCAACTTTTGGATTAGTTAAATTTATTTTCTCTTCACTTTTTGGTTAGTTTTTATTCTCTATATTCTTCCTTAGGTCTATCCATCTTTCTTTCTAATCTTTCACTTCGTCATCTTGACATTTTCCTGCTTCTTCTCTCCTTACCTGGCCAAGACAAAATACTCGTCACTGGAAGGCTTAATGAGTGTGCATCAAGGTGCATTTCTCCGAGTCTTCCTAGTGACGGGAATGTTTTGTTGAGGCCGGGACATCTGTTAACTCTTTATTTTGTTTTATAGAAAAAGGAAATAACATCTACAAGCCTCCCCTGCAACACGTGAGTATAAAAACAAGGTGAGTATCGGTGGGTCGAGGCCTACTTTTTAAAAAAAAAAAAAAAAAAAAAAAATAAAACCAATACTAATTAGTCTAAATTCAAATTATTTGTACCGGTATCGGTAACGTCAATTCTTTCCTATTTTTTGAACTGAACCTGATATTTGGACAGAGAATGTGCGCATGAAATTTCGATAACTATATGGTCAATAAAGACAGTCGAGACAGCTCTAAATGTAGGAGTGTAGGCCTATGTAGTGAAATCGGAAAATGTGAAGGTATAAAATCACAGCTAATGGATCGTTGTCTTTCGAGGCGTCCCGATTTGAAGTCACAAAAATATGGTAACCCTATTGGGGAGTGATGTTGCATAAGTCTCCCGAAACGAGGTTTACCAAAGTTTGATGCGTAGTCTCTGCTGGAATGAATGCATGGTCTGGAATAGCCTAATAGATCTAATGGGAAAATTCCAGTGGATCTAAAAGATGTCACAGTATTTTGTAGTGTACATATCTTGATATACGCCTTTGTGAATAGATGAGGGAAATCTATTCTTGATACTCAAGTTCCAGAATTGTTGCGCAAGTGTACTCTCACAGCTTCCCTGTACTGTAATGATCTTTGAGTGGGCCGTAGTGAACTTTGTCGAGTGGCTGGTGTGCGGAGGCAGGCTGACAATTTCAACATTATTAGCACAAGCGTATTGAAGAACTTTGTCACTACGTGTGTGTGATACATGCCCATTCAGTATTAGAAGTACTTTTCCAGAGCTGGAGTTGACGTGAGTGCAAAAGTGCATTATCGATTCAAAGAATAACTCTTTGTTTATGTAGTCAGATTCACTGTAGCATACCTTGAAAGAAAGAGGAAGTCCTTTTTCCAAGACAGGATTTGTTGTTTACCCTTATAAATTATCATCGGTGGGAAATAATTTCCTGCAGCATTAACAGCTTATATATCAGTCTGCATTTGGCCTCGTTCGCCACTTGGCTGGAATATCGCGCCCCTTCTGAACCAACAGTATTCTTTACACCTGGTTCAAGACTCAATCCAGTTTCGTCCACATTGTAGATACATGCTGACGAATTGAATAGTGATTTTTCTTTCATCACTGCTTCCAGTAGTATTTATTGACTGTGGGCTTGTTTAAATGAAATGCTCTTCGAATTGACAGAGGCTGTGACTTTCGTATAGTAATCGAATTTCCTTATCGTTCACAAATGCAGGAACTCCAATAACATCCTATTACAATCATTATTTGATTCCCAGATACTGTTCGTGGCGGGGTATCTTGGATTTTATGCTTCACTTTTGGCCTCTTAGATTACTGTATTTAACAGTGGCGGCGCGTGGTCATTTTGACAACCGGGGCAAGCTACTGCGGGACCAAGTCACCCCCATCTACGGGGATAGGATGAGCGCTGTAAGTTCTCCCATCATTTTATGAGTATAAAAACCATTCCATCGGTAACAACCAATCGGCAAAAGCGACAATTTTTAACGATAAGAAAGTGTCTTTAAAACCGGTCCAAGTCAAGGGATTAATAAATATAGACATAGTTTATTTTGAAACCTCTTTCAAAAGGAAAGGCAATATTCACCCAGATGAATACAATGAAATATTAACAGAAACTTCGGGAAAGCAGACAAAACCTAAAATAAGGTTTAAAACGTCACTATGAAGAAAGGAAAGGTAATGCAAAGATAAGGACATGCGTCGCTCACTCATAGATATATATGCTGCTAGACTTCTACTGCTTGAACATATATGCAACACGCCGCGGTTTCTTGGAAGCAAAATGCTCAATAACGCGCTGATTAAAGTCATGCATCCCAGAAATAACGTCTCTGTGAATGGATAAAACAGCCAAGGAATTTAATCTATCTTGCTTCATTGTGTTTCTGAGATACGTTTTAATACGCTTCAGCGTGCTGAATGTTCGCTCTGCGTCGGCGGAAGAAATGGGCGTCGTCAAAATGATGTCCAGAAATTTTGCAGACGCCGCAAAGGTAGTTACTAGAGTGTTATCTATGAGGAACCCACAGAGCGCGCAAGTTGATGTGATGTTCAAAAAAGTTTGATTGGTGTATATACATCGCAATTTATTTTCCAATTTACCCACGTTCATCATGGGGTAAAATTTGGAGTAGCCAACAAATGGATGGGAAATTGACGTGCAAATTTTGAAAAATTTTTGGGGTTCAAAGAGAACGCGGCAAGGTGTTCAGTGCGCAGACGATCGACTATTTGATTCACCAGCATGTCACAGCATTCCTTTGCAGACAAAATCAAACGCTGCGTTGTTTGCCCGCGGCGTAAAGAAGCACTCCATGTGTCGTCGTATTTTATTGTTTCCCGGATACGAGATACAGCATCGCAGAAATCTGAAATACACGACTGCACAGACGCTCCATCCATTAGCCTTGACTGCAATGCGCCGTATAATACATCCACGTGATAGAATATTGTGGAGAAAAAATGAAAACTCACCATCTTCTAGCAGACGCTTTAGACCTGCCGCCTCCCTCACAGAGCGTTCGTCCCAAACCGGATAGCTCTGAATGCCATTGAAACACTCAATGAGCTCAGACCTAATTTCGGACACGCCCTGCACCACGCGTGATTGGAAGTTCCAACGTGTTGGTGCACAAGCTGGGAGACGGCGGCTACATATCTGGCGAAGGAGGTCAGAGCGCTTCGGCGAAACGGAAAAAAATGAAGAAAACCCCGAAACATTTGCAAAAAATATACGGACGAGAGGGGTATCAAGACACATATTTTTAATAACGAGGTTAAATTGGTGTGCATAACAATGTAAAAAATGCGCATGAGGAAAATCTTCTTTTATATAAACTTGAACACCATGTTTCGACCCACTTATGACTGCCGCGCCGTCATAAGTTTGAGCTATCAATTTTGACTTCGCGTTGTAAGGCTGTAACACTTCTTTCAGTACAGCCGATATCCCGCAAGCAGTGCGATCAACGATGGGTACAAAGCTGTGAAATCTCTCGGTAGGTTTACCATCTTTCACAAACCGAAAAATCACAGCCAGTTGGGAAACGCACGTGATGTCAGTTGTCTCGTCAGACTGAATCGAAAGGAACTGGCAATTCTCAATTTCCAGAGCCAAATGTTGTAAATAAATTTTATACATCGAGTCGAGCAAATCATTTTGGATATCCTTAGATGTCCCTTTCGAAACAGTTGCGGCATCAAGATGATCTCTCAATACTGTATCTAGGGATGCGGTGTATTCCACCATATCCAAAAATACCCCTCTATTAGAAGAGCCAGCCCGCCATCGTGCCCACGGAGGGACAGCTCGTGACAACCAATGAACTTCAAAACATCTATCAATCGACCGAGAACATGGCGGTTTTGGTTGTGCCGACGAATAGAAACCGCGCGTCCTTCATCCAACTGTGCTGCAATATTAACATTTCCGAATGTTCGGTATTTTACTGCATTGTCCAGATGCTCCATAGAAGATTGATGATCCCTGGCACGCTCGGAAAGATGTTTAAGATCTCTAAAACCAAATTTACACCAACGTGAGTCACGGGCGGTAGCAAAAAGTAGGCAATAAAAACAAAAAAGTGCATTTTTGTCCTCGCTGTAACACAACCATTCGTGTTTTTTATACCAAGTTTCTGCGCAGAATGTACGCCGACGCTTTCCTCCGTCATGGGATTGTTCCAGTGAACAATTTTTTGGTTGATAAGGCCCAAGACGTTGTACCTCTAATTTTTGTTCCAACGGCAGGTGCGAAAACGGAGTGCGAAGTAGTGCATCAACCTTACTCATTATGAGGTCTAAGGCTAAGAAATGCGAAGCCGGAAAGAAGTGAGGAGCTCAAAAGGAATGTGGAAAATCGAAAGCAAATGGACTAAAGGTCTCTAACTGATTCAAATAGCGAAACAAGCGACAAAAACGAAGGCGAGGAAACTATCAACTCTTCAAGCAACCAACGAACGAGAAGGAATGCGTGAATATGTCAACACGTTGTTGTAAGAAACGTCGGCATTGTGTCGTCATAATTTCGGGGCTAGCCCCGATCGGCCCCGATGATTTAGTAAAAGAAACAGAAAACAAACGAGACAAACGCGTCGAGTGGAAGATAAAAGAGAGAATACGATATACAATGAGCAACCGGGGCAAAATCGGCGTCGCCCCGTCGACGTTCGGCGAAGGCTTTGCGAGCAAAAATGGACCATGTCGGGAGAATATGGCTAGTGTAGACAGTCTGTGCAACCGATATTGAGGTATTTTTCGAATATTTTTTATTATACCGAAAAAACAACCGGGGCATTGCCCCGGTTGGCCCTATTGACGCGCCGCCACTGCTGTATTAACTCTTTTCTGAGATCTACTGTGAATCTGATTGTCGTATCAGGTATCTATTGTGTTATTTTTGCTTATGTTTATTTGTTTGTTTTATTTTTATATGGACCGCAGCTTCTGGGGTAATAAACGAATTGAAAGCCACTACACCAGTCTTTCCCAGCCATATTTTTATATTCTGAAAATTTATTGGGAATTTTGTTTTCGATTGCAAATTCATGAGCCAACTTTCGAATGTCTTTAACGGTTAGTGGGAAGCCTGTTTTTTTTTTAAATTCTAGTATATGACGCTCAAGATCCTTTTCGTCCTAGTGACTCTTTGATCCCGGGGTCTTCTTTAGATTTCGAGAAACATGTCGATGAAGAGTCGCCCTTGGAACAGAATATGTATGTGCTGCAGTCAGGAGTTTTTCTCCATTTTGTACCATTTAAAAAAAAATTTTTCATGTTTTCTTCTCCCAATCACATCTTTTTCTAGTTCACTTCCATTTTCATGGCATATTTCCCGAGCAATTATGGGAAAACTGAGACAGTGTCGCTGAGGGGTGAAACGGACACGAAAAACACGAAAGCATATTATTTTTGACAGGAAGGCTGAAATGAAACAACTTATGTGGCAAATAATATCCAGTACCACGGCTCACTTTTTTGTTGTCACAATTTTTATAACAAACTCTACCTAGTTTTTAGCACCTTCATCGGCATTTTCTCTATATATATTTCGGGTGAAAAGATTTGAACAAATATCTTTATGAAACATTGCACTTCATTGGCAGTAAATATATATCATGCGTAGCTGCATTTGTGTCGTAATACAATCAAGTTTAAAAAACATTATTCCAGATAAGTCACTGGTACAGACATGTCGATACCCAAATTCACAAAGATACTTTAGCGTGAATATTATTATTATTATTTGTATTGCTGTCGAATAGACAATTCGGGACAATTCAGTTTTCCATAAAATTAAAAAAATCGGTCTCCATAACTCATTTGTAAGCTTGAATGATTTTCTCCCGTCGCGCCTAGGCCTATTTACATCTGGAACAATTGCCTGATTAAAGATATCTATACCTGACTGGGGATTTTTAGTCAAGTGGAATTGAACTTTGAAAAGCCCAACCCAACTCCCACTTAAAACAGACATGATTTTAAAGAATGGTCCGTACATTTTAGTCTATTTCTCATATGACCTATTTGGTTACTTTACAAAATTATAAGGTAAGCCTAAACGTAACTCTTTATATTAGTTCCACATCTTGTGGATTAATAAATATAAACATAATTTAAGAGTGATTAAATTCGCGATTCGAAATGTTAATTGTCGTAATCGCCTTTAAGCCGGTTTCACGTGCATGAACTGTAGTAGGCTCAAATGCTCTTTTTTCTTATTATTACGTCATTATTAGTCTTCGGAATTGTACGGTAAAGAATTGGTGGATTATTTTGAGAAGATTGCCGGGTCGGTTGGTTCTTCGGGAGTTTGTGCGATCATTCCAGGAAACGCCTTGACTGTTACTATTATTTGTGCCCGTTGGAAGTATAAGAATCTGATCATCACTTTTGTTTGAAAAATGAGCTCTCTTGGCGACATCGCTAGACCAACATCCAGGTGTGTATTAATTTTTTCTCCAGTTTTTCCGAATACTAAACTAATATAACGTTGGAACTATTTGATGAAAAACAAAAAAATAAATTCATACAGTTGAACTGTTTAAAAGAAATCGTAGCTTAATACACATACACTAGTACAGAGGTATGGTATTCCTGAGGCTCATGGTGCTAAGTGTTAGGAATACACTTGCCACCGCACCGCTGATTACGGTACTCTTCGTGGGTTCGAATCCTCTCCCCCAGGATAAATATGTAAAATCCAATCCTACTGTTTTGAACATAAAAATATCTAGTAAATCAGTAAGTTGAGATGGATGTCGTAGTATTGATATTATGAATATGATATTATTATTCTACTTTTAGGATGTTTTAATTTTGAAATTTCTAATTTTTAGCTATTTGTGCCTCACCAAAGTATCAAAAACACACTTCCAGACTTCATTGAATCTTATAACAGTCTAGAATAGAAATCATATAATAATATATGTCTTCACTCAGGACTATGTATCGTAGCATCATATCTAATGGAATGATTTGCTTTAATTTTCTTGTTGAACATGGCGTAATTTAAAATAGTATATAGGCTTATTCTATATTAAAAAATATTTTTTATAATGTATTATGTGTTAGCAGATTATTTGGACTGGTAATAGCTAGCTTCTGATTTTATTGATCTCCAATACCCTCAATTTATCAATGATAAAATTTTCTGTACCATAACAGTCAAACTTACCATCACCTATAAAATTTGAATGCTACTGATTAAAATAATTTCATGGCCAATACCAATATTGTTCATTTTGTGTTGACTAGTTCAAGTTAAATTATAACAAAGTTAACTAAAAATCCTTGCTCTTAAGTTAAACCTTGTCAATCTAGCAGATCTAGTCTGGCTATAAAAAGGTGGTATGATTAGTATTTATTAGGTGGAGGGTAAAGTGAAAATTCTATCATACAGTTAAAAAAAATTTTATAGACTTGATCGTCTGACTCTCTGAAATGGTGTGATTTTCTTATTACAAAGCAAAACACTATTGATCCCCGATGCTTCCGTAAACTTGCTTAGAAATGGTCAATAGCCTATTGAAGTTAATGTTTAGGAATCATACACTTGCTGACTTGTATTTTTATCTTTCAAACTGAAAAACAACATCTGTAACATTTCACCAGGATGGTTTACCAAACTCTTGCTTTCTCATTCAACTGTCATGTTATAACAGTCATATAACTAGATTTTGTTTTGTATGTTGGTATCCAATAGAAATCTTCGTATAGAGTTGAAAAAAAAACTGGGACATACTTCAGATAGAAGTTACAGAGCACCATTTGCTGGGGTTCTGCCTTTATTCCGAATGATCTTAAAATGAATGCCATACAAATCACTAAAATATGCTGTTTATAATGATTGATTCATTTTCAAACATGTTGCCAGAACCACTAAATTAAGAGGTTTACAGGGTCGGGGATATTTTTTGAAAATTAAAAAAATAAAACATTTTCTATAAGATGAACGCTCAAATGAAAATTTTACAAGAATTATTCATGGGAAAAGGTATAAGAGCAAAAAGTTCCAAGAAAATTTTAGCACATTCTCTATTCCTGGCCTGCCTAAAATGCATAAATGGTAAAGTTTGTATAAAGTATTGTCACCAATGAATAAAATCCAACACTACATAATCCCTTTCTACCCATCTATGCCACTTCAGTCTTTCCATAAATTACTGAAACTGGCAATCATGATCATACCCTATATTTTGTAGTCTGTCAAAATTTGTTCATTATGTATCCAAATTATTATTCCGAAACTTTGTGAAATCGTGATAATCAGCGAACCAGTTGTTGGAATGTTGTGATAATCAGCGAACCCATTATTTCCCTGTTTTCTTTTAGTTTGCCACAGTTATTCAAAACGAGAAACTTGTTGTTAGTGGCTTCGATACATTTCTTAAAATTTTGAACCCCGCCACTTATTATGCCTGAAATATTCTGTCTATTTATCAAGACATTTATACTGTTGTATCTGCTTAATAAATACCAGTATAATATCATCTGCCTATGTTGTACCCAACTCTTACCCAAAATTGGCAACACATGATTGCAAATGACACTGTGATGCTGGTTGTAATTTTCAGCATATTTTTTTTTCAAGAGTTCTCCGACCTCCTGGAGGTGGATCGAGCAATATATTTGGAGAGACTGACAACAGTTCAACTAAGAAAAGTCCAAACGCTAAACCAACTTATCAAAGTTCTGTATTCAGCAGTGGTCTAGAACCTGAGAAGCCGAAATCTGCCACCCGTCCCGGTAAATATTTTTGGTATTTTTTTTTTAATTTGAGCACATCACAAGATGCATGGCGTTTTTTTAACACTTGTTGGTGCAGTGTCATTTTCATGGGATAGATTATTTTAAACCCTTCATTCAGATCGTATGTCTAGTAATATATTCGGCACAGACAACAATGACAACCAAACCTCTACAAACGCGAAAAAAGTAAGCAAAACGCACCAATCGTCTCTGTTTCAAGAGCCTGAACCTTTAAGTGAAGAGAAGAAAAAAGGTAAGATTTATTTTTATTCTTGTTTGTGCACTGTGTGTTGTGTTTTAGTGTTTAAAGTTTATGACTGGTACATTGAAGCAAACTTTGAATTATTAATTTCTATAGAATAATCTGCTTGCTTCTTATAGGCAGAAAATATTGGTCCACAATAACTGAATATTTCTGATTAACTAACTATATTTTCAATTTTTTTATTAAATTTAGCCTATTTGTCTCATAGCCTCGAATATCGCTGAATATTCTCGCTTTCATGATATTCGAATAGGCTATTAATCGTATTCAATGTGATAGTAACGAAGCTTAGTGAATAAACTGAGAAGCACTGTTTTTGATGCACTCATAAATGTGTCATTCCTGGTATGTTACCTCAAATAATCGAATTCATCCACTGTGCTGCCAGAACTGATCCTTCATGCTATTTTATGTAATATACGGTACTCGCTAATTTTATTGAACTGTTGAAGCTCATAGTCATAACCAATGAAAATATGTTTTATCTTAAACTTTTTTAGAGTTACTCGACTTGTACATACTATGTCTAGCATTTTTCATCTTTACTTTTGTTTGAAATACCATTGCAACTCGATATGAAATTAAATACATGTCAAGTTGGTATCTCTGTATACATATGGTATTCATTGAGATGATGGTGTATATGTAATAGTGTATATGTCACACTATGCATTGACTCTTATTAAGTTGTCAGAATGTCAGAGTAATGTTAACAACAACATGCATCACTAGCGAACCAATCTGTGGTTTTCAACCTTTACATGTAACTCACTATACATTGCATCAAGTATTATGGGAAATTGAGATGAGAATACTATTGAAAAGTAGGTTCAATCTAGAAGAAGAAATCTATTAGGTGTACACGCTGTTAAGTGCATATATTAATTGAATAAACCAGGAAATTTGCAACAGCAATGTGAATTAATGTAAATCAGTTATTAGGATTATTTACAAATAAATCCTCTCATCGTCAATAGGTAAGGTTCATAAGAATAAGGAATAATACAATGTTGTTGAATTAGAATGTAATTGCTAGTATTACCGACTTTTTGTATTCTCTGTATTGCCATGGTTACCACACGTGTCAGTGCTCATAGTCCTTATCTTCTGAAGTGAGTAACATCAGGTCACTTAAACCTATTCATACGTCAGGTTTAGTTAGTAATTTGATGTATGATTTTTCAGTTAGAATATTTTTTAGATATTGCTGATTGATAACCAGTGCTGGTTTAATGGTCTTCCCTCCACCTGAAATGCAATTTTTTACTTTATTCTTTATATGTAGGCTGTGCAATGTATTTTTTCAGTATGGTGAAAAAATAAACCCTTGATTTTGTGTCAATTTTAGTCCCCTGTTCTGTACAGTTTCTTTTCTTGTCAGTGTGCTCCAAATACTCCAAATATCTAGTGTGTTTCATTACTCTACATAAAAACTCTTTGTATGACACTCAAATTTTAGTCAAAGCCATACTTTTTGATTTATTGATGTTTTGAAATGTAACCAGTGCTGGCAGATTACAGAAATAACGAATCAAATTTGTTGAATCATTTTGTTTTAAATTTGCTATTCAGCTGCTATGAAAAATAATATCAGCAACATACCAATGTTTAATGCAAATTCTCCGGAGGAGGCAAAATCTCCTATTAGACGTCCAGTTACAGCGCCAACTCACATGCCACAGGGATCTTCCCTCAACTTATTTTCAACAATGAACCATGCTACAGATAACAAACCAGGGCCAGGAGAGAAGACTATAACACGTACAGGTCTGAATTGAATCGTAATTTGGGCAAATAAATTTAGATGGTATGATTCTTTGCATGGTTTGATTAAATGTAATTGTGGTTAGCATGCTTGGCAGTGTAGTTAATGAATATATACTAATTTTGAGCATAAGAATGAAAGTGTTATGTCCATATAATTTATGTGGTTAGAAAGTTTTGATGAATGTTTGTTTTGTTCAGGGTATAAGCCGGCCAATGCAAATCTCAGATCATCAGTTTTTAATTTACAAAAGGAGAAGGAAAGGATTGGCCGACAGCATTACCCTCAGTTTTCATTTAAACCGACATTGATGGATATTCCTGATATGCCGAGAGTTAAGACAAAACCCCTACATAGAAATGAGATGTCTTCTCTCTTTCCAGTCAATGACTTTGTTCAGATTAAAAATGATTGTCAGAAAAGACCTATGAGTGCTACCTATCGTTCAAAGATATTTAGCAGTTCAGGGGGTCTGGAACCCCACAGATCCAGACCTTTTCACAGAAATGAGATATCCTCAGTATTTGCACAAGGCCAAGTGATAAATAATGAAGTAAGGCCAGTTAGCGACACTTATCAATCACATGTATTTCAAGATCAAGACAATGCTAGCGATGAAAGATTTGAGCGAGACATATTCTCAGCAGATGGTAGCATGGTTTGTCTTACAAAACAGAAGTCAGTCCACAATATGAGCGATACACAGTCATTTATGTCAAGCTACAGTGAAATAGCTCAGCCGCCGCAACAACTTTGGTCTACGGCAGATTACAGTTTGGTGGGCTGCCCACGTCGAGCACAATGTTCTAATTCGAAAAAGATGTCAGAATCGTCACTTTTCAAAGAAGAGCAGCAAGGTTACACCCCACCTCTATGGTCCTCCGATCATAACATGTCATCATGCAAATCAGTGCATAGTGCAGTTTCCAATGATACTTATAAATCAACAGTGTTTTCCCCAGATCACAAAAGCACCTGGCGTGCCAATAATTGTTATCCCAATGATGAATCGGAAAGCACTGTGAATGATGAATCCTTATCTCCTAGTATTGCTAATGATATGATAAATACAGCTGAATATTCAATACCAAATTGCCCAGAAAGTGTTATAAATGATACTTGCGATGCAGTTTCTTCCGCGTCAATCAATTCAACTCTAGATTATAATTTTAAAAATTGAAACTACATTTTATACTTTATTTTTAAGAAAATATGATATATTTATTTACTAAACAATTATGTTCACAGTATTAGCACTGTGTGAAACTACACTTGAGCTATATAAACCCATATTTGGTGCATCAAAATAAGAATTATTTGATATATTTTATCCTTGTTGAATGCAATATAAAAGTACAATTTATGCATTTATATTCTGTTTTTTTCGCAATGGAATAACATCAACAACATAGCGTTTATGATTAAAAATAATTAGGTCTGCGCTCGGAAAACTAGAGGCATTCAACTCTGATTTAGAATGCTTTTGATTTATCATCGTCTGACTAAATATGTAAGCTATGCTGGAATCGAATAACAAGAGGTACTTTGATATCCGGAACGGTGCCTGCTGGGATTACACATGTCCAGAATAAATGAGCTATTCGAATACATTCAGAACTCGTTATAATCAGCATAATTTATTCTCGATTTTAGGGATAATTTTTTTGAATATTCTAATTTACAAAATTGGAGTTCATTTGTCTCGAGCCTCTGGAAATCCGACTAAAATTATTTAGTTTTATCTTTCTTCATTATGTTATCCAATAGGATAGCATGCTTTCAATCATTTGATCTTGGTAATTTTGGCTGAATCAATATTGACTAATAGAACTTGCCGAAATTAAAGGTTTGGGTGGCGATTTTCATTCACATAAATAGGGAATAAAACATTAACATACACTCATCCTGTGGAGGTGACGTGACCATAATTTTGCATCTCGCATATTATATCCTTCCTATATCAACGAATCTCCTATTATAAGAATCCCAGATACAGCCAAATAAGAAGATTATGAGAAATCATCGAATACGCTTTCTGGGCATTTTCCCAACGTAAGCTCACATTATTTCTATTCATTTCGTTTATTATAAAAACGGTCGATATAAAAACATAAGCAAAAACAAAAAGAACACAAATATATAAAATACCTGATACGACAATCAGATTCACAGTAGATCTCAAAAAAGAGTTAATACAGTAATTTAAGAGTCCAAAAGTGAAGTATAGAATCCGAGATAGCCCGTCACGAAAACAGTATCTGGGAATAAAATAATGTCGCTATTGTACGATGTCAGATGTTGTTAACACATTTTATACTCCCAAGGTATGAGGCTGCATTACATAGTAACGGCAGTAGCAGTGAGCTGTAAAGAGATGTCTCTATGCATTTGAGAAATGGAACAGATTATAGCTACTGGTTCATATTTGGTTTTTGCGTCTGGAACTCTGAGCGAGCGGTAGGATGTGTGTAGTTTCTCTGGTTTGCCGCACGTCATGTTGTTTTGTGATGTCTGGAAGTCATTTTTTGTAAATTCCTATGAATTAACTCTTGATCGATACATTTGTCAATACTAAACAGTTTACTCGAGAAGATCGACAAGCTCCATATTTTCATTGAACACTGATGTCGAATCCGATGTTTCACCCTCATTTCGACGAAAATTCGGCAGACACCTACGATCTTCGATTTTTCAGCCACCGGAGGAAGGTAATTGTGCCTGAATATATCTGAATCCACTATTTGTTGTCCATGAAACGTCAGATCGTATTTTTTTCAGTAACTGCAACGATATCGAAAGTTCGCCGTAATCCAATTACTGGAGAAGGAATTGAAATTCCGCAGATTGTTAGAGGACGTCGACCAGCTTTCTGCCAGTCCGGAAATGGCGTGGAATTGCATAAGCCTAGACTGGGGCCAGTGAAAAATGTTACTGGAATGCGGTGCTACAAATTGCATTCGGCTGGCGGAAGATCCACTTTTGGGGGTTGCGAAACTTCACCAAGGCCTTAAAAGCACTGGATTGTTTTCCCGTGTCAAAATATACAGATCTGAATCTCCTATATACTGTATATAAATTTACTATTGTGTTATAACTTATAACAATATGCAATAACTCGTATCTGTGCGATATTCTGTGCAATATATATATACCTATATTATTATTCATGATATAAATATATATTAAATATAAGATTTTATGTATGTCTCATAGTGTCGTACCGTGCCTGCAAGTGAAATTTTGACAGGACGTTTTGCTCCGTGATCTGGCCAAAATGATAGCGGCTAGTGGAGGTGTTGCTATCCTTGCTTTGTTAGTTTGTATGTATCAACTGTAAGTAGGCTACTGCGAGTTTTGTATGTATACATATAACAGTGTATTGTCCGGTTAATATTCCGCCACCTGTGATTATAATTGCCATCGTCACATACTTCTATTTTTGTTCGGTGGTTGATCAACATGTTCTCGAAATGCCATCACCAAATGACTGGGAAGGGTTGTAATAACTTAATCTCAGAGGCAAAGAAGGGAAGATGGGGTGTTTGAAATATTATGAAGTTCGCATTAATACTGTTAAGCGTATTTAAACCCATTATAGATTATTTATTCTTTTAAACTGCATTTTATGTTATATGCAAATGTAATTGTTTGATGACTTTGCGGTACTCACCAACTTTGTGTATATACATATATATATACACATGGTCTGAAATTGTTAAGCTTTCAATTTCCATTGTCAAGATCACGCGGAAAACTCTTGGTTACCGTCGTCCCGTGGTCTCTTCTATAACATGGGACGATGTTCATCTTTTCCTTTCTCTTTTAACGAGTGGGATATTTAATGGTAAAAAAATCATTCTCTTTTTAAATGATCATTGTTTTGAGTAACTAGGTTCTAAGTTTTAATATTTATCATTATCTTTTGTATTTAGAGGGATCGCGGTCGGATCCGATCACAGGAGGGATATTGGGCCATAATCAGCCTAACCAAGAGCAGATCCCAAAGGAAAATAGCGGAGCTAAAGCAAACGAAGGAAAGAAAACAAGCGACCCCGCTGCTGATGTGAAGAACGTAAAAAATCTGAATCCACATCTAGGTCCTGTGATTAACACGTCTGGGGTACGTTGTGCTCAGCCTCCGGGAGGAAAATCGTCCATCAGTTTTAGTTAGTCGTGTTCTGTACATTATTAACCGTGGTAATATCTTCAATTAGATCAAATCGTGTGCTTCGCCTCTCATGTTACTACACGCCGTACATTATCAACCGCGGTAAATATCTTCAATTGGATCAAATCATGTACTGTTTTCTGTTTTGAATGGACGCTTTCATTTTTTCTTCAATATTTGATAGTTATGTGTCGGTTATCATGTCATTGCACCTTGGTGTCAAAAGACGTTAAATTTATATATAATGTATTAAGTATATCTGTTCATGCTGTTACTTGTTATAGTATTTTTGATTTTTGCACGAGTAGTTAGAATTGTTAATCGCAGTGTTATTCTTATTGCCGTTTCTCGGTGCTGCTCTCTAATCCGGATTACTTTCGAATACAACTTCTTCATTCATTGTCTGTCACAGATTTGATGTTTTTGGTGCAAAGGATTATCATTGAGCTGCCCAACTGGAGAACGGGCGTGCTGTTCGAGGATTTTATCATTGAATATATAGAAAATTCGAAATGATCTATTAATGACTAGTTGGGCGCAATTGGATGTCCAGATTAAGGCTAAGTATTCTATGCCATCGCATAGTTTTGGGAACTAAAATTTTGTTCGTAGAAAGGCTTCATTCAATTTGGTCATGGTTCGTGAATTATATTCGTTGGCCGGAAACCGAATCGCCAAAAATTTGTATTCACGAATCTGAGGAAAACTAGAGATAAATGCCACTATGAAGCACTAAATTATGATCCACGTAACTTTTGAAACATTTTTAAAATTTTATTGGTCGTCAGGGGTTTCTTGAAACGCAAATAGCGTTCACCCAAATTGACATCAGCCATCAATGTTGATCATCGACAGATTTTGAACCAAGCGTTCTCGAACAAAATTAGGTTCCTGTTTATTTCGGACCTTCATTATAATTTTCAGTTGAAAAAAACTTAACTGCTCTTTCCGAGTTTGGAAAACTGCCCTACTGCTTTTAGCATATTATTATATTCCCGCAGTAACATTACCAACATAGAGAACCACGATACCCGTCGGGTTATCTGTAGGCAATCTTTTATATGCTTAAAGTATTAGTGTATGACATCCGTATAAACATGAGCAAGGAGGAAAAAACTATGAACAGCTACCAGCGGATGAGAAACCCTGCTCGAAGCCATGCTTATCTTTTACTTATCTGGTTGACAAAAGTTACAGCCTTGAAAAATTAAACCCCCTGAATATAAAATAGTAGATTAGGGGTGGGCAATTACTTTCCTGAGTGGGCCGGATTCGGATAATAGACTTGATTACTGGGCCGGATGATCAAAACTCAACATGATCAAATACGGTTTATTTGCAAATCACTTGGCACAGTGGTTAATGGGGCGTTATTACATAGTATGGCAGCTGCATAGAGAAAATTGATAGCAACGTTTATATTAAAGACAGCACAATATAACAATTGAGGTCATTATGATGTTATTCGATAAATTTAAAGGTTGCACGGTACCGTGAGATTTAATAATGCGCCATTTCCGTTGTTTACGAATGAAATTACTGTAACATGGGATTTCAAATCTATAATGACAAGAGTAGGCTACAGACAGAATAATTTAATTTTCTCGTATGTACTGTAAATCATATACTAGGCGTATGACATAAAACATAGTGAAAGATTTTGCTTGGTGTATAAGTATAAGTTTATTTCGACTCCATAATCAGCAATAGACGATAAAATAATTGATAAAAATAACATAAATAAAACTGATAGAATCGGGTTGGTGGAAAGGTATTGATAAAAGCAGTAGTACCTGTTCGATCACCCATAAGTATTAAAACTAATTAAGGCACGCACACACACACACAAACATACAATCATGAAGACATGATAAGGTCGGGGAGAAAAAAGCGATACATAAAATCAATTACTCCGTAAAAAGAAAAATATACAAACAATTAAAAAAAATGAATAAATTCTTTTGCCCCCTCCAATAAATAATTTTATGAGGATTGCCGCATTGGATACCGAACTATTCAACGAGTTATATATACTGTGGATAGAAAAATATTTCTCATAAGATATCGTCAAGCTGATTATAATTGGAGTCACCTAATGCCAAATTGCCCAATCAGAATTGCCAAGTTAGATGCATGAAGAGGTGGGCTAGACCTGCTTCACTCACCAGATAGAAGCCAAACTAACGTCCAAATTAATGTAAATACTATTAATCAATAAAATAACCGGTAATTATAATTAAAATTAATTAAGGCGGTATGATACAGAGGTCGGAAAATTAGTTACTGGAATATATAGGTTATTAAAGGTTCGAGTAAGGTTTATAAAGTCATGGATTATAGGCAAGCAAATTCTATTGAGATTGTTGATCATTGCGGTCAGTTCAAATACACCACGGATGATGCAGTCTGCAAGTTTTGTTGATGTATACACCTTTTATGTTGAATTAGCTAGCTTTTAAATTGATCACCATGACGTCCTGAAAAACGAAAAATATATCTGCGAGTACAATATTCAATGATTGCAAATGAGGAATCAATAGAAGACTACCCTACATTTTTGAGAAGACGTTGTTGATTTGTGTAAATATTGATCAATATTAATTAACTATCATTAAACTGCTATTTGAAAGACCTGAAAAAGAGGAGAATGTGGTTGGGACACAGGAGAAATCAATCCCAAACCATGCAAAAACCTTTTGATGTCGGTCAAACCACAATCATGTTGGTCATTATCTTAATCATTAACATCACACTAGTCATCACGCATTTGCATGCTCTATATATACGAGGTATGCTGGATGTATCAATTGCTTCAGCGCTGAACAAAATGATATATATATTCGTAATTTTGGAGTCCAACAGAATATGTTTCATATTTGAACCTAATATTCGAATTGTAGGGCTCACGCAGTTTTTTCAAAGCGATTTTATTAGGTTGAACAACATTTAAGACTCAGTAACTGTTCCTAATATTTACTGAACTGTCCTGGCTTATTTGGGTTTGTGATAATGATGATCCATGCGTCTAGCCTCAACGTGAATCAAAATATCAAATGATTTAATTATCATATCTTTTATAATAGCGTACCTTACCATTTACAATACCTTACCGTACTTAATCTGTTGTACTGTACGGTCAAAAAACTTCGACTTCCGCATAGCACAAGATCCGCTGGCGTTGGAACGCTACAAATAATTTTTAATTTTTATGACGTCACCACACACAATTTCAAAGTAAAAAACGAATCAAATAGAGCCCACAGAAAGTTTTGAAATAAATATAAGTAATAGCAACCTCAACAACATTTAACCACTGATAATTTCAAATCAATTGGTCCAGTAATTAGAAAAAAAGGCGATTTTTTCATAATAACAAGAAAAAAAATTCTAACAACAACATATTATTATCAAGACGATCCATAGGTCCATTTCGTGTTTAATAAAACATCAACGTAGCATATTTCACTCATCTCTTAACAGGACTGGACCACAACATTGTAGCAAGTTCCAGAGGACAGCAGTAGACTATGCAGGGATGGCGAACCACTGACCCGCGGGTCACAAAGTGACCCACCGCGTTTTATTCGTGACCCGCCTAGGCACGAAAAATGCTAACATATCAGTGATAAAAATTGATAAAAACGGCCTTAAATTAATCTAACAATAGCTAAACTATTATAATGTACCGTCAGTTGGGCAGTCAGGGCTGCGATCGCTCATATTTAAATTGTTAATTTTTGGGCCGGTGTGGTAATTTTCAGAACCCCTAACCTGGGACGCATGTTGGAACCGCTGTGTACTGTTATTACTTATCGATCTTGATCGGTAAGTATGTTGATAGGTATTTGTCTGTTTGTCTGTCTGTTAGATGTCTGCAGATGCACTTCCGAAAGAGACAAGATGTTGCAAGAAATGAACTGATCAATTGCATTGTTATGTCATTAACGATGTCAGAGCCAATAACTGAACGAGAATATCGGTCTGAGACCGAAGACTTATCGATCGAAACTGCGGTTTCGATTCGTGACTCTATAGTAACACCGCGTGTCCCATCGCTAATTAATTAATAACTCGCCAATTATACGACATAATTCATTCAAAATCAATAGGCTTCTGGTCCGAGATATGATGAATGTACATGCAAAATTTGGAGCAGATTCAACCTTCGGGAGATATCGCGTCCATCTAACAGACAAACAAACAGACAGACAAATACCTATCAACATACTTACCGATCTTAAGATCGATAAGTAATCAGAAGTGAATCAAAACACGATATTATGCTTCCCTCTCCCTCTCGGCAAGTCGGAACGAAACGTCATCAAATTGGTCAATACGATTGAGAAAGGCAGTACATGTAATCAGTAATCAGTGTTGCGACAGAAAAAATGACCTATTGTGTGATGTGGAACACACTATTAAAATGAAAGGGTTAAATACAGTATAATCCATAGTTACACAATGCACATTCTCTACAGTTGAAGGCTGATCAAAAAATATAACACTATTAGAATAAAGTTCTCTTTGGAACCGTAAAATAATTTGCCGCATCATCCTAAACGTTTTTTGTAATTCATATGCGTATTTTCGTACTCTAATTTCATAAATTCGAGTGCCATAAAAAGTCCCTGATAGAAATGCTGCATAAGTAGAGCCCAAAACTACACCAACACCAACAGAAGCTTATAAGATTTGTTTCAGATTTTTCTTATAGATAAAACATTGATTTAATATCTGTGACCCACTCTCTTCTGTTCCGCGATAAAAATATAATTTTTGACCCAGTCATTGAAAAAGGTTTGCCATCCCTGGATGCGTATTGGCGGACCTTCGTGAATTAATATTGATGACTATAAACACTCAACTCGGGAGCATTGTATCAATTCATCGCCAATAACTGCCATGCGTTATCTACTCTTACTTTGTTGAATATGCATAGCACGCACCAATTGTGCCTAATTTTGCCTGCGTCAGTGTTAATCCTTTCGTTTACCCTTTCAGGTTAAACGATCATCGAACATGCATAAGTTTGTCTCGTACTCCATAACATGATGAAAAAAATGAATTTGCGTCATATTTTACCGTTTGAACGAACAGGCGTTCTGGTCTATGACCTCCATCTCACGTAATTTTGTTGGCGGAGTGAAATATAAACATAACAAATGACGTTTATGCCCTCTTGAAATTGATATTTGTAAAGTTTGGATCGGTGGTATATGCACAGTCCCATTTAAAATCAGAATATCTTATTCGTACGTAGAACCTATAAAAGTAAATTTTGAAATGAAAAACTTTTTTCCCTTTTCTGGACGATTCGAGACAGCGGCTAGTTCGTACAGATAGATATACTAAATAATTCAACATGTAATGTAAAGTGATAATCTGTAGATCTGTAAAATTGTTTGGCTGGATAAATAAGAATGACCGACTGAATTAGCACAAAGCAACAATAATATAGCATTGTTGTAAATTGTCGTTTTTTTGTATAAACGAGATATAACTCACTTTTCATTCGCTCTACGTCTGCTACTTACTATTTTATAATCGTTATTCAATTTTCTATAAATAATCTTTCTCTATGTATTCGACGTACTGCGCAATGTTATTTGATACGTTGTATATTGACGTAATGTAAAGCGTTCAACGTGTTCACGTTGTAAACACAACAAGATAACTTATGTCGACTAAAATAATATTAAATGCTCAAAGATAAAATTACTACAAATTATAATATATTTCATTTGGTCAAAAGAGCTACATGTTATATTTTATTCGTTACGGGGAAAAGTAATTTCGTACGGTGCATTGGGACCACTGATGTTGTACCAAGAAATGCCGTAAATGAAAAAAATGCACTCACGCATGGACGCTTTCCCGTCTAGTACAATGAAAATGTCATTACGTTACGCGGTGGCAAAAGCTTTTGCGTGAGGTAGCCTATACGTTTCTCTTCGTTGCTGCACGATAGTCGCAAAGCTTATAATTGTACATATGAATCATGATGGGAAATATAATAGCGGTAGTTTATAGTGATAAAAATTACGAAGGAAGCATACCAGCAAATTAAGGTGAGTTGCCTAGCTATGAAATTGATTTGTAGCTTAGTTACTTCTACTCGTATAAATATATTAAGAGATGTATTCTTAAGCGCGGCCTTTAGATGATAATTCAAGCGTACGCTCTTGTCTGTAACGTGAAGGTTGAGTGTTTCGGATATATTTCTTTGAGGAGGGTGTTCCCTTAATGTTATGGAATACCTGTCTACAAGAGTGATGTAAACGAGAATAAAATATTCTGCTTTTATTAACTGGGCAAAGTACATTAAAAATTAAACAGCTTGAACAGAAGCCCAATTATATTAGACAATACGGAATATAAGTTAGAAATCAAATCGCAGGAACACGAAGCTAACGTAATTCGAAGAAACATCACATCTGCCACCAACCGCTCTTTTATGACCCAAAGTAGGGAGCAAATAGCCGTGCGATTTTGTATTGTTTGTCAAAGGCAGATACTGAAGTCGTTTCACCAGTCAGGAACAAAGATGTCAATTACTTGCATTTTCAATAGGCTTGTTGCAGATCTTTGAATGATTCTGCTTGGAGGCAAATATGCAATATATTGCACACTTGCATACACGCTGTTATGATTTGGGTAAAATTACTTCAAGGTGGCAGAATCACCATTCAAAGGTTTTGTTAATTTGTGAGATAAGGAAAGATATATAATCCATTCGCAATTGGATAGCCGCCACTTTAAGCAGCTTCAAACACCAATCGGGCGAATGTAATCAAGAAGTATAGCAATACGTTGCTAGAGTAGCGTTGACAGGTTGGCTAGTCTCTGAAATATTCATTTCTTAAGCTTGAAAATACCTGATTCCGCAATGAACGTGTCTTTTCTTGGCTGTTCGCTATCTCAATATGATCCTGGCCCCCATTATCGATCTCGTTCGCTTGGGTATTGGTTAATTGAATTGTCATCGATAATACGAATATTATTGATTGTAACTCCATTACGAGTGTAATTATTCACTTGGTATGACACGATTATGGTGTGAGCAGTGAAAATGTTCAGTAAAATGAGGTGGAAGAACTATTCTAAAACAAAAAAGCATGTAAGATGCAATATATACTTCCTACCGTTGTCATGACGAGTGTTTAAAATTGAAAGTCAGTTAGTCCGTAGTGACTGTTTTTTTTTTGTAGAACTTACCGTGTTCATTTTTCTGTATTCATTTCCGAAAATTGGATTGTATATCTCGATTTTGAGATGTGTGCAACTTGTACTTAGACGCGAAACAATTACATGCAGGACTTAATTCAAATTGTAGTACTGGCTCTATATTTTGCACGTTGTATTGGTATTATTCCCAATTGGAACGGCGTGTTTTGTATTTTGACGCGTCATTATGCGGGAATATCGTGTCGCAGAAAATATGAGAAACATTTATAAAGTACATCTTAACTTATTACACTTCGTCACTGAAGTTAAAACCCTACCGGTGACATATTGTGTATATTTGTTTAAGATGAACTTCCGTGTTTATCCGACTCACGTTTTATGTATCTTGTAAATATTGCATTTTCCTCCAAATCAGTTTCACTTCGAAGAAAGAATTTGTTGACTTATTTGTAGTTGTGATAGGTTCAGCATGCCTGTATAACAGCAGATTGCAACAACTAAGCTAGAGCATCGAAATCTATATTTAGTCCTACCAAGTTATACCAGCCCATTGTATTTTCATAATTTGTATACAATGAACGTTTTATTTGATGCTGAGTAAGACGTCGCTGGACCTATTGTTTGCACGACCTGTCAAGCGCAAGGTACGTCAAATGAACGAAAACGAAATTTTTATTATATCAATGAACCGCGCTATCGTGATGCCCCATAGACAATACAAAGCGCAATATACGTAATTGATTGTTCATTGATCGTTGTAAAAAGTTTTGCAATAGTTTTAAAACTCGCGAGAAATAGAATTGAGTTTTTATTTTGACGCTCTTTGATATCTTAATTCAATGTCAAATGTAGCTTTGATGATCGACTATGGCTTGTAGTTGAATTTTTCTGATGACACACCGTACAAAATAAGGACGCTAAGCTGATATAATCGTTTACATATTCATTATAAGATACCGTTACCGAACATATTTGTTGCTTGGTAGTCAAATATAAGATACGCACCTCCCGTTTACACTATATTTGAATATTTCAGTTCAATTTGAAAGTTTCATTGTTGCATAACGCGCCATGCCCGACGATCAGCAATTAGCACGTTAGTCAAATCAATTTGGCACCTAAGTTGCGCTTTAGTTGTAAGTGTCGGCCACTTTTGGCAAAAGCGTGCCTGTAATTAGTTTTGAGTAATTAATAACATTGAAGTGACTTTGTATGTATGTTTATTCGTCTCGTAAAAGCAATATAAAAGAATTAGTAACTTTACTTTGTATATTAATTCTATAGATTTTCGTGAAAAATTAGCTTGCATTATATTCATTATGGTATTATCCCGACCACACGTAAAAATTCCAGATTAAAATATATTATGCCTATAGGGTACATAAATGAACATTGAACAACAGGTGCCCAATGATTAAAATCAATACTCATTTGTTGCGCAAATTTGCGTCCGCACAGTCCATATAATCATAGTCTACAGCAGGGCGCGGGTGGCCTCATAACTTATAATAATGCGGGAAATGCACTGGTGACTAATACACGTAAGCCGCAGTAGACCTTTGTATTGTCCTTTACTGCGGATGCTGCATCATTTATGTACTGACATTAAAGCGGATACCAGAACAAAGATCAGGTCGTTTCATTGGCAGATGGTTAGTGATGGGTATTTTGTACTTCGTAAACGCACGTATTTGTTCCCGTATTAATGAAGAGGTAAACATTGCCAGAGAATGTCCATTTCAAATAGTCAAATTGATTCAATTTCAGCTTTTTTATATGTTTTTGTTGCAGTTTGTTAAAATCATGTTTATGGTAGAATAAAAACTATATTCAAAAAATTAAATAGCCCGCTTTCGCTATTCGACGACGCAAGCAACTATGGATGATGCTTACGCTAGATCTAAAGAAGACGTACAAAAGTTTTTCGATGTGAATGAAAACGTAGGATTGACCGAGTCTCAGGTTCGAGAAAACAGAGCAAAATATGGCTTGAACGAGCTACCTTCGGAAGATAAAAAAACGGTTTGGCAACTTTTATTTGAGCAGTTTGAGGATTTGTTGGTTCGCATACTTCTCCTAGCAGCGATAATTTCCTTCTTACTGGCCCTTTTTGAGGACGGGGAGGAATCTCTTACTGCCTTTGTGGAGCCATTTGTTATTTTAATGATATTACTTGCAAATGCCATTGTTGGTGTTTGGCAAGAGCGAAATGCAGAAAGTGCAATCGAGGCGTTGAAGGAATATGAACCCGAAATGGGTAAAGTGAGAAGGAAGAATAAAGCGTCCATTCAACGAATTTTAGCCAAGGATATAGTTCCCGGCGATATTGTCGAGGTGGCAGTGGGCGACAAGATCCCGGCTGATATCAGGTTAACATTGATTCGTTCCACTACACTTCGTGTCGACCAAGCAATTTTGACCGGTGAAAGTGTAAGCGTTATTAAACATATAGATGTTGTTCCCGACCCGCGGGCAGTCAACCAGGACAAGAAAAACATGTTGTTTTCTGGTACGAACATCGCATCTGGGAAAGCTGTGGGCGTGGTTGTTGGAACTGGACAAAGAACTGAGATTGGGAAAATTCGTAATGAAATGGCCAGCACAGAAAACGACAAAACGCCCTTACAACAAAAATTAGACGAGTTCGGTAAACAACTTTCGAAAATAATTACTTTGATCTGCATAGCGGTTTGGGCAATTAACATCGGTCACTTCAACGATCCGATTCACGGGGGATCATGGATCAAAGGCGCGGTGTATTACTTCAAGATAGCTGTGGCTCTCGCAGTCGCTGCAATTCCCGAAGGACTCCCTGCCGTCATCACTACTTGCCTTGCTTTGGGTACACGAAGAATGGCAAAAAAGAATGCCATCGTCCGGAGTTTGCCCTCTGTTGAAACTTTGGGCTGTACCTCCGTAATTTGTTCTGACAAAACCGGTACCTTGACGACTAACCAAATGTCAGTTTGTCGGATGTTTATTCTGGATGGAGTACAAAACGACAATCCATCATTTCATCAATTCCACATTGAAGGCTCTACATATGAGCCAAAAGGGGATGTTAAAAAAGACGACACAAAAGTCAATGTCCAAGATTTTGAGGCTTTGTCAGAGCTTGCCACTATATGTGCAATGTGCAACGATTCTTCATTAGATTTCAATGAAAGTAAAGGTGTATACGAAAAAGTTGGAGAGGCGACAGAGACTGCTCTTACAGTGCTGTGTGAAAAAATGAATGTGGATGGAATTCCTCTGGATGGCATTTCAAAATGTTCACGTGCTAATGCTTGTTGTAATAGCATAAAAGAAAGGTTGTCGAAAAAATTCACGCTTGAATTTTCAAGAGACCGAAAATCAATGAGTTCCTACTGCATTCCATGTGACGCGGTTAATGATTCTGATGCCAGAATGTACGTCAAGGGTGCACCCGAAGGTATACTTGACCGTTGTACCCATGTACGAGTTGGATCTGACAAGGTTCCCATCACAAATAATATCAAAGCTGAAATTCTAAATCTCATTGCGGAATATGGCACTGGTAGAGACACTTTGCGCTGCCTAGCGCTTGGCACTGTCGATTCCCCGGCTCTATCAGAAGATATGGATTTAACTGACTCTAAAAATTTTGCTAAATATGAATCTAACATCACTTTTGTGGGAGCTGTTGGAATGTTAGATCCCCCACGGACCGAAGTTTACCAAGCGATTGAAGAGTGCAGATCTGCTGGTATTCGAGTTATCGTCATCACGGGAGACAACAAAGCAACAGCTAAAGCAATTTGCAGACGTATTGGAGTATTCGGAGAAGATGAAAATACTGACGGACTTGCTTATACGGGACGCGAATTTGATGATTTAAATCCTGACGAACAATTTGAAGCTTGCCTTAGAGCCCGGTTGTTCGCCAGAGTCGAACCCGCACATAAGAGCAAAATAGTTGGGTATTTACAACGAAACGGTGATGTGACTGCAATGACTGGTGACGGTGTGAACGATGCTCCAGCTCTCAAAAAAGCCGAGATCGGTATTGCGATGGGAAGCGGTACCGCTGTAGCCAAAACTGCAGCGGAAATGGTCCTTGCAGATGATAATTTTACATCTATTGTTGCTGCTGTTGAAGAAGGAAGGGCTATTTATAACAATATGAAGCAGTTTATACGATATCTGATCTCGTCCAACATTGGTGAAGTTGTCTGCATATTTTTAGCTGCAGCTTTAGGAGTACCAGAAGCTCTTATCCCAGTCCAACTATTGTGGGTCAACTTGGTAACTGACGGTCTACCAGCGACCGCCCTTAGTTTCAATCCGCCCGATATGAATATTATGGACAAGAAACCCCGATCTACTAAAGATACCTTGATCAATGGGTGGTTGTTATGTCGCTATTGCGTAATTGGAGGTTATGTCGGTGCTGCAACAGTTGGAGCTTCAATCTGGTGGTTGGTGTTTGCTGAAACAGGACCTCAGGTCTCATGGTGGCAGATTACTCACCACATGTCGTGCTATTCGAATCCAGAATTGTTTGAAGGAGTGGACTGCAAAATATTTGTAGATTCTCATCCAATGACGATGTCCCTCTCTGTACTTGTACTTATTGAACTTTTCAACGCCCTGAACAGTATATCAGAAAATCAATCAATCTTCACCATGCCACCTTGGCAGAATATTTGGCTCATGGGGTCGATTGTCTTGTCACTGAGTTTGCACTTTTTGATTTTACACGTCGGTCCTTTGCCCATGGTTTTCCGAGTTTGTCCCTTGAATTCGTACGAATGGATGATGGTTCTAAAAATGTCTTTTCCTGTGCTGATACTAGATGAAATTCTTAAATTTATTGCTCGTAATTATGTTGAAGCTGGGGAAGCTACTCACTACGGGAAAAAGACGCAATAACATTGTGGGGTAACATTTCTATTGATTGTTTAAAATCGCTGTGGAAAACAAACGGGTAGTTGTTGCAGTCGAACGTACTGTAATTTTTTTGATGAATATACCATGAGATGAATAATAACCTCGTTTGTCTTATATAAAACGGAGCAAATTTTGATGGCTGTGCATTTTGTATATTCTAATTTGGTGAGATTGCTTGCTTTTTTACAAATATTATAGATTATTTGATTGTTTTATTAGAATTATAATGTCCAAACGTTGAATTCAATTATATTTATAATTTGATACAACTTCCCGTTCTCACACGATTCGTTGGTTGTTCTGCTATGATAATGTCATCCGGCTGTCAACTCTGTATCATTGTTTTACACTAATTTCATTTATTATGAATCATGAAGGAAATAGTAGCACAGTATATAACGCTATGTGATCGCTGCATTTTACCGAGTAATGCAGCGCCTCGTCATACAAAAAAATTGTCATCATATGCCCTTTTATTATAAGTTTATGCATTGTGGTATGTATACCATGTAACAGTTACCGCTACCCGGTATAGACATATATATCGATAGAGTTCGAGTTGTCGTCAAACAATCCTAATTAAGTTTTTCATCACGCTGTAAGTAGACATAAATAAATAAGCGTCATAAACAGGGTTGCATAATATCCGTTCAAGCTTAAAAGTCGTCGTTCGTGTTTCATCAACAACACGTATTCAGATATTTATGACAAAAAATTATTTCATTTTTATTTTGATTATACGTGTAGTTTTCACGCATTAAGGAATTATTTTTGTTTCATTCATCGAGGTCACTCGGCGACTTGAAATCTCGGCAAGTTGTAAATTTTATTTGTTTTCCGAAAAGGTATTTTCATGATTAAAGCTTTTATTCAATACAAAATGAGCGCCTGCAATAATAAATAATTTTTAAAGTTATCCGACAAAAGCGTAACATTAAAGGTAATGATCTGAATAAAATTTCCAAAATCTAATTGTTATACCAAATCGTAACTGTATTTTCAACGCTTGATTTATCCTTTTATGAGAAATTTATTCGTCTCATTTATTTTAATTCGGATAACTATCGTCGGAACAGGATTATAAAACTGATCCCATTTCGAGTTGACAGTGACTGATTTTGGCTTTGAATCTTTTATGAGGTTGCTGCGTTTCAGTGACTCCATTAGTATCCCTCCGGAATATATTTTGGTGAGATTGATCTTCAATTCTCATTTCTGAATGTACGTGGCTACATACATACATGATAATTTGATACTTCGTAAACACAACATGATAAGGAAATCATAGTTTAGTAAATGATTAATTAATGTAAGATTGTGCCCGATAACAGAATTTACTCCTATTACATTTTTTATATTTATTATCGGATACAATCAATAAGATCACCAGAATAATATTATAATCAATTTTTAATTATTTTTGTACCGGTATTGGTAATTCCCAAAGTGCGCAGATATATTATCAAATTAAATTGGCAACTAGTTATAAAATTTAAATTGTTTTGACATACCGTTGACTTTTGCTTGGGCGTGCACCCCATTCCATGCTATGTATTTTTTGTGTGTGGTTTTCGTATCTTTATTTGCACAACGATTTATTGTTCGTTATATTTTAACTACGCCCTGTTCACAGAGCAATTTCATTGTTGCGGGCATGCTCGACTTTTCGCGAATGTATTTGCGGGTTTACTCACAGTAGGTACGAGGTTATTCCAATCCGTACATCGGTTGTTAAATATAATAAAAAATCGTTCTTCGTCAATCACCATCCAAGTATGACGCGGCGTTGCATAGCATCAACCCTCGACAATCAACGAGCACAAAACGACAAAAATACTGTTCGATATTTAGATATACCGGTAATTCTTTGCAATATAATCGCAAGCTTATTTGCTTAGGACAGTGGTTCCCAACCTTCCATGGCTCGTGGCCCCCTTCCAGAGGCTATTAGCATTCATGGCCCCCTGTCTATCATTCCAGTGACATTCATAGTGTTATTATGGTTGGTAAATTCCAAATCCCATTGTGTTCAAATAATTCATGCTCAACAAAGTGAAAACACCTGTGAAATAACCTGATCAAGCAATGAAACTAGGAAGAATGGGGATTTTTTTTGTGAAGTCAAAAGTAAAATCAGTTTTGCGCCTGGCATTGTGGCCCTTTTCAATTGCTCCGCGAGGGCCATGGGCCCCACAGTTTGGAAACCGTTGGCTTAGGACATAGTTCTTAGTCCTTTTTCATTTCCCAGTTGTTCAGCATTGCTCTGATATGCTATGTAAATGGGTTTGTGTTTTGGGTGTGGATGTACTTGTAACCGTATTGAGCAAAATTTTACAAAATATCCAATATGCATTTCTTTGACAATCCTTTATACCCGATTTTACAAATAATATTGTACATGTGTTTTATAGACGTCACAAGATAAGATAAACGCATTGTTATAACCTTTCTTTCTTTAGAAAATAACATGCAGTAATATTCGTATTTCGCAATCATTTCATCTTCAAAAATCGGACACGATGTAACTAATTTTCACATTAGCTTGTATATTACATATCGTATTTTGCTTATTTCCATTTTATATATATATTTTTTTCATTATATATTACCATGCAGTTTTGCATATTCTCAAATGTAGTGAGTGACCAGTAGTATGGCTTTTTCCATTTATGGAATATACATGGATGATGATGTGAATGGGAATATATTTTGCTTGCATATTACTCTACTTTTATATCGCTTGGTTTGCTTTTAGCTGTGACCTGAAATTTTGCCGATGACTATCGATTTTCATGTCGCTGGATTCAGGAAATCTCCCCCCAATATAAAGACAAATAACAGAAATTATAGCGTGATGAGTATTAAGTAAATGACATTTCCCCATGGCATTTACCTGCAATTCCTATTTTGCATCGAAACTAAAATCAATAAATAGTTTTTTTCTGACAGTGTGTTATTTGCTACTTCATTCCTCCGGGTATATTATAAAGACAATATGAGAATCGATTGGAAATTCAATTTTAACAAATAGGAATGGATTGTTGTGAACATAAATCATTGTTACATTGGTATTACATCACAATTGAAATTCAGACCGTTATTTATGTATTTCAAGAGATAAAGCTATAAGACTTTTTGCTATTTTTCTGATATCTGAAGGCATATATACAATTTTGAAATATTTCCAAATTGGAGTGTGTTGTTCAAATCAGGTCATAACGAACCTCATACAGTCAGCCAAAGTAGTGATTCGTGTGACAACAAAGAACTACTGGAAAATATATCACTCTGCGGTATCTGCCGCGTGTGTATTGATTGCTGAAAATGTATTTTTGTGTTCTATGTCGCCTCCATTAGAACATGAAATAAACACATCGAGTTGAAAAATTTAAGCTGGTGTCGTGACTACCAGATTCTTGATAGGCAAACAAAGCCTAAATTTGCATCGCACATGAAAGTTATCGGTTCTGTTCACCAACGATATATCGATTTGAGGCCAATGATTTTTTCACAGCAGGAAGTAAACCAGGAAGTAGATGCTTGAAAAGAGACTCGTTGTAGAATTCAATGGTGTCATCATCACTGTTAACAAATATGCATGATAGTCACGTTTACATACAGGAGGTAATTTCATGTCCCTTTTGTATCATTCATTTCTCTCATTTCACCACACGCGTCCGTCACTTGCATCGCTTGTTTTACCATAAAAACCATAAGCATTAGTATATCATATTACAGAGTGAACCCAAAAACAGAACCTATGAATTTATTACTTCTACAAAAATAAGGAAATTTATTCAATTTTGTTTGCGCCTCAAATGATGTTTTTGTATAATTGTACCCTAAGTTTTAATAATCTAAGTCAGGGAGGTCCAAACCATGGCACCATGCAGAGCAATTTTAGCGTATATTTGTATTTATTGGCAGGACATTTTTGAGTTTTTTCAGCAGTTCCAACAGGGGTTGGGATCCCGAGATTTAAACCCTTTTCCTAATCCCGATGTTGGGAATGATGTTTGTTAAAATCACGGAATTTCAGTATGACGGTGCAAAGAGAACGAATTGACTCGATGAGATAAGTTTTCATCTCAACTTCACACTTTAATTAAGCTCGCGCCAACTCCTTATTTGGAGAGACGTTTATGCCTTCATTATTGTGAAAACACCTCTATATTTTCGAGCGTGGGCCTTGTGAAAGCAGTGGCAAAACGCTGAGCTGACTTGGTACCGCTCAATCCATTTTTTGGCTAGGTGCCGAAATCCCAACTTAGACGGACTTGGTTGTTCTTTGACGATAGCACTAGGCCTGCTCACGCTTTAAATTATTAAATTAGTCAAATATAACAATTCATCACAAAAAAAGGTAACAGAGGAAAACTGGGAGGAAACGTATTTCCTTGCCCACTAAAACGACCAACAACAGTGTCTGGTGTGGTTTCCAGTAATATATGTCACGACAGAATATAATTTGAAGCGACATTACAAAACCAAACACGAGAAAAGATACGAAAAATACCATGATGATACTTCTCGGAAATCAATTTTAAACTAAATAAAGGCTTTATATATATCCCTCAAAACTGCGACACGCGAGACCTTCTCAAACGTGTTTGCAGCCCTTCAACCTCGCATCTTTGGACCACCCTGATCTAGGTCGTTTTGCACAAAAATTATACTCTCAACTGAAAATATTTTCCAAGTGACCTCCTCGGCGTTGAAGGCAGACTTGCTGGACCAGATTGTCAATCACTCATACCCACTCTTCTATGCACATTTCCCTGATTTTCCTTGAAATTGTAGCCATGAGTTGACCAATTGTTTGATGATTGTTCTCACAGGCTACACATTGCCCTTTGAATACTCCCACAGATAAAAATGCGGGCGGCGAAGAGAGAGCCGATTTATATTTTTATGATTTATTGGAATGCAAATTTACAATGAATCCTTGCTATTTTCACACATACTTTGAATTTAAAGTAACGAAGCTAATTTGGAGTAGGCAAGGCAGTAAAGTCAAAGGACATTTTCATTAAGCCCAACAACTCCCAGGTAACAAAAATCCAACTTTCGAATCTGGACTGACAAAGTTTCCGACTCCATGACCACAAAATTTGGATAAGAAAACTTTTGTTCTGTCTCATACCATTTCTGTTACAACTTTCATTCGTCTACTTCAAATAACAAACATTCCAACTGACAATTATAAAAAAAATTTATAACATATATACACTTTTACTCGGGAAGGGAAGTCTCGGGAAACCAAAACTGGTTATCGAGCCGCGACACCCAAGGGTTGATATCTAATTACGTTTGTGAAGTAGGAAATTGAGTTTTTAGAACACTGGTATCGCTGGTGAGTATGACTGGCAGCTGAACCACCAAGAGCATTCGCCCACGGGACACAGAGGTTATATGTAGGCTTACCATACGTCCCGCTTTAGGCGGGACAGTCCCGCTTTTCAGCGATTTGTCCCGCCGTTCCGATAAGTCAACCAAAAGTCCCGCTTTTCCAGCATAATACACAAACATGTTCTCGTTGCTGTTGTTTCTGTGTAGCGCAGCGCTAGCTTTCTTACTGAAGATGAATGCGTTCGTTTCCCGCTGATTCCCATTGATGGCAGACATATCGCATGTAAAACCAATACTAATTAGTCTAAATTGGTATCGTTAACGTCAATTCCTTCTTATTTTTCGAACTGAACCCGATATTTGGACAGAGAATATGCGCATGAAATTTCGATAACAATATGGTCAATAAAGATAGCCGAGACATCTTTAAATATAGGAATGTAGGCCTATGTAATAAAATCCGAAAATGTGAAGTTACAAAATCACAGCTAAAGGGTCGTTGTCTTTTGAGGCGTCCCGATTTGAAGTCACAAAAATATGGTAACCCCAGTTATATGAGATGGCCCCAGATAGCTCGTGGGGTATTCCCCGAATGATCAGTTGAACGAAATTCAAAAATGCTAAACAGGTGAATTGGTGGAGATAGCCTGGTTGCTAACGCTGTTATTCAGTGCGATCCAGGGGTGTGTTGGAGGCATTGAAAGACATGAAGAAATAATAGAGAAACTGTTAATATAATCCTCATAGCATTGAATAGATACAATAAACTACACCAGTTACAGAAATACTGGTACCAGTATGTGGTACGGTAATCACTCGTACAGATGCACGATACCTAAATTTGGTTGAATGAATAATGTACAAGGAATACAAAAATCATCCTTTGTCATAAAGGGAGACAAGTAATAAGAAGTTGAGAAGATTAGTGTGATCAGTAATATATTAATTACATAATATATAAACTATCACAAATATACAATATTTACTAAGTCATTAGGAATAGGAGGACAGCCAACTCAATACGGCATGGGACCTACTTTGCAGACAAGTGGGCGTTACCCCACCCAAACTGGTATAAATAACACATCCACTGGTGCATCTACTCCTTATTTCATTATGCCAGAAAATGATTCATCAATATTTAACATATTATTATATTATATAGCACAGTCAACATTTTATCCCTTTCATATAAAAGTGCAGTGACCAAAAAATGACAATTAAAAAAGAAAAGGTGTCTTCATTTTACCACCACCTTGTATCCTGTACCGAATGTTTTGCCTGTTTCTTGTCATCATCGAATCAAAACTCATTACAATAACAGGAAGTTAAAAGTGCCTCGGTAATAGTGTCTTTCTAACAAATTAATCAAACGTTTTGAGCTATTGATTCAAAACGGTATAAAACTATACACAAAAAAACATAGTAGAACGTACGTTTTAAAAATAGATAAGCGAATTCCCAACTAATACTACATAGAATACTACATAAAATATTACAATCAGCCGAGTTTAGTATGCAGAAAATCTCTAAAATAATAAAAGTTCAAGATCGTCGGTGTACTTGTGTAAGTACTTGTAAACTCACTGAGTTGACATTCCACGTACATTTTTTTTTGCCAGAGTTGCGCTTTGCTGTGGTGGATCCATGAGTCAATGAAGAAAATGCATGGCTTCTTCGGCGTCGGCGTTTTTTATTTGGTTGATTACTTGCTTTCATTTCGGGTATGATTCCTAAGTTCAAAATTGTTTCCTCGTTGTTTGTATTGTGTTGGATATGAACGGAGGACATTGAACATTTTGAACTTTAATTGATACTTTCAAGTTGAAAATTCAAATCTTCATGAAATTGTTCTGAAGGGCCTAGAGCGCTAGCTGGTGTTGGATCAATCATTACTAACACAAATCATTCACGGGAATTTTTTTTATTTTTGAAATTACTGGTTTAAATTTGGTTATCACCGACTTCAGAATGTATGCGCAAATACTTTTTTCCTTATTTAAAAGATGTTCGGTTAGCTTTTAGAATCTAAGCAGTATCCGGTGAGATATTCTTCGTGTTCATATAAATAATTTCAGATCCCTTTGTCTTATCTAGAGTTTGGAGTTGTTCATTTCGATTTAAAATCCCTTTATCTTCTTTTGAACTACCAGGCTTAACAGTATATTTGCTGTCGGACATTTTTGCCGTCTTTTTGGTAATGTTCAATATATTGACATACTCAACATTTGGTCCTGTTGCTTTAAAGAGAAAAACGAATATGTAGAACAAAAAATTAAAATTAATACCCGAGCACAAAAGACTTATGATATTTGCGCAATGATACCCTAACTCATTACTTGGAAAGGAAGGAGACCGAAAAAAATTGTTAATAAATGGGAAGACAATCCAAGCGGTACCAAACTTTTCAAACTGCAAAATATGTGGTTATGCAACGCATGTCTTGAAGGAATGTCGAAATTGTAGAATTATCGGCCTTAAGAACTTTCTAGTTTAACTTAATATTTGGAGGCGTACAAAGTTCGAAAAGATCCATGAATATTCTTGATGTCTAATGATTAAATGTAATGACCATATTAAAATTACGAAGACAAGGTATGAAGTTCAACATTCAAAAAAAAGTCAATCTGGTAATATATGTATCAAAACTGGACTAGAATATATATATATATATATATATCAGAATGCACAAAATAACACGAGAAAATTTCCAAATTGTTAGAGTTCATAAAACTGTAGACTGAATACTTGTAAATAGGTTTCAATTTTTGGTTATCTAAATTTCCTTTAGCCGTACCTGTTTTGGCGTTCGCTTTGTCAGTAATCTTTAAACTGAGTTTGCCCTGATTTGGGGTTCTTTTGGGGAGGTCCTGTTTATTATGAGGGGGACTTGTTGATCCCATGCTTGTATATTCTCCTTCAGGAGAAGCTAAAAAGTGTATACATTGATATAGTTGAATGTTTTGATACTTTTGAAAGTATGCATGATGTACGAGCATACAGACTAATACAATGCAAAAAATTCAGGAATAGCAGGTACAACATTAATGGATGGGTATAAGGTCCCGATCGCCATTTGAATATCCTCTTTCTATTGCGCTTTCTGATTATATTGGAAGCTACACAAGATTGTATTGCCAATCAAGTTCGGTGTTTTATTTTCTGACTTGTCTTTTTACTGTTATCAAATGTCCCCAGACTCAAATTGATGACATTGTCTGATAAACGATGTCACATAACATTTTGGTTTCTTCAAAAACTAGCGCACGACTAGCGAGCCCAAGCCATGAAAATCCATTTAGCACCATAAGCTAAGAGCCAACCTTAGCACGAAATGCCTATAAAAAGCTAATAACAGATTTAGGATACAACTTTCCTCTTCATAGAGATTCTATGATATAAATATACATAAAATTATACACATGACAAGAACGCCACCATGGTCATTGGACTTGTTGCGGAAGTTAATACTTCATCACGAAATATTAGGAATCAAATTTCTGAAATATAAATTTTATATAAGACAACTTTATACCTTCAATATTGGTGCCAGCAATAATTGCGTATTCTGGATCTCCCAACGGTGTTCCGGCCTTTTGAGTATTTTCATTGGAATTTTTGTTTTTAGCGGCTCTTCAAAATAACATTTCATGAGCAATTATTCCCATTGTCATATGAGCAGATTCGTTGTAATAATTTCGTAATAAATTTGTAATGATGTTGCTCATATATATAGATGTTTTATTTTTATGTTTTTAATTGGAGCACATTAAAGTATATTATACTCAAGTCTAAGCCTTCATTGGTGTATGGTGTACTTTTTAACAAGTTACAGCCCATCGAAATATCTACATATTTTCGAATATTTGACTTAATTGTTGACGTTTTTGACTTGCCCCATCGGTTTGTTTGAAAAATGTTCAATATTTCAGTTATATTGGATATCACACTGCAAAAACGTTAATCAAATAAGTATTCAAAAGTAATCATATCACTTTTTGACATTTCACTTACCGTTTATTACGAATCAAATAGACAACTAAAGCAACAACAGTAAGTGAAATTACTGCTCCACCTACACTTCCTATCGCAAAATAAAGAAGTGGTGTTGTTCCTGAAAAGAATAGGTCATTTCACTACGCACTGATTAAATTTGTGATCAAAATATCAAATTGCATAATTTATTTTCCAATTTTCTTAATATATGTAAAGCAATCAGCAAGAACAATTCCTCCAATATTCAAGGTAAATATGCATAATGATGTATCAGAAGTGGAGATCAGCATGGAATCTATTGCTGTTATCGCAAAATTTTACGTAATCAAAATATATCGAAAAAGTGCATTGTAAATCATTCATAATAAGCCAACAATATTCAAATATATTACTCATAAGGATACCTTACCTGATACAAAGGTTGTGGAAGTCGACATGGACACTTGCGTCGTAACTGCAAAAGTGTGTATAATAAAATACTTGTTAACCTAATTAAATTAAACCAAATGTGTAATCAAAAAGCTGTGGAATTTGGTTTAAGAGATTTTGTTGTTGTAAATTCCCTCAGACGCAATAATAATAATCTTCATTTCTTTACATTGTTTCTGCCTGACACTCACTAGCCATATTTTTACAACAAAATACTATGCAAAACCCTGGATATTAGAGTTGATTTTCTTAAATAATACATACAAAATTACTCCAGTAAATAAGTTGAAAAATAATCGATTTTATCAAATAAATTTAAGTACCATAGTTTTCAGAAACTCATTGATTTTCAGTTAAAATCGTAATCATTGGGTTAGAATAAATTTATGGTTCAAATTCTCCATTTTAGAAAATCCTGTATTTTTATTTACAAGTTGCAATCGTAGAGATAGCTGTTGTTAGAAGTTTAGATGTAAGTTCTGCCGTTGTTGCAGGACTCGATCTCGTTGTTGTTTGACATTCCGTTGGAATTGAACAACTCTGGTTCTAGAAATAAGTAAATAGTTCAATATAATTCAGAAATTATTTGTTTCATTCACGTGCCTATGCTTATTCTGAGCCCAAAGACTCCAAGATCTAATACAAAAACAGAAGTAGGTATTGTGTAGATACTAATTACTAATCGCTAAGATATTTTAAAATCTATTTTGTGTACATTTATATCAACTATATCTGCAGTGGAGCAGTTGTTTGGTCCTTCACGCTGAGAGTCTATACATCTCCGTGTACGTTGCTGAAGACCGCTGCAGTTGCAAGATGAAAATTTACTCCAGTCACTCCAATATAGACCTAGGGTTTATTGAAAGAAAATATATTCAAAAAGAGTTACAAGTTTTATCACATTTCATTTTAATATTATTAGCGTCTGATAGTGAAAAGACGTTGACGCTGCAGTTGCAAGATGAAAATTTACTCCAGTCACTCCAATATAGACCTAGGGTTTATTGAAAGAAAATATATTCAAAAAGAGTTACAAGTTTTATCACATTTCATTTTAATATTATTAGCGTCTGATAGTGAAAAGACGTTGAAAGCCATAATAACTAATCGGTGGTATTATATACTTCGCTGCATAGTTATTGTTTGTAAAAATCTCTGAACTAAAACTCGGTGTACGACATTTGCTCAGAATGATATAACTTTATTTTACTACTATTACTTATCATGTATTGCTTCAAAACTACATTCATTTATATATTGTGTGATATATATATATATATATATATATATACCTATGCCTCTTTGGCATACAAATCCATTCCGGCCTTGGCATTTCATGTCATACCACGGTAAATTGGCCAAAAAAGAATGTGTCCACCCCATCGCAGCACAGGTTTCATTGACATTATTTGGCTCAGACCCCAAATTAAGCCAATTGCTGTATGTTAATGCTGATCCATCATCCCAAGTGAAAGTATTGTTCCCAAACTTATCTCGTAAACCAATTAAAAACCCATAAGGTGTTCCTGAAAAAGAGTCGGTATTCATTTGTTTCTCAAGTATCGATTTTCACTGCACCTTTTATTTGGGATGAGAAGTTTCCACTCCTTTACTACACTTATTGTTCTGTAGAATCAGCATATGATTTCTCACGAGGTATTAATTCTAAAAGGTTTGACATCTCTATCTCACAAGACCATCGGTTTTAAAACGACAAGACATCGGGGGAATGTTGGGTTTAAAATTGTACCATTTTGAAAACAACAAATCAAAATATATCAAGACGCAATGATTAACGTTATTTTGTTGGCGCTGATTAATGATTAATATGCATGTGCATAAATTATCAGAACTCACTCGTTTCCCGATGTTCAAATGAATTGTCCATCTTATAAGTTAATTGACTTTATTGCGCGCGTGTTGCATGGGTATATATGCATCTTTTAGAATCTAAACAGTGTGTATCCTATTGCATTACAATTCTTCTTCGTTTGTCCCTACAAACTAATCTAATCAGAATTGATATATATAGGCGCTCAAACGACTAACCTGAACCATCTGCGACCAATGTCTGTATGAATTCTTGGATATTTTTTGATTTTACTAGAGCTAGTCGTCCACCTTGTTCACTGCAATATTCCGAGGATTCATTATATGAGTTCAATATACCAGCCTTTGAAACATAGTATTCATAGCTTCCACTTGCATTCCAAGTTCCCCTTTGAACTAAATGATAAAAATAACTTCGAAGAATACTTGCAAATAATGCACAGATACAGATTACTGTTTTTAGGATACCTGAAGGTGATGGCTGCAACAAGAAAATTGCAATCCAAACTATCATTTTATATGTAACCCAACAATGCGAAATAAGACATCAAATAATAGTTGATCTATTGCATAAACTATTTATTTGTTTTCTTGATATTTGATCAGATTTATATCAGCTGTAAATACTAGTCCAAAAACCTATGAGACCTAGAACACAAAATGAAATTGAAAACTATTATTTTCAATATCAAAACCAAGCAGAATTCTTAAACTTGCTTTATCGTTTGGTAATAATGTAAAAAGAAATATTTTGTGGACTTTTGGCTTGTTTAATGTAAATCGTGACGGAGGTATTGACAAGCATGCAAATTGATTATTGATTATTTTTAATCATCTTAATAATGATTATATCGTAATACATTGGTAAACAAATGCATCGAATTGAAAAAGACATCAACGACTTGAGTGCCGAAATCAGGGAAAATCGGGATTTGTGCCACGCGCCACGCCCACAGTGAAAACAACGAAGATAACGCTTTTGGGAAGAAGCCAAATTATATCATTAAACAAAAAACACATCACACCACTAGTGCAGCAAAGTTGATCGGACAATTATCCGGCATCGACACGATGAATAAAATCTTTAATCTTAATCCTATTATTACGTGAGCTAACTAATTTATATATCTATTACTAAAATCACTCTTTAAATTTCTGCAGTTAATTGATCTTTAGAACTGACGTCTCTATTAACAGTTGAAAAAGCATTGTATTAAAAAGCACAGAATTTGTAATTTGTCTGCGAACCATCTTCAAAAATTTACTGGGCGCTCCAGAACTCCAGGTAACTAATTTTGTTTGCCTATTTCACATCAAGTTGTATGAAGGGACTGAAACCTATTGGCAGGGGGTATATTCACTTGGCTAACACAGACAGTCCCCAAACTCGTAATAGAACTATAATGAGGAGTATCGGAATAAAATTATGGCCTAACCCTAACCTGGTACACACCCTATACGTGAGTACCAATTACTGTATATAATAAAAACGTATATACGGATCACCAAATGGAAAAAAAAAATAGTAATACTTCCATTCCAACTTCCTTCTTCAAACGAATACCAGCTGCAGTTCATCATCGTTATTCTTTTTACCACGAATATTTTGGTATGTACGCGTCATCGAGATCTAGTTCCTGAATATAATTTCATATTTGTCAGTGGGCTATGTCAATGACACGTGTGATGTATTATATCAATGGCAAGTAGGAAACGCTTTATTTGGGGCCAAAAGGATTTATTTAAAAATAATAAAATCTCGATTTGCACATACACAGATGGTAGATACATCAACATGAAAAACTTTCTCATGAACTATCTATCTTCTCATGAAGCACTCAAAACTAAAACTTTACTAAAAGCTATATTAACATTTAAACATTTTTGTACATCGAGCTGGAATATGGATCGTTTAGCAAAATTGTTGTTTTTTGTGTTGCCTGTTCACCAACGATATGTCGATTTGAAGCCAATGATTTTTTCACAGGGGGAAGTAAACAAGGAAGTCGAGGCTTAAAGAGAGAATCGTTGTAGAATTCAATGGTGTCATCATTTCAAATCACCATCAGCGTTGACAAATATGTATGGTTGTCACGTTTTCATGACGGTAGGAGATAACTGAACCGGCTTAAACCTGAAGCTTGCGTGCCATATATACTAATAAAATATAATTGCCTAATGAGCCCGAAGCAGTCCAGTGAAAAACGGTTCCATTACATTTGAACCCACGTACATTTGAACCCATGACAATTGCACCTGTATGCTATTGCACCTATGGAATTTTTTTTGTTTCACGGATAGTTAAACCCATACTAACGCTAACCCATGGGTTTTAGCACCCGCATATAGATTGAACCCGTGGATATACGCATGGGTTCAAATGTACGTGGGTTCAAATGTACGGTCACCGTGAAAAACTCATGTTTTTAATTTGCAGAGGCGAAACATCATTGTCTACTATTATTTTTTAATGTGATTCGTTCCATCGACAACATCTACAAAGTTGAAAAATCCAATAATTTTGTCATGAGTACTCACAAAAAATCTTGACAGGACACGACTTGGTCTAAGATATTATTTTACGGAAAAACAAATTTGATTCCACAACAACCGACCACCGCATGACAGTATTATGTATGAATAGTTAAGAGCACCTTCTTTACAGTTGCGTACCCATAATTAGGATTTCCATCCATCAACGTAGTAGAAGCAAAACCACGAACAGATGAAAATACAACTATAGCGACGGATACCGTTGCATTTTTTCCAAGATTCTTGAGTTTTGGCATCATACAGCATCTGCTCATAACGTGTCTAAGTGACTGAAACCGCATCTTTCATCCTTTTAAAAAAAGTGAGGACCCCAAACTCCAAGACTTGCAACTGCACACCACACTGTTTCGCACACTGTCGCTCGCTTTGAAGATCCTTTTTATGTAGTACTTCAAAGTTACGTAGGTCCAAACGTCCTAGGTGCAAATGTCCGCGGGTACAAACGTCCGTCAGTGCAAATGTCCATGGGTACTATTGATGCAAAAATGTGAATGCAAAATGACCTGGGTGCAGACTACGGGTGCAAATATACTCGAGTGCAAGTGTGCCGTCAATTTCAAATTGATTGGTGACGTTCCTATGGAATTTGTGGCCCCAGGCTTCAATTTGTCTTCACTATATAGTTATATCCGGACCTAGCCATAATATAACATCTTCGGGAAAAACATTTGCAAAAACTTTCATGTTTAGCCCGACACTATCCAGGGACTTAGCGATTAGATTTGCCACACAAATTTCACGACAAGGATTCGACTGTGAATTGCTAGACCCAAAGCTAGCTTCTCTTACCCAACACTGATATATATATATAAATATATATCACATTTTGTGGCGACATAAGAAAATAAATTTCAACACACATTTTTACTGGGGAAGTTGAGTCGCGGGGAACCAAAACTGGTTATCGATGATTACGAGAACCTGGTTGCTGACACTGTTATTCAATTAGATCCAGGGGTGGTGTGTTGGATGCATTGAAAGACACGAGGAAACAATAAAGAAACTGGTAATTTAATTCTCATAGCATTGAATAGAAACACTAAATTGAACCAGTTACAGAAATACTGGTGCCAGTACCGTGTGGTACGGTAATCACTCATACAGATGCACGATGCATAAATTTGGTTGAATGAATAATGCACAAGAAATGCAAAAATCATCCTTTGTCATAAGTAGCCTAATAAGAAGTTGAGAAGATTAGTGAGATCAGTAATATGATATTTACATAATATTTAAGCTATCGCAAGTGTACAATTTTTAATAGGTCAATAGGAATAGGAGGACAACTAACTCATACGGCATATGACCTACCGTGTTTCCCCTAAAATAAAACGTGTTCTTATTCCAATTTTCTTCCGAAAAATAACACCAGGGATTATTTTCGGGGGATGTCTTATATTTTCATTTATCAAAAACAAAATTACAAAGTTACGATATTTTCAAATATACAAAATATGAAAACCGATACCATTTATTTATAAATAACACGTTTTTATTTGAAAATAACTGCCAAACATAGATTATCATAAACATCCATTTAAAACGTGTAGGAGAGATTTCTTAGTATCTACTAGTTTAAAAATATTTGTAACTAACTTATTTTCGGGTAAACATGGTAATTTGCAGACAAGGGAGCCTTACCCCGCCCAAGCTGGTTTGAATAACACATCCACTGTTGCACCTACTCCCTATCCCATCATGCCAGAAAATGATTCATCCGTCATCAATATTCAACCTATTATCCAGCACAGTCAACATTTTCTCCCATTCATATAAAAGTGCAGTAAACAAAAAATGATATATAATTAGAAAAAGAAATGTGTCGTCTTTTTACCACCACTATGTATCCTGTGCCGAATGTTTTACCCGTTTCCTATCATTGACAAAACTTCAAATCAAAACTGCAGAACGTATTATAATAACAGGTAGTTAAAAGTGCAATAATGTTGGAAGGTGGAAATCGGTAAATTTTTTTCTAGCAAATTGTTCAAACGTTTTTAGCTATTCATGCGAAACAGTACTGACAAAATTATACACAGAAAAGAATAAAGTAGAATGTACGTTTTGAAAATTAAAAAAGGAAATTCCCAAATACTACATAAAATATTACAATCAGTCGGATTCAGAATGCTTGCAGAAAAGCTCTAAAAATGATTTCGAGGTTTTCTCTAAAAGGTTTTCGATCGTCGATTTACTTTGGAAAGTACTTATAAAATCACAGTTAAGTTCGTAATAAATCCGCCAATACTATTACACATTCTCAGGCAGAGGCTAGTTTCACCTTTGATATCTATCAACCAATTTTTAATAGTTATATTATAAGTGCACACACATATATATATTAAATAATTCATGAAAAATGATGAACGATATCAATCAAGTTATATTTACATTGCCCCTCTTTAGAAAAATACCAAAATTTTTAGTCTTTTTTCATAATTTCTGAAAATCACGTTTTTTTCGTTTGTGTTGTTAGCATCAGGATCTGTTTTCAATGATGATGCGTCACATTCCAATTTTATTTTTCTTGTCATGGTTTTTCAGAATTGGGTGAAATCGAAGTTGCTCTTGCGGTGGGTGCATCATCCGATGAAGAAAATTCATGGCTTCTTCGGCGTCAGCGTTTTTTTCTTTTGATTGATTACTTGCTTTCATTTTGGATATGTCTCGTAAGTTCAAAATTGCTTTGTGGTTGTTTGTATCGTGTTGGTTATGAACGGAGGGCATTGAATATTTTTGAAGGAACTTTAATTGATACACCAAGCTGCAAATTCAAAACGTCATGCAATCGTTCTAAGTCGCCTGGTGGTGTCAGATCAATCATTGCTAACAAAATCATTGACGGGAAAATTGTTTATTTCTTCAATTACTGGTTTGAATTTGGTTATCACCGACTTCTGAATGTCTGAGCGAATACTTTCTCTTTTTTAAATGATGTTCGGTGAGCTTTTTTGAAATCAAGCAGTTTCATGTGAAATATTTTTCGTATTCATGTAAATGATTTCAGATTCCTTTGTCTTATCCTGGGTTTGGAGTTGTTCATTTCGATTTATAATCACTGGATTTTCTTTTGAAGTACCAGGCTTAACAGTATATTTGCTATCGGAAACTTTTGCCGTCTTTTTGGTACTGTTTAATATATTGACGTACTCAACATTTGGTCCTGTAGTATTAAAGAGAAAAACGAATATGTAGAACGAAAAATCAAAATTTACACCCAATAGTTATAATTGCGCGCGCAATGATACCCTAACTCAAGGGTCGGCAACATTTTGTCGCTTGCGGGCTAAAATTAAGGCTTGCAAGTCATTGGCGGGCCGCACATATTTTTAGAAACTTGAAAACCGAACGGATGGTACTTTTTATAATACAAATCAAGCAGTGGTAAATCCCTCGAATAAAATATACATTTATTTCCTCATAGCATTGCATCTCAAAACATCCCATTTGAACATTTTCGGTGCCATTGAACCCTTTGCACTTAGCATCAACTTTTCTGCGTTTTGTTGCCATTAGTCTAATTATAATTAAGTTATGGGCTCATTAAACGAGTAATTGTGAATTTTATTCTTGTTAGATTATAATATAATTTAGTGTACACGTGTCGCACAATAAATTCTGTTACGTAAGGAAAACATTCGTCAAAACAGTTGTTTTGTTACTATAATTCAGTGGAGCATCGCGGACCGGATTATATTACCCCGAGTCGATCCCTGCCCTAACGCATTACTTGGAAAGAAAGAAGACCGAAAAAAGTTATAAATAAATGGGAAGACAATCAAAGCGGTGACAAATTTTTCAAAGAAAAAAATATGTGGAAAACAAATCATGTCCTGAAGGAATGTCGAAATTGTAGAACTTTTTAGTTTAACTTATCAAATGGAAGGGTGCAAAGTTCGAAATGATCCATAAATATTCTTTATGTCTTATGAAGTTTCAACCATATTAAAATATACGTAGAAAAGTTATAAAGGTCAACGTTGACAGAAAAGTCAATCTGATATTATATGTATTAAAACTGGACTAGAATATATATATATATATATATATGGCACGAGAACATACTTCTACTGCATACTTCTAAATAGGTTTCAATTTTTGGTAATCTGGTAAGCCAATTTTCCTTTTGTCATACCTGTTCTGACGTTCGCTTTGTTAGTAATTTTCACGCTGAGTTTGCCCTGATTTTGAGTTCTTCCGTGGAGGCCTTGTTCACTATAAGGGGGATTTGTTGATCCTATGTTTGTATATTCTCCTCCAGGAGAAGCTAAAAATAGTATACATCAATAGGATTGGATGTTTTGACACTTTTGAAATTATGCATGCTGTAAGAGCATACCTACAGACTAATACAATGAAAGAAAATTTCAGAAATAGCATCAATGGATGGGTATAAGGTTCCGATCACCATTTGAATATCCTCTTTCCTAGAGGGTAAAATTGCGATGTCTGTTTATAATGGACTACACAAGATTGTATTGTCAATCAAGTGCGGTTTTTATTTTCTGACTTATTGTTTTACTGTTATCAAATGTCTCTAGACTCAATGAAAATTGATGAAAAATGTGCCAAGAATTGTGAAAAGTTTAGATGTGAAATAACTAGCTATAATTGGGGTTCTGGGTTTGTCTGGTAAACGTTGTCATATACCTCTGGTTTTGGTTGCTAGAAAAACTAGCTCACGACTAGCGAGCCCATGTCGAGAAAGTCAAATCAACCATGTACTAGGTCAAGAGCCAAGTTTAGCACGGAATGATTATAATAAGCTAGTAACAGATCTAGGATACAACTTTTTATTTCATATAGATTCTGTAATATAAATATACATAAAATTATTCACATGACAAGAAAGACACGAATGAAAGAGTACACAGCTAGCATGATCCTTGGACTTGAGGCAGAGGTTAATATTTTATCATGACAAATTAGGAATCAAACATTTGGTATAAAATTACATATGGTAGGACAACTTTACCTTCAATATTAGTGTCAGCAATAGTTGCATATTCTGGTTCTCCGAACGGTGTTTCGCCATTCCGAGTTTCAACATTGGAATTTTCGTTTTTAGTGGATCTTTTAAAATAACATTTTACTAATATTCATTTTTGAGTCGGTTGTTCAAAATAAAGTTTGTCGAGTTAGATGTTTAATTAATGTCTTTAACCGAGTTGTTTCATGTTGTACTTCAGTCTACTGCTAAGGTCTTTTTCGATGTATCGTTAACTTTTATACAAATTACAGGCAAGCATAATATCAATATATTTTTTTGTCAATTTGACCTAGTTGTTATATTGCAATCAGGACTTATACTTGCCCCATCGGTTTTTATGAAAAATGTTCAATATTTTAGTTGTCTTATATTGAAATTCACACTATTTAACTATTCAAAACTAATCGCATCACTTTGTGACAATTGACTTACCGTTTTTTACGGACCAAATACACAACTAACAAAACAACAGTGGTTGAGATTACTGCTCCTCCTATTGCAATATAAACAAGTGGTGTTGTTTCTGAAAAGAATAAGTCATTGCACTACGCACTGATTTAAAATACTATCAAAATATCATATTGTAGAATATTATTTCCATTTTTTAGTCTTTATTATCTTATTATATTTAAAGCAATCAGCAAGAACAATTTCTTCAATATTCAGTGTGAATACACATATAATAACGTTGGATCAGAAGTGGATGGGGTCTATTGTTATTATCGCAAAATTGTATGTAATCAAAATAAAGACAAAAAACTCCATTGTCATGCACCCATAACAAGCCAGCAATATTCAAAATATTACTCCTAACGATAGCTTACCGGATACAGAGGTTGTGGAGGTTGACATGGAATCTTGTGTTGTAACTGCGTAATGAAAATACGTGGAGTTATACTAAATGTGTAATCGAAAGGCCGTGAAATTTGGTTTATCAAGATGTTGTGAATTTCCCCAAACGAAATATTCATAATCTTTATTTTTTTTTATATTTGATTACTGCTTGACATTCACTAGACATATTTTTACAACAAAATATTATGCAAAACTATTAACATTAAAGTGGATTTTATCAAATAAACTAAATCAAATAAATTATAAACGATTTCAGGAACTCGTTAATTTTCGGTTAAAATTGTACTCATTGAAATAACAATTCTATCGAATAAATTTCTGGTTCAAATTCTACATTTTAAAAAATGTTGTATATTTATTTACAAGTTGTTATTTTGGAGAGAGATGTGGTTATAAGTTTTGATGTAAGTTCTGTTGTAGTTGCTGGACTGGATGCTGTTGTTGTTGGGCATTCCGTTGGAATTGAACAATTTTGGATCTAGAGAGAAATCAAAAATGCAATATAATTCGAAAAATGTTTGTTTCATTAGCATTCACATGCTTAGTCTGACCTCAAAGACTCCAAGATCTAAAACAAAAACAGAAGTAGGTACTGTTGAGATAATATTTACTAATCGCTAACATATTTTAAAATCTATTTTGTGTACATTTATATCAACTATATCTGCAGTGGAGCAGTTGTTTGGTCCTTCTCGCTCAGAGTCTATACATGTCCGTGTACGTTGCTGAAGACCGCTGCAGTTGCACGATGAAAATCTACTCCACTCATTCCAATATAGACCTAGTGATTATGAGAGTGAAAATATATTAAAAAACAGCTACTCGGTTTCAGTAAAATTCCTTCATTTATATAATGTGATATATATACCTATGCCTCTTTGGCATACAAATCCGTGTCGTGTTTGGCATTTTCTATCGAACCACGGTAAATTGGCATAAAAAACATGTATCCATCCCATAATTACACATGTCTCATTGACGTTATTTGGCTCAGAGCCAGAATTAGGCCAATTGCTGTATGTTAATGCTGATCCATCATCCCAGGTGAAAGTATTGTTCCCGAACATATCACGTAAACCGATAAAAAAACCATATGGTGATCCTGAAACAGAGACGGTATTCATTTGTTTCCGAGTGTCAATTTTCGCCGTACTTTTGATTTGGGATGAGAAGTTTCCACACCAATAAGTTTGTGGGCACTTATTGATGATATTGCATGTGCATAAATTAACCGGGCTTATTCGTTGCCCTGTATTCCCTAGAACCCTCCCATCTTATAAGTCAATTTACTCTTTGTGCACGTTTATATGAAATGTTTGGCACAATTGCATGTGTATATATGCATGTTCTAGAATCTAAATTCTAAACAGTGTGTGTCATATTGCACTACCGATCTTTTTCGTTTATCACATGCAAACTCTGACCTAATCGGAATTGATATATATAAGCGATCAAACGACTAACCTGAACCATCCGTGACCAATGTCTGTATAAATTCTTGGATATGTTTTGATTTTACTAGAGCTAATCGTCCATATCGTTCACTGCAATATTCCGAGGATTTATCATATGAGTTCCATATACCAGCCTTCGAAACATAGTATTCATGGCTTCCACTTGCATTCCAAGTTCCCCTTTCAACTGAATCATAAAAATAATTTTAAGCCCAACTCCGAAGAATACTTGCAAATAATGCGCAGATACAAGATTACTGTTCTTTGTGATATATACCTGAAGGTGATGGCTGCAGCAAGAAAATTATAATCCAAACTATCATCTCATATGTAAGTTCATCAATGCGAAATAAGACAACAAATAATAGTTGATATATTGCATAAACTGTTTAATTGTTTTCTTGATATTTGATCAGATTTATATCAGCTGTAAATACTAGTCCAAAAACGTATGAGACCTAGAACACAAAATGAAATTGAAAACTATTATTTTCAATATCAAAACCATGGCAAAATTCTTAAACTTGCTTTATCGTTTGGTAATAATGTAAAAAAGAAATATTTTGTGGACTTTTGGCTTGTTCAATGTAAATCGTGACGGAGGTATTGGCAAGCAGTCCAAATTTATTATTATTATTTTCAACCTTCTTAATAATGAATATATCGTAATACATTGGTAAACAAATGGCTAATTATCATATTGAGATACAAGCTACAGAAATAGTATCAAAGATGTCACCCCTAATTTTACAATCTCTTAGGTCAACGTCTGGCTTCTGGGAGTGACGTCTTTTTATCTCGTAAACATTTATTTGTAATGGTGGTGCAACAAAACGATGATAAACTTTTTTTCATTAAGATGGAGCACCACCATATTATTAATTTAAAGCGAGAAACACATGAGCAGGAAATTGATATTTTGTTGAATGAGCAGAGTGACTCAGAAATAGAATAGGAATGCCAGAATAATACTGAATTGTCATAGTTAAACGATACTTCGAATTTTAAAGTTAGCAAATGATGTCGTTTTGTATGTTTGTCTGTACGGAGGCCTATGAAGTAGACACTAAACCAAAATGGGGTGAGGTGGAGCAGGCATAAATTTCTATCGGATGGAACAGAAATGTATATAATCGACAATTGTTGTGGCCACGCCCATAGTGGAAACAACGGTGACAATGATTTTCAGAGCAAGCCAAATTTTATCACCGAACAGAAAAAAGAGCACATCACAAATGAAGCAATGTTTATCGGATAATTGCATTGATACGATGCATCAAATCAGCTCTTGATCACGTAAGCTGACTAATTCGAAACTTAAAATTTTTTTTTGTGTGTATTTAATGTATCACTCTCAAAATTGTCCACAATTAGTTGATCTTATAGGCCATGTTTCAACAAACTGACATCTCTCTTAACAGTTGAAGAGCATATAATTTGTAGTTGTCTACTAGGTCCGATGTCTCGTGTTTTTCAAAAGTATATCTGACTGATCTCAATTGTTCACGGCGCCTTATTAAAAAACCAATATGTCGCATATTACAATATGGAAGCCAACCATCTTCAAAAATTACTTTATGAAATAAAAAAGTTAAACGAATTACGAAATCGAGTAAATTTAGTAATACTGCTATGCCACCTTTCCTCTTCACTGCGAGATGAAAACGAATACTAGCTGCAGTTCATCATCATTATTTGTTTCACCACGCATATTATGGTTATGTATCGTGTCATCAAGATCTAGTTTCTGAATATATTTGCGCGTGGGATATATTCATAACACGAATGATGTATTATATCAATGGCAAGTAGGAAACACTTTATTTGAGCCCACAAAGGATCAGAGTTAAGTTTATTTAAAAATAATGAAAATTCGATTTGCACATACACAGATAGTATAGAATAGATGCATCAGCATGAAAAAAGTTAGCATGGACTATCTTCTCTGGAAGCATTCAAAACTTATATGTAAATAATATTTACCAAAAGGTATATGAACATTTAAATATTTTTGTAAACGAAGCTGTGATATGGAGTAAAATTGTTGTTTTCCATGTTGTTCTGTTTTATTCAAGAGTCATGCTGCACTCTAACACAAATGTATTTGTGTAAGGTTCGCCTGACCATTATTCCGACTATGACAAGAAAAGCGATAGCATGTACATATATATATTGGTTACCAAATAATAACTTTGTGTCTAACTGAGAAAAAAAAAGTGGGAAGCCAAGAACAACAGGGAAGTCAGGTCTGGTTGTTGAATAATGAATATCCTGTCCTTGGTCAGTTTCCCCAAAACCACGACAACAGCGTTCGCGGAGTCCATGCCGGGGTAAAGGATTTATATAAATTTCAGTCGGTTTCATTTAAGAGTGATTTTGTTTGAATTGTTGAATTTGTAGATGCGTTCCTTTCATAATACGCATCCACTTACACAGTCAGTTATTCAAACTTGTATTCATTCAACATTATTACGCAACAAGACGGCGTTGCAGGCTGAACAATGGACGGTATCCACCTATCTAGCGCCTCCGCTATACCCTTATACAGTATGTCTGTCGATCTCATCCCGGACTCCTACACAGTGGCGTAACTACCCATTGGATCTTGTGGCTAAATCCAAGGGCGGCCCGTTGCTGAAGGGCGGCAAAATGTGGAAAAACGTTATAAACGAAGCGGAAACACGTTTTAAATGAACCAAGGCAGTCACATTAAACGACCTAATTTACCACTGAAGCAAAAAAATAAATTACACAAGATATACGTCTAAACCAGATGTTTTATGGCTCGTGGTCCCTTCCAGCGCCTATTTGCACTCGCGGTCTCCGCGTTCGCCATTCCAAAAAACGAAACGTGTTGAATTGTATTATGTGTTTACGACCTATTATGAAATGCAAAAGCAAACCACAGATAAGAAAGTAAACGCTCTCCAGTACACAATCAAAGGGAATCTTGTGCTTAGGCCTGTCTGACAAGGTTTCTCGTATTAGGCGCAGGCTTTTTTATAGCTAGACGAATGCCAATGTCAACATCAAGACGGTTAATAAATTTTGTTTTTTCCTGTTCCTGTCAAATCTAACACGCTTGGCAGCAAAGAAACCGATGCCAACGTCTTTCACCGGGGGTGATTTTTGGCGCGGTATTTTGGCGTTCAGATGGACGTAATGATTTATTGCTAATTACATACGAGCAATGCCAGCATTAATCACATTCTCTGACATCTCAATTTACTTTGGTAAAGTCAACGGAACTGTTATTGTTGTTGTTAGGTCATCTGTCTGTGCTTGAAGGCCCGGGAACGCAGCTATTCATGTGTTCAGCCAAAACGGAACTGTAGTTCCATTTTCGTAATTGCGTCTATAATACGCTACCGAAGGTTATTGTGGCGTACCAAAATTGATATCACCACTCAGGTTCTTTCTGCCAGCTTCTTGGACACTGAAGTTGCAATAGATGTCGATCACAAAATAATCTTCTTGCGGTTCCAACCACAGCAGAGTAACTAAGTTAACTAACTAGATTAATTATACACCTGTAAGAACTTAATACAACCAAATACTCCAATAAGAAATACAATAAACAAATAAAAACCCAGTACAAATACCGTAGGATACATACGTAACACAAGATACGGAATTGGTCTATGACGTCACAGTCATGAACTATATACTTATAATGGGATATGAAAAACCGGGTAAAACATACCTAGATATACATAAGAATAACTAGTATGACACTAAAGATACAACACAAATCCTATCTTACCGACAAACACGTAATATACATGGAAATACGCATAGAAATATGGAAATCACACAGGAAATAAACTGCGAAAATAGACTAGTTACGGAAGTGTTAAATACAAGCTAACTAGTGAACAGAGCTATGCCAAACTGGAGAAATAGTAAACCTGCACTACTAATATCATTTTACAACAAAAATTACATAGATTTACGGCATTAAAACACTATAATAATAACCTAATATACAGAGGAATATCTACACTGCCGGCAGTCTGACAAACCAGCTACAAGAGAAAGTTACACAGTTGTTCACTAGTGACTCAAGTGGTAAGAATAAATATGGGCGAACAGAATAAAACAGAGTTATAGACGTGGTCGTCTCATTACTCCCCCCTTTTTCAGATGGGAAATTACAAAGAAATTTTCCATCTTCAAAATTGAAAAACCATAAAAATGTGAAGAAACTGCAAAGAACTGTACACTCAAATGAAATGTATATCTAAAATCAAAACAATCAATTGTTAAAAGCACTATCACAATCAAATCAAATGTAATCATCCAAATATCTAGGCCTTCGCCTAGTACGTTGGCCATTATCAGAGTTCGCATCAACTGTAACTTCTTCTGGTACAGTGTCTGGCCTTGAAGAGAAAGGTAATTCATCAAAAATATCATGAGCAGCCTGCTCATTATTTTCCATAATAGGTTCCACATCAGGTAAAATGTCAAATCCGGTTAAGTCAATGTCGTTGTCTTCTTCATCTTCATGAAGGTAAGGTCTCAGTTTGTCAACATGCACGATTCGAGAACGTGTTCCCGAATTCTTCTGAATCCTATACAAGTGATTAGGTAAACAGTCCACAATTCGATAAGGCCCAATCCAAGGAATACTCAGCTTGCGATGCTTTGGTGGATAATAATACCACACCAATTCATCTCTCTGGAAAGTAAGTGGTTTTACACCCAGATCAAAATTTCGCTTTTGTCTGGTTGCAGCAGCATTTAGATGTTGCCTAGCATGAAGAAAAGCTTTTTTCGTTGCACAGGAAAACCATTCGACAAACTCAGTGTAACAAGGATGAGTTGATGACTCTGGTTTGCCAAACATAACATCAACAGGTATCTCGATTTCTCGTCCAAGCATTAACTTGTTCGGTGAATATCCTGTACTATCATGTACAGTGGAGCGATATGCCATACAAAGATATGGGAGATGGTCGTCCCAATCATTTCGATTCTCATTTACAAAAGCTTTCAACATCTGCTGTATGGTCCTGTTGAAACGTTCAACTTGTCCATCTGAACGAGGATGATATGGAGTTGTTCGAGTCTTTTGAATCCCGTACAATTGACACATTTCTGAAAATAATTTTGATTCAAAGTCTCTTCCTTGATCTGAGTGGAGAATTCTTGGTACCCCAAATCTCGAAAAGAATTGAGTAACCAATGCATCAGCAGTGGTGTCAGCTCGCTGATTTGGTAAAGCAAAACATTCCACCCATTTAGAGAAATAGTCCGACAAAACCAAAATGTGTTCATTCCCATTTTCAGTTACAGGCAATGGTCCAAGAAAATCAATGGCAATCCTTTCCATAGGAGCTTCAGATATAAGTTGTTTCAAATCTCCCTGTCTTCTTCCGTAAAGCATCTTTGTTGAAGCACAAGACTTGCAAAATTTGCACCATTTCAGAATGTCCCTTTTGAAACCAGGCCAATAAAATCTGCGCCTTATACTCTTGAAAGTTCGATTAGCACCAAGATGACCTGCAGTGCGCAAAGAATGTAGCTTATGGAACAAATCCTGCCTCAAATTTGATGGAACAATCAATTGGATATGCGATTCCTCCGATTTACAATCAGGAATCCAACGACGATAGAGAAGTCCATTATCTACAAAAATCAAATCCCATTGTGACATCAAACGTTTGGTCACTGTTGATTCAGGCATGTATTCTTGAATGTCAGGTTTCTGAGCAGTAAGTTGTTTCCATTTCAAAACAGCAGAAATATCTGGATCTTCACTTTGCCAAGATTTAATTTGTTCATCTGTGTAGGTATCTAGCCAATTACAATCGGAACAGTCTGACGATGATTGACCGGGCCGTTTTGATATTGCACTTACAATAACATTGCTCACAGCCACATCACCATTGGTACCACAATCAGAACAATCTTCTCGTTTGCATTTGCGAACTTGGCGTGACAATCCATCAGCATTGCCATGTTTCACGCCCGGTCTGTGTTCAATCTTAAAGTCATAAGCACCAAGTGTTAATATCCATCTTGCTAACATTCCTTGAGGTTCACGAAAATTGATCAACCATTTCAGAGCAGCATGATCTGTGCGAATTCTGAACGGTCTCCCGAGAAGAAAATGACTGCAATGACGAACAGCCCACACCACAGCTAATAGTTCCCGGTGTGTAGCACAGTATCTACGTTGAGACTTGGACATAGTCTTACTGGCATAAGAAAGTACACGTTCATTGTCGTCCTGAACTTGAGATAACACTGCACCAATCCCAAAACCACTGGCATCAGTATCCAATACAAATTCGCCGATTGTCCTCGGAAAGCTAAGAATTGGGGCAGATGTCAGACAATGCTTCAAAGTTTCAAAAGCCTCTTGACATTCAGTACTCCATACAAAGGAAATATTCTTCCTGGTCAATCGAATAAGAGGTCCAGCAATTGTTGAATAATCTTGAACAAACTTCCGGTAGTAGTTCGCTGTGCCTAGAAAACTACGAATATCGCTGACAGAATTTGGCGTTTTCCATTCTTTAATAGCCGCAACATTTCCAGGGTCGCAACAGACACCGTCAGATGAAATAAGATAACCAAGATAAGAGGTGCTCCGACGGAAAAGTTTACATTTCGAGGGCTTCAAGCGTAAACCGGCACGGCGAAGTCTTATAAAAACTTCCCGAAGATTTGAGAGTGCCATTGAGAAATCACTACCATGAGCCAAAACATCATCAAGGAAATTGAAACACCCGTTCCACAGGAGATCACCAAGGATATTGTCCATCATCCGTTCGAATGTTGCGGGAGCATTCGCCAAACCGAAAGGCATCACTACAAAGTGAAAATGACCACGGCCTGGGATGCTGAATGCTGTCTTTTCACGGTCTGCAGGATCAACCTCCACTTGCCAATATCCGCTAGCGAGATCAAGAGTTGAGAACCATTGTGCTCCGTTTAAGGACTCAATGATATCCTCAATACGCGGCAAGGGATATGCGTCCTTGTATGTGACGTCATTGAGCAATCTAAAATCCACGCAAAATCTGGTAGAACCATCCTTTTTGGGAACTAGGACATTGGGAGAAGAATATGGGGAATCGCTGGGTTCTATGACACCCTGAGCCAGCATATTATCAACAGCTTCTTCGGCTATCTTCCTACGCGCCCACCCCATTCGACGAGGAGCCTGCCGAATCGGCTGTGGTGTGGTTGTGATGATCCTATGCTTTGCTGCTGAAGTACGGCCAAGTTCACCATCTGGCCCTACAAATACATCATGGAATTCACAAATCAAGTTGACCAACTGCTCACGTTGACTCGGGGTTAGATCCTCAACGGAATTGACCATGTCATGTAGATGTTCTGGTAATTCAGAAGCTATAACCCGATTATCGGATTCGTCAACTTGAATTTGTGCTACAAGTTGAGGATGTGCAATACCAAGCAAAGATCCAGCCCTGATCTTAAGTTGTCTGCCTTTTTGGTTCACCGCTAGAACAGGAACAGTGGACTTTCCTGGATCCACTACAGAAGAAATCAGCTGAACGCCATCAGCAAGGAAAGAAGAATTCAGCGGTTCAACAAGAGCAGCAACGTCAGACAAATTGCTTTTCGTCCAAGGACGACTAAGTTGTGCAGGGATAACAACCTTAGAATATGGCGGTATAGTAATATCTTCTCGAACCGTTACACGACAACACGGTACAGACTTTTCAGTAAACAGTTTGATTTCATGACCCTCTATCATCATGTGTCCAGATGATAAGTAAAGAACGCAATCATGTTCTCGGAGATAGTCCATGCCCAAAATACCATTAGACATACCTAGGTTGGCAACAACAACCGTGCGTCGCGATGCAAAAGAATCAATAGACAAATCAACTTCCAATGTACCCAGTGGTGATAAATCATGTCCTCCCACTGCAACAAGAGATTCTTCGAGCGGTGCTAAATGTGCTTCTTTCCCACCTATAGCCTCAAAGATGGAAATGTCGATCAGAGTAGTCATAGCACCACTATCTACAAGAAAATTGAACGGTTGATTGTTTACAAGTACCTTCGCATGCCAACTATTGTCATATTGCAAGGAACAAATATTCAGGTCTATATTCTGGTTCGTTGGTCCGTCATCAAGTAATAATTCAGCGGACACTGAGGACCTCAAGCCCGCTGAGTGTCGTTTAAATTTGCGGTCGAAGAGGAAGCAGCTGTTGCAGGATCAGCGGGATTCTGAAGATGTGGACAATCCCGTTTAAGATGACCAGTCTGCTTGCAATTAAAACATGCCTTGCAATCCCTGCCCCAATGACCATGTTTACCACATCGAGGACACGGGTTGCGTGGTACACCATCAAAATTGCGATTGTTGTTAGCGCGTGGCTTAACATATCCTATGATCTCATCCAGTTTTGCTACAAGTCGCTCAAAACTGCTCTCGAGAAACTGAAAAAGGTCGGTTTGCTGATTAGCTGCATCACCAGTGTTACTCTGTTTCACTGCGGCAATGCGAGGTTTAGGCATGTCTCTTCTCTCAGAGTGGTTAGTATCAACAGAGTAATACAGCGTTGCAAGAGACAGTGCACTTTCAAAAGTATCAGGCTGTTGCATGGTAACATGTTTGATCATGCTTTCATCGGTTAAACCCGCGAGAAACTGCGATTTCAAAATATCATCTTGACCAGCAATATCAAGATTTGGGTAAGCAAGAATAACAAGCTCTTTCAATTTGTTACCATAATCCCGTGGCGCTTCATTTGGCTTAATCCTACGACAATGAAATGTAGTACGATATGAGCTCGCATTTCCGGCAGGTTTGAAATAATGATTAAAATGAGCCACAATATCACGATAGCTAGTACGTTTCATTTCTGGTAAATCTTTCAACACATTTAGAGCTTGACCTGTCATGCAAGTAGCCAATTCTAATCCTGCAGTGTCGTCATCCCACTGATTATAACTGGTAACCAATTCAAAATGGCATAAATAACTGGGCCATGTCATGACAGTGGATCCATCGAAATACATTGGCTTTTTGGCATTTCTTGCCATCATCGTAGCATTAGCTGTGCTATTGAGAACACTACGGCTGACATTGGCATTCGAGACACTACTAGCGCTCACTGGAGGAGCTGATTGTGTAGCCACTGTAATCATTTTCGGCCTAGTACTAAGTTGCCTTCTGACATTTGTGCCCTCATTACCATTATCATTCAAAAAAGGAATTGTAGGTGCAAGGTTACTCACATGACCATTCTCCAAAAATTTCACCTCTAATGTCTGTGAGAACGCGTTCCGCTTCCCTTCTGGCTGTCCATCTTCTGATCCAAAATCAGAAATTTCATCATGCTTGAGAACAGGCGCTGCTTTTGGAACAACCGTTGCGGGTGTTGAAGTGATCAAGCTGACATCTGGGACATGTGACATGGGCTGCGTTTCTTCAGAATCAGCAACTTTTCCTGTTTTAACCACGCCAGAAATATCTTGCAGCATGTTGTAAACATGTTCAAAAGATGAGCCAATTTTCGCATTCTGGAGTTCAACTGATTCTAGTTGACTTCCAATCTGTTGCACACGACTGTCTATCAGTTGCAAACGACTGTCAGTCTCCTCTTGCTTTTCCAACATTTCCTCTTGTTTTTCTTCTGATTCCTTCAGTTTTGCTTTTAATATCTGTATTTGCAGATGCAAAAGTTCATTCTCCTTTGCTTCCTTTGGTGCCGGTACAATCTTTCTTCTCTTAACCATTTTTCCAAGATATCAGGCAACCGCAATTAAAAAAAATTCGGCAACCTCAAATGTCCAATATTGTCCAAATATTATCCGTCACAGACAAGCCTACTTAATCGGCTTAGTCTTAATACTCCTTGTGTCGAATAATATATCCTGGCGTGTGCTCGCCAAAAATTCGTATATGTGGCGTACCAAAATTGATATCACCACTCAGGTTCTTTCTGCCAGCTTCTTGGACACTGAAGTTGCAATAGATGTCGATCACAAAATAATCTTCTTGCGGTTCCAACCACAGCAGAGTAACTAACTAGATTAATTATACACCTGTAAGAACTTAATACAACCAAATACTCCAATAAGAAATACAATAAACAAATAAAAACCCAGTACAAATACCGTAGGATACATACGTAACACAAGATACGGAATTGGTCTATGACGTCACAGTCATGAACTATATACTTATAATGGGATATGAAAAACCGGGTAAAACATACCTAGATATACATAAGAATAACTAGTATGACACTAAAGATACAACACAAATCCTATCTTACCGACAAACACGTAATATACATGGAAATACGCATAGAAATATGGAAATCACACAGGAAATAAACTGCGAAAATAGACTAGTTACGGAAGTGTTAAATACAAGCTAACTAGTGAACAGAGCTATGCCAAACTGGAGAAATAGTAAACCTGCACTACTAATATCATTTTACAACAAAAATTACATAGATTTACGGCATTAAAACACTATAATAATAACCTAATATACAGAGGAATATCTACACTGCCGGCAGTCTGACAAACCAGCTACAAGAGAAAGTTACACAGTAGTTCACTAGTGACTCAAGTGGTAAGAATAAATATGGGCGAACAGAATAAAACAGAGTTATAGACGTGGTCGTCTCATTATCTTGCAGTCGGGTGGAACGGCCATTTGTAGGTGAGACCAGACGGCTTACCGGCGAACTATTTTCATTGGTAGATTTTAAATTCCATTATGATCAAATAATTCACGCTCAAGAAAGTGAATACACCCTGTGATCGCGAATAATCCTATTCAGGTAATGAAACTGCCGTGGAAAGTATGCAAACGAAGTCGCTTCATAATAAATTATTAATCTTGTGTCGTGGCCCCCCTCGAGCTGCTTCGTGCCCCCGTAGGGAGCACCCGGATGAGAACCACTGGACGTCCTGCAGTGGTTTGCAAACATCGTTTATATAAATCAACACCTTATTTATTCATGAGTCTCAAGCTTTATCTAACTGTTGCCGTTTCTTTCACAAGCTGCGAATAAAGAAGTCAAAACCTAAGTTGATAAAATTTTACTCGAGATCGATTATGAGAGAACAGCAAAGGCTGTCTGTGCCAGCAATGCTGCCCATTGAAAGTGATTTAGTCGAAACATTATCCGTTGACGATATAATTTCTGAATTTGCTTCAATTAAAACTAGACATTGAATTTGAAACTTTCGATAAAATTTAATATTTAATGCTTTAATTCTTCTGTTGTGTGGAATTTTATTCAGCTTTTACGACGGTATTGAGGAGGCGGCATTTCGCGAAAAGATCCAGGGGCGCCACATTGCGTTGTTACGCCACTGCTCCTACATGTCAATTTTATTTCTTCATGTGTATACTAATGTTTTCCCCGCTCACGCTGCTATCAACAACACAGTCCAGCTCTCATGAACTGCTACACCTTGACCTCAAAATTAGACAGGAAGTTGATCTATGGATAGTTTTGTTAATATGTTGTTGTTCTTTGTCATAGAATTTTATCGTTATGAAAAAGAATCGCTTTTCTCTTCGAATACTGGACCAATTGTTTTAAAATTTTGGTCCGCAATCTTGGTTCACATGCTACGGGAGTACACAAAATTGCATATTGCGCTAGCGTACCACAGTCAGCTTGTTACTGAGACTGACTTCGTTGAGCCATGCGTATCGTCGGCAACCTTGCGTGCGTGGTAATACTGGAGATGACTCGTTCGAAAGAGTGTTTTCTTCTCCGAAAGTTTGTTGGAATCTCAATTTTCGACTTAGTTGACGAGAAAATGGCGATACGTTTCGGGGAAAACGTAAATTTTCCAACGAACGGCTAGTTTTTTCGCTGCGCCCATGGAAACGAAACTTCAATCTGGACTTTCGATAAAACGCACATTACTAAGGTAACAGGATAACCCACGCGTGAAATCTCATATAAATCGATCCAGCCCGTTGGAGGCTACAGCTTCGAAAATCAGACAAACAAACGGATTGAACAACTGAGAATAAGGGTCTCCTAGAGCGGAGATCCAAAAACGTGTACTCGCTTGGTTCAAAGTCATAGACCAGAAAATGATAAAAATAAATATAAACTTGATTTGACAAACTGAGTCCGGTATTGTTGTTTTGGGCTGTGGAGTCTTCTGTGGGGAAAATCAGAAAGGGTTAGTTGAACAAATTAGACTCATTGTTTTCATATTGTTTGATGCCTAATGAATTCATATGTTGTCACTGTGAATTCTGCAACTACACATCGACTAGGCATTCGAATATAATATATATGGATATATAATATATATATATAGGCTGATTCCAATATACTTTATAGTCTATAATCTATATACAATGTTACAAAAGGTCTGATTGCAGTATCAGAGGAGCGGACATAGAGCCGCCCACATTGAGTATATATTCTATATAGATTAGCGTTTCCCAAACTTCTTCGGCCACGGAACACTTACACTTATTATCTCGCCTCGCGGAACAGCAAAAAATGAAAGGGTAAAATTGATAATGAAAAACGGTGTAATGGAGCGGTATCCAATGGGTTCATCGTGGCGAGTTGCCAAATGCGCAACATAATACCAAAACGATCCATAGGTCCAATCCGTGTCCAAAAAGAACAAGGAGCGCACTAGATGCCTCAAACCTGATAAAAATTACGCCCACGAGTTCACAATACTACGTCATCAGCGGACCATACTAATTTGTGATCGATTTACGCAGGGATGACTTTTGAAAATTCGAGTCTCACAAATAAATTCCACTTTATATAAGCGGTGAATGACAAAACTTTTAAAAAAGTTTTGATTAACAAATTACATAGAATATAATTCACCACAAGGGTTTTTCGTGACATCCCATCTTCAAAGCCGCGCATTTGACACCAACAGGTGACCATTTCTTGTTTCTATGATAAACGGGCCAATCATGGTTGGTTAAAGTGTGTTCATTGAAATTCCTATTCCCCCAATTCTAATCTACGTGAACCCTTCGATGTTAAAGCTTACTGCAGCAGTTTATACCCAATGTGGATATTCATGATGATGATTTCTATAGCTATACAAATAAGCATAAAGTCTGGTACATATCCGTTAGCATTATCACACAGATAATATATTTAAAACGTTAAATCTATCTTTTGTACTATTGATAATAACATAATACTGAGCCTCTCGTCACCACCTTGTGCGAGAGCTCTTTTAATGCACGTCAGAACAATTCGCATATCCGCATTAAGGAGCTACAGACCTATTATAACATGGTTACAACAACTCGTATTTCAGCTCGAGTCATCAATATTCGTGACCGCATGTACACTGCGGGGGAAACGCGTACGTTTCATTCCTGAGCACGAGCAGTCATATATATTCAGTATTCAGCTGGACCTTGCACGGTGAACCTAATTACATATACACACATCTATAAATTGAGGCATGTTAACTATTTCAAGTTGTTCATTTCATCAGTTTCCTTTAACGTAAATTTTGTTCAGTTACGTATTCACAAATATAAAATTCAAGTTGTTACCCATTTATTATTAAATTCCCTTTACTTCGCAAGGCTGTATGTGTGTACTTGTGACCATTTTGGATTCCGAATGAGGAGACAAATGTCGCAGTCCATCACTTTTGATATGCCAATAATTTTAATGAAGCTACGCAAGAATAAACCTAAAATAAAACATTTTAAATAACATTTGAAACTAAATACACCTCTAACTAGTATTACCGACTGATCTACATTTTCAAGTACAATAAATTCAATAATAAACCTAATGTATGTCAGTCCAAACGGTGGCAGAAATCGGGTATGTGCCGCGCTGCCATGATATTTTCTTGCCAAAATGAGAATTTTTTTTTTCGTCGCGCTTTTTATTGGACGCTAAATCTTGTTATGTATAATGTTCGATGATGAAAATATACGTTTTTGAAAAGAATGTTTGCAAGCATAAATGTCTACACGCCATACGACAGTTCACCATTTTTGTCTTTCTAGCGGCAAAATAATTTATTACCACTGATCTGCATGTGCATACTCTTGCGAAGAACCTGATGGCCTGACCGATTCAAAACTCGTCGCGTCTGTTTCTTTTTGAAACGTCAGACGTTCTCCCACTCGTCCAAGCCACAAAACAGAACGTCATATCGGAGAGAAGAGGGCCTGGACTGCATAAACCGTTGTATTCAAGGCACGAACCAGATGGCCGAGACAGCTGTGCGCGATTCGCGTGAAGTACCAGGCTTCGTCGTTGCGAGATGCTAAATCGTATTTCAAAAGATAAACGACTCGAGGGAAAAAGGGAGCGAGCGAATATGTCTGGGACACTGGTTGACTGTACCATTTTAGAGTGCGCTCTGAGGCGTCGCGTGTATCCGGTGACACGTAGATGGCCTTTGGCAACAAAATAGTTGCCTTGTCAGACAGAAGCACGGTAAAAACCTTTGAAAGAAATGTTATTGGGCAGGCATGGCAGAGTTAAAATCGAGGCGGTATTTTGAAAATACGTCGGTGAACTTTGTGTATAATTGATCAGGCAAAAATGGATAAACATTGAATATAACTGTGAGGCTCTGGGACACACATTGTAAATAAGTAATCAGCACTAGAAGTATTGTTTATCGGATGGGACAGATAAAGCTTGTCTGGTTTGCTTTTGAATCTGCCCCTAAGCGAAACTGGCGAAAGCGGAAATTTTCTGGCGCAACGGCGGGATTTTCATAACGTCACGAAGGCGGGTACGTGCTTTATGGTTTAACCACCCATAAGATAGTAATTTGTCTGGAATTTGTCAGACGGCTGGCTGGATAACTGTAGATGAATCATGATTTACCAAGGTTTTCAAGGGCCATATTCTGCGCCAGTACAACGGCAGAGATGTTGACATAATACAGAGTAGCATCGAGCAAATGTTGCTCTGGGGCGATGATTTAATGTATATTTCCCCAGACTTCTATGTGTCTATGTTTGTTGTTTCGTCTCCGTCATTGACCAGTGAGAAATTTAAACCTCGCAATAATCGAGTATCTATTTGCTTTTCGAAATAGCACAATTAAGTTTCGCGCGAAATATTCACAGGTGATAATTACTAATCGCGCCAGCGAATCGTAATTAATTTAATCGATCGACCTCATATCAGCACGAATGGCTCAAGCCGACCTAACGAGGGGTCGATATTCCAGTCGTAAACAAAGAAACAACCCCGCTGGGTATTTTTGCAATAGCGTGGTTTGTAGTTCGGCGTAGACAACGGCCGTCGAGTCCGTTACCGCATGATCGCTTCCGGGCCATTGAAAATCCTCTGATAACCTGTATTTAAAATTGGCCTTTTTATTTTTTCCTATACTCTCCGAATCGCTGAACTATTCTAGAAAAAGCCCAAAACGTTTATCGTAGGACGGGGCGGCGTTAGCCTTTATTTTTATTCCAGAAATTAGAAAAACCAACACATGAGCGGTCAATTTGCTATGGTTTCGACATTCACCACCACTTCCGAAATTAATCAGGTCATGTTTAAAATGTTCTTGCGATAGACGAGATGACGGCGAATTCGGTCGGGATATATTCCATTGCGCTTACCAACATATTTTGGTAGTCATATAATGACTATGCACACATTCGCCTGAATTTGGAACTCGTACAACACAGCAAGATGACACATGGCTAGTATTGATAACACGGCCAAGCAAATGAAATCAAATCGGGCACGGTTTCGGTGTAATCTTTGCTCAACAGTCCAGGCTTTCGGCTAGCACCACGAATGACTACATACGGCGTTCGAGACTGCGTCGATTATGAAGAATGGCTTGCACCTATTTTGTGTGTGTGTTGCGCACACATGCGCTGCCACTTATGCCAAGACACGGATGACGGTGCCCTGCCTGTTAGCCTAATCGCGCATCGTTACACTATGTACAATCTTACACCTTCCTGTCCCACATGTTCTGAATTCGCGTTGTGCGTCTCAGGCGTTTCGAGGTTATCCTGTTACAATATGCTGTTCTAAATCTTACTTTTTTGATTTTATATTTTGCCTCATGATAACCAGTATACACCTGCATATGGTATAATCTTAGAAATAAATAATATATATAACTTTTGGTATGCCACGTTTAAAGAATCCAAATCCTCGTCAAGTTACTGAAGGCGAAGACAACAGTGAGTATTTCATTTCTTCATCACAATATTCATAAAAATATTTAAATTGTGTACTGAAAAAGACTATGCATCGTATTACTAACCGCTACATAATTTGCGAAGTCACGTGATATATTGAAGTTGTCTCCGTGCAGGAATTATTGCGTAGACCTAAATCTACTGCAGTACTGGTTTTATTATAACTACAATTTTTTATGCGTATAGCACCGCAAAGATTAACCCATTCAGTCGCGCTTCACGTGAATGTCGGATAGTTTGCAGTAAATTATTAGAGTCTCATTCAAGCTTATATTTTTAGTTTGGCTAATTACTTTTGGGTCAGTTTCACACTGCTTGGTAATCAATAGCTTATCTTGAGGCGAGCCCAAAATTTGGTCGCAACTCACGACGTGTGGATTTACACAAAAAAAACAGTAAATTTCGCTTTTTGTTAATGCTCGTGATACCGCATGTCTCGTTTTGAACTTGTAAAAACAGGTTTGTTGCCCGCTGCTGTGGCTACGTTTGATTTAATTGCAACCTCAACGCTGCATTTTTTAGAAGTTATAGTCTATATTTTCCACGAGTAACTTGATTTGCGATATAATAATTAATATATTGTGCGCTGTCCATCTCTGTTAATAAGCCCAGGTATCGGAACGAAAATTATTTACGTGTAACATTCGCACAAAGACAGAAATCATGTGCTAGGCTTATGCATTTTGCTCCAATACCCTCGATGGGATTGAATTGGGTCGATATTTGAGCCACGATCGAATGTCCCATGTGTCTTTAGACGAAAGACGCAAAGTTCATAGACACGATATTGAAATTTGGTTATTGAACGGGCGACAACCGGCCATCACCGATATCTATCTACTAAACCAGGGGTGTGCAACCTGCGGCCCGAGGGCCAAATGTGACCCGCGGAGAAGTGCCAATTTTGAATGATGTGCGCCCCGCGAAACAAGTTTTTAATTTAATTCAATTTGGTACCTGCGAGTAATTCCAATCTTTTGCGTTGCGAAGCTATACCTATGTTTATATATGTCTATGACTTTACAATGCCTTAACAGCTAGCTTGTGCGAAACACGCATGTCATAAGATCAATAACCAATATTTTTTTGTGTCTTAATTAAACTACTAGGTAGCCTATATGAAGGTGCGACCCGCGGTTCCACCCAGATATTTTATCTGGCCCACCTGTATTAAAGGTTGCACAAACCTGTATTGAACCATTGTTACGCCACTATATTGAATTTGTTCCCCGCCGTTACCGACAATGATTCTAAACGTGTAATTTCTATCATAAATTAACAAAATTGTTATCGTATGAAATGATTCTACTGACAATCCTTTTTTGATCATTTGCTAATTCTGTATCAGATGCTATTGGAGATGTCGACGTAGATCATTCAGCCCGTCTAGCCGACTCGCCATCTTCAGATCCTCATGATATCGGCGAAACATCTGCCGCAGTTCAAGAAGCCACATTGTTTGAAAAATGCGAAAACCAGCAGACATCACAGATGGAAACTTTGTCACATGATTCACCTATAACAGCGACACCGACTGCAAGATTTTCCGCGTTTAACGAGAGTAATAAATTTGAGCCGGTGGACAATACATTCATCCCATTGGATAACGGCGTTGAACTCGACGGCCACAGCGACAAACAGCATGGAAATCAGAAATCGACCGACAAACCCAATTTAGAACCAATGCATTTGCCTACTTTCCGCCCATCCTTGCCTAAGCAATCAAGTCGCGCTAGTTTAGTTTATTCAATGCGAGCTTCCAAATCTACCTTGGGTAGATTTACTCCAAAAACGTCACCAATGGAAATCAAAAGACCGAAAAGTACGTCACCCGGAATGCTGAACCCCAAAGTGATGATATGGTATGCATTATAAATCAGTACACCAGAGAATGCAAAACTATTCCCTGCTAAATATTTTGTTTCAGGAAAAATATCATGTTGTAACAAAGTTCCACAGTAGGTTTAACTGAATTGGAAAGCCAATGCTATTCTATTCGTCTATAAATTTTATTACTTACTGTAGAAAGAATACTTATTTTGACCTCCATTTCCAAATATTTTTTTGTAAATTTCAGGATGAAAAACCGTTTCCAACTTAGACCAGGAGGCAGAATATCTGCATCTGATATTATATTATTGTACCAATCTGATACAAAAGACCTTCCAGATCCACCACCTGGACTACAGAATTATCAGGTAGCAGTTTGCGCTCTTTATAGTAATCGTTTGTGATAGTAAATGCATGCAACTACTAAACCTAATAGTTAACAGTAGAAGTCAACATTTAAATGATTATCTTCCCCAGTTATTTAAAACATCAAATTCATTGATGCATACAAATTATAGAAATATTCCTAGTGTATACAAATGGGGGGCAGATGACACTTGATTAAATAGTAATGAAAATGTATTTCAAACACTTTTAGTTGATTTTCATTTAATTTATACCATCTCATCATAGTTCACATACAATTCAGGTTGGTCAGCTTCTACGACGAGTGTTTCCAAATATATCTCGTGCAAAGATCACTGTCAACAGCAAGAGATTGTGGATTTATAGGCATCTTAATCTTCGTGAAAATCCACCAGCTGATCTGTTTGAGGAGCAAAAATTTTCATTGGACGTAGAAAGCCCAGGTATGTGCGTGAAACTGGTTGTGAGTCATTAATAAGAAACTATAATTCAAACCATTTAAAAGTTAAGTAATATGGGCAAGGAAAATCAACAAATTGAAAGTTGTCATTTGTAAATCTGTTTATCATTGATGTTTTTAAACCTCAATTTATTTTTGAAAATTATTTAAAAAGTGAGGATAAATAAAAATAATAAATTAAGATAGGTTATTAAAATATGTTATTTTGCTGCACTCGACCATAGGATTTTGCCTCTGTTTAGAAGTTAAATGTCATGTGAATTAAATAATTCGAAAAACATAACTCACTTATTTTCAAATCAAGTATATTGAATGAGTATTTGAATGTTTATCACTTAATATATTTGTTTACAGAAAATGGGATTTCTGGAGTGGATCTTTCAGTAGATGACAATTGCAGGTGAAGTCTTGTTTTTTTATTTATTTGTGTGAGAATTTTGAGATTCATCCGAAGTCATATTAAGTCAAATTAACGCTGCTGGTTTGTCTGTGTCTAAAATTTGAAACTGATAGGTTCAAAAACTGTGTGCTGCCAGTCTGCCACAATACATAGATTAGATACATACCTAATTTGTGGTATGTTGCCAAATATTTGAAGCATTTCTTAAAAAAGCATCAGCTGAGCGATTGAGTGTTCACCTTCACAATCCTGAACTGCAAATTAAACTCTTGAAACTGATCTATATATAGCTGACATGGGCAAACTACAGCCCGCTGGCCAAATCAGACTCGTTGGGTAATTCAATCTGGCCCACCTGATACTGCCAAAACCAAACTAAAATCCAAAGTGTCACGTTTCACAAAAAAAAATAGCCCAAGGAACTTGGTGAGATTGCGGTTAAATTCAATTTTGACACGAGGCTCATTGTTATCCACTTTTGCTTTTGGAACACTGTAAATATCGTTCATTTCGAACTTTTTACATCACACTTAGATGGCCCGCTAGCCTAGGTAGACAAAATGTTTGGGACATGATCAGAAAACCTTGCCCACTCCTGATATATAGCTTCGTATTGGCCTGTGGAAGCAACCTTGGTATAATATAATGGAATATAAAATAATTTACAGGGCTTCAGATTCTCCAATGTCAAATTATGAAGATTCAAACAGTCCCAGTCCTATAAGTATGGAGGAAGACAGTCAAGGTGTTGATGCAGAGAACAAACAGAAAAGCAACACCATTTTGCTTGAACTGTTGGGCAATGGAATCAAAACTGAAGCTGATTCACCCACATCTTTTGGAATAAAAGAACTTTTCAATGCAGATGAAAAGAAAGAACAATCATATTTAGAAATGGGCCACAGAAATATCGCCGATGATGGTTTGCAACCTAAAAAAAAGAGAGACAGTGAAGTTATGGAATGGTAAGTATAAGAATCTAAACAACCAAAGACATGTACTCTTGTCATCAAAAATGACCATATCTGTATTCAAGTCTAGATTCACAGATCGATTAAGATATGCTACTTACTATAACTATGGTGTGCAATATGTATGTAATGATATGTAGATAATATCCACATTTTTGATCCATAACATCTGTAAAATTTTATTCAATGTTGGCTTCCATGTGGCGAACCAATATTCTTTTTATATTACGAGAGCCTACATTGACCACATGGATTGCAATTGCATGAATTAATCTTATATTCATTTGCCACTCATTATACCAACTGAAAATATGTGGATTGCACAAATAATAAAATTTGGTTATAATATTCAACAGGTTGCAGGAAAATTATAAATTCAAACCAGGTTATTATGTGAAGAGCATGGATTTATTGAGGCAATATAATCATGGTAGAGATGAAATGGTCAAATACCTTAGTCAAGTTGGAAGAGTAATGAAGCATGTTTTTCCATCAGTTAGGCATCTAAGAAAGTAAGTAAAAAATTATGTGTATATTAATATTATTGTAAATGAATTGGATTTTCCATTTCGATGACTTTATTTGCCAAATTTAAACTGCTTATACATCACTGCTCATTTTATGCAGCCTTTTCTAAAAGTTTTCAAATTTCTTTGTGAGGTCTCCATTTCGTAATTTCATCTAAGTATTTCGTTAAAACAAGTATGTTTGTATTTTCAAGGTCATTTAAAGGTGGAAAACGTGAATGGGTTTATTTGAATATAAAGCCAATTGATGTAGATAGTGATAGCGAAGAAGGAAAGAAAATGTTGATGCCGACACTTAGACGTTCTGCTGCAGCTTTCAGTACTTCAATTTTTGATAGCAATATGCGCAGCCAGTTGTCAAGCTGGAATGACGAGAGAGCAAATATGTCTCACAATCCTTTATCAATGGTACCAAGCTCTTTGTTCAAGTCGAAACCTAATTTCTACCACAGTGTATCTCGTGTGGATGGAAGCAAACTTGTGATAAGCCGAAGCCCTACTGTAATTCCGACCCAAGATTCAAACTCTCCTCAAATGAATGAGAACTCACCCAATAAAACCCAAATTGTGTTGTATAATAAAAATTCAGTTCCCCCTGAAAATAGTGAAATGACTGGCGCTCCAATGGAGCTTGAGCGTGATCTTTTCGCTCCCTTTGCAAAAACATCCCAACATTCAGACGATTCAAGATCGTTAAAGAGGTTCAATGTAAATTTGAAGAATTACGTAGCAAGCTGTACTAGCCAAAATCCTGATAATAGAAAGATGCTAACGAATCCATCATCTGGCATAGTTTTCAGTCAAGCAAGTATCACTATGAGCAGTAACACTGATGCTGCACAATCTACTGAATTTCAAACAACTGGGGATGATTGTTGGGCATCAAAGAGGCTTCGTCTATGTGCTACATTGGACTCTGATCAAGCAGATGGACAGACAAAAACAGATATTAATTTATCGAATGGTTTGGATCTCAGTATCAAACGTGAAGTGCAAGTCTCTGATGTTATTCAGACTGAGCCACAGAAACTGACTGTAATGGGAAAATCTGAAACTACATCTGAATTTTCCACTCCATCGGGAATATTAAACCTTTCCAAACCAATCGCTACGAAAACAAGCATACAGACTGTTCTGTCAAAGCCTCCCACATCTCAAACGATACATTATAAGCCAGAATCTTTAATAACACTGAAAATTCAAAAAAATCTACAAGGTAAAACTGTTGTTATTGGGAGCAATGGTCGGCGCCATTCTGCTGATTCAATCAAAAAACCATTGATAATTCCAAAGGCTGATAGCAGCACTGCTACCAAAAGGGCATATGTGGATGTGGGTGGAAGTTATAATAATGATATTCCAATCACTTGGAACTCTCTTCAGGTAAGAAAAATACAAATTTTCAGTATAGTGTAGAATTGCATAAAGGTAAAATATATGATAGGCCTTGATGAAGGCAATTCATGTTCAATCTTGCTTGTTTTCTCTGTGCATGTTTGTGTACTAGTAGAAATGGTAACATATTGCAATGGAAGGATATTTCAAGTTTTCCTAAATTGGTATTGAAATAACACTACTTTGTTCATAGAATTTTGCAGCTCAAAGATATGGCTGGCTGAAATCATCCAGCACATCTTGCAGTAATCGAAGAAACAATGAAATTGATGGAGGAAGATCCGCTAAATTTGTAGAATGGTTTCTATTTTCTGGTCAATGGCTTGTAAATGGACAAAGAGCGTTGAGGGAAATTAAGATTTACGATGATTGGACTGTTGTCATTCATGCTCTTGGACGAAGAGTGTATCCCAATGACCTGGGTGGCATTACAGATTTGGAGAAAACTTCTTCTAGTTTGAGCAAGGTGAACTATCGTATATCCTAACCCAGAACCATTTCAGAGGTTATTTTGTGAATTGCTCTAATAAATGATGTTTTTCCACAGGTGTTCCGTGTATTGGCAGAAGCAAAAATGTGCATGGGTTTCCCTGCACCATGCATCAGCGACTTGTATATTCATGGAATTTTAGTCAGTAAGTTTGAAGTCTGGTCATCTAGGGAAGGCCCAGGAGAAGACATAAGACAACGGGCTGTGAATTGTCAGGTAACAATATGGATTAATTAATACAGCATGTTATAATTCATTAAAAATATTCATTTTTTTTCTTTGAAAGCACGATTGTAATAGGCTTCTGTTAAGTCATTGTCAAGCTTTTTTCACTGGTAAAAGGAGACTAAATGATTTCAAATCTCCATATTTACGATACTATTTTACAGTCTTAATTTCTTTTCTGGGACAGATATTATACTCTGGTACTGGAACATGTTGCACAAAATGCTCTCGAATAATGAAATTACACCAACAGCAAAAGCGAGGACCTGGTCAAAACCGAAAGTTTGACAACTCTGTTGATCTTGATAGTAAACATCCTACACTGTAGTGTGATTCAAGACCAGACTTGATAGTATGCTACTTACAGCTTGGGATTCTGGATTCATATAAAATATGAATCAAACATATCCCATCAAAAGCTGTTTAATTTTGTCTAATATGGCATGAGAATGGCGTCAAGAAACAACATCAACTACAAACTACTGTGTTAACATTTTTTCGAAAATTGGCTTACTGGTACCAGTCATATCTATGTTACTTATTGTCAAAGTGCGGTAGTTGGTTTGCTCAAGTACACAATGTGATTTTTTAGATTAAGTGTTTATCATGCTTGGATGCTAATTTCTTGCATTTTTGTTATGGTTGTGTGCTTATCATGAATGTTTGTCGCTTCAGATTTTAGTTTTGTTTTAAATTTGTACGACTAACTTCTAAGTTATTTCTGCCGGTTGAATATTTATAAAAGTCTTGGGGGTGTCATCTTAAAATTTCAAATTAAATCTTTTGTATCTTCCTTTTAATCACCATAGTATTGCCAGGCAGGAGTTTGAAGGCAGGGATTGCTTTAAATTGATTCCCTTTTGATCTAGGAAAGTTTGAAAGATCCATTTGAATGTTTTTTTTTATCCTGATGGAATGCTACTATCGTTAAAATTTTATTTGGACTATGCATTTGATAAAAATGGCAACCATGAATTTTAAACACTTGTCAACTGATGGCCAGCAATTTTATCACAAGCGGAATTTTTAGCCATGTTTTTATATGTATGTGCACACAACGTGATTACACATGCTTAATATATCATAAAATAAAAGATTTTTCTTACTCTCCATTGAGCTGAAAGTTCGGTCAGGAAATATCTGTTTTCAAACTGTTATGCTCTCAACTGTTTGCCAAGAAATTCGGTGTTTTCGTGGAGCTGCTCAAAAGTCTCTCGTCAATCAGTCTCCTTTTTTGGAGCGAGTGCGCATGACCTTGGTCAAATTTTCTTGAAAGGTTGTGCTATGGATACCTGTGGCATGTTGTGGAGATGAAGATAGTTGAGTCATCTATATTTACACGCAGACACGCTTGGACAGTATCGGTGGCATTGTTATCCTTCAGCGATGTTCCAATAACGTTCTCTTTCGTACTGTCGACCGAACAAAACTTGCGCCAAAAACGATCCCTATAGCAGAAGTGTGGAAGTGGGGTAAATAATATATTATATGTGGGATGTATTTTAGACACTATGTAATGAATATTTGGGAATTAGATACCTTACCCAGCATAGATATGAGATCTGACTTCGGGTTTAGGTTTTTTATTAATCAATTTATATAACAAGGTACATTTTACTTACCTAGGAACAAGCGACATCACCTTCGAGAAAGGACAATCGCAGACGACAAATGCAAGAGACATTTATCGTGGCTATTCTCGTGAATTAGGCTACCACCGCATACCATATGATTACACACGCTGATACTATAAAATTTGTGTTTACTTACCTATATGCAGTGGTGGGATTCAGCCGGTTCTAAAGAACCGTCTCACGGAATTTTATGAGATCGGCGAACCGGTTAGCAATACTGGTTACTGTCAATGTTTTGTTTGTAACAGAACCGGCTGAAAAATAAGACTTTTGTGAAGGAACCGACTGACAAAAAATTTGAATCCCACCACTGCCTATATGTACGAATTGCTCACATTGAACGTGGAAGCATTTATAGTAGCAATTTGGGCCACATCGCATTTGCGACACATCACTGTAGTAAGTTTGTATGTGCAGAGTTCAATCAAACAGTGTGGTTTTGACTATAAACGAGGAAGCAACTGCCCCCGCCATATACCGATATACAATATATAATCATATAACACAGTTTAAACACACAATTTTTGTAAATCACCCATACTGTGAACGCTCAGTGGGTTGCGTTCCAAGTTATGAAAAAGCTATTTGGCTTCCTCTGCACGTTATCACCGTCAACAAAGGCGCAAAGGCAAGATGTCAGGAATTTTATTGACATCATCATTATATTTTCACCTAACGAATGCTTTTCATTATTTTTCAACAAAAATCCTTCCGAATAATATACAAAAAAGGCATAAGAAAATAATATTGATATATCATCAATCATAATAAGTAGTTTCAAATTGGAAATAAACTAATGACAACTACAGAAGTGCCAGTAACATTGGGAATTTTTTCTTCAGAGAGGGCTCTTTTTTCCTATTATACAGGTTGTCTCAAAAGTAAGTATACACTTTTAATTTCGATTTGCATCTTCCCCCCAACCCACAGAATGACAAGGAGATTAACCCAAGAAATGAGGTGCGAAATTGCTGTTTGGCAAGAAGCGTATAAATCATTAAGGCAAACTCAGCTAATCAGATGTACCACAAGGCTTTTACTCAAAATTGCAGTAACTCTCTAGGTCGCTGGAAATTTTTCTTAAAAGAGTTGTCTCCCTATTCTATAATCACTGTATCCCAAATAATGTATAACCTCTGCTAAACCTTTCCACTTATTTGAAAAAACAAATTTACACACATATGAGGACACCAGTAATATATTACGAAAAACAAAACAATTGCATTCAAATACATGCAGAATCATCATGAGTTACTTTCAAACTGCAGGACACAGTTATTCTTTACTGGGGGTATTATACTGTAATACTCTACCCAACTTTAACATCCGAAGATGAGTCTTTTCATCGAAGGAGTATGTACATCGGCTTATATAAAATGAGTATATTTTAAAGAGAAGTTCAAAACCAATCAAATCTATATACATGATCACGGGAAGAACACCTTGCTCTAAAAATATCAAAAACCAAACAAGAAATATAATGGTGGTGACAGGTAATGGTGATTACTTTTTAACACTCTATCCCTAAGTACGCAATAATAAGAGTGAGAAGAGAAGTGAAATGGGATATAGCCTTGGCTCGATCTCACCCTAACAAATTTTCAAAGGCAGTAATGAATGTTTTTGTCACTACATAGGTTAAGATCAATAATAATATCTTTTGAGCACTTTAGTTTGTGTTAAGCATAAATCGTGGCAATTTTTGCTTAATTTGGTAATTATCAAGACCGTATTATATAATTGGTAAAAATTCAAATGAAAAATATATAATCTTGATAGCCCACTTTTACTCCATTTTATGTACAACATTTTACTGGTTTGGTTTCATAGGGGACTGTTTGATATTATAGTCCTTCAGAGCCGCTTGTATGGCATCTTCCGCTAACATAGAACAATGAAGCTTGACAGGTGGGAGTGAAAGCTCTTTTGCGATGTGAGTGTTCTTGATTGTTGCAGCTTCCTGAATGCTTTTTCCCTTTATCCACTCAGTAGCAAGCGAGCTTGAGGCAATCGCAGAACCACATCCAAATGTTTTGAACTTCGCATCTGTAATTTTTCCATTATCATCAACTTCAATTTGCAGACGCATGACGTCACCACAAGCAGGTGCACCAACCAGTCCCGTACCAACATTTTTTAGTTTCTTGTCCAAAGTGCCAACGTTTCTCGGCTTCTCATAATGATCAATAACATTCTTATGGTATTCTCTGTCCTGAATTGCTGCTGTCTTTTGAAATTGTTGACGAGCCTGGGCGACAAGTCTTGATGCCACCACAGCCTTTGTTGTTAACATGATGACTAATTAATGTTACTTTAATATGATGTTAACTGGAAAAAAACAATTCAATTCACTTTAGCTGAGTTCATCATCTAAGCCTAGTTTGGAGTGAGAAATCAAAAGTAAGAAACATCAAAAACCCACTCCTGAAAAAAGAAACATTTCAACTTTATAGTCTACATTTGCAACACATTTTCTAACCTAGGCTATATCTATTAAAAAAAATTGGGTGCTCCCGAAGTATGCGAACCAAGATGGCGGACATCGGAACGTAACAGGTTCGGGTTAGGCGATAACTTTTTTCCAATTTTCCTTATTTTAGTCCTATTATCAGTTCGAAGACTAGCCAAGAGCCTCCCGTAGTATTTATACCTAAAATTATGGCCTAACCCTAACCTAGTACACATATTACATTCCGATGTCCGCCATCTTGGTTCGCATACTTCGGGAGCCCCAAAATTGACTAATATCTGAATATATAAAAATAGGATGTATGTCCGAAAGTACCGTAATCAGGTAATTCCATTCTCCCCTAAAACTGTAAGTAGACTATAAATCAGACATTTTGATGGTCATCCTGAAATAGGTAATAGTTTAATTGAATTTCTCCTATTTATTATTATTAATGTACTGTATTTTGGTATCATGGCAACTACAAAATGCAAAAAGACCACGGCTTTGCGTTTCAATCATACATCTCCTAGACATACCGTACTGACATACGGTACACAAAAACAATTCGAACACGAATTATGTGAAGGTGCCTGGTCGGATGAGCGAACCTCATGCACATCGGTCTGCATACACATACAAAACTTGTCTGTCTGTCATTGTTTTACGCTAGACATCTACTCATCTAGCCGCGACTGCATAGTCACTTTGGTTGTTGCATAACAGCATTGTTATTACGCCATCTTGCAGCCAAATTTGCTCTATAGTGCCCCACGTGACCACCAAATAATAAGAGTATAAGTTTATTTCTACTAATTGATAAAAACAAAATGAATAAAACTGATTTTAGAATTGGGAAAGCAAACGAAACCTACAGGTTTGGAGCGTACAGATTTCAGATGAGAGAGAGTGAGAGAGAGTTTATTTCATTTTGTCAAACCAAGAAAACAATTTATGCACACATAAACAAATATCAAAAAAATAGTTTTCGGTATATGACTGGGGGGCAACGATACGACCTTTGGGGGTCATCAGAGTCAGTTGCCACCCAATTATATTAAATAGGCATAAAAATAACAGGTTCGTGTCAATATATAAATGTCTCTCACGATTTATACTATGTACAATATTTACATGAATTTACTATTTTCAATTATGAAAGCATTCTTTTAAATAATGGTATTTTGCACAAATTGAAATTATATTGCAAAATATAAAATGATCGAAACGAAAAAGAGGGAAGAGGGAAGGTATTGATAAAAAAAAGTAGTACGTGTTCGCTTACCCAAAATTGAAACTAATTAACCTTTTATATCGAGAAAAACAGCTACCTTGGCCATCATGTCCATGCATATGGCAACTGGCAAATCCCACACAAGAATATGCTAATTGACCAGACATGGTTTGGACGAGATTTCAGATATGATTTGGCCATTCTATTATATGCTATCAACTCAGATATTACTAATATAAAGAATTATGCACCATGCAAACCAAAAGTCCTGCTGCACACTAACACAAAAGTAATCTTGTAGTGTTTCGTCACGTTAGTTACATCTTCAATGTGTACATGTGCCATGGAATGAAACATTTCTGCTAATAAATTCACATATGCAGTATAAATTATTTGAATTCGTTCAGTGTAATTATAGTGAAATGGTAATATTAAAAAAACGCTTTTCTCTTTGATCACTGGACCAATTGCTTTGAAATTTTTAGTGGTTAAAGATGAAATTTTTCTCCAGAAGGCTATTACTTTTATTTATTTCAAATATATCTGATAGCTCTGTGAGATTTGTTCTTGTTTGCTATGACGTCATTAAACGTTCTGCGGGCATCGGACGCCACTTTGTGTCCTACTGTACTGCTTCGCTTGGTGTGAATTTATTTTTGGACACGTAGTGGACATAACGATCGTTTCAATATTATGTTGGTCTTGTTGTTGTTGTTGTTCTTTGACACTTTTTGGACATCTAATGGAAAATCTAAAAACACGCTTTTCTCTTTCATTACTGGACCGATTGCTTCGAAATTTTTACTGGTTAAAGATGAAATTTTTCTCCAGAAGCGTATTACTTTTATTTATTTCAAATATTCCTGTTAGCTCTGTGAGATTTGTTTTTGTTTGCCATGACGTCAGCGAACGTTCTGCGGACGCATAGCCGATACTCCTCTTCTTTTTGATCACGTGTCACGTCCGTAACGAAGTCCTTACGGTACTTTGCTACAATTTTTTCCTTACGCTGATCGACGGTACGGTAAACAGTACTGTACTGCGAACAGACGTGTCCATATATTTGGGCGTAGCTCTCTTGTTGTAGACTGTGATCTGACTGTACGGTAAACCGTACTGTACTGCGAACAGATGTGTCCATACATTTGAGCGTAGCTCTCTCGTTATTATTGGACACGTATTGGACATAGCGGTCGTTTTGTTGTTCTTAGTCTTGTTCTTGTTAATATTACGATGACTGTTATTTCATTTTGATTGACAAAAAATAAATCTCTCTCTCTCTCTGACCAAAATCAGATTTCCTCAGACAAGCAGTTGTAAACAAGCATAGCAAAGTACCTATGGATGTTTCCCCGAGTATCGTTTTCCTTGTTTGTTTCCGTAACAATGACGTAACATTTGCAATTTCTTGAACCGCTTAGTTTAGACGGATATATAAGCATGCTTCCAAAAATCGCCCCGTTTTCGTGGGTTTGCCTGTTTTTTGTCGATTTTAAGCGTTGGCTGTGAATCAACTAACCTGATTGCCATTGTGTCTTCCGGGAAGTTTTAGTTCAGCTCAAAATTAGTCCAGAAAAAGCTACGATATACCGGTACTAGGCTTGAATTGACAATCAGTGAGCGGCACGTATTTGAATATTTTCAATAAAAATGGCTGTTTTAAACTTGTTAAGCAGTTTGCAAGCGACATCTAGCTGTATCACTCCCGAAAGGATCAAATCTTGCGATGGTGGAGCATGGACCTTTCCCCGAGCATCGATTTCCTTGTTTACTTCGTGACATTGGCCAATCAGCAAAATGCAAAACGTGACGAAACAGTGCTCCCTTTTCGCATCCGCTCAGACACTTTTCTCACTCAGACAGATCGTCAAGTGTGGTGTAAACATTACCGCGTTTTTGAACTCTATCCGTTAGTTTTCAGTTGTGTTTCGGAAACTCAAATATAAATCAGATAATTCAATGAACAATGAATAAGTTTCCTAGGAGTTTTAATTTAATTGCAGTAATAAAAAATTAGTGTAGAAATCTTGTGATAGACTAAGCTAAAATTTATTATCGGTACTTCTAAAAAAACAGATTGTTGTATGCGATGAATCGTAATGATAGTTTGAAGCACATACCCCATTTTACAGGCGCCAACTCGCAAAAGCACTCTTAAAATATCTCCGAAAATTTTGCATTCCGGGGGTCAAAGGTCGGGGAAAGGTCTATAGGAAAAATATTGTGGGGGTCAAAGGCCGGGAAAGTACATTTCTGTGTGGTTAGGGTCTCGATGTGATGGGGTTCTTGCTCATTCACTCTCTAATCGCGGGGCAATATCTGAACATGGGCTTCATACAGCTGTCTCATGATACACGATACTTGTACCGGTATTTGGGTCTCATGTAGTTTCGTACCTAACATACTTCCACCTTCTCACCTCCTGACCTCTGACTACTCTGGGGCCAGTGGGTTTCCCCCTTAGTTAGAAGTAGGCCTACTTGTCAGAATTGTGGTTCAAAACTACGTTAGTCCCCGAAATTGCAGAAAATTTAGTGACAGAATTGCATTGTATACTCAGATATTTGTTTCATGCAGTAGTTTCTACACTAAAATTTCAAGTAACAACCAGAATCGGAATTCATTTTTAATCACTTTGAGTGAAAATTCGCACCGTATTTTTTACTTACTATATATTTTTTCAGGTTGATTTGCAGTAATTAAAAAAATAATGTTTGACTGCCCATGAAAGTATGATGTTTTAGATATTAAAATGAAATCTTTTGCAAGCCTTATTCAGGATCTTGCCTTGCAAAATTGTTTTTTATTCCAATAGTTTTGGACTATATTGTTAAACTATTTCGTTTACAACGCTGTACTATTGATTGATTTCTATGGATGAAATAATATTAAGTTTCGGAGACAGTTTGTTGTATACGTCAGACTTATTACTTCTGAATGATTCACAATGGCTGAATGATAAGATAATCGGATTCGTTTATGAGTATTTTGAAGTCGAACAATTCAAAAACTCTAAAGACATCGTTGCCTTCATGAATCCTAGTGTGGTGCAATTGTTGAAAACACTCACAACCGAAGAGGCCTCAGCCATAATAGGGCCACATAATTTCACTTCGAAAAAACTTGCATTCATACCATTGAATGATAACAATACACTTTATCCAGGTGGTATTCATTGGAGTCTGATCATTTGCGACTTTTCGTCAAAATGTTTTTTTCATTTTGATTCTTTATCTAATTCATCAACATGTTTCAATAGACAACCTGCTAACCAGCTATGTAAGCAATTTGCTGCTTTATTTGATTTTCCAAGTGTTACTATTACTCAGATGCAATGTCCTAAACAAACAAATGGTAATGACTGTGGTATGTATGTAATTGCAATAACCGAGTGTTTATTTGAATATTACTTGAAGAACGAATCTTTTCAAAATGGCAGTATTTTAGATAATGTTTGTGCCTCATATATAAAAAAGAAAAGGGCTCATTGGAAAAAGTTGATTCAACAGTTGGCTGAACAACATGCAAGCAGCTAAAAAGCAGCTCAGAAAGGAGATTAAAAAGCGAATTTCTTCACTAACAGAAGAGGAAAAGTTATTGCAGTCAAATAATGTCACCAAACAAGTTCTTCAACACCCTAAATATGTATCCAGTAAGAGGTTATCGATATTCTTAAGTATGAATGATGAGGTTAAGACTGATGCAATATTGAAACAAGCATTTCAACAGAAAAAAGATGTTTATATACCAAAGTATATAGGGAACACCATGGATATGGTAAAACTGGAATCTTTGGAAGACTACAACAGCCTACCCGAAACATCATGGCATATTAAGCAGCCATCAGATAATGATAATTCAAGACCAAATGCCTTGGTTACAGGCGGCTTGGACCTAATATTAATGCCTGGTCTTGGCTTTTCAACTGATGGGAAACGTCTTGGCAGAGGGAAGGGATATTATGACAATTACATTAAAAAGTTACAAGAAAATGGATACCACCCATATTTATTGGCTTTGGCTTATTCTGTGCAATTATGCAATGAAATCCCAGTGTCAGAATTCGACTATCCTGTTCATGAAGTTTTGTATTCTGATTAGTTCAAGTCACCAGTAAATTATGTATACTTTGAAATGCTTTGTTCAATATTCATAGAAATATCTTATAAAGGTTTTTATCACACAAACCAAACATTTAGCGGTACTACTATTTTCACTGTCCTGATAGAAATAATTTTATTTGTTTTGTTATGTAAAATCTCAAAGAAATATTAGGTGCTGTGTAATTCATTTTTGACTGTATTCATTTTTGTTAACCCTTATAATTATATAATATTTAAATAGTAGAAAATTCAACTTTAAGAGTTGAAAGAGCGCAAAAGAGCGCTGGTGACCTCTGGGCATTCTAGTTCTAGGCGGAGAAAGGGGTGCGTTATTATAATATATGTATAATATAAAACAAATCCATGTGAAACCGCATTTCACCGACGACAGTAAATTTTAGGATTTTATTGATGCTGCTTTTTTTAGTTCGTGCTAGCTGTTCGCAAATCCGTCCAAGAACTTCCTATTTGCGGCCTCTGCAATTATTTAATGCCTCGCCCACTTCAGTGCTAAGATAATCAAAACATCACAAGGAAAGACCGATGAGTAGAGCTTGGTAATAGTAAATTATTGGAATCGGTTCAGATGGGAATTTCGAATCGTCGCCATTTTTTTTCTGTCCGCCGGCGAGTCGAGATAAATCCCTCAGTTTTTTATTCATGTTTAATTTTTAAAATGCTATTCTGACATGACTCTATTCTTCCGATTGAGTTATTGATGCAACATGTTAATTAATGTGCGTGAACACTCGGCGAACTGTCTTAATGATAGATGACGTGTTTCCACCAAATAATATGTCTGGAGGGCCCAATGCAATAAAGCAGTCACTACATCTTCGAAGTATTCAAGATTTGATTCGAAAAAATATTCGATTTTAAAATCATTCAGTGGTTCCCAACCTTTTTTTTTATGTCGCGGCACAATTATTGAGTTATTTAAATATTCGCGGCACAACTATCACACACAAAACAGGAACATTTCCTACTCTTGAAGCCATTTAGCAATAAAATAAGAAAAAACATAGAAGATCAGATAAGTGAAATTCTATCCTTCTTAATATAACATATCCTGTATTTAAAATGAATCGTTAATAGTTACCGATATTATAACTGTTTTCTTACAATAATGTACACGAGACCCACCTCCGGAGCACCTCACATTATTTTAAAAGATGCGCGGCCGCACGGGTAATACGTGACGCGATACGCTTTGGTTTTTCTCGCCCTTCCCCTGGGTGTAGCGTTATTGTTATCACAGGTATTCTCACTTTTGCACAACCTAATTCATTTTTGTTACAATTTAATGTTTCTCCCATTGCCAAAATCATTCAACGGTGTAATTGTCGGCACTAGGGAAAGAAATGAATAAGGCAAACAAACCGTATTTCATTACAACAATTAGTTATTATCGCTAAAAAAGAGTAAAAAGACTAAATAGGTTTAAAGTTATTGTGAACAATTTTCACCGACGTTATGAATTTCGTGCAAGGCCCGAGCCTACTTTGATGGCAAAGATAGTAGCATTACTATGTCGAAACGCTTATTCGACTTTTCAGACCGCAGAAACTATGCGAAAAATAACCCTGTCTGTGTTCGAGATTGCAAGAATGGGCAAAATAGAATATTTTTATCGAATCGAATATTTTTAACGAATTGTCGAATATCGGATATTTTCAATACAAATACAATGGGCATCCAGAATGCTAGGCATTCTAATGTTGGTGTGCTATTTCCGCCCGTCCTCTCCTTTTTTACAAGGACTAATTCTTACGCAACGTTTGGTTTTATATTTCTTGGAGAACTATGCGTTCATATGGGCGACATATGTTAAAGACGGCTATTAAAGAGTGAATTCGGGATTTTATTCTGATTTTTATCTTTTAGGTCGGTTTTGATCTTTCTCTTCACCGATTATAAATAAACTGTCCCAACTTTAAGCTAACAATATTATCATTTCTGACGTCGAAATGCGGATATTTAACGATAGTTGACCTTTTGCTTTCCTATTGTGTCTGTTTTATTTTCACATTGAATGGTGAATAAAAAGCCTGAAAAGTCATTGCGTAAATCCTGAATGTTATTTTGAGTTTAAATATTAATTAAATAAATAGGCAATAATCGCAATTCTACTAGTCAAATAATAATTCCTTGGTCAAATTTGGGAAAAATTTCGCACAATAATTTATTACCTTGGTTGACATCGACAAATTTGCAGTTTCTGTTTGTTAGCAAGAGCCGTGAACAATTCTTTGGAAATTCAAGGGATTGGAATCACTTGGAATAAGTTCGAAAATGAAATCTCTTCGTGGCTCACCAAAATCTGGTTGGGAACCACTGCATTAGATATTCAAAAATGCCCAGCCCTATCAATGAGCCACATTATGCAAAATATTGAAATCAACTACTGGTATATCATGAAGTTTGATACGGCCTACTTCGTCGGCAACAACAAGTCCTATTATAAATACCGAGCTGCGGTGATTTGTGTCCAAGCGGTAAGAGCGCCCAGACCGCAAGGCTTATTTCGACTCCAAAGAGACTTGCCATTAATAACCTCCTCAATTGACCCCTAGGCAAGTTTGTTCCCACACATGTTAAAAACAATGTAGGTCCAAAAATTTATTCAACTGAACCGAGTAAATATGGTGGCACTGGTCATCAAAAACGACATGGAATCCTCCGACGGCAGAAATGATGGAGAAGTTTCAGGAGACTTGCCGCAGAAAGACTATGTGCAGGAGTTCGATGTCCCCAATTCAATGAAAAATTTATGAAATAAATAGTCAATTAATTGACATATTGATCTATTTCGCGGTAGGCTATATCCTTCCCATTATAACGCTTAATAAATCAACGGTGAAACGTTTTCAACATAAGTCATATTTTGATTACTAGTTGAGAGACCGCGATTCGAGTTGGTCGTAATGGCTGTGATGATATGTGTTTTGAATGCAAATGATTATCATGAGACTTACCGGATCCATGCGACAGCTGCTTTTTTAAAATCTAAAAAATGACAGCACCCAGGTGAAGAGGATTTACGCGAACATTACTTACGCTAAAATTGATTTAACAAAAGCTTAGGCACTTCTGGGAAGCTCATTTATAAAAAAGGTATATCACGGTTATACTTCGATATTGTTAGCTGAAGGCATCGTTTTGAACTACATTTGCAATATCTGGAAGTTTAGAAAAGCAGCTGGGGTCTAGTATGTATGCGTAGTTTTCGGAGGATTTTACAAACACAAGGAACTAAATGTCTTGAGCACTTACATGGTCATTTTAGGCAATCCTGGTCGAACTCACGCACTTATTTTGAATATTGAAATTATTCTGCCAAATTTTATACTATCGTTTTACTGTTGCGCCACCAATAGTGGGAAAAAACAAAAAAGACAAAACATGGTTAGATTACAATTTGCCTATGTGAAAAGGTTGGGTAGAAATGGGGAATACGATGTCAAATGAGGAGGCAGTAAAGCCAAGATTTGAATCTCAGAGGGCAAGCACAAGAAAACGCATACCGTCGCACTCCTGATTAACCCACGCGGGTCGAAATCCGATTGGGATATTTATGCATGAGATGAGTGCTGGTCTCATTGCCGTCGTAGGGTGGTTCACGTCTTTATAAGCCTATTATATATACGCTTTGGTTCACGTAACCGCTTGATTGTTACGACATCATCCACATCAGGTCAATGCATCTGATAAATGGTGATAACCACTCTCACGCTGGAAATTTATTGGAAACTGAAGGAGAAAACGTCTTGTCAGCTTTACCGCCTCGAGGGGTCATGCAGACAATAATCAGTCAAAAATTATCCCACGAGACTCACGTGGAAGCATCAGAATTCAATCCCGCGGAGTAGGTGGCTACTTGCGAAGGTGAAAGCTACTCTAAAACTGAATATAATAAATAAATATATTGGTCATCTGCAAACGAATGAACATTATGGACCTTTCCCCGACCTTTGACCCCCGGATAATTCTTTCTATACTTTACCATTGCAAAATTTTCGGGGCCATTTTAAGAGTGCTTTTGCGAGTTGGCGCCTGTAAAATGGGGTATGTGTTACAAACCATCATTATGATTCATCGCATACAACAATCTTTTTTTTAAAAGTTCCGGTAAAGAATTTCAGGCTAATCTATCACAGCTATTTCTACACTAATTTTTATTACTGCAATCAAATTAAAACTCCTAGGAAGACAGAGTGATCATTGAATTATCTGATTTATATTTAAGTTTCCGAAACACAACTGAAAACTAACGAATAGAGTTCAAAAACGCGAAAACGAGGTAATGTTTACAACCACACTTGAAAATCTGTCTGAGTGAGAAAAGTGTCTGAGCGGATGCGAAAAGGGGACATTGTTACGTCACTTTTTGCATCTTGCTGATTGGCCAATGTCACGAAGTAAACAAGGAAAACGATGCTCGGGGAAAGGTCCAGAGTAGTTCCCAACTTTTCGCATATCCGACACAATGGGGGCGTGCCCGATTCGTCACGTGATTATCGTCACTCAATAACAACAACAAAACTGATTAGTCATATGACGAGTGACGCTAGTGAAAGACAAAGCGACAAGCTACTGGCAATTACTGCGGTACTGACTCAGGTCTGTAGGTTATAGATGCAACGGCAACTAGTCCTTAAAAACTACTGTAGTATATTTGGTTATTACTGTATTACCGGTACCTACCTGCCTACCGATATCTCTAATAACATTATCAGAATACAGGGACATCCGGATATACTGATATAGCTGTATAGGGAAAACCAACTTCCTGACTAGGCTATTTCTGGGCGAATTTATTTATTCAATAATCTGGTAATAGGCGTAGCTATAAATAGTGACATAAATAATGACAAAATAATAATATAGCATATTGATACAAAGAAATAGGCTATTTGGTTTTATTTTATGTCTTCGCTACAGTCTTGGAATACAGGAATAGGTATAAAATATGTGGAAAGAGGGTTTATTCATAAAATTATTCGAAAAATATATTTTCTCTATTTATTCGACTAATTTGAGAAAGGAGATGATTTTTTAACATTTCTTGGCTTCGATAATAAAATAATCTTGTTCCTAATGGAGGAAATGTCGAAGTATAGTGATCTCCGAACAAGCGAGATGGGTGTGGAATAATCCAATATCATCCAAATTTTGATAGCTAAATCCAATGAATCATTAGCAACAGGAACTAACAATCAATCAAATTAATCAATTAGTTTTGATTTGTTGAGATTCCTCACCTAAGTGAAATTTCAGCTATAACCCTAATATTTTTTCACTTCATACTTGTAAAAAAGATATAATAAGAGGATAAGAGGATACTTTTGTTTTTTATTTTCAACAGAATTTGTGATAAAAATATTTTAGTAAATTTTTTTTTTATATAGAATTTTATTATTTCCAATTGATGAAAATGAAGTGGCAATTTAAACTCGATCATAATTTTGGTAAGTTCAATTATAAGAGAGATTACAATCAACGTAATTGAGCATTGGTGGAACTTTGTGGAATAAAAATGAACTGATTTCATTGATTTGAACAAATTGTCTATTCACCTATTGGTTTATGTTGTGTAAAGGAATGCGTATGAAATGAATGAAAATATGCGTACTTGTGCAGTTTCAATTTCAGAGTTTCCTAATTGCTTATATAATTAGGTGTCAAAGATTGAATACTTATTGGTGTGAACAATCTGAACTTGACACTTGACTTTGATAAGTTGTGAAGTGACTTTACATATCATTTTAACACATCTTTTTTTCTCAGATCATCGGTGCAATGAGTCTACAAAGATAAGAGCGAAATATCCAAATAGAATTCCTGTATGTATATTATATATTTCATTTATTAGCTTGTATTTTAATGTTTGCAAATATCTTGCCTTTTCCTAACACTTGTCCTAATATAATTGTTTCCAAACTTTCAGGTAATTGTTGAAAAAGCAGAGGGTTCAGGAATAGTGAATATTGACAAACGAAAATATCTCGTTCCTGCAGATATTACTGTTGGTCAATTTATGTGGATTATAAGAAAAAGAATTCAACTTGCTCCAGAAAAGGCTATTTTCTTATTTGTTTGTAAAATGGTTCCAAATTCTAGGTAAGACTCAAAAAATTATATTCTGGTAAGGTCATAATATGAACAAATTGGGTATGTTTGATGTTATATTTATAAGGTGTAAATTTCCAAAAAAAAAACGTTGGTATTCAGATGTCAAAAGGCCTTGTTGGTAATGGTTTATTACTACACAATTGGCATCACTAGGCATTTTCATTGTATGGTATTTCAGCATAATGCTGCAAGACTAACGAAAATTCTCCTATTCCTCATTTTAGTTTAACAATGGGAGCATTGTATGAGGAACACAAAGATGAAGATGGATTTCTCTACATCGCTTACAGTGGTGAAAATACTTTCGGCAGCTCCTGAAAACAGCGCAAAATAAACTATACAATTTTAAGATATGTTAGATTATTAAATGGATCACAATTATTCGATTAGGATTTATTGTTATTGTTGTGTGGGATAATTTTTAAATTGTTGTCTTGGTGAAATTTGCTATTTGTCATAGTATAGACTTGCAAAAGTAAACAATAATTTATGTCCAAAATGTCTCAAGTTAATCTGAAATGTTTAGGATATAACAAAATTTCAAAATCACATCAATAATGTCTGTAAGACAGAAAAGGCAACTGAGATGTTAACACATTTTGCAGTTCAAATATTATTATAATATTTTTTAAAAATTTTATGGTATTTTCTGCGTCAAATTTGTAATATGTAAGTTAACACCGCCATTGTTTCTCCGTTAAGATAATGTCAAGCATGCACTTGTTGTAAGAGTTTATCCCAATTGACGATTTGGTCACCTCCGTCTCTCATTCTAAGGCTGCAAAGTTTAACCTTCAACCTCTTAGCTTCAATTCGTAGTATGGTGTTCTTGAAAAGTTGTTCAAGTTCCTCCCCACAGTAAATCACATATCAAAAATGTTTCAGTAGCTCTGTTGTATATCTGTTGCTTTTTAAAAAGTTAGAAATGTTGGAATAATAATTTTGGTATGAAGCGCTTAAACTTTTAGCCTGGTCGTTTAAAGAAATCAAAATTGCATTTTGCTAATTGTTCATAACCTTTTTATTGATTAAAAAGTATTCAAACTTGTTTAATCTTACACACCACTCATGCTTTGTATTGTATTTATTTTTGTTTCCACATGTGCATTTCAATTAGTCAGAAAACATGTGCTGAATTATATTTGATCCTGGATGGGCAAGAGATGAAGCTGATTCGGAAATACCATCCACTTTTCTTGACATGCACTTTTTGTTTAGATGTATGGGTGTATATTTTTAAATACTTTCTTTATATGAATACATGTGAATATTTAGCCTACATTAACACTCTGCACGCTTGTGAATGATGTAGATTGTAGGTATTCAATGCTTTTTGTTACCTGTGCATCCAATTAGGATTTCATAAGGACAAGTTCATAAAATGTGACTTAGTTAAGATTAATTTATAGTTATTAAACCGGTTTTTGCTCGCCTGAAATTTATGTCCTGGTGCCTGTCCTTCCACTGAATTAGCTGCTGGTTCTAATTCATACACTGTTAGTGAATTTTTTAGGTTAGAAGTTTTTTCCCAGTCCGTTACAGGTGTCTTAAATTGTTCAATTCTCCTGCCAGCTGCTATATACGAGGCAGGTAGGCCCTTGTCTTTGTATAACCAGTATTATTAGAAATGGCATCACTCGTGACATCGATCCTAGAGTCTATGAAATTTCCGTTGTCTCGATACTCCCATTACAGCCTTTTTGTACATATTGATCGTTTCGTTATTATGTTGTTGTTGATCAAGTTATTAATACTTTTCTTATTGTGAAAAGTCGCTCTTATTAACTACTGGACCAATCGCTTTGAAATCTTCAACGGCTAAACATTGTATTTTTCGCTAGAAGACCATTACTTTCATTTATTTCCAAAATGTCTGTGGCCTCTGGAGTTCGTTTTTTGTGTGCGATGACATCATCAAATTTAATTATTGCGCTTCTCCCTGTAGCAGTTCCTCTTTCGCGTAAGTTGTTTTTGGTGGTCAGCTGTGGCACGGTTCGGTAGACTACTGTGGCAGATTGCGTACCTATTTTGTGTCCATAAATTTGTGCATCGCTCCCTTGTCCTGATTTTGAAACATGGCGCAACTATGGATACTGAAAGATTCTCTGGACGTTGCTATTCTAATGCTATGACTTAGTTCGGATACCATGTGGCAGAAGACTCAAATCATCGCTTGCTAAAAAATTCGGAAGTGTAATCCAGGCGTAGATCTTGTTCTTGTATGGCAGTATGGGCGGCGGAGTCGCGAATTACAGACAGTGGTTTGCAATATTACCGTCTTATCCCTCTCATAAATACTCGTTCTAATGAGCCCGATTCTCACATTAGTCCGATATCTCGATAATATTAGCACTTTCGCCCATGAACCCTATCCTAATTACGAAGTGGGTTATTGCTTTACAAGTTCTTCTACTTCGTGAGTCGGACCACGTACAAAAAAAGGAGTTGTTGTATCTGTTATTTATTGTTGGCGGGAAGTATGAAAACGTCACTCACTACTCGCTGACCCTACATTGCCGTGGTCTTCCGAGTCCATGATCCCCGGCTCGGCATCGGGTCTGTTTTAACCAGTTGTATAATGAAAACCTTTGTCAGAATACACTGAAACTCCGATAAGGTTGTCATTTATAAATCTTGAAAAAGTTCATCGCTATTATTGCCTTACTTCGGGAATATATATATTGAGACCCACGTTTCGGCCGCTGGAGTGCTTCTTTTCTGCACCCACGCAAAACCTCACTACTCCGCGGAGCATGGAACCCAATCATAGAGCTCAAATTATATCCATTATTCAAATCCTATATATTGAAATCTACCCAATATGTGATATATATATATACATCAATACACATATTAAATCAATCAGCCGCGTGTCTCTACATTGCGTAATCGCGTTTTTGTTTATATATCAGTAATCTTTCAACTCTCTAAACCTCGAAAAATATTTTACATTTCGACAATGACTGGAAGTATTGCATTTTAAAACTTCTGCATCTTCACATCATATGTTACAATACAAATAAATTCTCAGACACAAAAATATCAACGAGATTTTTTCTTGTACGTGTTAAAATCAGTAGCAATGAAACAGCTTACGTTGTTAGAATTTTAATATTGCTTCCTTTGAATTTGCGGAGTAGTATGAATCAGGCATAATAAATAAATAAACGCATCTACAAATAAAAAGCAGTTTCTTACAAGGAGATAGTTTGTATATATTTCAAATATGGACCTTCTCAATTGAAAATATCTAAAAAACTACAATTTTTTTATCTAAAATGATCGTTACTATTCAAATTGTTCTAATATTGTTAAAATCTCAAGCCTACTTTTGAATTTAAACAGTACAAAAACAGTCCACCATCATCATTACAAATCTTCGTATTCACCATCGTGCTGAACTTCGTAAAACAATTTGACAACCCTTACCATTGAACGAACAACTGTAAAAGAAAACAAGCTTATTATGAAGCTTCAACATCACATAATCAGTTGTGGGATTCAGGGGTGTTGTGTCGTGAACTCCGTGAATAGAAGATGTTTGTAGATATTCAATACAGATTGCAGAAAAAACACAGTTATTATCTTTATTCATTACCAAAAAAAGGTCAAGAGTAGCAAACCATGGTCACTTATGCTCAAAACATGGAGCAATAATATATACAGTATACCACAAGGGGGTTCGTCCGTCCGTTCCTGTTTTATTTTGTGTCTTAGACCAGGGATGTACAAACTGCAGGCCAAATACGGTCCGCAAAGAAAAATTGGGCGGCCCGCGGAGAAGTGCCAACTTCGAATGGTGTTCCCGAGATACGAGTTTTTAGTTTAGTTAATCTGGTACGTGCGAGCAATTCCAATCTCCTCGCGTCACAAAGCCTATTATACTAGTTACTAGTACCCGGGTGCCACTGTCATATTAGCAAAACTAGCTAGAAAAATCCTATTGCAAAATACACAGAGTTATAAAAACGTATTTCTTACCGAATTTCGCTAACATCACGTCGTACATACCCGCGGGAAACAAACGGGACAATGCAGTGGCGGATAATTTATTGCCACGCGCACACGTCTGTCTTAGGTTACGATAAAAAATGAAATAATTGTAAAATGTTTTAAATCAAAACGTGGACGGCGGCGCTATAATATATGCGCCATATTGGGTATTCCTATAAACACGAAAAACGATCGCGAAAGTCGCAATATTCGAATATTAAATTCAAATTGGACATCCCTTCTTCAAGCACTGCATTTAAATTAACCTAAAATAAACAAATATCACTACACGCGTTTTTAAAGTTTTCGAATTCCGGCCTTCGTATGTAGAAAATCTTACGTTAGCCGATGCAATATTTTTTACGAGAAGAATTTTCGTATGTTGGATTTTTCGTATCCAGAGCCTTAGGTATAGTTTCTAGCTGCGGCCCGCGGCTTCACCCAGTTATTTGCATCTGGCCCAAGGTTGCACATCCCTGTCATAGACGATCACAGCAAATGGACACCGCTCGTCTGAGATGGCTACTGTTATAAATTTTCGAATTCCCTCACTGTATACAATGTAGGCTATCTATTATTTAACCTTATTTTGCATTGCGATAGACAATGCAGAAATGTCTGATTTGCCATCAAGCCAATGATCCCAAATCATTTTTAAGAAAGGATTGGGAATATTTACCAGCATCTGGAGTGAAGTAGTAGTACAAATAATTCTCTTTTGCCATATCGTTCCGAATCCCAAGAATTATATCTCCTTTTGGGCCTGTAAAATAAACATATTTCCGCTGAAATTAGTTTAATCAAGAAAATATCGCCATTGGAATATATTGTCGAAGATTTATTTTGAAAACTCAAAATTTCAAAAACTTTTCATTTTGTCACAATCTCGAATCTGATTTGAAAATTGAAATTATATGAACGAAACATCTTGACTTTCAATTATTGTAAATTGCATTCGCTTCTCTTATAATTCACTGCACCGTGCCGTAATATTTGACTTACTCAGAAATATAATTCTTGGATAGTATTTTCCGTCCGGGGTATATCCTGATGGCTCTTCTTCATCTTTACAATTTATCATGACGAAATATTTCGAACATTCAGCTATGTTTCTAAAAAGTTTTATGACCAATTAAGCATTTAAAAAACTATGCCAGATCAACACAACTCGATATAATGCGGTTATTGGCATTGTTTCAATATATGGCTTTCAAACTTTCAATCTGGAGTCATTGGCATGCTTTTGAGATATTTTAAATATTGATTATTCCAGCTCATTCAATTTCGCGACATTTTGGTTTGTATGAAGTATGAAGGTACGATTATTACATCTTAGTTTTGTTTCTACTCACTCATCGGCAGCAAATTTTGGTGCGAAGTCGTGGCATGCTGGACATTGTTCTTGGTGAATTAGTAAGAGAATTGGTTTATTTTCATCCAATGCCTCTGCCATTCCTTCTTCATATGTTTTCCAATTTATGTGATCCCCGAATCCTGCAGTGAAGCTTTTTGATTAGATCTTGTGAACAATATTTCACCATTAGTTTGTACAATAAAATTATTGAGAAATATAAAAAATAGATATATATCCATTTTTTGTTAACAGTTTCAAATTTCCGCGTTGATCTACACGAGAGGAAGTTCCTTTTTTCCTCCTTAAAATTAACTTTTATAAACATTCACCAACCTCTTGCTAATTCTTGTGAACATGGATGTTGTAAGATGGGAATAGATGAAGAAACTATTGCAAGACGGAACAATTGTGTGATGATGATCAATCGGAGTATCAAACGTCCATAATGTACAATGTTGGTGCTAAAATTCATTATTTTCAAAAAGTTATGTTGAATGTTACCAGTCTATAGCAATTTTTCTGTAGTGTCGATCTCTTCTGCAAGATGAATAAGTATAAAGTATAGAGTATAAAACCCACACTAATATTATTGAAATCAAGGGTAGTTCAGCATTCAAAACTATCATGCCTCATATAAATATTATATTCATAACATTTCTTCTAAACTCTCATACCTATTTTAACGTTGAGAATTGGGAATTTTATATTTACTTTTATGCTTTCATCTACATATATATATATGTTTCGAATTAATTCCGCTATTCATTTTCTAAATTCAAATAATTTCTAAATCATTCATCTGATCTTTGTTTTCTACATTGCCATTTCCAACCTTCGCCTAGTTGATAATTATTTAATTTTTTTTATCTCTTGTCTCGCTAGTTAATCGACTCAAAGTACTAACAGCCTACATGCCCATAACTTGTGACTAACACTCATGAATATGTTTCAAAAACCAGTAATCCAGCTGTACCATAACTCGATGATAAAAACAAACACTCATGATGCCTCTCGGCTCAAAATTGATTTCAATACGACGTTTTTTGATTCTGACGTCAATGTTACAACAGAAGAGTGTCAGTGATATAATAATATTGAAGCTATAATTACACAATATGTTATTTTCAATATTGTTGCAGATTTCTTACATCACATAGTTCTTATTTGTAATGACCCATTCTTCAACAAATTCCTATTTTTCTATGTAATTGATATTTGTCGTTCAGAATATTTTATTATTATTTGAAGAATACAAACACTAGCAGGAATATGAAAAAAGAATTCACCAGAATTGATTGGCAACAAAACAAACTATTTTTTATTTTGAAAACAATACATGAATGGGGAAAGGGGAAATTTCACTAAAAAAGCACTTGTGCAATCGGGCATGTTACAAAATCGTATAAAAAAACGTTGTAACGTGTCTGTTATATTCACCGACTAGATTTTTAATAATGACAAACGTACGAAGACGTTTCACTGAATTGCAAAATATTCAAATTACAATTGTGGCGAGGATCAAGTAATCCGGTGAGTGTCGCAGAACATAAAGCATACATGATATACTGCATAAAAGCAGTGTTCGAGGTATAATCCGCTGCTTGTGCTGAAAACGATTGCATTATCAATAATAGCCGATTATGAAATATCAAGCAGTGTTTACGCCTGCAGAAAACAGTAATCTTTTAATCTTCATGTGCTTACCATAAATGACCTCTGTAAGCAATCCAACACATATGATGTGGGAATAAGATGATTCGGAAAGCTTGGCCAAGCACATCTATATGCTCTTTAGATGCAAAAAAATATTTGCACAAAAATCGATTTTCTTCAGTGGTATTTTCTATTCGAAACGCTCCAAGAGGGGAAAATGATTCTCCTGGAGCATCGTGTATATTAGTTTATCAGCCAGTATTTTGCTAGATCAGAAATCAACAGTATGTTAGGTTAAAAAGATATGTCGAACGGCGGAATAGAAGTATTCTGAGAAATTTGCGAGGCACAATTATCTTTCATTTTTTTTTGTGTCACTGTCAGGCAATTTTGATTCCATATTCAATAGTTCCATAATATTTCTATGAATATAGATATCAACATAGATATCACAATCGATACTGTCAGTTTAACCTGAATCTGTAAACACTTGTCGACCAAGAGAAACGGAGAGTTCACGACATAAAAGTATAGGCTACTGCATATAGATATCAAAATTGATACTGTTAGTTTAACCCGAATCTGTGAAAACTTGTAGACCAAGAGAAACGGAGAGTTCACGACGTAAAGGTGTACTACATATAAAAATATGAAGGACGAAGAATTTGTCACAATAACACAAAAACAATTCGAAATATGGAAATTAAAATGTACCGAGAGAGCCGAAGAAATGCGACGAAAAATATTCGAAGTATCTTCAGATGAAGATGAAGAGCTAGTAGAGGGTTCGTGTAGACTTTATAATTTTGCAACGGTACATGCTAACAACATACAGTTAGTTAGTAGCTAAATTTTTTCATATGTCGATAAATGGAATTGAATTAGAGTCAGAAACGATATTTTATTTTAGAAATATATTTACATGGTGACACAACCCACAGATTTTTTTAATTACATCCACGAAAAAAAAGAAAATTCAGTTAACATTTAGACTTCTGTTTGTGTATGATTGTACCCAAAAGTTCCAGTAATCTAGGACGCTTCACACAAAAGTGATGTTTTCTCAAGTATATGACCCGAATGAACTGGGTTCTGTTTTTAGAGGGTTACAAAGATAAAAATCCGGTTACAAAATGGTATTTGGAAATGCTGCACATAAATATCTGACACTGTGGGGTGTTTATATTAGCAACAAAAAAGTATACGAGGAAGCAACCAAAAAAAACGGAGAACAGAATATATTCATTTATATTCTGGCAATTCTACTATTATCCCGATGTATTTTTCATTTATTTAGAAATGGAGGAGGCTTCTAGAGGAACCGTCGATGTAGTGAGAAACGAACAGAAAAAAGTTAAAGAAAATATATTTCGACGAATTATAAAATACAGATTCCCAACTACAATTGATCCGTATGGAGGTATTCCTATTTTCACCTTTACTCTCTGAAAATTTACTGCATACTATGCTACATTTATAATTATATATATATTTAATGTATCGAAATGAGCTTCGTAGACTGGTGACTGAAACAGCATTTGTGCAAAACCAAGACATACTTAGCAGTTCACTTTGTAGAGTATTCTTTGACTTAACTGAGTAATTGTTGTTATTGAATGCTAGTCATTCCTAATCAGTAGAACTGATAAAGATTTGCATGGGTTTGGCATATTCTTGAATGGGTCAAGTTGGCGATGATTTGTCATTTATATATTAACTTGTAAGTATAATTTTTCCAACTTTGGAGCAAAAGTGCGTGGTCTCAATTTTTACTTGTCATTTGGAATTTACGTTACGAAAATAAACTTGGATGTTTTATTCGAAATATTAGCTGCGACCCTGAGAAGGAACTTAACAAAGTTTTTTGTTTTATGTTAACTTTCCCTCCCGAACTTCGTTGTCTGATATATAATAACTTTATCTTGCAGACAATGTATTTTTGTTTTATCAATTTCTGGTCGCTGTTTGCTTCACCTATAATGCTTGCAGTATTCCAGTAAGAATGTCATTTCCGTATCAAACAAAAGAGAATCTAACAGGGTGGCTAATAGTTGACTATATAGCCGATGCAATTAATTTTTTCGATATAATCGTCTTTCAAATCAGATGTCAATATATTGAAGGAGGAAATTTTATGGTGAGTAGGACGAAAAAGTAGTTCTCTATTATTTAATCTTCAGAACTACAAAATGTTAATATTTTTTTATCTTAACAGAGGGAACGGAAAGATACTATGAAACATTATTTGAAAAGCAAGGATTTCAGACTCGATTTAATCTCTATATTACCCACAGACTTTATGTATTTTCTTGTTGGTTTCAAACCAGTACTGAGACTAAATCGTTTATTCAAAGTAAGTAAACAAAATTATTTAAATCTTGAATTGTCATGGTAATTATTCAGAATCATCAATATTTGCATTAACATATAGCACACGAAATCAAAATATTGCATGGGTGTCTCAAACCTGTCGAGTCCAACACATGTGTCGCTTTCCCCACCTATCCGACAAGTGTGGGACACGTGAGGTAAGCGTGACAAATGCGGGGAAAGTGATGGTCACGTGTGACACGTGCAATTAGCTGGGACAAGTGGTACGAGTATGACACGACATTTTTGAAACATCGATATTGCTATCCGCAAATTTATATCTGTCAAGGTTAAGTATGTCTTCTCTGAAACGTCTTTGGTATTATTTTCAAACCTAACTCGAACTGAATAAATGATTTAGGAAAAATGTAAAGTACTTGGGTACATGTATGTATATTCATGCTTCGCGCACATAGCTTAGTCCAATATAGAACGGTTTTCACATCAGAGTTATTGATTTGTGAATTAGTATTTGTGTTGGATATAACAAATATTGCTTAAAAAGTACTTCGTTTTCCTTGTTCTCAGTATAAATCGTTTGATGGATTCAATAGCAAATTTGAAATGGTTTTGGAACAAGCATATGTGTTCAGGTAAGCTGCATAATGTGATTACTCTATGCCTCGGTTCAGTTTAAAGAAATAAAAGAAGTTTCTATAATAAAATATTTTTATTGCTGCTGTAATAAAAATCCATCCTATGGTTTCAATAGGATGGGTACTAGCAACAATGTTAGGTATTAGTCCTTGATTCGGAGTTGCGAGTTAAGTAGAAACACAGATCACATGAGATTTTTAAATTTTAATTCCTACATGAAATTCATGAAAAACTGGGAAAAGATAATTATTTCTCACATTGACACTTAAAATTTTCACCTTGCGTTAACCCAAATCTTTTGAAAATCAAACCACGGTTCTGTTATGTATTGGTAAGATTGACCTCGTTATCATCGTGGCTTAGTCTACTTCAAGTTATTACTACAATAAACTTGTGAACTGTTTATTTCAACACAACATTAATAGAAGTGGTATATATATGTATTAAACATAGATTTTTTTGTTTATTTAAAAAATTCGTTCCAAGTTATCTTTGAGTTTCAAGTTAAGTCCCTTTGGTGGTTAGTCGACCCAGAATTCGTATCATTTTGTTTAAAAACTTTAGATGACTATGAAAAAGGCGAATCGGCGACTCGCGTCTCCCCAACACTGGAATGCTATAGATCAGGGATGTGCAACCTTCAATACAGGGGGACACCCAGACATATAACTGGGTGAAATCGCGGGTCGCACCTTCATATAACATAGGCATTTTAGAAGTTGCAGGCACGAAAATTTTGGTTATTGATCTTATGACATGCGTTTTTCTTATCACACAAGCTAGCTGTTAAGGCATTGTGACGTCATAGACATAGATAATAGAATTACTTGCACGTACCAGATTAAACTTAATTGAAAACTCCTTTCGCGGCCCGCCACCATTCAAAATATATGTATACATATTTTTTTTTGCACAGAGTCGCAAGAACAACATGTTATCTGTTGTATTTTATCCACATCGATGCATGCTTATATTATTTTGTGTCGTATTATCAAGGATTCCAAACACCGTGGGGCTATCAACAAGTGGAAGGAAATATGTAAATATATTTTGTCTTAGAATTGTTCATTAGAATTATATTAAAAAATTATTACTGACCTATAGCTGTTTGAAAGATTCATATATATACAATCTCGAAAAGTAATCGTTTGAGGAAAAATAATATTTGAAGATCAGTGAAGAAGTATTTTGGTTTTAAAAATATATAGTAAGAATTTCCACACTCATTCTAAACAAGGCCTACTGGCCCAGATCGCTTATTTTCTAACGTTTTTACAACGACTGTTTCGAGGCATTTAAAAGCTCGTCTAGAGATTCACTGATATCCTCGTTCACAGTCTATGTACACGAATCTTAATCACACCGATTGACAAGAAAGTGGCCGTTGAATCCTTCATTCGTATCACTTACATTTGATATACTAATCAGTCAATTCTAATGAACAGACCCATGCATACAGAACGTTATTGTTGACATGGCCAAGTCTCTAAGCCAGGTCACTAAACTTAACTTTTATGAGCATAAATATCGTTAAATTTATTTAAACCATTTCGGCTGTGTTGATTAGTACTAGAACTATTTTTACAAAACGAGAAAATATTCCCTCCTATTCGAAACAAAATTTTGTGATTCGCGATTTCGGATTCGGATGGAATTCTGACTCAGATTTCTTCCCTTTACTTTTCTATTTGATGATGTGTAAAGGGTGTATAATGTCAAAGATTAACAATTTGGATCTATACTTATTTGCGATTTACTTCACACGCGATTCTTTCAATGGTATTCTCAAATCATCGTTTGATGGGAAATACTAGAAACATCTTCAACCTGATATGTGCTATCCACCCTAACAAAACCATATTGGGACCCATATGTGCGTGGAAATAAAATAATTGTTATTGTTTACATTCAGCAGATTGTGAGACTGTATGATGTAAAATTAACGATATTTTATTTTTTATTGAATTATAGCTACATCAGATGTTTTTATTGGGGTTTTCTGACAACAGTTACGATCGGAAACGTCGGAGATCCAACGACAAATTTTGAATTTGCTTTTCAATGCACAAATTTTTTCTTGGGTTTATTTATATTTTCTATCGTCATCGGACAGGTTAGTTAGTTTTTACAGTAATTTTTTATAAAAATATAAATTTAACAGATAAGCAGTTTCAGTATTTATTATCTTTTTTTTTTTCAATTAGGTTAGAGATTGTGTTCAAGCACATTCAGCAGAGCAGGCAGATTATCGAAGAAAGAAAAATAATTGCATTTATTACATGGAACTCAATAACATTCCACCATCTGTACAGAAAAAAGTTCGTCAGTGGTTTGAATATACATGGGAAACTCAAAAAATATTGGGTAATATGTGCTTATTTTTATTTGTATTTAATCATTTATCTATGTTCGTGTTTCTCGTAGGGGCCCGTATACCATTCAAATAACACACTATGCCTTGCTTGCTGACTTTAATAAAATATTTACTTCGGCTAGGTGAGTAAGTCGTTACTCTCAGTTATAATTTGAAAATTCCATTGTGCACTTAGTGAAATGTGTTTTATACTAAGTCATCGAAATCGAAATTGACAGCCGATAGATGTTTTTATGTGAAAAGGGTTGCTTGGCGTAGTTTTCTCAACAAATATATACTAACGTGTATTTTATGTCCAATAGTTCACAATTTTTTTTTTTTTTGTTGGTTTTAGACGAAGAACATTTACTGAGTCAGATCCCAGTTAAAATGCATGCTGACATTGCCATCAACGTACATATTGCAGTTCTAAACAAAGTACAGTTGTTCAAAGGGTGCGATCAACAATTACTAAACGATTTGGTGCTGAAACTTCGTCCAGTACTTTATCTTCCAGGAGATTACATTTGTAAGAAGGTAAATTAAAAATCGTAAATTCTAGTTTGACACCTGACAAGTTAACAAAAATGCAACCCTATCTGATCCAAAACTGAAAATATAATGTCATGCCAGAGGCACTAAGAACGATTTAATTACTGCACTTGTACGTGCGTGTCAATTAAGTACATGTATGCGATTAGATGCTCAATCCTCAAAATTACATTATGTTACTTTCGTTCAATAGAACTTTTTTCTCGGACAAGGCTATAGAAAATCACGCATCATTCTATTACATCCCAAATATTTCTAAGATGATGCGTACGTATTGTAAGGGCACTGAACTAGCATAAACAACTCAAGCTGCAATCTGTCATGTTTCTACGGCGACTACCAATTAACTCAGGCAATACTTCTAATCATAATTCACAGGGCGAAATCGGGAAAGAAATGTATATCATAAGTAATGGCTGCGTGCAGGTTGTCGGCGAAACAAAAGCTCAAGTATTCGCGACTTTATCAGCTGGAACAGCATTTGGTGAAATCAGGTAAATGTCTAGGAAACGGGATGGCAAGAAACCCTTAAGAGCTATTCTAGTGCTTTTGTGCTATAGTTTATAACAGTTATGCAGTGCGTTTCTTTCTAAGTCATATTCTATATTTTACATTTTCATTTTATATTCAGTCTTCTTGCCATTGGAGGAGCAAACAGACGAACTGCAAACATATTTTCTCCGGGATTTGCTACCTTGTTTATCTTGAAGAAAAACGATCTGCATGATGTTGTCAAAAATTATCCGAGAACACAAATGATGCTAAAGAGAAAAGCGAAGTAATGCATATTTAGATAATAGCGTAGGCTGGACTTTATAATCCATATTAAACGGTTTAGCATTTAGTCGTATAAATCAGCACAATGATTGTAACATAATATACATTTGCAAAAACATAAGGTATATACATTCATCCAAACCATATACAGTTAATCACATATACACAGTGGCGTATCTAGGTAAAATGGCGCCCATGGCAAAGTTTGAAAATGCGCCCCTTTGATCATTGACTAACAATTTTTGACGACTGTTATTGAATTGAGATACTTGTACGTTACTATTTACGTAAAAATACGAGTTTCAATTATTTCCGATTTGAAATTATTTGATTGAAACATTGTACAAATGAAATATTTCGCCGTTTTTGCGCCCCTGTCCAAACGGCGCCCATGGCACGAGCCATGGCTGCCACACCCTCGATACGCCACTGCATATACATATATATGAGTTGGCTGTATATGTATATTTTGGCTGCATGTGTGCATCACGCCATCAACCCCACTCGCAATGATATATTTAACTCTTTAATTGTAATTAAATAAAAACAACTAACACATCGTATTCACAGGGAGATTTTAAAACAAGATCGTGACAAACCTCCACCCAAAAAATTATCTGCCTCAGAATTACTACCTGAAGGATCGGGAAACAAAGCTCCAAAACGTTCTTCGGGCCGGGGATATAGATTTTTACGTCATGTGGTAGACGCAGCCGATAACAAGGTTAAAGGATTGAGACAAAGCAAAAATTCGTGATTAATGTTTTACGTGATGATGATGTCACCTGTATAGAAGATAATGATATGGAACGTAAATTTAGTTTATACATACTTTATCAATGATTTTTAAATCACTTTTATCATCTTCAATATTAAGCTTTACACCAGTGGTTCTCAACCTTTATTATCCCGTAGCTCCCATCCGGATGGGTTTTGGTAGTCATGGCCCCCTGTTTATCATTCCAGTGTTATTCATAGTGTTACTTTGATTGGCAGATCAATCAAAGTCAATTTTTAATCCAATTTCGTTTAAACAATTCATGCTCAACAAAGTGGAAACACCCTGTGGAATAGCCTTATCAAACAATGAAACTAGGTGGCCCCTCCAACTTCTCTGTGGACCCCATGGTGGGAACCACTGCTTTACACTATCAAAACAATGAGGTAAATAGTTATCTGGCGCATTTATTCGTCATTTCTTTATTTAAATTTAAATTGTCACCTTCCGCATATTTGTACTCAATAATTATTTTGATTTCGAAAAGATTTCTTGTATGGTTGGATAATTCTACGTTTATCGGATTACATAATTGGGTTACTATGTCGATTTGTAAGCTATTCTTCATAATTAGAAAATGATTTTTGTTGCTATTTGCAGAAACAGAAACGACACACCCTTTTTTATTATACAATATATATAATATATTATCTTTATAATACAAGCCAATATTGATATGTCAAATAGTTCAAAGACAAGTTCGCATCTTGTGAACTATCACATCTTCTGACAACATCAAATCCAGCAAGACGCAATACATTTGTTATTATTATATCACCAATGAATCAGGTATTATTAACGTTCACAATAGACACATAAACAAAACAATTTGGCCGATGACTCTGACATTTTGAGAATGCGTGATACACCTCCTACCACTCCTTTTTATAAATCCCATTGAATCTCCTTCTAGGGGTCGATATTGTCGATTCTGAGTATCACTGATCCAACGCACTCACACAAGTTGCGGTCTATTTGAGGCATAGATATATTCCCTGATAATACAGTTAATTTCTCATGTTTGATTATTTTTCCAAAGATTGAAGTGAGCATATTGGTTCTTTTACAGTTCAGCAAACCAGCAAGTGAACACTGACATATCTCCTTTCGTAACATAATGCTTAACTTGATCCATATTTCTCGAAACTTGATACATGTGTTTGAAAGTTAAGATATATATTTTTTTAATATTACATAAAACTGAAGACAACTTTTTGTAATAATATTTTATTGTAGTAGCGTTTTTGAGCATAATATATTGAACAAAAAAAACCTTCAGATATATTCTAGTTGATTTGTAAGGCATGCAAATAATGATAAAAATTGCTTGCTGGTACAAAATAAGAAACAAAAAGGGCATTCAACGTCTATAAGTGCTTGGTAACATATAACTGGAAATTTAATTCAATAAATAGATAGATGAAACTCTGCACATTGATTATTAAAACCACTCTCGCTTGCGCCAATAATAAATCGAAACTTTATACAAAGGTCACAATAAAGCAAGCAGGGTACGACAAACTTACACCGAACAAAAATTCATTTTTGTACGGATTCGTGAACAGGCCTCTCCACATACTCCACTTCCAAGCAAATGGCGGACGTGCGGCCGTCGGCTTCCAATATTTTGTTTTGGATGGAACCGAGTAATACATTCCGGCGTTTGATGCCGAATTATTTTAATACATTGATGCCCGGTACCGATGACCCTGATGATGTGTTTGCTGACCCCATCCGTATCCAGTACCGTATACCTGATATGGATCGTAATTATGACCATGATGTGACTGATGTCCCCCATACATATCTTGCATTCCCATCTGTTGTTGATGGTATCCGTTACCGGTAATAGAATATACAGGAGGTTCATTATATCCCACTGATTGTGGTCGGTGTTGGTGATGTGACGTCATTCCGGTAGAATAATTACCGTAGTTCGGTGTGAAATATGGATCATAACTCTGTCTTCGATTTGCGTTGGATCCATAGCTCATTACTGATGCGGGTCTGCTACTCGGTCTGAAATTTGACATGTCCTGCAAATAATAAAAAGTGTATCATTATTATTTACCCATATTTTTGTTCCGATCATGACCACAGCAGCTTTTTACACGCAGGCCTATAGACCTTTGGGCTGAAACGAAATGGGACAAACTTGTGGGTTCCATAAAACTTAACTAGTTTACATGCTCTGTCCTATGAGAAGTATTGGTGAATATTCTGGGTAACTAGTCATAGTCAAGAGCTTCAATTCGAGGATTGTAATGATTAAGCATGGCAGTTACTAGTCATGGAGTTGGACCAGTTTGAACGAAATGAGGCAAACTTTCGGGTTCCACATAACGTGTGGTACCTAAGTTGCCCACTCTGTGCTGCGAGAATCACGTGTGATTATCCTGAGTAACTAACTAGTCATAGTCAAAAACCATAATTCGAAGATAGTGATTTTTTTGGTAAACTTTAGCTTACACAAGCAAATAATGATATAATATGACAGTTACTAGTCAGTAACGTACAGGAGTTACGAAAAATATTCAGGTGTTAGGCTATATATTTACTTACATCCATCATATTTGGTAGCATGTGACGTTGGCTCATCCGTGATGATCTTCCAGTCATATCAGGAATTTCGCCATAAATATCTTTTATACCCGAGTCGGATGAATTTGAAGTCTGATTTGACATTCCTGGATATTTTCCCTCATCACTTGGAGGGCCCTTTTTCAATATTCCTTGCGGGTATGTTTTAGATCCAATGGCATTTAAATTTGGTTGTGACAAAGACCGCATTCTACTAAGTGGACGCCTTTCTCGTGCACCCTGTGGAAGTGGGAAGTCCACCATTGAAGAGGGCCGCGAAGACGGCCTGCTAGACAACGGTTTCATGTGATTATCGTACCCAGTTTGTGGAGGTGCAGTGCGTACCGACCAGTCAGATTGTGCCGGAGAAGGCGGCCGATTATATCTTATGTTTGAAGTATTATCCTGTGGTTCTTGTCCCGCCCTACCGTTCAAATACTCATACATGTTATCGGCTTCATCCAGACTTTGGTTCTCTGGATATCCGGAATCAGCTGTTGAGTTTCTATATTTATCCAAGTTAGTGGACGACCTCGTACGTCGTAGGCTACCGGAATCGTCATCATGTCCATATCGTACATCTACCATCGAACGAGAGCGTGAAAGTGGCCTTTCACCGTAACCAGTGCTAGGACGACTATTCGGTCTCTGCTGTCGACGTCTATCTTCATAATCCGGCAAATCTTGATTCCTGTGACCTCGTTCGTCGCGATAATCAGGATTCCTCGTAGAGTTGCGACTCCTTTCTTTCTTGAACGATTCATACAGAGGTTCTCCGAGTGTAGAGTAATTGCTACGAACTGATACTCCCCTCACGAGACGACCTGGAAAGTATATCCACGGTTACTACATTTGAATGAAATAGAAATCATTTCATTGAAAACATTTTACTTCATATAGGCTGGATATGAATCTTGAAGATAATGTACATGATAACGCCAATACTGCTTTGTTTAATTAACTGTGTGATTTTGGCTACTTGCTACTAACTGGTGAATATTGGTGACATTTTATTTCTGTATGGCAAAAACAAAACGCTAATATAATAGCATTTCATTAACATTTGGGCCTACCTGTAGTTGGTGTAGGATTCAGGTAATGACGTTTCCTTGTAGAAGCCGTGCTTATTACTGATGCCGTGTCATCGAAATCTTGCTGTTGTCGAAGTTCTTCAGGATCTATACCTGATAATGCCAACATGGTTACAGTATTGATAGATGATGCTTTCAATTAAAATATGTCAGTTTTGTTACATTTTCATAAAAATTATCACTGTTACCCATATTTTGCGAAATGTATAGATTTAATATTTATGGAAAAACTGCGTGAAATATTGTCACTAACGTTACACATTAAAAATTTATCAAACCCATTCGTATCTCACTCTTTAAGGCAAATTTAACATATTTATATTGTTTTATATACCTCCATTTCTTTTTTTTCTCCGCCTTCTTCGACGTTCCATGTAACAACATCCTCCGGCACATGCAAGAATTGCAATAGCAAGCAATGGAAGAAATACAGTGAGAACGTATTGATCTGAAAACAAAGTAAAATAAATATAAATGCTGCATGTTTCATTCAAATGAATAAGTATCAACTTTTCTCAAATTTTGTTTAAAACAAGGAATGAAAATTTTTTTATTGTTATTCCAAATTATCTCTTTGACATTAATAAAAAATAAACGGCGGCTTGGTACGAAGGTGACGTCACAATGCTACTACAAAATGCATGATGGTTCGTAATCATTGAATACGCCAAAAATACGTGTATAAAATAATAAACCATCATAAAGTTCATTCTAAACAGAGAAATACATATTTTATGTAAAGCCAAAAAATTCACATTCAATTTTTGCAAATTGTAATTAATCCAAATTTCTGCGAATAGCGTCGCCTAACGTCACACGTAACATGTTTCCTTCGTGACAAATAATATAAAATTGTAGACATTCAAGAATAAACCCACGTATTTCCTAACAGTAGAAATGAATCGTTTTTGACCCGTAGGCAGTCTGTGTAGAATATAATTGAGCGCTTCATTTCGTTGTTCTACCTGATAATAATACCTGGTACCACCGGTTTTCTCACCGCGTAGACTCGTATGGCCCTAACAGCGTATTACTTTGTTACCGATCAATTAACTTTAATTTTTGATCATCATAATTTGTGAGGTCAACATCCTCCGTGCAGAATTACAGTGCATTTATTTTTTTAATATTTCCTACAATACAGATAGCTCTTGATTTCATAGACTAAAATTACGTATTATATAGCGTGATAGATACAATTCACGAATACACGATCATTCGATAGGATGCTAACACAATCGGAAAGGTTACATAAAGCAATTTGGCTGGGATTCCTATGAACATATCTATTCTGACATATTGGACATCAATGTACAAAATTATTCTCAGGCCTACGTATTCGGGATAATGCTAATCCAAAAAGTAATTTTCATTTCTGGCGTCCATGAATTGAATGCAGGCATAAGCCGAATGGTTAGTATTTCATCACTTGCACAGACTTCATAATATGTCTAAGTCTAAGCAAAATTGCTCACTATAGAGGAATTTTCGAGGATTTGGGGAAGAAATTTCAAAGCGTTACCTCATAATATATATTATACCATATATATATCATAATATATATATTTATGGGCCATGATCCCAGCCGTGAAAAACCCGAAACGCGAGTTGCACGTAACAACAACAAAAAAAGCCTAAAATTGAACAATTAATAATGACAAGAGAGCTATGCTCAAATATATGGACACGTAGAGTCACATAAAAAGTAATAGCCTTCTGGAGAAAATTTTTATCTTTAACCACAGGAAATTTCAAAGCCATTGGTCCAGTATTCGAAGAGAAAAGCGATTTCTTCAAAACGTGTTGACGGAGACAAATAATAATACCAATAACAACAAAATTTTGAAACGATCGTTATGTCCACTACGTGTCCAAAAATATGGTTTTTATGCGTTGCGAAGGAGGAATACAGAAATCCAAAATAGGCGCAGAGAGGAATATATCAAAAAATGTTAAGAATCATTGATACGCAATCAAACAACAACGTTAAGTATACACACACACCATCCCAAGTTACTGCAATTAAATCCAAATCATGTCTAAATGCTATTGGAGAATTGCACTATCTGTATATTGTTATATATATATATTAGGTTTTACCTTGTCTTTCGTGAGCAAGCTGATCCTCAGATTTTCTGCTAAATGACATGACCTACGTTCACACTAAATTAGACTATTCGAAATATCCAATACCCATGACTTATTCGAATCTCCATCTCTATTATAGAACTAGATTTTCACTATGGATTGAAACACTTTATTGCAAGCCATAAAAGATAACAAGCCATTGACCAATTTTATTGCATAGCCCAAGGTGCTCGTTGTTCGACAGACGTAAAATTTTTTGCATGAATCAAATAAGCATCAGCTGTTACTCAAAAGATAATAAACCCCGTCAAAATTATGGATTCCAACTAATCTACATGTCTACATCACGATGTTTAATTTAACACATTAGCTATCTTCAGCTAAACTGGTTTTCAGCAGACTGTCTTTATTAACTAACCATGTTATCCAAGTGAAAGGAAATACATCTATATCATATATATGTGATGAAAACAAACTTAAAGGAAATATTGTATGTGGTGAACACACATGTGGTTTATTACTGCAGTTGCAACATCATTTCTAATGCATCGAAATGACATACTATTAGGATCTATATATAAAGCAAATGAATAGTTATCATACTTGGAATCGTTTCCGAAAGTGGTACTAAACAATATTATGTTAAATTGCTTTGGCAACATTATTATTCACATTCGCCCTTTGTGTAATCACACGGCAATGCACACACACAATGCAACGATTTCTTTCTTTCAAAAGCCTGATTGGTTGTTATTTTCTCCGAAATTTTATATAATATATGGGTGAAAACTAATTAAAATTGCTCATATTTTTACACAAACCTTGCTGGTCGGATGATCTTTTAAATCTCGCCATGTGCAAATGAAGTTGCCCCACCACGTCAGATAAGTCCAATACCTTCGATTATTGCCGCTATGAAATCTCGTTAAAAATTTTATACGACACACTCGTTTGACAGGTGACAAAACTCCAACGAATACGACGACGATCGCGTTACTCAATTGCCTCCAAGCAACATATGCCGAGGCCAAAAGATTACGGATAGCCGGAGGGGGAAATATGATGTAGAGGAAGGAATGTTCCTTATGTAGCAGTTTCGTGAACCCAACGAATTGCTAACCGGTTATAAGAAACGAACATGTTATAACATAATGTATTACACAATGCATTAAAATGCCAGCACTTAATCTGAGGACTATCAGTTGGTTTGTGGGCTATATTGAAATGTCTTGGTGGTCTTAATTTACATCCCAAATGCATTCGGACCAAAATTTTGCTACAAACCGCAAGCTGTATATGATTCAGGTTTTAACAAATTTCACGAATTCAAATGTCATTCAATTTACAGCAGAATTTTTACTTACACAAATTTTTTTGTGTTGTTCAAGACATTGGACAGTCATTGATTTTGTCTGTACCTAATTGGAGTGCAAGGAATTAGTCATAAATGTAAAATTGTTAATGTGCAACATTTGGTTAATTCATGAATTTTCAGGCTAATGCGAGCGTTGCGGTCGCGAACTTTGACAAAATTAGTTACACCTAGAATACTTTTTGTGCAAAGACCATACAGAATTGATTTTTAAACAAGATAAACACAATAAAACTACGGAATTCAAATAGCCGTATATACGCCAATTTGTGAAGCCTGGAAATTATTGTTTTTAGTAGCGCTACTTTCCCCATTCATATCAGAATAATAAAAAATAACTACTTGGATGTATGACACATTCGTAAAAATGACACATTTGTAAGTTTTTGACATACCTGCTCCAGTAGTGTAGTCTTTTTTCTGAGCAGATGACAACTCAAAGAAACAAAATACCAACAGCGCACAGAAGACGATCATACTTCCACTCAGTGATCAGCGGCAGCTTAAGTGAAATGAGATACAAGATTCGTTCGGATCAGGTCGAGTAACCGAAAACAAGATTAATGAAAAAAGTAGCTCTTACGGCGCTATTCATTCAACAATTTTAAACCACAAAAACGATTTACCACTTAATTAAGGCTAAAAAACATGTCGTGCGACGTAATATCTGTTCGAGGAACAAGAACGTCGCCGACACATGCTTTATTGCAAGTTGATTTTGGTTTATGTAATGAAGGTAAATTTTTGGTGGTTTTTAATTTTGTGTGTTTCGAATTGTGACCTTATTGTGGTTTCTAATGAAACGCATACATAGTAAACGTTCTTACATGGTCGTAAAGGCTCCAAATTCCGTGAGTATTCTTATATAGTTAGTAGATTTGATATTGAGATATATATCTTGGTGAGTAGGTCGCTGAGTGGCAAATTGAGCAAAGCGGTGGGAACATACTTGTCGTCACACCAGCGATTCAGGTGGTGGAATTTACCTTCAATGCAGCCATTGTGTCTCTTTTTTCGGTGAAATTCACCACTTTTTCCAAGTAAAAGAACATAGATAGGTTGTAGACAACAAAGAAAACTTCTCTCGGGTCAAGATCAATAATAAAAAAGACTACCGCAAAATCATCCATATTTACGATAAACCACAATCGTCAACAAGTAAATTGCAAAATTTGAAGGTATCCAAGTAAACTGTTCTGAAACCAATCGTAAAGAGTTCCCCAAAACGGAATGCTTCTGCTAAAAACGCCCGATGTTCAAGTTCCATTGGTAGAGAACGATGGCGATTGGACAACCAATCAAATACATAAACTTCCGAGTTATTCGAATGCGGAATGGAGTGGCACTGAATACAAATCTTCTCAACCGGCTCTCAACGACATTTTCTTTGCACATTTACTAAACGAGTGTCAAGATATTTTCTCGCTTGTACTTAGAAATAAACAAAAAAAAAAAAATTTATATAACGTTTCTGGCAACAATAAAATTTTGACTATACGCATGTCAACACGCCAATTGACCTGGATTTTGAGCTACCGATTGCACGAGCTTCACTAACCCTAGATGCCAACAATTTCATCTCTCTAATATCGCCTTCAGTCCATTTATCAGGCATAAATCTCTGCTAAAATCGCCGATTGTTTTCATCAGCGTGGCGTGTTATTTAGGCCGTAAACGTCCTTTACATTGGTGTTTATTCTCTATAAATCACAAATTTGTGCCACGGTAACAATGATATTTATTTTATTTTTGTACTTGCACAGAATTGTGAATTCGGTGAGAGCGATTAAACGTTCATCGGCGGTGAGGTTCTAAAGACAAATGGAGTAAATCCGCGATCTATCTAAATTTTTTGATTGAAAAGCAGCAATATAAGATACTGAAAAGAAAACCGTAATCAATATAAGATTTGTCGAGTCCCACGACAGTCTAAAAACGCTTTTCTGGGCATTGAAAATCGCAAAATTTCGTGTGCCTAGTGCCTATGACCCAGAACCCGTTTCTTGGTAAAATTTAGATTGGAAATGTTTATTTACCCCACCGCCACCAAGGACAGGGTATGGAATAGAATTATCAGTTTAAAAACTTCTCGGCCAAATAGTCCTTTCATTTTGACTAATACCGACAGGAAAATATATTTAAAAAAAACAAGCAGTATGAAGTCTGATTCTTTTACTTTTGTAAATTACAAAGCTCCTAAGAGAAAAACATAACAATGAGCATAATGCAAATAGATATGATTAAACCATGCACTCAAAAACACTGGCATGCTGTTGCTATCTGATCGAAAAGCCAGATAAAAAAAACGAAATTACTGAGAGCCTTAAAGGTGATATATTATATTATTTTCTGTCGACATGAATGCATTTGAACAAATAAATGGAGCCCAGACTGTACATTGGTTTCACACCCTGGTGTGTAATCATTGTTTTAGAAACTTTTTTTTTTTTAATCGAGATGCTTGATGTTACTAAATGAAACATTTACCCCCATCTCAATGGTCCAATTATAATAAACAACATAAATATCAAACGTCACATCAAATATTGAAAACCTGCAATAGATAGCAGCTAGTAACACAAAGAGACATTAAATAATCAAAACTGGTTTAAATTATGAATACGATATGAATAATTTATTGTTTTCCCAATTTGCTACAACACAACCAGCATTATTTTTTTTATTGTTATTGAAATCTCTCATTATGATTCAATTGACTACAACACTCAAGATTTCCTTTGCCTATAGAACAATAACACTAGATCTCGTGTAAACTCCATTCAGTACCTGACATTTTTTTGAACCTTCTAGTAGGGTGATCATATAATAATTTTCAGCTGTAAGAAAATAGGGTGGGCAAAGATTCGTTTCCACTTTAACTTAGTTTGTGAAGATGACACATTTCGAAACAGTTCAGTAACTTGTTCGACACAATTGATGTAATTCATTACTAGTCTGTATCAATAACATTTCCATGTGGAGCCTATTCACACCTTTCGTCTTACAAAGACTAGCCACTGATATGCATGTATAACGTTTAACTGAGAAAAATGAACCTTGCAATATTGGAACATTGTTTTACCAAAACACAAACATAAACAAAAAAATACAGAAAAAAATATTCAATATTGTTGACATCATTGCTAGAATCGGAAATATGGAACACTGAAAAATATGTTGCATCACGACTCACGAGCCTTTGCGAACATGGCCAGCCCGAACTTATTTTGTGGGACCTATCTGCGACTAAGAAATTGGACATTTTCATCTTGTTACCCTTTGACTAAGTACAAAAATTTTACTTCAACAGACTTGCATGCCCAAATAAACATGCTGACTTATACATGATTATGATTTATATTGGTCAAATTTAATAATTTACACCTAGAATGAGTGTGGGGCATAGGGAAGTACGGGGCCGGCCCTATTCGGGTAACATTAAGTTTCAAGACAATGGAAATTCACTGAGAAGTAAGTAACATGAAATCATATAGAACTGAGTATTATTTTTGTTTCTCCATATATGAGCCACACAATATGTTTCATGAGTAAGACAGAAAATACATTCTAACTGGAAAATAGGAAATGTATGAAGCAGTGGTTTTTATTATGAAACAAGAGATTCCATGAAATTATCTAAATTATATTCAGTATCGTATTGATTTTGATCCCATAAATCACCAATGTCATCCATGAGAGTTCGCAATCCTTTACCAGAAGAATCTTTTTCACGAATTTTCTTCTTTTCAGCTCCCTAGAAAAGAGTAAATTTCAATGTGATATTGTACGTCATTATAAATATAAGTCCTTTAAATCAAGGGTTCTCAAAGTTGATTGACCGATGGGCCAAATTAGAGGCGGGAGAATATTCGTGGGCAGGAGAGAGTAGCTCCCACAAGGGGCCGTATTTGACCCGCGGTTTGGGAACCACTGCTTCAAATTTATAGTAGACAGATGAATTTGTACAGGTAATTTTCATCCGAATAATATCGTGGGATTTTTTTACATGTTGTCATTTCCCTGACAGTGTTCAATCTTACGTTCATCACCTCCCCAGGGTTTTATAAATTGAGTAGGCAATGTGTCTCCAAAAGACTTCAGGCAAATGAAGGTAGTCTCTTACACTGACATGAGCAAACTACGGCCCGTGGGCCAAATTCAATATGGCTCGCCTGATGATGCCATAATCAAACTAAAACCTAATTTTGATGTTTTAGTTAATAATTGCTCAAGGAATTACATACAAAAGTCCCATATCTATTGACAAAAAATATCGAAAATTGCTAAATGGATAACAAAACACCATACCTTTTCAATAGTGAATAAATCTAACACTTGATTTGTTCCCATACTGTGCAAACTACTATTTTCTGTGCTGATCACCGTGTTCGCAATATTTAATTTGAATTGTTGTAATCCAAGTATTTTTTCCTCCAGTGTTGCTCGAGTAATTAATCGATAAACGTTAACAACCCGTTTCTGTCCAATACGATGTGCACGATCCATCGCCTGAATAATTAACAAGGAAAGTATGTTGATGGATCAAAGGTTTTCTAATTTAGTAAAATTGACATCTGAACAATACATTTCTAAACCCAATAAGATACTCAGAGAGCATTTAGCTTGGACCACAAAGCTAACCCTAATCCTGAGTTCATTAATGGAAAAAAGAAAAACAAAAAAATCAGACCTGTAAATCAACTGTAGGATTCCAGTCATGTTCAATAAATATAACAGTATCAGCTCCAGTGAGATTCAAACCTAAACCTCCGACTTTTGTTGTCAGCAGAAGCAAATCGATAGATGGATCATTGTTGAATCTAGATAAGATATGATTGCAGTTTAGAATTGATTCTCTTTTTCCATTCTCAAACGCAGTGAATTTTATTTTTCATACGACGGTTATTCAATCTTTCGCTCTGAACAAGGCCCCACACATGCAGCCATTTAACAATATGTTGGGAGCTATTGTCACTTTGAAAAGACAGGAATATTTCCAGTTTGGCATTGCCTACCCAATTTATTACACCCGGGTGCAGTGGGGCTTGGGATTTCAACCCTAAACTCTAACATTTTTAAGTCTGACGCTTTAACTGCTAGGTAATCAGACAGTTCAATCCGATCTAAGCAGAGAATTTATTCTTTGTAGCCACAAAAGTTTAGTGGTTAGTATGCTACACCTAAGTACATTGTTGTTGAATATTAATTATTGAACTCAAATTCAAAGCCCATGCCCATCAAACTATCTATATGTAATAAGTCATATATAGTCAATAAGTACAGCAAAGAAGATTATTAGTGAAGAGGTCACAAGTAAATACAGTGATACCCCATTAGTCGATTGACTTGATACTCTAACAATTCGGTAGCTGACCAAAAAATGCTGCGATACTTGGACGGGAATTTGGTGCTCGAACACCCGAGTGAGCAGTGAGATGACGTCACACGAACGGTGTATCTCGGCTGCCTCTTGACCACTTAACAAGAGAGCAATGCTCGAATTTATGTACATGAAGGCCAAAACAATCTAGTGCAGGTATACAATCTGTCACAGTATAGACTACCAGTATTGCAATCTTCACGACCAACACGAAAGAGGAACCATCACAATTCACAAGATATGCAACTTTCGATGTCATCCCACAGAAATTTGTTCAAACAAACGGTAACTAATACAAAAAAATTTTTATAATTTTATTTTTAATCTTTATTATGCGCACATTCATATAATTATTGTTGTTTAGTTACATGTTTTATCAATATTTTAAGTATTTTGGAATGCAAAAGAACGAAGTAAAATTCCATTTCCATTATTTCTCATGGCGAAAAAAGTTTCGGTACTCGAACAAATCGGTAGTCGACACCAATCCTGAACGAACTAAATTTAACTACCGAGGTATCACTGTATAACCAAAACATAGCAAATACAAAAGCGCACAAAAATATATAAATAAATTGATTCACCATTATTATATGTAGTTAAAAAAAGCATCTGACATTGGTGTGAGTATTAAAATTCAACTCCAACTATGAATATTCACTTACTTTGATACAATTTGATGTCGATTTGCAGCAACAACAGAACCATCCAATCTCATAAAAGTAACAGATTTCATATGTTTTCTCAATAAATCATGTTCAACGATGTCCAGCATACTTTTATGTTGACAAAATATCAGAGCTCTGTGCTGTCCAACAACTGAATCTATGTTGTTACTGTTGTCTGTAGGAACTAAAAAATTTGAAATTTAAAGTTATGTTCTCTCTAAAACAGTGGTTCTCAAACTTTTCAAGTCACGCCCCATTTTTGGAAATTATTTCAAAAAACACATTGAAAATGCGGTGGATGGAACGTAAATAATGAAATGAACAAGCAAAATTTATTTTTCATTAGTGCAGTTGTTTTAGGCTGACAAAATGATAAATGTAAATATCCAAAAAAAGACGGGCAGGATCAAATCCAACAAATATTTTTTAATTTTAATTAACTTCACGCCCGCTCAAAAAATTGTCTACACCCCTCTTGTGGGGTGTGCCACACCGTTTGAGAACCACTGCTCTAGAATATACTGTAGTCTAAGTCATTCATCGAAAACCCGTAACAACAAATAAACAACTCCCTACCTCCGATTCCACAGTCGAGTAAAAGTTGTTTCAATGACATTAACTTCGATGAATGTTGAATATCGTGCAGAGAAGATTTATCTTTTGCTAATTCATTGATTACTTGTTGATATTCTGGATGACAAGGAGTCAAGACTAATGCAGGATGATTACATACTTTTTGTAGATATTGTAACGCCTGAAACATAGACAATGTCATCAAGGTTGATACAGACCAGTTACAATTTGATTTCGATTTGTTGGAACAACAGCACCATCTAATCTCATGAAAGTCACAGATTTCATATGTTATGATAGCAGTTTATTAATTTATTAGAATTATGTAGAATTATGAATAGAAAATTGAAAAATTACATTGGTAATTGAATTTTTTGAATATTATGTTGTATAAAATAACCATGGCCATCAAATTCAAAAATAATGCTTTGAGTATCACGGTTGTGAAGTCAGAGCGTTTTGAGTCTGAGAGTTTGAGTCTGAGAGAATGAGGAAGTTCCATGAGAAAATGAGTAAGTTCCATCAAAAATCGAACAAATCCTAGTTTCATTTACTTACTTGAAATATGTGGGAAGTCTGCTTAGCACGAGAACCTTGAGTTTGTTCAGCACTGACATGAGTTATAGACGTGTCAACCTCTTTCTTTGCTTTTGTTTTTGCAAAATCTTCATACAGACGAACCTAGAAAAGATAGGTAAATATATCTTTTCAATGCACGACTAAAATTGAGAATCACAATTTTTTATGACATGATAGCGACTACCCCGAGCAAAAGGTAAAAATACAAAATTAAAAAAAAGAAAGCTAAAAAGCAAATTTAATATGAAATAACTGAAAATAGTTTGAAGTACTTATATTTCTGGAGTAAGAGGACTAAAAAATGGTAAAATTCAAATTTTTACGAGCTTCAACATCAAAATACAGGGAGATCCAAAGAAAAACAAAACCCATAAACTTCATAATTACTTCTTTGAAATTGAAGACATTTTTTTAACATTTGAACTTCTGCTTGTGTATGATTGTACCCAAAAGTTTCAGTACTCTAGGAAGTTTCGCACAAAAGTTATGTTCCAAATGACACGAGTTCTGTTATTTTTTGAGCCGCCCAGTTATAAGTTTTATACCAGTATTATAGATCTATTCACCTGTAATGGGCTGAGATTACAGTAATAATCTTGAATTATTTTAGGTGGAAGATCTTGTAAAACATCTTCTTTCAATCTACGAAGCATAAATGGTAACACTTGTCTGTGAAGAGCTTCCATTGCCATCACACCTAAGGAAATAAAAATAATATAAAGCAAGAGAGAATTGTCATTATTTGTCGAGCTATGCCAATGGCTGGAAAAAAGCGATATGCCCTGGCCGGTCTCAAATTCATGTGCATTATTAGAATTTATGACAAGGAAGAATATCCCAAACTACAATAGTCACTAAGACAACTCAGTGGCAGATGTTTTTTACTACAATGGATTAAGTGAACAAACATCAGAAATTCAGAATAAAATGTAATATACAATGATGCAATGAAGAACATAGGACTTGATTGTGATACTATGAGTGCTGAAGAAAATCAGGTTTAAATGTTTTAACTAACTTTTGTGCATTATGGTGTTAGCTAGATTCAAGAATCCTATCCCTCATGATTTGGCATATAATTCTTGTTATTTTTCTGAGACTGTAACTCTGGTCTCATTTTCTCCAAACTCAAGAAAGGGTGCTCTAGATCTAGAAGTATGTGTACCAATATGGAGTAATGGAGGTAACTAATTTTGTTCGCCCATTTTACATCAAGTCGTGTAATGGGACTGCCTTATGGGCAGGGGGGATATTCACTTGGCTAACACAGACAGTCCCCGATCTTGCAATAAAAATAAAATAGGAAAAATTGGAATAAAATTATAGCCTGACCCTAACCTAGTGCACATACTACAAGAGTACCCAAAAAAGAGTTCGAAAAATTGCTCTCAATCACTTCCCTTCCCCCAGTAAAACTGTGTAATTACCATTTTCTCGTACTTTGTGCTTGAAGTTTTTTGTTTGTTTGGTGGCATACTTATAGTTTTGGATATTCAGAACCAATTTTGATTAAATATTGAGAGGATCTTTACAAGTTTGCTACATTATACAGAGAGAGATGAAAGAGTTTGTTGTTATAACCTCGACTGGCTTCAATGGTATTTGCAAATTACTTGGCTAATATACGAATCACATCCAATTAGTCACGTTGCTGCTGTTTGTCCATGCAAATATAAACTTCGAGCAATGGAATCCTATATGTTACAGCGTAAAATGACCTTTTTTTAATTTTTATCACAAAAGAAAGCCCAATATAAGAAGCAATTATACACTCCCCAACAACTACAGTGTGCTATAAAATGCTCAGTCATTATTTATAAAGTTAATCAGATTACTTTATATTGCCTTTCACATTTTCATATACATACGGTACCTTTCCAAAAAAAAATATCAAAAAGGTCCCATTTTAAGAAAAACTTATATTGTATCAAAGGGAAACAATACAATGTCATTTGCAAATTCGACAGCAAAGGCTCATTTCCTGTGCTAACCTCTATGAGCAATGAATACGTCAGTCATCTTACAAGCGTGAGATTAGTTCACAGCGTTAGTGTATTACCTGTATGTTATGCACTGGGTGTTCTAAGAGTCTTAAAATTTTGCAAATTGCAGATGAAATTAAACCTCAACAGTTGTATTAAAGATAGTTAAAAAACTTACATAAACACTGATTAAATAACACAAACCTAGTTGAGATATATTGAGAACTGACTCCATAAGAAAATTAAAATTGTAATAAGACTTTATGGCATTTGGAACATATTCTAGAGAAAACATAACTTTCTGTACCTAGCGTCCTTGATTACTGATACTTTGAGTACAATCATACACAATCATGAATTCAAGCGTTAAATAATTTTTATTATTTTGTAGATGTAAATAAAAATTTATGGGTCGTGTTTTAGGGGGTGTTATCCTGTAGTTGCGTTGCTTGCTCTTCCTGGTTTAAATGGCTTACATATTTTCATCACGTTAGTTAAATTTAGAAATAAAAGTTTCGGTTTGGCAGACTAGATGCTTGTAGTCCAAACCCACAAACAAATCACACACGAAACATGTGACGCAGATTATGAATAACAGACAGCATACATCACTCGTCCCTGGATTATTGTTAAATATTAACAGATACAATCAATAGGTGACACGAGATGAAGGGAAAATGTGAAAAGCCTAATATCTGAAATGTATTGAACAGTAGAGGATTAAAATTTAAATCAGCTAGTGAGCATATTGAAGCAGTCAGATTTGAAAAGATTGTTATTCTATTTTTACGATGACAGCTAAAAGCCGCTTTTAACAAACGAAGGACTAGAGTACAATGGTGTCTAGAGTGAAATGTAGATTGAAGTGTATAAAATATAAGTATTGACACAAGGAAAAAGACAAAGAAATACACCGGTATATACTCAAAAATGAAATAGAATTGAAATTACCTTATAACAAAGCTATGAAAGCTAGAATATTATATTCCTCTTACTAATTAATTAATTCAGATATCAAAACCTTATTACAGAGTAACAACATCACGATATATAGGCCTAACAAATGAAAATGATCAGAAAGTTACCTACGATATTACTAATATTTGTGGCCTTATTGAGCATTGGATTCACTTATGCAGAAGAAAATGAGGACGGCAGTGGGGTGAGATCTTATTAATTATCATCAGTTTAATAACTTATTAGCAATGTAAGGTTGGCCATATTTTTATTCAGATATTCCTTAAGCTTTCCCGTTGAACTGAGAATATATTAGTTCTATGTCTGTGTTAGCCAAGTGAATATCTTCCTTGCCCAAGGTTTCAGTCCCTTTATACAACTTGATGTAAAGTAGGCAAACAAAATTAGTTACCTTCATATTGTTACATACACTCTCGGATTGCCCAATTATGTAACATGTAGTGCTATCATAAAGCTGAAATGTGTTATAAAATATTCGAAGCTTAATATTATTTGCGAGAATATTCAATTTAAAAACCTTTAACAACTTATGACAAAATAATGTTAGCTTTTAATCACCGCTCTACCGAATAGCTCTCAACCCTTTTTCTCTAATTTATCATTTTACAAATTTTAAAAGTGTTAAATGGGTATATATTTTAACTTCCACAAATATCTATAATACCTCAAAAGACAAAAAAGACTTTCAAACGAATTTCAATGTAGAAAATAAAGCACATACCAATGCTAATCTCAACCCACAAGTAAAATTTACTCGTCCGCATGTTAAATTAAGCCCAAGTTGAGAACCCCCAATTTAAGCCACTGTATTTATTATTATTTTCTAGAAAGAATCACTTAATATTCCTAATATTGTTTCTATAAATATGACTAAACATCTGATTTTAAATACAATTTTTGAAGTTTTACCGAACTTTGTTACCGGTAAAATTATAAAAATCGCAATTCAGGGTGAAAGACGTCGATAAACCAATTTTCACCCTTCCCCCTTTTCTTAATTTTTTTTCTCAGGATATACCAGACTCAACAATGATCCCAATAACAAATAAAACAGGGGAAGGTGAAGAAGACAACACTTCGAACATGACAACAATGCAGATCATATTCGTGACTTCTATATGCTCGATTCTTACAGTTGTTCTGCTTGCAATAATAACGATATATGTTTGTGGAAAAGGGAGTTATTTAGTTTTTAAAAAGTATATTACACAAATATATACATTTAGATCCTGCCTAATCTTCTGTTAACCACAAATGGTCAAAATTGGATAATATACTATTTGAAATACATTTTAGACTAATGTTTTAAAATACGGACTGTTTTAATATATTATAAATTGGGTCAGGTTCAACAGAGAAATTTACAGAAATCATTTGGAAATGTTTAGATTAAAAAAACAAATGATTTACACAGTTTTACTGGGGGAAGGGAAGTGATTGAGAGCAATTTTTCGAACTCTTTTTTGGGTACTCTTGTAGTATGTGCACTAGGTTAGGGTCAGGCTATAATTTTATTCCAATTTTTCCTATTTTATTTTTATTGCAAGATCGGGGACTGTCTGTGTTAGCCAAGTGAATATCCCCCCTGCCCATAAGGCAGTCCCATTACACGACTTGATGTAAAATGGGCGAACAAAATTAGTTACCTCCATTACTCCATATTGGTACACATACTACTTTCAAATGATTTAGTATTTTTATAATGTCAAAGGTACTCTATTCTCGCCGACTCCCGAACAACAAATAATTTCAAAATGGAAATATTGTTCCTTAAATCAAATATTTAATAATCAAATATCTCCAATTTCGAATTTTTCAAAACTCTCATTTTGGATAGCATAGGTTTGGGTATTTTGTAAAAAAAATTTCACTCTAACGAAAATGATATTGTGTCTTTAATACTGAACTATTAGTGATTGAAAATGGTCGTTAGACTATAAGAAAATATAATGTTGATTGCTTGATCCAACAAGTCGCCTATATAACAACATTTTAAGGGTTATATAAGTATCTTGAAATAATTTTCAGGATACAGATTTCAGGATAATAACTTTCAAGCACAGTAAAATGGAGGATGGGATTCAAAAGCTATTTGCGATTTGTAACTAGCCTATCCGCAGCCGATTCCAGTTTTATTAACACTTAAAATGATAGCAACGCAATAATGGAAACATGACCAGAGACAACAGAAAATCAAGACATTTTCAGCCAATCATTTTTACTGACAACATAGTTTATACTAAGTTATGAATGCACTGGAAAGCATGATTGGAAGAATAATATACAAATATGAAAAATACCGCACATCGTACCACTATGGAGACAACATCCACTGATTTTAATTCATACATTCTAAAACCTTTTTTACAGAAAAAAACAAGCGAGCGATGTTACGGTCCAGTAACTTTACTTCATAATGACATGGCAAACCACGATGAAGACGACACTTTATACATGGTTGATTACGATCATGTCGCAATGAATCACTCCAAATTATCAATTACGATCAACTCTGAGCTGAACGAAAAATGATGTGCGAACCGGAGAACATTTGAACAGACGTAAAACACATCATTATTCCGAGCATTTCATAAAAACAAAAACTTATTAAGCTGTTATATTGAAAATTAGTATTGACAGACAAATTTAATCTGCGTTTATGATGAAATTACCAAAAAAAGCACAAAAAGAACCAGTGCCCTTATTTATAAACCTATATTCAAGAAGGCATCTAAAATCGAACTATAACAATACTTAAAACAAGGTACAATGTCTGTCCTTTTCAATAGACAAGACAATGAAGTGGACGTAAAAACTACATTTTCTCTATGCAATCTACGTCAAATTGAAATCCATGATATTGGTAAAAAATGTTTATTCCACAAAATGTTGTAGGAATGTATTTTAAATATACAGGGAATTCATAAATTCCTGATAAAAACAGATAAAGAAACTTGATGTGCTTTATGAACTAATAGTGGCCATATATAAAGGTGTAATGAAGGCTCAAATAAATACTAATTAAAATAAAACAAACTTGGTTAAGATATACTGAGAACTGACTTCATAAAAAAGTTTCGAAATTGTAACAGGAATTTATGAGCACCCTGTTCAAATGTTACATATTATTTATTTATACTGTTATTCCATTTTGTCTGTGCAATAGACAAATAGTACTTTAATTTGTAATGTTGTTATGTTGGTTCTTATTCCACTTTTTTTTATTACTGTTATAAAATCTAATGTACATATTGTCAATGAACAACTATGCTTCAAAAAATAAACTTTAGTTTGTACAATGTGGTGAAACTATAAATATAGTGAGTGACGCAGAATTATGAACTTGAAATTTCAATTTTTATAAATACTTTTAAATTTCCTGATATTTATATACATGTAACTGTTGCATCATTTTTCATGCCTTTTTGTCCGAACATGGCCCCGTAAGAGCAACCACTCTTATGTAAAGAGCTATTATTTTTGGTAGGGCTGGAACTTTCCAGTTTGGGGTGAGGTAGTGACATGAGATTTGATCCAGAGGTGTGTAGCTTGCAATGCCAGCACAGTTGAGCCAAAAATATTAGATTTTAACTGTTAGGCCAGTGGTTCCCAACTTCTGTCATTGATTTCCTCCCTTCACCTAATTTGAAACTCATTATTCCTCCCTTCCTATGCATAAAAAGTACCTCATTTATTTCAACCTAAATGGGATCCTTAGATAGTGTTATGCACAAGTCGCTCCCAGTTTTTGTACAGTAAAAATAGTTTATCATTATTAGTCAAAGAATTGCCAAAGCAAAATTTCGCCCCGGTTAGGAAACATTGATCTGGGCCTGACATGGGCAAACAGCGACTCGCTGGCAAAATTGTTGGGTAATTCAATCTGGCCCGCATGATACTGCCACAACCAAACTAAAACCAAATTTTGATGTATTAGCTAAAAAAAAAGCTCAAGAAATTTGTTGAGATTGAGATTAAATTTAGTTTGGTCATGAGGCTTATTCTTTTTCACTTTTGCTATAAACATTGTTCATAAAATGTAAGTTTTAATGTCTTGCTTAAGTGGGCCGCAAGTCTGGGTGGGCAAAATTTTTGGCTCCTGGTCCACTCCGGCGCTAGGCCATTGTGCCCATAACAAGAATATGAATCATTTAAACACTTTTTATTGGAATTAGTCAAGTAATTTAAAAGAAAGTGTCAGGATTTACGATTTAACATTCTAGTAAATATTATTATCTCTTGCTTCTAACATTGGAGATGGATTTAACTTTAAAGTGAGAACTACTTTTATGCATTATAAATAACTGTATAATCTAATAACACTATCACTGTGCACTTAACAGAACGAGTGTGATTTCCTATATTATGTTCATGTGTTCAGAATATTGAATATAAATTGTGTTCATAAATTCTTTCTTTTAAGTAAATACTAAATCGCTTGTACTTTGTATATTGATATTTTACCAAATAAAACAATTGAAACTTTGAGAATGAGTTTCTTCTTTTGAAGGTAAAAGCAGGGATTCTCAACCTTAATCCTCTCGTTTACGCTTTGGTACATTTCAAAAGTAAAATCTACCCCTTCCAAAGTCTGAGTGAACTATGAAGAAGGGCACAACACAAGACATACTGCCCTCAGCGAGAGCATAGTAGATATCGATCGCGCAAGAGATCTTCTATGTGGTCAACATTCACATTCGGTCATAAACTTTCTTAATTGCTGAACTCACCCCGTCCAGGGTAAATCTATCTCCGAAGGGTCAATTATTCCCCAATAGAAACCCCTCCATCCTGCAGTAGCAATATTATTGTAAATTAATTTAAAACAAACCTTCTTCTTGCTCTTTTGAAGAACATTTTGCATCACGACTTGCGAGGATTGGTTTTCCATATCGACAATTGAATTCATGTTCTGATCCGAGAAAGCCAGGCATCAGAAAATCAAATAATGACCATAATTCCAATACACTGTTCTGTAATGAGAAAAGTCTAATTAATCAACTCACACAAGACAATAACAAGACAAGACAGAATAGTTCATGACTGAAGGCAAGTCCACAAGCAATTACTGAGATTTGAATTACCAAAAAAAATTTTCTTTATCGAAATTAGAATTTACTGTAAACTGAATTATTGCGGATTGAATGTGAAATGAAAAACTTGAAAATTTGAATAAGTGATTGGTACAAGCAGAGAATGCATTTAATTACAATGAATCATATATCTTAACTTTTCAGCATTTTTGAATCCAAAGTCATAGAATACACATGTTTGTTCCTTGCTAATCATGATCAATACAAAATATATATGTATTCTATGTTTCAAAAAAATATTTTAAAATTTATTTTAACTGGTTTTGCTATTCTAAGTATATTCATTTGAAACCGAACATGTTTGCCATCAGCAGGTAAGTCCAAAACGAATCAAATATTCAAATATATATTCAAAATTAATTATATTCAATATAGTAAATTTTTGAATTTAGGAATAATTTAGAACTTTTTTATTAAAAAATTTGGGATTTTGAGTCGTCACTGTCAGATAAGTAGACCAAACCGCACAACATCTCAATTGGTATAAAATTTGTTTCGTTTCGAATATAACAAACATGTAGATATGGTGATTTATGTACTTTCCACATAAACTTGCCACCAATTTAGAATGTGTTCAACATTTCACACTTGAAAACATTTTCTCAGAATGTATTCGGAATAGTGAAATATTCGTTGCAGAATATTTAATTTAAAATTTAATAAATCAAACTAAAATAAAACGATCATGCTTACTTGGATTGGAGTTCCTGTCAATATCAGTCGATGATTAGAACGCAAACTTTTGATACAAAGAGTTAATTTACTTTTTCCATTTCTTATCATATGTCCTTCATCCAATATACAATAATTCCAATCAAATTTGCTATAAATAAAAAAGAAATAAAAAGTGTATCAAGATTATTGAAAATAGCATTCAAAAAGTGTTTCAATGATGATATGTTGACTATCGAACACACATAAGAACATATTCGAAGTAATGGCCAACTCCGAATAATTTACGAGTTGGGTTGCGTGGCGAGAATAAATAGGTTTTTGAATGTTAATCACAATTCAAGTGAAAATCTTGACATATTCATGGTGCATTCCATCATTATAATGCTTAGGATTCAGAGTTTTCTATATTTATTCCACGGGGAAAGGAAAACAGATAAGACGACCTAATCGAATCACAGCTTCTTGTTCGGTCAACAGTCCTTGTCCAGACTATGAACATAGTTGTCCAGGTATTTGTTTCAAATGCATAGACATGAGGTATTCAAATAAGTCATGTCAATCAAGGACAAATAATGGTTTATAATAAAGAATGCATACATTACATATATGATTTTCTCAATACTACAGGAATTTAAGCATGATAAAAGATTAAATAAAAGATGAACCTGAAAAATTCCACATCATTTCGAACAACTTCATATGATGCAATCACAAGGTTATGTTTCGACAATTTTGTTTGTAACCTGAAAACACAACAAAAAAAAGTCAAGAAAAACATATTTTGAATGGAACCAACCCATCCTGTCTCTATATACTGAAAATTTAAAATAGATTGGTATATTATTTGCCTAGAAAAGCACAAATCTTTACCAACAACAACAAGGATAACAACAACTACATTAATAACAACAACAACAAGTAGAACAACAACAATTCTGATGTACACTTCATGTCGAATAACAAAATCGGACTAACCTCTGTCTCTCTCTTGGATTACCAACATAATGCAACGGATCAAGATGACTTTTTCCGCAAAATCTCTCCACCTCGTCCACCCAGTGACCGGTCAGTGTTGGAGGGCAAATCACAAGAGAGGGAATAGGTGCACTTGCACTATCATTAGTTTCCTAAAGTTAGAAAAAATAATAAATATGGCGCTGAGGATAGTTTACTGGATAATTGGTTCATCCGGAGATCCCTAAATTTGTGAGCTATTTTCTGTAAACGTTTTAATGCAGCGTATTTACTAGATCCAAATAAGGTTCTGCGTAAGGAGCCCTTGCAAGGAGCTACAATAATTTGAAAGGACAAGGATCTTTTTTGTTTGGCAAAACCTACCAAATTTCCTACACCCTGGTTGAAGTGGTGGGCATGGGATTTAAAACCAAGATTTCAACCTGAAATGCCATCAGTGTAAAGATTAACGTTTTTCCGACTAGGCCAGCAGTTCGCAAAGTGTCTGCTGCAAAAATTACCAGAATTGTGCTGAAAAACTAAAAATATGAGATATTCTACATATTGTATTTATTATTTTTTTTTTAAACGCTGCGTATATAAATCAATTAATTCATTTTAAGTTTCTATGCCATAACAATAGGTAGACAATACTTGCAGCAATTTCGCGAGTGGCAGTTTATTTATCTGCTGACACGTGTTTAGCGAATATGAGTGATTTTTAAGTATTCCAAAGAAAAATCAGGCAGAACTGAGGAAGAACAGTTGATTTTTTGCCTTTAGGCCTACATGTTTACAAACTTTAAAAGGTATAAAGTACACACTAACTAACTATCACAAAATTTTATTTCAAAAGCAGAATTTTTTTTTTCGAGTAAGTCCGCCATGAGTTTTTTCTCTGATAATTTGGCGCTGCACGAACAAAAATTTTGCGAACCGCTGCACTAGGCCATCACTCATAAGTCATAACTAGGTATATTTTTCTGAAGTAGTGCTGAAGACTTGGAATTTATGATAGCAATGATCAAGCATTCAATGAACAAATGAATTGAGCTGAGATTCCCAGTTTTACTAATAACTATCTCAAATAACAATTGGTTATGTGAACCCCAGAAATAACAGAAAATAAGATTTCAATGAATGTAAAAAATAAAAGTTAGTTTATGTTACTTACATGAAAAGTTTTAGCACGATAGAAATGATCTGATGCCAAAATGCAAATTGATTGAAGAGTTTTTCCCAGTCCCATATCATCACATAAGACCCCATGTAATTTATACCTGTTCAAGAAAGCCATCCACTTCACACCATCCTAGGATAAAATGAAAGGGGGAAATTTGAATGACATAAAGCAAATATTCACATGGATTGTTTTGCTCAATTCTTGTTGTTGTTGAGAAAAATTGACTCAATACATGAACAATTCGTTGGTCGACCATGAAATTCGAGTCAAAAATGCTGCTACTCTATCGGTGCTAGAACTCCCGAGCATGTTGTCGAGTGAGATAACGTCACAAGAAATTTAACTACTCATTCAACAGTAGAGCAATGCTCAAATATAAGGACACAAAGGCCAAAACGAAGTAGTTAGAGTATCCAAACTGTCACAGTAGACTACCGGTACATCAATCTTTCCTGACTAACACGGGCGCCACAATAAGCTCTATTCTTGATGCAGTCATTGAACACAAAAAACGAATCCCCCACAGAGCCCACAAAAATTTGCTCAAATGTAAATTTTTCATAATTTTAACTTTATATATATTTAATATTTATTATGTACATTGTACACATTCAAATAATTGTTGTTGTTTAGGAACACGATTAGTTAATATTTTGGTTATGTTGGAATTAGAAAAAACGAATTAAAAAAATCACCATTGTTTCTTACAGCGAAAAAAAGTGTCGGAAAAAAAAGGTAGTCGAACATCAATCCCGAACGAATTATGTTCGACTATCGAGGTATCACTGTAGATAAATTTTGAGTGAAATAGAGAGCTTATCAATAATATTCATTGAAAATTTGAAAAAAAAAGTAATAACCCCAACACAGCTTCAACCATCTTTAAGTACTCAAACTTGAATACGACTGATCCACTAATTAATTTTATAATGATTCAATTTGCTCAGTTCAACAATTTATATGTACACTTCCATACCAAATAACAAAATTCAATTCACCTGTTGGTAAGATCGCAACTTTGCATTGATAGGAACAGGTATAGGATATTGATCTAAGGAACTACTATCGAGCAATTGTTCCAAAAATCTTCTTTCGTGTTTCCGTTTTTCGACTAATACCGATGGTAGATCAGGTGCATCAGGTACACTAGCCTGAAAAATGAAAATTTAAATTTAGTGTGCGGTATCGTGAGATCTAACGGGGATCCAAAAAAGAGAGATAACATAACTACTCAATGGCTGCTTACAACTATCTAATTATAAAATATTGAACCATTCTTTCAATTGACAAAATGAGAGTGAAAAACTAAAAACTAATTTTGAGTCAAAAGTTGAAATATCGGTACTCCCGTAGTGTGTGTACCAGGTTAGGCCATAATTTTATTCCGATTCTCCTTATTTTAGTTCTATTACGAGTTCGGGGACTGTCTCTATTAGCCAAAGTGAATATCCCCCCTGCCCATAGGTTTCAGTCCCTTCACACAACTTGATGTAAAGTAGGCGAAAAAATTAGTTACTTCCATATTACAAGTACAAACCTCAACAGGTAAATACTGGATTAAGGACGCAAAACATTGTGTAGCGATCAAACGAACTTGTGTATTATGATCACTCATTCTACCGAGCAATGGTACGATAAGCAGCACAGTGTATGGTAGGATTTCAGTCTTCAAACAGTCGATAATATCTAGAAAATTAACATGTTTTGTTGAGTTAAACCATAATAATCCAACTTATCATCATTGATTATGTCATATTTTTCAGAAATGAATTTTTGTGATTTTCTGCCATTATGGGCCAGGGGCTTCGCTGTACAAATCTGAAAGTTGAAAAATGAGATTTTTTCAAAACCTTAAAATGTGACATTAGGTTCTACTGATGCCAATATTGTATTAAAGTGTATCAATTTCAATACAAAAATACAGTTAAAGCTTAAAAAGTATCCAGACTCAAGACTCAAAATATACCGAATGTATTAAAACATTCATTTCATTTTAGATATTCCAACTAATTAATCCTTTTAATTGACTGATCAATTCTATATTAAAATTTTGACAGCCCAACAAAAAGAATTACCTAAGTTCAAATCAAAATTTTGTTAAAATACAGGAAGGTGCTTACTAGATACAAGTTCAATGATCCCCATTCTCTTATATAAGTCGGAAGAATCAATCGATGGAAGAAACTAAAAAAAGAGAGGATTTCATTTTCAGCATGGGGAGAGGTAAGAATCTTACCGTAAGATGATAGATAAGACAGATAAATCATATGGCAAACCATGGCATCTCATTCGGTCACCAGTTCATGTAGATTATGGGAATAGTTGAGCAGTTTATTTGTTGCGAAAGCATGGACTATGGTATTGGTGAGGAAGCCTAGACAAAAGTCAATGGGGATGAACCGGAAAATCATAGGCGCAATGACACGCTTTGAACATATTGCGTCAATCGTCGTGAAAATATATTGTATAATCATAATCACATTACAGATATATAAATAGGAGGGTAAACGAAGGCAGGTTAGGTAAATATTCAGTAAACATTATCTTGTCAACAAAGTAGATATATTCATTGAAATCAATAATGAAATTCAGATAAGTGAAAACATTTAGATACCTATGTCATTAAAGTTTAAATTTTGACTAAAACAATTGTAGAAAAAAATATATCATGAAACACATCAAAAACTCAATAAAAAAAATGGAATTCTTCTCATCAAAAATAAAAATCAAATCCATAAAGTCTTCTATAAAAATTAAACATATCTTACCTCTCCCACAAGTTTTGTCATCACTTCCGAAGGAAACCGTTTAGCGAGAACAGAAAGGCATCTACTACAAACATATCTAACAGAAGAATACGACGTCCAAACTAAATTGAACATTTGAGGAAGCAAACTTAGAACCTGCAATAAGAAAAATATATATTCACAACTATAATATATCAGTTTTACAAACACGTTCGAAAACTTACCGGTAGTTTAAATTTTGAGGTTAACAAAAAATAACAATGTATCGACACGCAACTGCTTTTAATGCATAAAATAACAAAATCTTAAAAATTTCAAATACTCGTCAAATTTTCAAATAAGGTAGAAAAAATGGGGTTTGCATGTGGGACCAGCTGACGCGTTCTGTCAACAGAATTTCAGAGAAATAATTTGAACTACTGATTCATACTGAAAACTTGGAAAAGATTGTAAGCTAGACCCATGGTTCTCAAACTTTTTTGTATCATCGCTACCTTACAGTACATTCAAGGTTATAACAGGAAATACAAGGAAACATGGAAACAAACAAATTTATTGCAAAACAAGTAGTCAAATCATGATAAATGACGTTTTTAATAAGATGGATGAATTTCAACAATTTTTTTTGATATTTGAAGACATTTTAGTTTTGCGAATTGTCACAGATTGTGAATTGTCACAGTTTTGCGAATTGTCTCCATATAATAAGGAGTTTTTCACACTTTTCGCACAGTGACGGGCGAGAAAAAACTCTTTACCGACGCCGACTCCAACTCGTGGCACATATCTAGATGTCGTGCCCAGGCACATTTCACAGCCTGAATACCCACGATGAAAACAATTAGCGATTTTAAGAAATTTTGACTTCTCAAGAATGAAGAATCGCCCCCCAGTCACCCTCTTCGAGAATCGCTCAGCTAAACCACAATAACAAATTCACTATTTCATTTGACTTCAAATAGAATATTATACAATAATTACTTCTTGAAAAAAAAAAAAAAATTTCACTTACTTTCATTTTTGCTACATCAGTATTTACAACAGGAGCGAGAGCTTCAACAATCAGAAGACTCAACATTTTGTCTCTCAATTTCTCCTCACTCTCTCCATTTTCTACATCTCCATTCATCTGATTTTCCTCAACATGAGGTTGGCAAATCATTGTCCATAATTGAGGCAACGTCTCAAATATATTTTCATTGAAATGGTGGCAGAGAGACTTCATACAAACTAAAGCTCCATCTCGTGCAATATTTGGTTCATTCTGTTAAATTTAATTTATTTATTTATTTAATTTAAAATATTTTTTTATACGATATCTTTTGCTCTAAACAAGGCTCTTCAAAAGCAGCTTCTTGTAGGTAAGAATCTTTCCATTTCGACATTGCCCGCCAAATTTATTCCACCCTGAGTAAGGTGGTTGGCATGGGATTTGAACCTGCAAGCTGCAACGTCATCAGAGTTGGGTGATTGGGTCTAACGCTCTACCCACTGGGCGATAGTAGAAAAATGAGGAATAGTTCAATAGCTGAGTCATGGTTAGAAGTTATGAATGAGGCTCGGACAACTTGTAACTTAAACCATTGTTATCAATAAAAACATGCGGAGTGATGGCCTAGTGCAGCCATCGGCAACCTGCATCCCTTTGTTCTTTGAACTCCCGTGAATCAAATGACTATGGCAGTTTTTCGTTAGAAGCAGTGAGGATTCAATGAAAGTCGAGGGCATAAAGTCGATCACTACTCACTAATTACACATCACAGCAGGTATAAGTGGAGAGCGGTAAAAATAGGTGGCATTACAATGGTTCAAATTTGTTAAAACTTTTCCTTTTCATTTTTCAAGTTCTTTTTATTTCATCATAAACTGAATTATTGCTTCACTCATAATTCAGTAAATTAAATCAAGAATTGTCAAAATAAAAAGATCCCTTCAGAAAATATGGCTTCTTACGTATTAGTGGCCACCAGTAGAGAGCTTCGCTTACAATGAAAACTCCGCATATAAAAACGCCTATTTTTCAACAAATATTGAATGAAAATTATTCAACGATATTACATTATAGTATTATTGAATTTAGCTCGACAAAGACAAAAAATTGAAGTGTTAAACAAACCTCTGAACTTGAACTTTTATCATGCCTCGGAGAAAAATGTTTCCTTCTTTTATTTTCTGAACTTTGGATTAAAGCAACACGATTTCTCAGTAATGTTATAATTATTTTATTCGTTGAATCATCTTCGGAAAACGGAGATTGATTCAGAATCTCAGCTAAAAAAAAATTATTTTTCACTAATATATTTAATAATGAAAAAGAAAAATTAAAACAAAAAGTAGAACTCACATGAAATACCAGTAGTTGGATTCAATAAATCAGGACAAATACCGGAATCTCCTTTTAAAAATTGACATAAATTACGAATAAGTTTAGAGTTAGGACATGGATTACGATTTGAACAAATATCCAGCAGATACGTAAGTGCTTCTGATATTACATTACGATGTATTTGGTTTTCTTCTCTCTGTAAAAAATATAAAATGATTTCAAGTATCTGAAAAAATACAGGATACCAAGTCTTTCTCAGCAAAGTTGTCAAACTAAATGGCCTCTCTTGGGCTTGTTTATACATACAGGAGAATTCAAAGTTCATTCCTTACTATATATATATTTCAACATATTTTAAAACAGACCATATTAACACTAATACCAGTAAGTTAATTTTCACTTACAAATATAACAAGTTATAAAATAGGAAAGAAAATAAATCAATTTCTGGTTGGTTCATGTAATTACTTGTCAGTCATGGCATAATTCCTCCCTAAGTTCACGCATTTCAATCGAAAAACTTGCCAACCATTCCCAGACCCTACCCTATTATCATCGTTATGCAAAGTCCCTAAACGCGAGTCGCAAGCCAAGTCGAGTCATAGGTCAAGTTGAATCTCTGATTCAAGTCTCACTGACAGTTTTTCGAGTTCTAGCATGGGTCCTTCGAGACTTTGATAAATGGTGACTCAAGTCCTACTCAAGTCGAGTAACTTGAGCCACTCCAACACTGCCCTAAATAGACTGACAAACGAGTGGCAGGGAGTGAATAGAATTTTTTTATACAACGAACATACGGCTCAGCTGTCCAATAGGTCCCCTCCCCGAAAAAAATCCTATTGTGTCATATGCTAACACCAAGCTCGATAATGAAAAATTTAATACCAAAAACATACTTTTAATCCTTCCATCAAGGGTCTTATGATTGGATTCATTTTAGGCAAATGTACAATAGATAGAGATTGATTCACAGTTGTAGAAGTAGATGAAAATGATGCGACGACGAGACAGTGAGAAACGTAAGAACGCACAGTACGTTGTAAGGTATAATGTTCTTGTTGAGCTTCATTAGCAGTGAAAAATAAGCGTTGATGTGATTCTTTCAAATCATCGAAGTTCGAATCTTGAAAAAGAAAACTTATATAAATGAGTGGCCTAGTGCGTAAAGCATTAGACTTTACTTTGATGGCATCACAGGCAGGGATGGCCAATTCGAATAAAGTATTTGAATGTATTCAAATATCTCATCATTCGAATATCGAATTTTTGTGTGATGTCACATCTGATCTCAATGTGTCTTCAATGAATGAAAACTTTTTCGATTGTAACTTGTGCATCGCACACACACTCAGCACATGCGCGCTCTGGCAAAAAAAATCTAGATTCATACACGTTCTCTCGTTTTGCAAAAATCTCTTCCTTCCAGTCTTGTTTTTATTGATGCTCCTCGCGTGTTTCGTCGCCGCGCCATGCAACAACAATCCAGGTCAAACTATACTATTTTATTCCATTTCAGCATTTACGCAATGGTAGATGTAAGTTCTGCGCTACGCATTATAACAATATGGTACACATAATTTCATAAATTAATATGTAGGCTCAAATATTGGAATTTGTACAAAGGCTTAATGGATATTTGATTGTTGTTGCTTGAGTCCTTTGCTTGAGCAAATTATCTCCCTTTAAATAAATATTTCTGTTATAGCTACTCATACCATACCTTGTAATTTTGATTCCAATTCTGTGGAAAGCGTTAAGGCATCTTCCAAACTATACACTGGTTTGATTGGAAACGTCTATAAAATATAATATATAAGGTTGATGGACAACTGATAACTATAAGATATAATAATATGATTATGATTCTACTTACCAATGGTTGTTGAAAATATTTGGATGTCATCATGAAAATATTTTTAATTTCTGATTGCACTTGAATAAACAATGAAGAAATCTCATTAAAATATAAATCTTCTGTTAGAGAGTTGAGCAGCGAATTATAAATTTCAGGAGAAGGTTGAGATTCCTGGAAGATTAATTCAAGAAAATTATCAAGGCATGAACCAGTAAAATAATTTTTTTTTTTTTAGATTGGTGCTATAAATGTACGAATGATACATTGCTATAACATTTGCACTTAGTAACTAGAGTATTAGACTTAGGTATGATACATCACAGCCTAACAGATTAAAAATCCCGAGTAGGCGATGCAAACTCGAAAAATAACTCCATAGGTCGCTTAGATCATTTGTAAAGAGCCTTGTTTGGAGTGGAAAGCGCATGGAATGCTATATAAAAAATAAAGCTACAGCCTACAGGCACAAAAATTTTGATTATTGATCTTATAACATGGCTTCACACAAGCTAGCTGTTAGAACATTGTAACGTCATAGGCATAGATAATAAATGGGTCTCAGGTATAACCTTTGCAATGCAAAGACATTGGATTTACTCGCTCATATCTGATCAAACTAAATCGAAAACTCGTTTTGCGAGCCACACACCATTCAAAATTTGGCAATTTTTTGCAGGTCGCACAATTTATCATTGCGGGCCGCATTTGAAAAGAACGTCTATGCCTTCCTCATGTACCCTCCTCAACAAATGAATTATCAAGTTTTCTAATAGTATGGTCTTGGTAAACACATCATCTCAGTTTTATGATTAAAAAACGATTACTGCACTTAATAAAGGAAACATTAGAAAAACACACACGAACCTTAGTTTCCCACCAACTTGATAATATCATGCATATCACTATGCGTTGTATTGCGAATCTTGAATTTACATAAGTCAATATATGATGTGTAATACTATGAAACGTTTGTTGTAATATATTTTGCGACTGGATGTCAGCTTCCTTTGTGCTTGTAGCAAATCCACATAAAATTCCCAACATTCTGAAATAAAAAGAGATCATTGGAGGAATTACTACTAGATTTGGACCAGACATGGCCAAAACCGAATATTTTACTATTTTGAATACATTCTGAGAAAATATTTTCGAATATGAAATATCTAATACAGTCTAAATTAGGGTCACGTTCATGTGGAAAATTACATGCATCACTATATCTTCATGTTGATCACATCTAAAACGCCACAACTATAAAAGGTCATTTTACGGAACCTCGGTCATTTGGAACATATTCTATTGGTTTCGTTTTTTTTGAGCCACCCTGTACTCGTCTGATGGCTCAAAATCTCTAATTTTTAAATAAAAATAATATAAAACTTTCCAAATTTTAAAAATATACGGTATCGAATATAACGAATTTCGAATGTATTTGGCCTTCCCCATTTGGACCAAAATCTTTCCGGATCTGCATTGCTCCATGCTCACCCAATTTATTACACCCCATCTGAAGTGGGAATGTGGGTTTTGAATCGAAAGTGTGCCAACCCATTCAAGTCTGATGCCTTGTTCAGAGCAAACGTTATAAAAATATGTCGTATTAAAACTAAAAAAATTTAAACTTTACATACTTAGATATATGAAACATTTTAACCGCTATTTCGATTTCAAATAAAAACACCTTGCAAATTGCAGTCTTGTTCTCGTAACAATTTCAACCCTTGTTTCATCATTTTCATTTCTTTTATTACTTGGCATTCCACCAATATAATATAACAATTCTTCTGTTTCGCCTTCTTTCAAAACCTTCATAAATAATAATAATACACAAATTAGTCTATTCAATTAAAGAGTCCAGCTGCACACTAACACAAATGTATTTCTGTTCTGAACACAAATTAGTGTTCTGTATTTTAGAAACAGTAGATTCTTTTCATTTAATCACTTGTGCTGTGGGTATAAAAACAGTAAAAAATGCTATGAATACATACTTTTCCAGACATTCAAGAAACGCTGCAATAGGCCAGCACCTACATTAACAGAATCTGTCAAATCATGACAGTAATTCCAAACAAAAAAGTTCTGGTTCGTTAACAATGAAAATCCAACAATACATTCAAATAGATTCTCAATCAATAAGTTACCTCTTGTTCAGTTGAAGCTGCAAACATAGATTTTGGAAAAGGAGCAGTGTCAGGTTGAGCAGCCATTGAAACTAACGTTGTGAAATATAGTTGACATGCTTCACACAAAACTAATTGTGGTATCTTGCTGCAAAACTTCGTCCAAACCTAAATAGACGAAAGAGTATGAAATTAAAGGTTGAAGGAGTAATAAAGAGCAAGTTTTGAAGGTATTGGAAACAAACAATATGACTGAAAAAAATGAAAAAAACGCAGCGCATTACAAGTTCGACAATAATTTTCAGTTGGCTTCTCTTGATTTCAAATAAAGATGTTCTCAAATCCTAATTTGAGCTAATTTGTCCTGTAACATCATACACATTCAATTTACCCAACTATGCCAAATGACATAAACACAGTCAAACAATGTATGATTCATGCAGAGTCCATCTCTAGAAGGTATTATTGGTCTTTCACAGTTAATGTTCCATAGTAGGGTAATATATTTCACGAAAAAGGCACTCGTGTATAAAAAACAAACCTCCACAACCATAAGTTGTATTTCCCTATTAGATTCTGTGATGCAACATTTTGCGAGACTCCATATTCCATTCATTGCAAGGACATTGAACCAGGGAATTTTTGACTGAAAAATAAATTACAATTGAAACAAGAGTTAAAAATAATGAAGATCTGACGAAAATAAACAAAGCTTCTAGTCCTCCACCTCACCCATAATGTAATAAAATGGGTAGGTCGGCAATACCAAACCAAAAATATTTCTGTTTAAAATGTGAAAGGGGTAAAAAATTGCATCCCATTAAGGACCGACCCCATTCATTTGTTCAACTCCTTTATATTCATCAAGCGTGCATCAATTTTGTACTTTGGCAAGACGAGATTCCTGAGCATAAATGCCTTGCATAATGTATGAAATCGTTAAGACAACTTTTGGACCTCCTGAAGTATGCGCACCAAGATGGCGCACAACCTGAACTCAGTTTGTGTACCGGGTTAGGGTTCAGGTTATGCGACATCTTGGTGCGCATACTTCAGAAGTACCCAACTTTTAATGCCTAATGTTAGTTAATTTTTCGAAATACAACTTCTCTTTTCATCTTAAAATGTAACTGTTACAAAGCTCATATATGTTTTCGGAAATAATAAAAACCCACAATTTCGTCACACATAGTATTTAAATCAGCTATCATTTTATACTCAAGAATATACCATTTACTTATTCTAAAAAAATAACTTGCACTACAAAAAAAATATCAAATTAGAGCAGAATAATTGACTTACATGTGAATGAAGACTTTTCAATAATGTATTGAGGGTTAACAAAGCAGCTTTCCTCACACTAGGTGTTGAGTGTTGAGTAAAAATCCAAAGTTTCGACATGGTATCTTGCAAATTCATATACAGACTAAAGATAACAAAATAATTTTTATAATTTCACTGAAAAAAGATAAACTTTAAAGAAAAATATATCACTATATTTAACAATATGTATACCATAATTATAAAAATTCCAAAATTTGAAAAATTTGAAGAAGCATTTTTTTTTTTAAAATAGGTGATAATTCTGTCCAGAACAAAATAGGTAATTAAATTGAAAGCATAATTAATATATATGAATAATATTTCTGAGTTCTGACAATCAAGCAATTTAGAAATCTAAATGTTTTTTTTTTAATGGAAATTTGCCCAAAGCAAAGTCACGCACAATCACTCAGAAATATAGAAGATTAATCTCTGAGCGAATTTACGGGCAAATTAGTGTGCCCAATAAAGTGTAGAATTGTGCGTTAGTAAATACTAATTGATGAGAGACTTGAGCAGTTCATGCCAATACGATCAGGAAACAGCACAGGTTGTGAATTTCACCTGACTAGGTAAAACTAAATCGATTATAAAAATTTTACTAATAGAAACTTACCTTAACTTGGATGAACAAATTGATGAAACAATTTTCGAAAGAAGCGTTAGTATTGATTGTGTAGAAGCAGTAAGTTCATCTAATTCTTGCAGAGAGTCACATAACACTTGTACAAGTTGATGCAACTAAAATTTAACAAAGTTGAAGAAATGCGATAAAACATGTACTTATAGTGTAAAAGAATAATCTTGCCAGGACTAAAGGGTTGAGGAAAATTTAATTGACTTCAACACCAGGTTTTGAGAAATTTTGATAACAAAAACATTGGCGTAAGCAAACCTTCGTTTATTGACTACTGAGAACACTTAATAAACTTGATGCTTTTTGACTTTTGGAAAAATTTTCCAACTTGTATTATCACCATTGAAAGTATGGAATTCGAACTACAGGGAATTAAAACACTCCCGACAGCTGAAATTCAGACTGCAATTAAGACAGGCTAAACTCTTGATTACACAGCCCTGATTCTTGCACTTAGATTGGAATTGTATTCACCCATGAAATGAAGCTTTGATAGAATACCGACAGGTTTTTCATACACCTATAAATTTCTAGATTACTTCTATAAAAGGGAAAATTTTTTTTTAACACTTGAAATGTTTGTGTATGATTGTACCTGAACGTTTCAGTAATCTAGGACACTTCGCACTAAAGTAATGTTCTCTCTAGAATAGGCTCAAAATGACATGGGTTCTGTTTTTTGGGGGTCACCCTGTAAGTACCCCGGGGAGAGGAAAGTTTGGTACCATATAACCATCTACACCTGTTATAAACAACGAAATCTGATCAATACAAATATATTCATGAAAAAACAAAAATCCACTGACCTTATCAGCAGCTGACTCTGTTTCAACCAGATAAGATGTGATTGGAGTCAAAGCTTCAGCAGAAACACTTTTGACATCTCCATCTCCATCTTGAAGTCCCTTGATTAATGCAGGGACACACTGACTCACATTCTTTTCATGCAAATCCTGTAATTTTAAATTAATTTATTATTAAGAACATACTAAAGGGCAAAATCACAATTATTTCGTAAATAAGTGGGTCCAAGGAAGTCAAAAATGTGACTTTGAATGGTGAAAAAAGAAGTCAAAATGTTTAACGTTAAGTCAAAAAGCATTAAGTGTATTAAGCGTTCTTAACAGGCTATTAGTGAGGTTGTTATTAAAATTCAATTTTCTAAGAGTCTATCCAGAGCTGGAGTCAAGAATTTTTTTAGAACTCAAAGTCAAAATTTATTCTTAACGTGGATCTGGGAATAGAAGCCAAATTTTTTCTTCAATTTGAGTCGATTGTAAATTTTCTCTATACTGGGTGAATGACTCTAAACCAGGGGTGGCCAACCTATGGCGCATGCGCCAAACGTGGCGCATTGCATGATTAGAGGTGGCGCATTGCATCTTTAACCCTTTTCATGCCAAAATTGTTAATTGCACTTGGCTTCTCCACGCCAAGCCGTTTTTTTGCGATTCACATGGTGACTTTTGATAAATCTTTTCTCCTTACTCCACGTCGCCCACTTACGGCTTGTTGGAATTAGAAACAACAGGCGAATATCAACGTTAGCTTTTGGACGACTTTATGACATTCATTCTAGACTTTTAGCAAAAATTGGTGAAATTTACTATTTTTTCCCTACTGAAGTAAAAAGTTCAGAACTTCTGGAAAAATAGAAAATCGTCGGTGCTCCCGAAGTATGCGAACCAAGATGGCGGACATCGGAACGTAACATGGGTAACAGGTTAGGGTTAGGCGATAATTTTTTTCCAATTTTTCTTATTTTAGTCCTATTATCAGTTTGAAGACTAGCCAAGAGCCTCCCGTAGTATTTATACCTAAAATTATGGCCTAACCCTAACCTAGTACACATATTACATTCCGATGTCCGCCATCTTGGTTCGCATACTTCGGGAGCCCCAAATCGTCATTTATCAGCTTGAAACATGGATTTTCCATTGCCCAGACTTCCCAAACATCTCCCAATAACCATTGAACAACCAGTTAAATTGCCAAAGCCTAAAAAATTTATTATAAATCAACCCACAACATGCTGAAAATGACCCCTAAATACCACCTTTTTCATCCAAACTTCAAATGACAGTTGTCAACAAAAGCAAAGCGTAAAACCGCTTGCTGTGACGCAAGTACTAATCTCGAAGAAGCCTGGAGTAAAATAACGCAACGCTAGGCCAAACAGCTGATTAGCAAAGGCCAATTAGAATCGAGGGTAGAGTAGAGTAGATATTGATACTAAAGGCCGGGTCTTACTACTTACTGAATACAGCGCGAAACACCGCAAAGAGCGCAAAACCGCGCAAAATATCGCGAAACAGCGCAAAACAGAAGGAAACCAGTGCAAAACAGAGGGAAACAGCGCAAAACAGGAGACCCAGTCATAACCACCTCCTGCCACGAAAGAACCACGGCGCCTCTGTCCATGGTTTTATGGCGCTATTTCCGGTATATTTACAAGGTTATGTACCGGATTATAGGTCATCATGCGAAATTTTATCTACCTTTTTGGTGCTCCAGAAGTATGTGCAGCAATATGTCGCACAACCTGAATGCGCTACACACACACATACTATTTTCAGGTTGTGCGCCATCTTGGTGCACATACTTCTGGAGGTCCCTTTTTACCTAACCCTAACCCTAAAGCCAACCATATCCATATGGAAAATGTTTTAAATTATGGTACATAAAATGTGTCACCAGCAGGGGCAGACCTGCCATTACAGCATTACTGGCTACATACGTTGGTTTGTGTTTTCAATTTGCTGCTGTGGTACTCAAAACAAGGTGCCCCGAACTCATTGCAAAATTTTTTTCTGCTTCACACTGTTTCCCTCCGTTTTGCGCTCTTTCGCGCTGTTTCCCCACTGTTTTGCGCTGTTTCCCTCTGTTTCACGCTGTTTTGCGCTCTTTGCGGTGTTTCGCGCTGTATTCAGTAAGTAGTAAGACCGCTAAAGGCCTGTTGTCACAATATTACGCCTAACTATACTCCTTAATCGTACCTTTTTCTCTTCGTTGTTAAAAACAGCTTTATTGCGTAACGTACGTGTGTATATATGTGTGTGTATTCTAAATTTATATAATTGCAACAAGAAGCGGACATTAGGCGTGGGAATACAAGAGATTTACGGCGCATCTGAAACATTATGTTTGAAACGTGGCGCATGGTATGTGAAAGGTTGGCCACCCCTGCTCTAAACCAAAAAAAATCCAATTCTTCCAAAAGTAGTTGGCTAATGAATGAATCAGTGGATAATTGTACACAGCCTTGAAGGCATAAAAAGCACGATCTAAAAAAGTCAATTACCTCTCTAGCAGCAAACATATACTTGATTCCAAGAAAACCTGCATGACGAACTTCCCATTCTCTTGTTTTTGTCAAATACAACAATACATTCAGAATTTCTAAAAAAAGTATTAGGCCTTGTGAAATAGAAATGCCAAAATACAAAAAAAGTATTCCGCTTAATTGCTGTTTAAATATCATGACTATCCAGCAGTGATGAAAAGCGAAAGTGATTTCCCCAGTCAAAAATCTTGTATTTTTGGAAGTGAACTGAAATCTAAAACACCTATATAAACCTCATCAAACAATTAGACATGAAACTATCATTGGGAACGATCAATATAAATTCAATTCCATATCTAAAATTTGACAAAAAGAATGCTAAATTTTAAGAAAATTATTAGGAAAAATATTAATAAGAAAAAGTACTAACCTGACACAGTTTTAATGTTCAATGATCGTGTTAAAACTCCTAAAGCTTGTGCACAAGACTCTCTCACTGGAGCAACAACCTAGTTTGAAACAAAATAAAAAAGGCTATGGTAAGATATGTCTCATATTCGATTTAATTAAACACAACAAGACATTGAATATAGACGGTTCAATAATAATGTCATTCCGACATATTATGGATGTACGATCGAGGATCATGTTAAGCGAAAGGAACACAAATGCCATCACATCACACTGTATGTGTCTGCATACTTTGCGCATACAGCTTGAATACTTTAGGGGATAAATATGAGTATGGAAAGTACTGCCTCCTAATGATTGCGCTTGTTATACTGACTGATATTAATTATAAGACCAAATATTATACAATCAGAATAGATATATTAGATTGCACAGCAACCCTACCGCAATCCTCGAATTAAGAGAGCAGGTACAAAATCAGTGAAGCGTGAAACAATAACAATAAAATGAACAGGCAGTGTTGCCAGAAAAAAACAAAATATTACAATATCAACAGCGCTATAGTTTATCTAAATCCTGGTGGGTTACAACTTGTCTCATAGTCCCATGTATGTAAAGCAATTTACAGACTTACTATTACTGTGTGTCACACAAGCTGATTACTGAGAACTCGAACACAGCGCTTAATCACATTTCCCACTCTAAACAAGGCTAATATTTTTGGGAAGTACCGGAATTTTTCCAGTTCGGAATAGCCTACCTTAAATTATTACACACTGGGTGAGGTAGTGAAAAGGTATTTGAATCAGATTGTAATCTTCCTCAACCAAAGGATTGAAAAAATGAAAATCCAATTTTATGAAGTAAATAAATAAATCCAATAGAGGAGTTACCTGAGCCATTGGAAGTTTAAATTCCATTTTTCTCAGAAATCTTTTTAATTTTCAGTAATGTAATATATTTTCGAGATGTATATAATGGCTTCAAATATACGAATATATGAAACACTTATTTATAGTATACCTGATCAGACACAAAATCACCGAATCGATCAAGTACCATTACACATAACATTCGTATAGCAGCATCCTCAAGCCAAGAGTTATTATGATCTTCCATCTAAAGAAGATTATGTTTTCAAATAAAGAAATTTGATGTAATTGCAAATATATCAATATCATTATTCATTTACCAAAAAAATAATTTAAAAATGGCCAACAATTCGAATTTACAAAAGATATATGATATTCTGGTAAGACATTGTTCACAATCATAAACATGTTTCTGACAATTCTCTAGCAACCATGATGCTGCAATTATGAGAACATAATATTCTTGGGTCCACTGTTAGCGCATCATGGTAATCGTTACGGATATGCTTGCCTACTTATGTTCGCATAATGACGGGGATGATTATGTGTGAGAGGATTACTGGACCTCTCGCTGCCGTAGGGTGGATCACGTAACCTCTGGTAGGTTATGGCTTCCTCCACCATCAAGCCTGTGTCTCTGAAACAAATAAATAGTTAACTAATCCTGTACCCGACGTGGACTGGTAACCGGACGAGCGGGGCACGGTTCACCATATGACTGAATGGTTTTAATCATCTTTTCTCTCTCTGAATGAATATGAAATTGTTTTCCGTCCTACTATTTTTGACATTTATTGAAGCCATGGAAACAAAGGGGTTTCATATTCATAACATAATTAACAGAGTTAGATCACTCACCTCTGATTGAGAATCTCCTCTGACAATTCCTGCTCCTGATCCATGAATACTAAGTATGTCTCGTAATGCCAGGCACGCGCCGTGTCTCCATTCCCATGTTGAACTGAATAGAAGATTGAGAAGTTCTTCACAGATCCATTCAAATGGCCATTCTTCCCACTAAAATAAAAAAAAAAATAAAAAAAAATGAAGCAACAATTATGGAAGCAGATTAAAAATATGATATTGTAGAAATTTTACAAATCAATTGTTTTGCAACAAAAGAGCGGTTCTCATTCCACATTACACAAGTGGTACTCCCGTAGTGTGTGTACCAGTTTAGGGTTAGGCCATAAATTTATTCCAATTTTCCTTATTTTAGTTCTATTATGAGTTCGGGGACTGTCTGTGTTAGCCAAATGAACACAACTTGATGTGAAGTAGGCGAACAAAATTAGTTACCTCCATATTGGTACACACACTTCTGGAGCGCCACACAAGTTTTAAACTTCGAAATAAGCCTATACATGCACCAACATCTCTTGGCTGAATTGCTTAAAAATTTAAGTTTTTTTGCAAGAACTTCAGTTATGTGAAATGCATTCCGGACCTCCAGAAATATGCGCACCAAGATGCCGCACAATCTGAACATAGTATGTGTGTACCAGTGAGGATTCAGGTTGTGTGACATCTGGGTGTACATACTTCTGGAGCACCCTGTTTCCTAATCGTATTGACATGAATGGCTTCAAGTCTTGCATCGATCAGTAGTTATAAATGCACAATCCTACAACAAGACTTTTTATAGTTGACATGAGCAAACTATGGCCTGCGGGCCAAAACCAGCCCGTTGAGTAATTCAATTTAACCCGCCTGATGCTGCCACAACCAAACCAAAACCAAATTCTGATGTTTCAGCTAAAAAATAGCTCGAGAATTTGGTTGAAATTGCGATTGAATTTAGTTTTGGCATGAGGCTTGTTATTTTCCACTTTCCACTTCTTTTTGTATTACTGTAAATTTTGTTCATAAAATGTAACTTTTTACGTTACACTTACATGGCCTGCCAGTCTAGATGGGTAAAATTTTCGGACCATGGTCCAAAAACCTTGCCCATCCCTGCTTTATAGTCTTAGTAGCTCTTGGCACTTGAGTATTTATTTGTTTGTAACTTCACTGATCCTGCTTTGAACGATTTTCCTTAAAGTTGCCACAGTATATACATTAATAATTAATTAGTCGAAAGCATTTGAACACCAAGTTCTTACAAGGTCAGGTGATGGTTCATGATTTGGTGCTTGCTTGACATAACTGTTTTCTTCTTCGTTTTCTTGAACTTCAACCTTCTTTTTTCGTTTCTTTGGAGGCTGACTGTCATTCTCCCTGAGATTTAAAAAGGATACATCAAATGATAGTTTCGTGTATTGCTTAACTATACACGAATACAGGTTCAAATGTCCAAAACAAATCGAAAATTTGAATACAATCCAAATTGGTGATATTTGATGGAATAAAGGATGATTTTAGAAATAATCTAGAATAGTTTCATTTAGAAAGTTCTACATATATACATTTGATATCTGATTGACAGACATAAAATAGACTTCATTCCACTCATAACAATATTAAAATTAGAGAAATGACCAAAACAATGTTTAGATGCATTATTATGCACTACCATATTCCGTTCGTATTTTTGCAATTTAGGAAATATTCGATATATTTCATATCTAAAAATATGAATTTAGGAATAGTTTTTTATTCAATCTTGGGCATGGGTGGTTCAAATGCCAGTTCATTGTTCAACCATGTCATATCGGAAGTTACTTTTATAAAACTTACTGGGTTCCGTCTCTAGAATTTTGTTTCATCATTATTTTTGCTTTTCTTTTTGCACGATTTTTCTCTCTATTGCTCATTCCTTCAGTTAATTGGGCCATCACATCACCACATGGCTAAAATGGAAATATCATTCGATGAATCAAATAGGTAAAAATATTTTAAATGTAACAATATCAGGAAATGGTATATTTACAATTATTATAAATTTATATCTAATTCTACCAATGATATGCAGTTCAGCGTGTATTTCTAAAATTATGAAAAAAACATTCATACCTTCTTTTGTATATTTCGTTTATTTGCAGACTGTTTTATTTTGGTTGAAGATTCCACTGGTGCAACAAGATCCTCATCTCTACAAAAAAAATTTGAAAAAAATTAATGATTTTCCAGGTAGAACCTCTGTTGTTTCAGCAATAAAAGTTTTTATAGCAGCATACTCACATGAATAAATCACTTGATGAAACGCCTAATGATGTTCCATTACCAACAGTAAGTCCCATTTTCTTTTCTATTCTTCTTCGCGCCCTCAAAACTCGTTCTCTGGCATCTGAATAAGGAATGAAAAAAAAAGTTAAGTTAACCATAAACTGATCTCTTAAACCTTAGCAATATGGCAAGTTATGGTAGTGTGACAGAATGTTCTATTCTTGTCAACATAAAGATAATAACTTCGTCATTTCAGTTAAATTCAGTGTCAGTATGCACGACATGAAAATTGTGTGTCTTCAATAAACACTCCTTACTATGCTAATAATAATGACATATTACAAAATAAATTAGCAATTAACAAGAAATCGGTGAAGTTGTTGACATTTTGTTGAGGTTTTGTTATTAAAGATATTAGGTACAGATAAAGTTCTTAATTACTTCTACAAAAACGAAAAAAAATTTATTGCCACTTGAACTTCTGCTCGTGTACGACTGTACCCAGAAGTTTCAGTAATCCAGTAGGCTTTGTAGAAAAGTTATGTTCTCTCTGGAACAGCGGTTACCAACCGGACGCCCGTGCCCATCTAAGGGGGTCACAGAGCAGTTGGAGGGGGGCCATAATGCTGGGTGCAAAACTGATTCTACTTTTAACAACACAAGAAGACTCCCCATTCTTTCCAATATTCATTGCTTGATAAGGTTATTTCACATGGTGTTATCACTTTGTTGAGCATGAATTGTTCCAAAGATAATGAGATTTGTAAATAATACATCAATCAAAAAAACACAAATAAACATGGTCATGAGTGCTAAAAGCTGCCGGAATGAGCCGGAAAGTGCCATAAAAGTTCAGGATCTACTGCTCTAAAATATGTTCTGTGTTTCTGTTTTTGGGTCCCCCTATAGCCTATACATATATGAGAGCAACAAAAAATTGATTACACCATAAATAATATTATTTGTATTGATTTAATATGTTTCATACCAATTCCCTCTTCCTCAACTGACTCAAATTCTTCTCCAGATGAGCTGAGTAAAAGTTGAGCCCCATTCATAATTTGTTCAATATTTATCTGAGAAAATTCAAGTCGATTTTGTACTCTCGGGACCTCTTTCAAAGCAGGATCTGCAAAATTAAAATTTCGTTTAGCAATATAAATTAATATAAAAACAACTATAAAATGTACTGAATTAGTGAAGCCGAGAAATCAAAGTGATTCATCTCTGATACCAATCTAATGCTTTACCCAGACCTTCACCTTTTTTCAAGGAAGGTTCCGGTTTCCAGAGTGGGACTTCTGCAACAACAGATTTTATAGCTTCTGCACCAGCGATTCTTGTATCCCATTCTTTGTGTTGTATGTATGTCATCAACTAAAAATTGATAATAATCATTATTTATATTACTGATTTAAAATTTAATAATAATAGTTAATGATTCTTGGAATGGGGACCAGGCTACAGTCTGTGGTCTGTTCCACTGGGGTCTTTTGGAAAGCTGCCCAGTAATGCCACAAGCACTTATTTTAGGTGGGCGTTTGTTCGGTACTAAAATTTCACCATCATAAGTATAAATCAATCAATATGCAACTGTTGTATAACGGACCGATTAATTATTTGGTCAGGATCTTATTCTCTCACTGTCTTACTTCGAATTATCAGCCATAAGCTACCTTTTAGAAAGTCCTTAGTTTTACAGAACTGATGAAAAATTAAAAATGGATTATTCGAAACACAGAAAGTTCATTGGATTAAATTCTAGAGATCAAACTTCTCGGGAAATTTTAAAAACAGCTGTTAACAGGTAAACAGAAGCAATTACCCTTCCTAATAAATTATTTAGTTCATGCGGATGTTTCTTCTGAACTTCACCAAGTTGTTTCGCTGCAGCTTTTCTTGTAGTAGACGTTGTTCCATTTTCCAATAGAATAAATAAACGATCCAGTCGGCTAAAATAATTAAAATAAGCTTATAGTTATAGCAAAGCAAGTGGATAAATTAAAACAGGGTTCCAGAGTTCTGCAAGAAGGGGAATGTTATCAGAAGCCCTATTGCCTGGTAGTACCATAGTGTTGAGACAGATTTCATATACCTTGCTCGATACAAATTTAGATTAATCTTTGCGACATGAACTATCATCCAAGATGCTCAGACCGTCACACGAAATCAAGCAAGCTATTTCTCTCGTTCTCTTGGGGGGAGGATCGACACATAAAAAAATTGTTATGATACACCCACTAAAAGTACGTTAGGTACAAAACTAGGGTCTCATGTAGTTTCGTACCTAACATACTTCAAGTGGGCGTAGCATAACAATTTTTCATGTGTCAATCCTAACCCCTACCCGACTACCCCATCTAAAAATTACGTCACTACAACGTCACAGTGATGCAATAGAGCTCAAACTATACGAACTGTCATCCAAGACGCGCAGACGAGCACCCGAAATCGAACAGTTATTTCTCTCGTTTTCTCATCGCAACGATCCCAATATAAGAGAGATCGATGACGTTAGTCAGTTCTTTCTCGTCGGCCATTACGGGCAATCATACGTATATTTGGTAAGCTTTATGACATGATTGTGATGTCGTAGTGACATAATTTTTGAATGGCGTAGTCAGATGGGGGTTACAGGGTTAAGATTGACACAGGAAAATTTTTTTATGGTATGGCCACTAGAAGTACGTTAGGTACGAAACTACACGAGACCCCGAAACTACATGAGACCCAAATTTGACATTATCAAATTACATGAATTACTGAATTAATACGTAAGTTCTGAAGCTATATTTCTTCAATATCTGAATATTAACTCAAAACATAATCAATGAGGATAATGCAGTAATGCTTCTAGATTAGGCTGTACAAACAGCTTTCTCAGGAGATAATGGAATAATATTGAAAACAAACCTGGTGCCTTTGTGAGATGTTGCCATATTTCCACATTTACCACTCAGCTAGACTACAATAAACAGATGATAGGCAGCATGACATCTAGTCCATCTGGGCAAAAATTGTAAATATTGCTGTATTTGGAAGGCAGAATTGAAAATAGTCTACACGCGTAAAAAATATTGATGCTTTTATGTTGAAGAAAATAAGTATTTGTTTTATTGCAGACTAATGCGATTCAAAATCAAGTTAGTTAGTATATCTATGATTTTTACAATTCGGAAATGGGATATATCCGTAAATTTCGTATTTTGAATATCCGGTTAACTAGATAGTTACTGCTATTTGTTAGAGAACGATTTCGCTAGATTTTTGTCGTGAATTGATTAAAAATCACGACACATTTTAATTGTAAATGTATACACATTCACTGTACGAGCTTATATATAAATGAAATCATGAACATAAAGGAAATTATTCATTTCATTTTTTGATAAGGAAGTATCCAGAAAAGTATAGTATGCAATGGAAACAAAGTCCACTCCAAGTCGATAGAAATGTTTCAGATACTTAAGGTATTGGGTATGGCAAAGAAATGAGGAAGGAAGAAAAGAAAGAAATCTATTGAAGGCATCTAATTTCCATGGATGGAAGCAGACGAATTGGGTTTCAGAAGAGCGGGGTTTATTACTTTTCTGTAATGCATTCCATATGAAGCACAACGGATCAATTGTGGAGTCATGTATACGAAACCGAAGTTTTGTGACGAACAACCAGATGCACTGAATGCTCTTTCTGATTCCACAGAGATTATCCGGCTATCTGTTATCCGGATAACCCGACCTTTGACCCCCGAAAAATTCTTCACCATTGCAAAATTTTCAGGGCTATTTTAAGAGTGCTTTTGCGAGTTGGCGCCTGTAAAATGGGGTATGTGTTTTAAACCATTATTATGATTCATCGCATACAACAATCTGTTTTTTACCGGTAAAGAATTTTAGCCTAGTCTATCACAGCTATTTCCACACTGATTTTTAGTTACTGCAATTAAATTAAAACTTCTAGGAAACAGAGTGATCATTGAAATATCTGATTTATATTTAAGTTTCCGAAACACAACTGAAAATTAACGAATAGAGTTTAAAAACGCGAAAACGAGGTAATGTTTACGACCACGCTTGAAAATCTGAGTGAGAAATGTGTCTGAGCGGATGCGAAAAGGGAGCATTGTTACGTCACTTTTTGCATCTTGCTGATTGGCCAATGTCACGAAGTAAACAAGGAAGTCAATGCTCGGGGAAAGGTCCATTGCAATGTTTTCGTATATTTTTCAATAATAATATTTTTATGCAATCGCATTTAAAAATGATATCGTGTATATCCAAAGCATGAAAAAATAATTTATTAAAAACATCTGATCAAAATAATTTCCATATTAGACTAATCGTAGATATAAAAAATAATTATGATTAAATTTTTCGATATATTTACAACAAGAGAGCTATGCTCAAATATATGGACACGTAGAGTCACATAATTTTGATGACGTCATAGCGAAAAAAAAGTAATAGCCTTCTGGAGAAAATTTTTATCTTTAACCACTAAAAATTTCAAAGCAATTGGTCCAGTATTCGAAGAGAAAAGCGACTTTTTAAAAACGTGTCAAAGAACAACAAGAACAAGAACAAGAACAAGAACAACAACAACATAATATTGAAACGATCGTTATGTCCACTACGTGTCCAATAAGTTTCGTGCTGTTAAAACTACTGAAAATTAAAATCTGGTCAACAGAATTGCGTAATAACTTTAAAAATTGGCTGTAACTATATGAAAAAGTATTTTATAGTTTAAGCGTAAATATATACCACTACGATTAAATATCAATTTAACAATTAAAGAGCTTTTATTAGGCGTGGGACAAAACCAAGCTATTATCTGTGTTTTATTCTGTGCAACATTTTTAACTTAAAATGTTAATTCCGTAAAGAAAAGCCTTTCCTCAATTTTTTAGTAAAAATGTTATTGCTGTTTCATTAACTGCGTTAAAGTTATTGCTGCTAAAATGGGTAGTTGCGTATGCATGTGAAAAAATGGAAAATTAGTTGGAACTCGAATCCATCCCATTTGAGTTGAGGTTGAAGGGTGGTCAGCAGAAATTTTAGGTTGGGGTTAATTTTAGCGTTCAGTTAAAAAGGTTTTTCGTTACGAATCTGTAGATGATTATAGTTGAATACTTCTGTTAAAGCATAGTAATCACATAGCAGAAAGACAGTAGACATATATAACATATGTAGGTTTCAATCCCACGAGGATAATTAGGTGTAAGCGAATTCTGAACTTCTTTCAGACGTAAGGCTATTCATGTAACCACTAGTTAGTTACGGATTCCTCAACCACCTCGACGATTCGCGCATCGTGCTAAGTGTTAGGAATACGCTTGCCATCGCACTTCTGATTACCCAGCGCGGGTTCGCATTTTGCGGGAGATAATTATGTGCGAGGGTAGGCTACTGTTGGACTCCTCGCTGGTAGCTACGACTTCCTCCACCAACAAGTCCATGCATATGAATCAAATGAACTGGTTACCTATTTCCAGGACCAAGTTGGACTGATTACCAAACCGGAGGTCGTGATACTCCCTATATTTAAGCCTAAATTAATTAAAAATCTTACCTCGATTTTCTTGTCTACTTCCGTAACATTAGTTTATTAGCAAGGTGTTCAACTTTAGCTCATTTTGGTGGTTTTTCAAGCTATTTGTCAGTTTTAAGTTGTGTTGACAAAATTTAGATATATATGATCATATGAATCTAATAATTTAATGTTTGCACATAACGCATATATACTTTCCTTATAAATACTGATGTATTTTCATTAACATGCAATATTCACTTGATTCGATTGGACAAAATTATCCGGTCCTGGTGATGCATCTATCTGAATTTACAAGCATGAAATACCGATAATTATGCGATTTACAATTGACGCAAAACCATAGGAAACCAAGGATCCTTATTGACAAAGTAATCAAAATATATGTTTTCAAATAAAGAAACGGACAGCTCCTTATGTGAAAAATAGTTGAATCTAGCCACCGTTAAATTTCCATGAGTTCATTAATACGTTATTTTCGATCTCCGATTGTGTCGCATCGTGCAATCGTTAGGAATACGCTTGGCACGGAGCCCCTGATTACCTCCAACATCAAGTCCACGCATCTGAAACAAATAACTGGCTAACTAAACCCGCACCAGACATGGACTGGTAATTGGACGAGAAGCCGTGTTTCGCTAAAATATTAAGTCGTCTTATTGACTTACTCTTTCCCAAGATAAATATATTAATCTTTTCCTGTGTGATTGTTATCTGCATCTCTTTTACTCTGTTATATTTCCATTCGTAGCATATGGCACAAAGAAACGCGCGTTGCAAAGTTCTAAATGACCCGGCGGTAACCTTGCGCAACCCTCTGGCACATAATCATATCACACGGGAGATTCTAGCACACGCAGGGTAATCAGAGGTCAGAGGTAATCAGACTGCAATAACAATCGTCTATTCAAAAAGTGTGGCTGAGCCGAAGTTGATAGTCACGTTTCTGATCAAAGTGACTATAATACTAGTAGATCTAGTAAGCCAGTCCAAATGTTCGCCAAAAAGTTCTAAAAAAAACCATCTAGCACCCACCCCATCGATAACACAATCAGTAAAGCTGATGAAACATCAACATAAGAGATGAAGCCTTTTTATACTTTCGAAAATAATAACAAAACAAATATACTGTGATACAATTAACAGAAGTACGAGTGATATAAAAACAAACAATCTTATCAATATAAAAGCAAAGTCATGTTTCGAAACAAAGAAACGCAATATTATGGTAGCACATTAACACTCGGCATCTATCACGCAATCCAAATATGAAAATGCTGTGTCAATTCTGATTTTCTATAAGAAAACTACTACAATTTCTGGTGTACACCAACTTCAATGGAGATCTAGCCCACTACGTACGCATAATCACTACAAATCATTTTCTGCTTCTCAGGGCATTGTTCAAATAAAAGATGTGGAAATCGGACAAAAATTTAAGCGAAATGAAAATGGAACACATCTGCATAACAGAATAACATAAAATGAAATATGAGTGTATGTGAGATATGATTTCCAATGAAAAAACACATAGATGAAGTAAAGACTATAGCAATATAAAATATATCAAAAATTATTTAACGAGAGATATTTACCCGATAAGATATACCATGAATATCTTAACCAGTGGTTTCCAAACCGTGGCCCTGCGGACCAATTCTGTTTTTTAATATGGCCCGCCGAACTAGAGTAAAAAAGTTTACCATTTTCATGTTTTCACTTTTTTGCATTCTTGATGCCGGCTTTGTTACGTCATTATCACAGTTTAAGCATGTGTATATTCATATCAATTTGATTATATCGGTATCTTAATTATACGTGCCGTAATTGGCCCGTAGGACGCGGTTTGAGAGCCACTGATATAAAGGAACAATCTACCGTATGAATGCTATAGTTTGAACTTATGAAAATAATATAACAATAGTTCAATTCATTTAAATCTAATCCATCTAATATATAAATGAAGATTGGCTACATTTATGAATTTTTGCTTGTATGATTAAGCATCAACACGAAAATCAAAGTATAATGTGTGAATGTTGACTTTACTATGGGTGTATTCTTAAACGACTATATGATTTTTTATATAATAATTTAAATAATTATTCAATATATATTTCATACACAAATACAATAAGAAGCAAACAAAGTGGATTCCTGTTAATAAATACTAATGACATATGAAACCTTGGTGAAAAGCAGTACCTGCTACCAAAAATAGAATGTGATTTCAAATTACTAACTTTAGGGAAACCGCCAAACTTTTGAAGCCTAGAATATCTGAAAGTGATAGGATTTTGTAAATGAAAATTTCAGAAATACTACAGCCAATTCACAGTAAATAGAATAATCTTTAGAACTATACCAGGTATAGAAAGCTTCTGGGGTTGGGGCCTGGTGTAGTTATATATCAATGCCACATAGGAATGCTTAGAAGTGGTGGAACTTATGCTGAAGCTTCATCTGATTCTCTTTATATTATCATACATGAGTTGCACATTTAATAAGCTACAAAAAATTTCAAAAAAATTTAAAGAAAAATAACAAAAAACTAACTTAAAAAACAATGTCAATGTTATTTTCCTAAAGGTTTATCAGCAGTGGAGTCATAACTCCTAATAAGCTGAGATTGCGTAACGACGCCTCGCTCTTCTTGCGAAAACGCAAATCCATGATGATGACTATGTTGCGGCGATATGTACCGATCATCTCTTGATGTCGAAGGGAGTTCGTGAGATTCCGCACTTGATTGCGAACCTTCTCTGCGCAAATGTGTGCCGAACATGTTTCGCAACAAATGAGCTTTTTCTGTCAAGCTGTAAAAAAAATCATACATTTACACCAGCATTACACTGGAAGGAAATATTTGCAAAACTCGCTTATTTTTTGACCATTATTCGTTAGTAAGAATTATGGTGAATTTTTATGGTGTTTATTTTTAGTATTATTCGAAACTTATCAGGTAAAAATTAGCTATGATGTGATATAACACACAGTCATTTGTGCAGCATATGGAAACGAAATTCACTTTGCAAATGTTTTCAAAGCACCTAAATAACCAAATTGATACAATATATAACTAAGATGTTATTTTTCAGTAATTATAGATTTAATTCTTATAATCAGCATATGTTCAAACTATTTAAAAAATAACCCAACTACTTAACAAAAAAAAAAAATCTATAATATGCATAATATGTACATGAAAAATTATGGCAGAATAAATGCAGTGATATTTACAGCTTGACCTGAGTGACATAATGAAATGAAATCATTAAATTTGATCTGCATTTTGATGCTAATCACTTCTGTCCTAAAAACTGATTACAAAAATAGAATTGCTTTCATTATTTTCCTGAAGTTAAACACATTATAACAAACTAGGTGTACATTAAAAAAAAAATTTATTTTATTTTTCAAAATCAAAGTAATTGTTTTTCAGCAATAAATATCCCATAAATCACAAATTGAAACTTTTAGTATAAAAAGATAGTTCAAATATAAAATCATTTGTCAAAAATTAAACCAATTAGACACAGACACAATCGTTGTTTGATATATTTAATTCAAATGTTTATAAATATGGACATGATAAATTGAAATAAATGGCAACTTCAACATGATAGAAACATGGCACTATTTAACTACTTCATAAAAATGTGTTTACTTGATATGACCATGCTTCGAAAATGAAATGGAAGTCTACAGAATCAAGGATTTTTATGTCTAAACCATGTGCATGCAAACTTAAATAAAACAAAAAAATACTTTCTTGAAAAAATATTTTCAAGTAATTGACGTTTTATTATTAAGCTTGTAGCAGGAGAGTGTTTGATTTAGATAGGGTGTCCATAAAATCATTTTCCAATTTTAATTTTGATATGAAGTCTGTTCTCAATATATCTTGACCAGGTTTGTTGTTTTTAAATCAGTAATAGTTCAAGTATTTTTACTTCATTTAGTACATCTGTGAGGGCCAAAGAATATATGGTATCGATAAATTCCCTTTGCAATTTAAAAAAAAGACTTTATGGATACACTATATTATAAGAAGCTGAAGTTACAAAATATTAAATTCTTAATATTTTTTATGGCACAGTGTAATAGGATAACACTCAAAGTGAAAAAGGATAAAGAAATGACCTGTTCCCAACACAAACAAATATTATCTCCATTCCAAATAAGAAAGTTATTTTTTTGTCAAAAAGAAACCAAATAGACCCCAAAGAAATGGCACTTGCGTATCATGTGAACCAAGATGGCAGACACCGGAATATGGTATGTGTACCATAGGTTAGGGTTCGGCCCTAACTTTATTCCAATTTTCCTCATTCTAGTTCTATTACGAGTTCAGGGACTAGCCAAGTGACCAAATATTTGGACCTGAAATTATGGCCTGACCCTAACCTGGTACACATACTACATTTCGGTGTCTGCCATCTTGGTTCACATATTACGGGAGTACCAAAAAATAGGTTTGATACAAACTGGAAGGTGACAATTTTGTGGTGGTCAGCAAATATAGTTTTGATCATTAGTATACAAGAAAAAGGGTAATTCTTTGTGTTTATTTTAAAGAAATAAAGCTAAATTTCAAGTTTTTAAAACTGTATCAGATTACGAATAGATTCAATTATAAATTTAAAACCTTAATAATAATAATAAAAAAACAAATGTTACTCAAAAAATTGAACTTTTAACAGAAAAGTGTATTCTATAAAAAAAATTTGCATGCATTTATTTTATGTTGAATGATTGACGCACCTGCATTCTCCTCATATCTAGTTATAAAGATAGGATATAACTCATAAATTCAATTTCATTTTATGCTTTTGTCACTTTTTGTTAGAAAATAATGCACTCCAGATACAAAAAAAATATATATAAAATTTTTTTGCTCAAACACCAAACAATCATACAAGTGTTAATTATCAAAAAGATTAAAAAGCAAAAGGCTTCAATATAAAATAATTTCACTCAACACAACAGCAATATGCCACAATGTGTAATATATAGTATAAACTCCACAAAATTTTTTCTTAGAAATATGATTGAGAAGGCAAATGCAAAAACATGGGTGTGAGAGATGGGTATTTTTGCCAATAATTCAGGAAAAAAACTTGATTTTCTGATGACGCCTCAATTAGGATTCCCAAACGTGTAAGACGAAAAAAGCATTGATCTCAATTACATCAGCATTAAACTGCTACCCAAGCTTGATTGGACGTCCTGCAAATAATGAATCACAGTAAAAAAAGCAGACTTTTGGAACGGGTGTTCCATGTAACATTTTGAGAAATGAACAGGGGTATCTGGCATTTCCTTATTAACAAATATCGACCTTGGTGATATGATCATTATTTTTACAAAATTGGTTATTGTGGGCAACAAATATATACCAAACCAACTAAAATAGGAGCACAAAAAGAGACAAGTCACCCCTAATGAAAATCACAGCTCAGAAGACTATTATATTGCAATGCATATCATAACGCTGAGTGAGAAAAAGAGCGCATATTACATCAATGAAAAAGCATTGTAATTTCGCTGAAGTTTCTATACATGGTGAAGAAGATTCACAGAAGTCATCAGAATAGAGAATAGGATCCTAGTTAAAGCAAAACAGATCAGAGAATAAAGCATAGGTTGCAGAAGGATTCATAGAAAGCACATCCCGACACACATTATGATCATTTTTGTGCACAAAAACAAGCTTGTATTAATTTAATATACATATGTTGTAGAAATTTTTTCTTGTCGTATTTAATATTAATGCGATCTAATTTTTTTCCAACACGTCATTACATGTATTACAGAAAGTTAATGCAGGATGACAGGATGATAAATATTTGAGAAGTTAAAAAAAAAACCTTTTTTTTTTTAAATTTTATGTCATAGGTTCAACATTATGAGGAAAATTGAGATGCAATTCGTGACGTGTGTCAAATACTGTATTTGATATTTGAGTTTCCCTTTACACTTGAGTGTTTTAAAAATGGGAATGTGCAGTTCTCAATGTATTCTATGTGAAGCAAACATATGTATGCCTTTTTTTCATACCAATTTATTTTTTGAATTTTGTGTGGCCCAATTCAATTTTTAAAGGACAGCCAGTTTTGCCAACTCTTGCAATATCCTGTTATATGAATCATAACAGTCAAAACTTCCGATTCCTAATATTCAAAATTGATTCATTTTGTAGCAAAATTATGTTTAACTGCTTCAAAATAAACGTCTTTCGGTCTGAACAAGGCTCTATGCAAGCAGCCACTGATATCGAACGATTTATAGGGAGCTACTATCAGGTCCGAATTTTCCTGGTTTGGCATTGCCTACCCATTTTATTACACCCTGGGTGAGGTGGGGGGGGATGAAATTTGAACCCCCAAGTTTTCAAAAAGAATCTTGTCTAATCAATTTAAAAAAGAGTGAGATTTGAACATAACATAAAATCGTTAAATAATGCCACAGCCCACAAGTTCTACCCCTACTTTTATACACAACTACGACTATCAAATATCGTCAATTATATCATATAAAACAGCATTTCAAATTTGTTATGATGTTCAACACAAACTTATCTTTCTCACAAAGAATATTCTAATCCAGGGGTGAGCAATTACTTTTCGGAGTGGGCGGGTTACAGATAATAAAATTGGTTACTGGGCCGGAGGCTCAAAACTCAATATGGAAAACTATGAATAAAAACCAGTGTACTATTTACAAGAGCTAGTCAAACAGCTTGGCTAACGTTTATATAATGATAAGCATAATGTAACATCGGGGTCATTCATTATGACGTTATTTTCATCGATATTTTCAACATAAATCCATATCCATTAAAATTGTAGTCATAAATTTAGCAGACACAAGTGGGCCGGATGAAACACTTCAGAGAGCCGTATTCGGCCCGCAATTGGCCCACCCCTGTTCTAATCTAACAACAATGAACCGGTAATCACTATTTGAAAAGTATGAAGCTACTTGACACAGACAAGCAAATGATAATGGTTGCATATGTTAATACAAACAATGACAAGCACATACAATAGCATAAGCTACGACTCACGATGACAGACATTCTTACCCACATTCGATCACAAACGTCACAAGAGAACAGAGGTTCTGAAGAAAGGAATATTCAACAAGCTGATATGAAGCACACACAATAAATCAGAAATAGTTTTTTACTTAACGCAGGGGAGTGCAACCTTTAATAATAGAAGAGTGCCCAATACAAATAACTGAGTGAAACCGCGGGCTGCACCTTCATTTAACATAGGCTTTCTCGTAGTAGTCTCATACACAAAAATTTTGGTTTTCGATCTCATGACACGCGTTGTTTGCTTTTCACAACTAGGTATAGGTTTTGCAACGCAGATGGATTAGAATTTCTCGCATGTATCAGATTAGACTAAATCGAGAACTCGCTTTGCAAGGCACACACCCTTCAAAAATACCACTTTTCCGCGGGCTGCACAATTTTTTATTGTGGGCCACATTTGGCCCGCACACCTCAGGTTACACACCCCTGACTTAAAGAGCCATGAACAAAATAATTTGAGTTTCGGGAAATACTCCGAGACTCACTTATAACAAATAAATATTTCTGATTCCAAAAAAAAATTGCCAAATTGGCAATGCAGATAACAAAAAATACATATAGTGTTTATAAAGTCCTGTTACAATTTTTATTTTATTATGAAGCCAGTGATTTTTTTTAATCAGTGTTTATTTTAAGTTTTTCACAGCTTCACATGCCCACTATAAGTCGTACGAAGCACATCAAAGTTCTTTTACGAAATTTAATATTTTGACTCTATGAACACCCTGTAGTATATTTGATAATGATTCTGGATTGCACAAAAATAATTTCCACAATTAAATAATGCACTGCTGACAATTCTCTATGCTGAATAGAAAGAACTAAACGTTAACATAAAATTAGAGATTTCTTTTCTTCTGGCATGTAACATTGTTTAGAAAAAATAAAAATTGAACAAAACAAAAACAAAAATTTTTTTAGAAACGTAATGTTTATTAATGATAGGGGTAATATTTGTCAATTTTCCTAATAAAAATCATTGTTATTATTTCATTTTTATTAACCATTGGAACGTTTCCATTTGCAGTTGCGCCTGTATAATGTCAAACCAAACACTTTTATATGACAGACTGAGATGGGTAGCTGGACTAGGATCTTTTCGGTACATCACACATTTCATTTTGTCTGAATGCTGGAAAAAAAGCAGCTAAAAATCCCCGAATTTTTTAGTTTTTCACCTAAAATTGTAAATCATTAAAAATAAATCGATAATATGGCATAACTCTCTTCTATATGCAGGACTGTCATCGATTTAAACCCAAAAATAAGGACACCAGGAAAACATAATATTAAGGAAACAAATAACGAAATGTTATACACAAAATGTATTCATGCCAGTGCAACCCATGTCTAATCATACTTTGCACTAGAAAGGATTTGCTGCAGGAGTTTTTCATTCTTGGAAACTATCTGTTCCATCTCACTTTTGAGTTGTATTTTGATTCGATATACACAAACTGATCTTGGTCGATAGCAATAGGATATTGTTTTGCCATTCAAGCAATTAATTTGCTGTTATTACGTCATAAATGCGCAAAGCAATAAATGAGGTTCTAATATCATTTTTAGCTAATCAAACATTTGAGTTGACTAATCTGTGCACCCGGTATAAAAACCTCGACCCCTAAAATAAGGACACATGTCAAAATAAGGCCAAATCTTAGAAATAAGGTCGTTATGGCAGACCTGCCTATAAGTCTACTTTCCATTGCGAGAGTCGCAATTGATTTTAGTGCTATTTAATATGTAATTAAATGAATAAAAATCTTATATCTTTACTAATGAAAGTATTAAAATGATTATTTAATTTTGATTATCAATTTAAAATTTGCTTTGCTTTTAGGCATAAGAAGCCAGTGATTAATAAATTAGGAATAAGTATGGGAAGAAATTATAAATAATTAATATGACAAAATAATCAAGTGAGAATGTGATTCTATTCAACGTGAAATTCTTAGTAAAATTAAACATGATTGGTGCAATTTTATAATTGAGTTAACATAGGACGAGTGTGGATGGAGTGATTATATTTTGCCGATTGGTAAACCACACTTCAACTTGCCTTCATGCTTTTATAAGCGGAGTCATTGGGACACTGAAATTGACCGCAGTATCAGCCGGTTCAACAGGTTTTTCTTTTTTGAAAATTCTGATGAAAATTTAAAATCCCAAATATGTAAGCTATATTTTGACTCCTTTTTCAAAATATCATGGTATAACAACAAAGATAATAGGATGTTTGTATGGCAACTTAAAAAAAACGTTAGCTTAAAAGCTAATGAAAAAATCAAGGGTGCACCAGAACCTCGTAGATGCAAGAGATGACTGTACGTACCCCTTCGTAGTTGCTACATCACATATCTATTTCTTAGCTGTATAAATTTGAATCATGGGTACACTATTTTATTTTTTGCAATTTTTCAATTCGGATCTCCAGAAAAATTATTTAATTTATAATGAATTCTGAATGTAAATGGAATGGGAAAAGAAAAAATACAATGTTGATATATTTGTAGACTGAAAATTAGCTTTGTACTTCATTGTTATTGATGTTTCCAATACCTAGTGTATATATTGAACAATTTTATTTTGAATACCTGTACTTCTAATTTTATCAATTCAATGTACCAGATCCTCCATTAAAACTCAAAAAACAGTTGCCAAACTAAGGAGCCGACTTATACCCGCATAACTCTGATTGCACTAAATATTTGGCTTATATGCGCATAACTCTGATTGCACTTGAACGACATGCTATTTTATAAATCAATATCGTTAATAAATAAAATTTCCAGACATTCCAACCAACAGGAAACAAATGAGAACAATAAAACGCCACACAGACAATAAATATATTAGTTTTATCAAAACCATTCAAAGTATAGCAATTCATCAACTATAGATACAGGGGTTACAAGGACATTGTATACTAAACTGCAGTTTTTTTTTTGTTTACTCCAGATTCATGTGGCCGTTACCATGTAACATGATAGTAATTTGAATAAATAGGAATAACATAATCCATAGCCTAACTTTTTCAGACAAAAACAAGATATATCTTATTGAACAGTGCAGAATGGACAGTTTGTTAAGTTAAATATCTTGTTTTGTTTGAAAATATATTTGCTATTTCGGAGAAATAAATTATGTTATTTTTACAAAATATAACTTTTTTATCAATTTTTTCTCAAAAATTTAACGAACCTGTAACGTGCTTGTTCTAAAATATTCATTCTCGGATTGAAATGTTTTCTTTCCAATTCCTGGACTTCTTCAACTATCGTCTTACGCAATGTTCTTCTAAGCCTAAATATTGAAAGAGGCAATTCAATATTAATAAGATAGAAAGGTCTTATTCAGAATATATCATTTATTTGTTTGAATGAAACCTTTCCAAAAATTCCATTGATACCAAAGTTTGTGTATGGAAAACAAATACAAGCAAGCTCGGCGGTGTGGCGCATCGTGCTGAATGCTAGGAATAGGGCTCCCAACCGCACCCCTGATTACCCTGTGTGGGTTCGCAGGTTTAAATCCTATGCGGGGTTAATTATGTGCGAGAGGATCGTTGGACTCATCGTTGCCACTGGATGGTTCATGTAACGACTGGTAGGTGGTGGAGCAAGCCACCATAAAGTCCATGCATCTGGAAACATATAACTAGCTAACTAATCCCATACCCGACATGGACTGGTAACCGGACGAGAGTTCGCTATATGATTAAGTTGTCTCATCGGCTTTCTTCTCCCCCAGGATAAATATTTGTAAATCCTATCTTATTCCCGTGACCATTGTTCACATTATGATCAAGTCATGTAATCAGATTTCCTCACTAGATATAAATATGACAAATCCTATCCTATTATGACGATAAAGACTTGAAGTTGACTTGACAAGTTGAAAGTAATACCAGACTTACACTTTCCAAAGTAAATCTCTCATCAAAACAGTGAGAGGTAGCAGCAGAAGTCCGATCCAGAATAACGGACAACTAAGAACCATGTCTGCTTGTCCGAGCATTTCACTGGCGATCGGAAACACAGGATAGAAATGAGAGTATACACCAAAGAAAACGAACCAAAATAATATGCTTCCCCATATAGCTACATGTGTAAACTGAAAAATAGTTTTATTCAAAATTAAGGACAATACTCATGACAGTACCATATAGAAATTTTACTAGGGACTTAATATGGTGACCTGGTGTTGATAAATTTAGCATGGGTTACCACTTATCATAGAACATTAGATTGGACACTCCAAGCAAGCTGAATAGTATATTAATATATTCAAAATCAATATGAATCATAAAATGTGATAAATATCCAAGAATTGAAAATCTAATAATATTTTGACCAGTTTTGTCCAGGAATATACAAACAAGACTAATACTTACAACAGTCCATGTGTTAGATTCAAGAGCAGCTTTCAGAGACACCGTGATAACAACATACTGAAAAAAATCACAATTTTATTCATTTGGGCTGGGTTATGTATGAGGTAATGTTCGCGTAGTTAAAAACATGTTGATGTGATAAAATTTATGATACTCAAAAGGAAAACGAAAGCTATTACAGATTACTCATTTTATTAAGATTGTTGGAAGTGATAAATAAAAACAACACTGCAGAGAGAAAAAGGTAACATGCGCACAAATTCTAAATTTTTTTAAACGCTAATTCACTCAAACATGTACACACATTCACAAGCCATGTACACTCATTCACTGATAACTATCTATATATTTGAATATTTTCACCCGCTGATTTCTAACAATAAGTAAAAGTCCACTATTTTTGGAAGTACAAAAATATAATTTCAATTGTGCCCTTCTGAATTGCCTACTCAATAAGAGAGCGATGCTCAATTATAAGGACACAAAGTCCAAAACAATGTTTCGTGTAACGCCGTGACAACCCAGAAACAGCAGTCACGCTTTGCGGATCCAAACCCGCATTCCCATGAAAAATAAAAATATACCTAAATTTAGGATGAAATATCAGATCTCATAGCCATAGGATTCATAGAAAATTTACGAATAAATAAAAGTAATGGCCTTCTAGAGGAAAATTCAATCTTTAACCAACGAAAATTTAAAGAAATTGGTCCTTTAGTGAATGAGAAAAGCGATAACAGTTCAATTCATCTGTTTCACTTCATGTCCAATTATTGAAACCGAGTGTGAGATTTGAGTCTGAGATGGGTAACCTTCGATGCTAACAGAGTTCAGTTTAACACTTTAGCCATTACCGCCCCAAAAATGAACATTTATACTCACAGTATAAACAAAATTTCCTAAAAATAGATAACCTCCTGTCCATCCCTTTATGAAAGCTATATCTGAAAAACAGTGATAAATTGTTAAACAAAACGAACTAAATAACGGTCACAGTCAGTTATGAGGTTCGTAAGAACCTACTCTTGGAATGCAGTGATAATCAGCAAACTATTCTAGTTTTTTGTTTTGTTTTAGGCATTAGACGACCGCAGTAAATTAATAATATGCACTGTAGCGACAATAAGCGATATATTTGGCGCTTGTAAAGTTATGTATAAGATCAGGGATGAGCAACAGAAGGCCCGCGGGCCACAACCCGGCCCATCAAGCCATTCAGTAGGGCCTTTGTCAACACTCCCCATTAAGCATAAAATCTTAATCTGACAATTTATGTTTAAAAAGGTGCTCACATGGATAAAATACCTAATGTGTTATTGCTCTCAATACGTCACCTTTGTAATTGTAATTTTTTAATTCGAATTTTATAATCCATTGTGTACATGAAAAAACTACATTTGTGTGGCCCAGCTAAATGTCTGAATGTTGGTTATATGGCCAACCGACAAAAAATGTTGCATACCCCTGTTTCAGATATATGTAAATCGTGTCTCGTTAAAGTAGCCTACAGATATGATATTCTAGTTGTTCATATCATGTAACATTGTATTGCTATGGGTCTATAAGTTTGGCATGGTTTTCTGAATTGAGGGAACCTGTTCTTAGTGAGTTTTACACAGAAAAGAACATGTTTTTAAAATTTTGAATAACATCACTGGTTAAGACAAACAGATAAAAATTATAGTCTATAATTGTAGTTCGTTATTCATAAATAACAAATCAGTTCCCAATATCCATGTTCAAAATCTATAATCATGAATAAATAAAATTTCACAAACCTTGAGTTAGCATAAGTAAAGGCAGAAAAAATAACAACAAAGAATGAATGACTGAATTAAGGAACATCGTCCAGAACACACGAGCATTGTATTTTACAGCACGTTGTGATATTGAATAAAGTGCTGGATGTTTCATCATGCTGGTACTGCTGCATGTTCTTTCAAACAATCCAAGACTGAACGGTGGCAAGGCAGTGAAAAACTGAAAAATGAAATATATTAAATTCTTATGTCTCGCTAAAAAGAGAAAAATTTTCAGTCTTCAAACTTGGCCGGCCATGAACACTCGAGAAACAGCTATGAGATAGCAAGTTCGGTACTCCCGTAGTATGTGTACCATGTTCGGGTTAGGCCATAATTTTATTCCGATTTTCCTTATTTTAGTTCTATTACAAGTTCGGGGACTGCCTGTATTAGCCAAGTGAATATACTACCCCCTTGCCCATAGGTTTCAGTTTCTTTACACAACTTGATGTAAAGTAACCGAACAAACTTAGTTACCTCCATATTGGTACACATATCGCAAGTTCCACATAACCGAAGTTCTTGGGAAAAAACTTCAAAAATAATTTTTTTTGTCTGATTGTTACACTGACTAAAAGGGAGAGTTCACAACCAAAGGAATTTACTGATTGAAAATTTTGAAAACACTTGAACTGATTCGCTTCACAGCCAAATCAAGGGCAGAACACATAATATAAATTTGATTATAAAATTAATTACAATTACAAAACTCTAACTCTTTATTCATAGCAAACTTTCTCAAAACCCAAACCAAATTCATAGTTGAAAGGAACAGAAGAATGTCGTTATATTAAAGCAGATACCCATAATTTTATTAGGCATCTGGCATTCCTCAGTCCTATCTCAAAATTTGACATATTTAATTTAATACTTACAACATTGTACAGAGCAATAGTCCATCTTTCAAATAAAATCTGACCAGAAAATCCATTGACAAAAGCAAACCAAAACTGAAAAAGAATATTTTGAACATAAAAAAGCAAAACAAAATGAAATTCTAGTAGAGTAATGGGACTTCATATGTTCAAAACCAAAGTTTTTTTTTTTTAATTCCAAATATTATAATTCATGAGAACCTCTAAATCTAAAAACAGTTTTCATTTTCCACTCACCTCTATCAAATACAAACAAATATTTTTATAGAATGAAAAAAGAATGCATTTCGCAAGTCGATTATAGTTCCAAGCTCCATGAACAAGCAGCAATCTCTTGAGAAAACGGAACTGAAAACAATTGATTTAACATAAGATTTGGTCTAGTAAAACAATTCCGATGAAGAGCACTTCAAATTAGTCACAATACAGCAGTGGTTCTCAACCTGTGGTACACGGCAGCTTTTCAAGTAGTACGCCAGCAGCTTTAAATTATTGCAACAATTATCTTTTGGGTTGGCTGAAATACGCCGCCAACGTTTTCTCATTATCTTGCATACTGTATGTATTCGCTAAACGACGTTTATAGCGCTACTAGTCCTTTTTTAGAGATAGTCTTCGTCTATTTTGCGTGTTACGTCACAAAGGATGTTGTGCCACATAAAAAACTCCCATAACGTGTTTCTTATGCCATTTTTCCCCACCCAAAAAAGGGCTTTGTCGGTGGTACGCGGTCAGTAAAAGGTTAAGAACCACTGCAATACAGTTATTATCAACTATCCAATTAACATAATTTTTGAAGGACATTTATTTGTGCATTTCACTCCGAAAAAGGCAATGTACAAGCATCTACTGATATCTAATGATATGTAAGGACCCACTATTTTCAGAGCTGACATCTTTCTAGTTCAACATTGCCTTCCAATTTATTAAAATCTGGGCAATCTACCTGTGCGATTGAATAATCAGATGAATTAGCAGCTTGTAATCCTTCCTGACCACTGATACCAACACCAACATGAGCAGCTTGAATCATACTGACATCATTAGCCCCATCACCTATAGCTAATGTGATAGCTTCACAGTGCTTTTTCACCTAAAAATTCAATAGTAACATTTTTTCAAGTACTTTCAAGATCAGATAATAATCGCATCAGACACCTTGAAATACGGGGCATCAATCAATGATGAAGATAATGCTTTTTTGTTAAAAAAAATTTTCAAATATGGCTAAGAAATTTTTTTTGATGGAAGCTGTCGCTTTTTCACATGAAATGATGATGCAGGCAGACCATGTCAACAAGTGGGATACAGTATTAGTTTATGATAATATTTCCATAAAAATTTTGAGAAAATCTTTCCAGGAGCATAAAATTCTTAGTCACTATGTTGACGTTGGCTAATTGGCAAGATATCGACAGTGCTGTAACAATTAAAACATTCGCTCCAGACAAAGAATGAATTTCAGCTAATTTTCCAATTTTGCTGTGTTTTATCAGTTTTTGATTGAGTTTCCGAAATTTGAAAAAACCTAAATCAAATAACTCAGTGGACATTGTAAACCGGTTTGAAATCTCCAATTAACTAAAATTTTCTCAAAATAAGCCTCAATAACTGCAATTGTAAGAAGTAGGAAGAATTATTCTGAGGTCAAGGGTCATCCAGATGGTCATTCGCAATTATGTTTGCAATTAATTAAACAGCCAGAAAATCATATATATAGTTTCAGTTAAACAGTTCATAGTTCTATTCTACAAGCCAAATTAATACAATATCAATTATTTGATATAAACCCTTGCCTTAGAATACAAAAATCTCACCAATTCTACAACTTCTGCTTTCTGCATAGGTGACACTCTACAGCAAATAACTGCTTTGCATGAGAGAGCAAGATCTAAAAAGTCACTTTGTGTATCGCAAGCTAACGCATGCTTCAATGTTGACCCAGAGACAACCAGACCAATATTATTTTCTTTGCGAATATTATCTGTACCTATATTCGCAAGTTCGCTTCGGATTGTTTGTCTTGTTGCCTGTGATATGTAAAAATTGAAAGTTTATAGGGCTTTGTTACTGGAGATATTGTTGTTGTTGTAGGATCGTTGTTGTGAAAAAATCGATACTCTCCGCAACTGATCGACCAATCAATTTCAGATTTTCAGTTCTTAAAAATATTCACTAGGAAAGCTAACATTCTTCTACTTCTACATTTTATGGGGCCCGAAAATTTATGCTTATTGAAAAAATGTCATGTACACAAAATTCTATACTTTATTTCTATATTAAATATATATATTCGATATTCGAAGTTCTAGATTTTTAGAATAGTTTTATTTTAGAAATTATCACTTACAGTATGGCTAAAAACGCCATTTATATTTTTGAAAATCAAAAAAATAAATTGAGAACATATCACATATTATCCAAAAAAAATTTAAAAATTTTTCGAAACAGCAGATTATTTGATTTTGTCCATTCCTGCTATACAAAAATTCCAAAATAATGATAAAACTTACGTCAAGACCGTTTTTATCCAGTATAACAAGTGACATCGAGTCTGTTAACAAATGACACGAATATCCGATATTTATCGCCGTTTCTTGTTTATCTCCAGTTAAAACCCAAATTTTGATTTCTGCCTTTGACAGTTTTGATATAGTATCTGGAACACCTTCTTGTAATTTATCTTCTATGGCAGAAGCACCGACCAGATGTAATTTTTTTTCAATTAATTCGTAAGCTTCCTCTAACCGTTGTTCTCGGTCATTAATAGCGATGCTAGCTTGATAGCAAGTCTCTTTCCATTCCTAGACGAAGAATACATTTAAATACAAATAAATACAATACAATTAAAAAATATCATAAAATGACTCCAAGTGTGATATAGTGATTGTACCTAACAACTATGTATGGCATCACAAATTTATATCTCTGGTCCAAATCATGCTCACCATCTCACCCAGGGTATAAATTAGGCAGATGGGAAAAGCAAGGCCAGTAAGAAAATTTTCTTCCACAATATGACGATTTAGGCGACTCCGGGTCGTAAATTTGTCACCCAACTGGCAACAAACAGGCGGACAGACCTCGTGCCACTCTGGAAAGCATGGTGTTTCGTTAATCGTTCAATATCGTTAACCGCCGGCCTAATTTTTTAAATGTAAAGTTTACAGCAAACTTTTTAATTTTACCATAGGCTAATTTTCTTTGAAACCACCCACCAATCATACCGTCTAATTTCTTGGGTGTTCCGGGGCAAAAAAATTTGAGAATGGCTGAGCTAAACAATAAATATTACTACATACGTGAAGAAGGTTCAATACCTCATATTCTGTTGGATCTAAGTCAGTGTATGCAAAGCACAATGTACGAAGACCTTCACATGCATATTCTTCCAGATGTTTAGTGGTCGAGTCTAAAATTTAGTTCAAAAATGAAAGACTTATTTTCCATCAATTCATGCATTTGGGAAAACTTGAGAAAATCAGAATTAACAGATAGTTATTTTTATTGATGATTTTATTGTTCACAAAAATTTATTAAGACAGCATTCCTACAAAAAGTTATGATCCTAAAATGTTGAAACATCCAATTACATTCTCGCAGCATCACTGGGGGTCCATTCATTCCCAAGAGGTTGACAACTCTCCAGTGAACTAATACAAGGGTACAAATAGCCTGGAAATGGTTGGGAACCACTGATATAAGGGTCAACTTGTCTTAGTTAATGAAAATGGAAGAAAATAGAAAGCTACACAAACTAATCTAAAATATCAACATACCTGTGTACTCTGAATCTTTCGCCAGCCTTTCATATATTACATTGTCAGCACCTTTGCACATCAGTCGAATTTTTCCATTTGGTGTACGAACAATTACAGACATTCGTTTTCTGGTGCTTGTAAATTCTAATACATTCAATACATCGTATGTTTCTTTGGTGCCGAGCTAAATAGGAATTATTGGTAATTAATAAGCGAAAATATTTATATATGCATGTTATAACACAGGGTGATCCAAGGATGCAGGGCCCCGAAAACTTTTATCTTGCTTGAGAGCCGCAGTAGGAGAAAACCCAAAACTGATCAAAACATCGTGAGTTTACTCACCTTAAATATATTTAAGAATGAGAGATTACCGTACTAATCAGTTTTTTAAGGAAGATATATAAAGCCTTTGGTTATTTTAAAAGTACCTCCCGAGAAATATCATGGTATTTCCGGTATCTTTTCTCATGTTTGGTTTTGTTATGTCCAAAAACATATTTCAGGTGTTTAAAATCCATAACATCATAAAATATTCTACTTTCATCAGGTATAATTCTTAAATGAACTGACATAAAATGAAATCGAATCACAAAAATTTTATTCATACCACATCAACAGTAACAGTCTGTGGTGTTCGCTCCGTGAACTCAAATCCTAATTTTTGAGCGGCTTTTACAAGAGCACTTTCATCCGGTGATGAAGACTGATACCTGCACCAAATACAAAGATGTTATTGAAACTTGTTTACTAAGGGGTAAGTGAACTGTTTGTTCAATAAATAGTCAACAAATAAGTAAGCTTCATTTTGCACATGATGCAATATTTGTGAACTATATAAATCATGACTAAGCAAGTTTGTTTGTCTTTTAGTTAATAACTGTATAGCGGAAGACAAGCAGTTCGTTTTTGATACAAAATGTTTTTTTTATTAAAAATTTGCTTGAAGCAAGGTTACATGTACTCGCTCTGAAGTAAAGAAGACCCATCTCTGAGTAAATTTGCTTAGCCAATAAAATGTCAAGAACTACTGATATTACATTAAATAATGGTGGCTCATTACTTGACAGTAAACGCTGATTGGTGTATGACATAGACACATAACTTTCAATAGTTATCTACAAATTAAGACTAATACATTTCAATTTTTGGTATTTGGGAATTCTAATCAGAAAATTTCATGATGAAAGTCAGATACTTACTTTTCAAACTATTTTGTTTTTGCATTTTACTGATAGGAAATTAATAGCTTACTGATAAATAAAATTTACTGATATAACTACGGTACTTAATTTTATGTTGTGGGATATATAACAAACTACTTTGTTTTTGCTTTTACTGATAGAAAAATACTATCACTTATAAATCTATCAATAATTTTCTCAGTTTTTCATGTTTTCCCGCTAAAAAAAAACTTTTTTTGATTCCTTCCCACGGAAGCTCAGGTATAGAGTGAAACAGAAATTGGCTGCTTACTGGACGCCAGAAGGAGTGTTTGGCCTTCTATCTTTCTCCGGAACGACAGTGTGACAAACCGACATTAGTGTGAGGAAGTGTCTGATAGCTGTACCGCTTTGCTATTAAAAAAAAAGAATTACTATCAAAGGGTAGTAAAAACATGCATTCCAATATGCAGATATTTGAAACCTTGTGTTTTTTAAAAACAGTCACAGTCACTAAGCAACTGAATATTTATTGATCTCATTAGGAATACAATCTAATATTGATTTTATAATGAAATGTTAGTTCTTACATGACAATACAAAATTCAGAATTTTTAGTGTCAATATTCAATATAGTATTGTGTAATTTTTCATTCAATTTCTTGAGTTCTTGCTTTAGTAATGCTCCACGTCAGATAAAGTTACTGTCAATACTGCAGTTTTACTGAACAGTGAACACTTCTTTTTATCGATTCGATGCGACCGACAAAACTCATCGAACCCTTTCTAATATGGCAGAGTGATAGTCTGAAGTGAGGGCTTGAACCAAAGCACTCAAAAACCACTCAGCAAATGCTTGATTGTCTACACTCTACACGTTTATGAGTAAGTGAAAATTTGTTGGAACATTTGAGTGAAAGATGTGTTATTCAAACCTAGCACTAAATAAATTTGAGTTGAAGTTGAAAAAAATTTCATACCTTCCCATTATGCAGGTTCTTTAGTAATTCTGGATCATTGAATGCAAATTGACTGTCTTCATTTTCTCTGGGAAAAAAAAAATAAAATAGTATAAATAGAAGTGTACTATGCACAGAAAACCGTTTAGTATGAAATTTTATACCAAGCTTTTAAAGACAGGAATATTTAAATATGGAATTTTTTGAACATATTAGAAATGAAGAAACATGACTAAATAAATGAGTTGTAAAATGAAAAAGCCTTTCATATAATATTCAATTCTTTGCAAAATGCTTCAAGAATTTCAACATTTCATTCAAAATCTTCATAATAAATTTATTTATAAAATACTAACAATTATTTACAACTTGAACTAGCAAGAACTGCATATACAAAAATTAAGCATCCCAAATTACTCTTCCAAAAAAATTTAAAACATGCATTTTCACAACAATTAATACTAGAAATAGCATGGTTCTATAGTGCCACACACCAGCACATAATGAAACTGTGGTCTCCTTAATGTATCGAAAATTACGCAATCAATATGACAATGGGTGAGATCTGAAGCCATTATAAAATTGACATCAGATAATAAGAAATTCAAGAAGCCTTCAGAATGATAATGAACAAGCACCGGAGCACACACAGACTAACTACCAGTAAATAAAACTTTTAAAAGATGGCCTCAGTCTGACAATGGTAGCTTGTGTACAATTAATCATATGCAGAATTTTCAGTGGTAAAACACCACATACCGCGGTATGGAATGATATATTCAATAATTCAAAATAGATAATTGCTTATTTCATAACATTCTAATGAAATATTACACAATATAATTGGAATTCCAGGAGGCAAAACCACATCTCAAATCAGTATATTTTACATAACAATGGCACACCAGAAAGTACTGTGCTGTGAAACTGCTGACGCTATGTAAACTTTTGAGGCACTTATTGTATTTATTACATACAAATATATTACAAAATATTTACATAAAAATTGACAAATATAAGGTTTGATTCACCGAATCATGCATGATGAATAAAACTAATTAGACTATTTAATTTCTAAGACGAGGAAATTCTAAACAAGGATTATTAAACAAGCTGAGTAAGAACCTTTGTGCTGTACTAATATTATTTACCTTTTCGGTATTATTGTAACATATATATTTTTGTACACTTCATAAAGTATTAAATTGTACACGAAAGCCAGACTACGACAGACTAAATGGTTTGATATGACAGAAAATCAAAAACGTCAATTTCTGAAAAATGTGACGTAAGATACTTTGGTTTTACAGTGGCGATATATATATTCATTTACAAACAAATGAGCATGATTGCATCTTAATTACATTTGGGTGGGATGCACTGTAGTTTTACCAGTAATCAACTAAAAATATCCAGAAATTTTATAGTCTTATAAAAACCTCAGCACACAGGACATTTTACTAGTAGGGCTGGGCATGTCGAATACCTGATGATTTCAGAATCTTGTCAAATTTTTTTTTTTGAATTGAATCTACAATACAATACCTTAGATATTTAAAACTGTATGTGACTTTTTTATTGATTTGTGATGGGTCTTCTAGGAACATAAATTACCGAAAACATAGAAACCATCGCTCAAGTCAGTTCGCTATTTTGTAATGTACAATAAGAAACATGTTTCATAAATAACCCACTTGGAAGAAAAGAGAAATGAGTCAGAATTACACTGTAAAAATATCGCTTCAACAAAAATATTGAGGAATTCATCTCAACCTTTGACGGACAAAAAAAAAACAACGTGGCGCAATTCAAAATTTTCGCTTGAACTGATTTTAGGAATTTTACTATTTGAATTCAGATATTCGATTCAAAATACCCATCCCCACTTACTTGTAGCACAAATATAATGTAAATCAGTTATCGCTAACATTAATTTCACACAATTAATACACAAAATACCTATTCTATGTTATGTTGAATCCAAACATTAACTATGACAAACACACAATTATAAGCAGCATTCTCAATATCCAACTACACACTGATGGCAACTTACTCCTCTCTGGATTCATCCACTATATCATCAGAATAATCCATATCCGATGTTCCTTTATTGTTATCGCTAACCATGGGAAGCAATGAAATGAAAATATTTGTTTGGTAATATCTTCACAAGTGATTTTCATAACCAACATTTACTTAAAATGCGTATTGATGAAAGCTAAAATACTTAGAAAATGTATAAAAATCATGTTTCTAACAAAAATTTGCAACGAACCAAAACGTTGATTGAATAGCATCAAGAATAGATTTAAAACAATCGAAACAGATTGTAGAGAATTATCACACCAAATCAGAGTTTCTCAAACTGGGCCTTCAGTATCCATATGGGGCCGTGTGTGGTTCTTCGGGGCTGCGAGCTGAGACCTCTAGAAAGTCATGGAGTAGTTTTTTCGAAGGGCAACAAGCAAAGGCATTCGCTATGTACTACCATTCACAATGACTACATTAATTAGAGTAAATTGACTGTGAATTGTTAAATTTATTCGAGTGTAATACATTTCTATGTTTGATTCCCATTTGTTGGTTTTTTTATTACTAAACATGGTATGAAAATACATTTAAATCAAAAGTAGGTAATTTGTAGTTGTAGATGATAAGGAGGTTGTTTTGAGAGTCATTCGAAAGGGGTCACAGATTACGAAAAGTTTGAGAACCAATGCACTAAAAAAACAGTTCTACAAATTCATATGAACCAAAATAAATGTCATAATCAGGATTTGTAATAATTCCATGACAACTAGTGGCAATACTAAGTCAATTTGAAAATAGGATTTGCTTTTGGATGAAGAAATCAAGTGCTGATATTTCAATCGAAGTATTTTATAATAAAGAACTTAGGTTACAGAAGGCTATGATTAGACCATACAGCAAAATTTCGGATGTAAATACACACCAAAAGTGAAAAAAATATTTCAATTCCAATTACTTTACAAATTTGAACAAAATATCTTCCTTACCCATATTTGACACCAGCGACAGTACATTTCCTAAACAGCATTACATTTCTTGTTAAAGTTCCTGTCTTATCAGAAAATATATATTTGATTTGCCCGAGTTCCTCATTGAGATTGGATGTTCGAGCCATAGCTGGAGTATTCGACTCTGGATCATACATCTCAATGTCCTAAGGAAAGAATAAAGATAACATACTTGGCAAGGCAGAAAATATGAGCAAATATAGGAAAGGCGTTTTTCCCAGCATTCACTGTGTCGGAGGTTATTTTCAAACTGGGCTCTCGTCTCCCTTGGGGGACACAGAGGGGTGCTCTGGTGGCCACAAACAAATGACTACTTTATTTAGTCGACCTGTAACTTGTTTAATTCTTCTACTGTAATGCATTTTTTCACTTTCGTCTGTTGGCTTTCTATTATTAATGAGGAGAGTCTTCTTTTATTGAATATTAACAGGAGGCCATGGAGTGTCGATGTTGAGAGTCTTTGGAAAATGTCATAGTTCATGAAAGTATAGAAGATATTTAAAGTTTAAACTAATCCCAATATTCAAATTAATCACAGGAAACGGAAAATTTTCATCCAAAAGATAGTAAATACACTTACGGAGTTGATAAATATTGCTTGTATAAACTTCACCACTTCAAGAGTAACTAACAATGATATTGGAACGAGGTTGTTGTACAGAATAATAAAAGTAAGTAATTCCATAAAGAAATGACGAGCCCCATGTGCTGAAAAACAATGGATACTACTGAAAAGATGAAATTTACTCCTGCAGTATAGAAATAAAAAATAAATGTTCCGATCGGATGGAACTTCACAGAAATACAATTATATGAGTGTGCAGGAAGAATCCTGAATTGATGTACATGACAACATTTTCACAAAATTAAGAAAGTTTTTTTTTTCAAATTGATAAAAGTATAACAATGTCCAAGTATTTCTATTCAATATAAAGTGAAAATATTACCAAAATTTGGTTACATCATGAGCATAACAGGGTATTGATTCAAAAATAAAGTGCCCCAGGGCAGATATTTTAAACAATTTCCTCATTGAGGGACCAATTTCAATGTTTATTGAAAGGAAATCCTTATTATGACATAACAATTGACACAATTCTTTTGATCACCTGCAAGCTGCAAGCAATCTTCAAATGAGAATAAAATATACCTGTTTCGAGAGCCTCTAATATTTTATATTTAAATGTCTGAATTTCGTTAGATAAAATTGATATAATGAAATTATGAAAAATATTTACCGTCGTCTGGGAGATACCAGCTTTCAATTTTACTGGTTTTCTTCCATATCTCACTTCCTATAGCAGACGTCAATGAAATGACAATAAGTATAATCATCAAAAACCAAATCTATAAAATAGAATAGAAAATTAGATAAGATAATATAAAACTATGATGAATGATAAAAAAATAATTAGAATTTTTTTTTTATCTAATTGGCAATTTGTATTAATTTTTGAAAAGTATATTATATTGAGAATATGTGTTGTGATATAAAAATGCGAGCATTAATTTGAATTCAATCACATATCCTTCATATTTAGAACCCAGTACCAAAAAAGCTAGCCCCTCACACAAACTCTAAAATTCAAGTATTATTTCCGTATTTTTTCGTTTGTGTTTTACTTGGAAAATTGATCATGATGGGCATTGATTTTTTTATTTACCCTATTTTGAAATTATATATCCGCGGAATTACGAGCCACTTGCCGAGCATCTAACGTTAAATATATTTTATCTTATTTCTAATTTTTTGGGGTGCTGCTTTCCCAGTCAGAAAAGCTGTTAATTTTTTTTATTTTGCCGCCTATTTAGTTTCCAATACATGTTCAATTCATTTCTTTTTTCGGTTTAAAATCTTATTTGTATTTACTCTCATAAATAGTATACCATAATTGCCCCTTGTACAAGGAAAGCAAGTGATCAATTTTTTTAAAATTAAAGACAAAAAAAAATTACTTTGCATACTGTACTGTGATTTAGTAAAAAGCTGCTTGAGCTAATTTAATAATGATTATTACATTACCTGCATATTAGTTGTTTTGTCCACGTTGGACATTTTCAAAGGAGCTCGATTTGCATTCATCATTAGTTTTGTGTCGTGACCTGTATACACGACAATACCAAATACCCATTGCGTGTTCCTCAACATTGCACCTCTAAGAAGAATTTGGTCTCCACCAATTGCAATAGGTCTGAAGAAAAAGTGAATTGGTTACATTATAACAAGACAAAAATGGTTGTTCTGATGGAGAGAATTCATCACAAAATAGAGTGTGTAACTATGAGGTAATTCAAACAAACATAACCCAGGTCATTTGAAACAAATCATAAAAAGATCTAACTCTTGTGCAAAAGGTTCTAGAATACCGAAACTTTTGGGTTCAATTATACACAAACTGATGTTCAGGTGTTAAAAAATTTTCTTTTTTTTCGTAAAGGCAATTAAGAAAATTATGGGTTCGTTTTTTGAGTCACCCTGTATAAGCTCACAATCTACAAATACACAAAAGATTTAAAAAAAATTCTTTACCGTTCATTCTCAATTTGTAGATTGCCATTGAATTCATATAAATGTCTGTTGGGAGCTTCACATTCCACTTTTCCATTAAAATTATTAAGTTCTTCACTAGTTGTTATATTTCCAGTTTGTTGAACTCCCTTCAATCATGAACAAAGATAAAAATTTCCAATTTTACACATTGAACATTGAAAAGGTAAAGAAAATGAAGATTAATATTACATTAGTGAACCAGTTGGCATGGCAACGAGCCAGAATCAAAGTAATTCAATTCTAATCAACGACATTCTGAGGATAGCAAATAATCAATAAGTTCAGTCATAAAAAGAAGATTAATTACGTGGTATGTTAATTCAAGGTGCTAATGGGCTCATAACTTTCACCAGGAAGACCTGGGACAATTCTCAAGAACTATCGCCATTTCTACCATCTATTCGCAATGGCGTCAAATATACGATGCAGAGTTATTTATAAATTAATTGAACATTTTATCATGCAATAAAGTTCATTTCATTTCATAACCATAAATCTTGCTTCTGACGATGAGTTAAATGAGGAAGTAATGGTCAATGGCCTGATATCTGCATGAGCAGCATGATGCCTTGTAAAATAAGGCATTCAACAACCAAATAGATTTATATCACTTCAATAAAACTGTTTATCTTGTAGGCCAATATCAACTTAAATTATACAGGGTGATAATAAACGCCGGTTACAATTTCAATTTTATTATGAAGTCAGAACTCAATATATCTCAACCAGATTTATTTTATTTTAATCAGTGTTTATTTTATTTTCTACTTCATTTAGCCTGTACGGAGCAACAAAATGGTATCTATAAATTCCCATTGGAAGGTAAAAAAAAATATGAGACTTTATGAACAACCCTGTGGGATGCTCATAAACTCTGAAGATGCTCAAATACTCATATCATTTTATGTTCAGAACCATTCATAGAAATCCTGAACTTAACAATTGAACCTAACCTGTCTAATTTTCAAGTTAGTTTCTCCATCTAAGTTAGCTGTTTCAATATAACACATAGCTTGAGGTTCGCTTGATGACATCAATATGAGATCAGCAGGAAAAAATTGACCGTTGATTACTTTAACAACATCACCAACAACAACCTAAAAAACGAAACAAGTTGGTAAAACGATGGTTCCATCCTACCTTGAGATCAGTGTACCTTTCCACGAACTTGAAGTTGGAGACCAGGTAAACATAAGTTATAGTTATGGTATATTCTCACATATAAATCAACCCCCTAAAAACGCCCCCAAAATGGTGCGATCAGAGTTATGCGAGTATAAGCTGACCCCTTAGTTTGGCAACTTTTTCTTTTTTGAGTTATATGCAAGGTATATCTGCATGAAGATCAATTTTGAAAGTCCACAAACATAAAAAAGATTCTGGGTCATTTAAAATTTCATCAGAGATTGATTGAAACTTATGACTGGCCTGACCAATAAAAAGATCTGTTACCAAATTGACAAATTTTTACACAAAAAAAATCCTATTATCATAAAATCAAGTATATCAAATATAATCACTTTTAAAAATATTCAAATTGTTATGGGCATTCACATTTCTATCAGAACCAAATATCAAACAATAATAGTTTATACAAAAATATGATTAAAAGCATAAGACAGGCGGAAAAGCATAAGACAGGCAGACAGCGTAATCATATTATGGCAAACCATGACCTTCTGTTACCAGTCTATGTCGGGTATGAAATTGTTAACTGAGCAACGGTTATGTGAACCACGCTACAACAGCGATGAGGTTTCTAGCAATCCTCTTGCATATAAGTAAACAAGAACCTGTGAACTCGTGCAGGTAATTGGAGGTGTGATTGCAATTGACAAGGGAATATTAAGCTTAGCACGATGTGCCACCACCAAGAGTGTAAAACTGAAATATGATTTTTGATATTGAGCATGTTCAATGAATTTTAGTTAATTGGGAATTCACTAATATTAGAATGTATGAAATAACTGTTTCAAAGTATTTCGTTTATCAAAAGAACTGTTTGTATTTCATTAAAAATAAAATTGATTTATATAAAACTGTAGAATACAGTTAAGGTATAGGGCAGTGGTTCTCAAACTCAAAATTTTTTTCAATTCCATTTCTGTATATCACTAACCTTTGTCCATTTCATGGCCCTCCATTCACCATCTCGAAATATTAAAATTTTCCTGTTATTTACATTGTCATCAGCTCGATGCCTTTTCTGAAATAAAGGATTTATGAATATCAGGAATAAGCTCAATGGAGTGGCCTAATGGTTAAAGCAGGGGTAGGCAAGGTTTTCGGACCAGGGCCAAAAAATTTTGCCCACCTAGACTGACGGGCCAATAATATAAGTGTGATGCAAAAAAGGACATTTTATGAACAATATTTACAATGGTAAAAAAACAAAAGTGGAAAACGATGAAATTTAATCGCAATCTCAACAAATTCTTTGGGCTTTTTTTTTTTTTAGTTTGGTTGAGGAAGCATCATTGGCATTTCAGTTTAGAATCTTGGGTTCGAATCCCGTGCTCACACCTCACCAGGAAAGAGCAGGCTGATTGTGCAATACCTTGTTTATAGAGAAAAATATGCCATGTAAGAAAAGAGCGTTAATTAAATGTCACTGAATTTTCTCATGGTATTAAAATAGGTGATAATGATGAAACAGCTTTTATTAAATGGCTACCACCACCGCTCGCAGATTCAGTGTGAGTTACCGGTAACTGATTTATGGAGCTGATAACTTTATAACTATCATGTTCGATCACGTCATAATGATATAATATTTCCTTTTCTAATTCATTTTTATCTTATTTCAGGAAATTGCTGTCACACCTCTGTCTTGTCACATCCTGAGGTAGAGCCCATATGCCAACAAGGTATTGTTATTTGCAATATATATTATAGCAATCAAATAACAAAGAGATCAATAAAGATATCACAATAGATCAGTAGGCCTATTAAAGCATTATACCATGCAAAAGCAATATCAGGAAAATACAGAGAAAATTTTGAATACAAAATCGTTAGTATGAATCAATGGCTATGTTACAATAGATTCTATTATCTTCACAAATACCACATTAGAGATGTGGAAATCATATGGGAATAACGGATAGATAATAATGGATTCTTGCAAATAATCTCCTATTCATAATCATTATAGAAGAATATTATCGAATATTGAATTTGAAATATATTATTAATAAGGTTATGCTACGCAAAAAATCTACAAAAATACACATAATAATTTTTCAGATGAGGAAATTGGCCCAAAGCGAGGTCACGCACACTCCCTCAGAAATGAAGGAGATTGATCTCTGAGTGAAAATACCACTAAAAAGCCGAGAACCGAGAGCTACTGAGACTATAACAAATTATAGCGTGGAACTGTGCGTTAGACTTGATGCATTAAATATTTCATTCCCAACAAATGTATACTTACATAATCTTCAACAATTTCTTTGATAGCAGCAACAAGTAAAATAAATGTGAGAGGAACGATTGTGGTGAATCGTCCTGTAGGTGAAACATCGGGAATTTGCTGTAAAAGATTAATTAGGTTCAAATAGGTCCAATCTCTAAAGCCTGAAATTTGAAATTGATTTCAATCAATCACTATAAGAAGTGTTCTCAACTGGCATAGTATGCTATTAAAAATAATCAATCAGTTCATATTCATTGACTCGAAGAAATCACGAATCTGTATTTACATTGCCATTGTGGGCATTGCAAACTAGTGATTAATATCGTAACTGGTAATAGTTAAAAATTGCAAAACAAGTTGAATGACAATTGTCAACCATAGAAAAGGTTGAATGATGTATGCCAAGGGTGAGAATACTTTAATGATCCTTTAAATGAGTTTCAACACTACTGGCCGCCTGCTCTTCTATAAAAATCTAGTTTAGCTTTATATACATTTCCATCTGTTATTTTATGCGCTACATTTAATGATGAAAAAAGCTGAATGAATGAAAAAATTAATAAATCGCAGTCAAAGGATTAAGCAAATCATAGGCCTAGTCAATTTACTTTAAATGAACTCAGTCATTGGAAATGGAACTTGATAAAGTTTTTTGCATGTGGCGACCACACACCAGTGAATCGCTTTGTAGTCCCCAAACTGAGCTCAGGGCCCAGTTTTGAAAACGACAGTCTATGAACACTTAACTATATGTTGGAATGAGTTTTCCCAAATAGCTTTTTCAGAAAGTATTAAAATATTTTTTCATTTTTTCCAATTAGAAATTATTACTTGCATCTAGTTATACTAAAATAAATTACATTCAATAAGTTATTGCATAATTTACCTGTAGAATAACGATAATCAAGAAAAAAATATTTGCAGCTCTCCTAAATTGTTCAAATAAGAAACGTGGTAGAAAAGTCAAAAAATTGTATTTTCCAGTACTGAAAAAATAAAGAAAAAGATATGAATATAAGCAATATATTGGTACTAAGTTTAGTATGATATAAAAATAGTTGTATGAATAGAATAGAAAACTTCATTTCATTACACATGGATTAGATATATGAACAAAAACCATTTTGCAAAAATTGATATGTTAATGTTGGATTTATAGAACTTTTTTGTGTATCACTGCTCTAATTTATTTATGATTAATTTAATTAACATTAATTTAATAAAACAAAAATGAAAAAATAATTATATTTTACGTTATTACATTATCACTAAAATTAGACGGTGACCGTATATTTGAACCCCCGTACATTTGAACCTATGTGTATATCCGAGGATTCAATCTATATGTAGGTGCTAAAACCCATGGGTTAGGGTTAGTATGAGTTCAAATATCCGTAAAACAAAAAATAATGCCATAAGTGCAATGGTATGAAGGTGCAATCGTCGTGGGTTCAAATGTACGTGGGTTCAAATGTAATGGAACCAAATTAGACAGCTATGATAATAATATTTAACCTGATTTTATTGCCACAAAACTTTTTCTCTTGAAAATCACTTCTCACATATAAAACTCTTCTTTCTGCCATGTGGCTTGAATCAGTAGAAGAGTCTTCCGCCTCACCATAACCTAAAAAACAAAATCGATTGACAATTTTTACATTTTACAGCAATACGAAACTAAAAAATAGTATCAGACTAAAACTCATATCTTCATAGGCTAATATACAAAATCTTGTAAGATGGCAAATTGGTACTCCCATAGTATGTGTACCAGGTTAGGGTTAGGCCATAAATTTATTCCGATTTTTCTTATTTTAGTTCTATTACGATTACGAGTTCGGGAAATGTTTGTGGTAACCAAGTGAATATACCCCCTGCCCATAGACTTTCCTTCACACAACTTGATCAGTTCCCTCCATATTGGTACACATACTTCTGAAGCGCCGATAATTTTGACTAATTTTCAAATTAGGTTTTCATACTTTCAAAGTCGTATTCAGTTAATTTTATACTGGACTGGAAAATATAATTTTGCTAATGCATTGACAGCTCCTAAATTAGAGCTGAATCAATCAACTTTTTATTGAGAATCTAATGGGATTTGTCCTGTGGTCAATTAACATTTTTTTTGTGAAATCCCATGGGATAATAGTGAAGAATGACATGACAGGAATTCAGATTTAGCTATGCATTAGAATGAGAGTATCGCTAGGAATAAACTACTTTAGAATACACATTTGAAAATGAAATTATGTTAATTATGGTAATTAAAATATTTCAGGTATCCTAAAGTCCTATTTAAGTTCCATTAAACGCAAATTATAGTTTGAGTCTCTCAAATATAATACGAAAACATCGGAAATCATTTTAAATATATTGAACAAAAACGCATGATATATTTTGATGATGCATGACGCATGATGATTTTTGGACAATCATAAAATACTTTCTTTCATTCTCTTTAGTGCAGTTTTTTTGCTTATCGAACAAATTGTTTATATTCTCTTAAACAAGCATGAAGAGATCCGGCCATGTCTAGAATGTTCAGGTATTTTTTTGAACCTCATTGTCTGTTGAATGCATATTAACCATATATAGCCTAGTATATCAATGGATAGGATATCTTACATTGTACAATAGTACTGTTTTTTTTCTTCACAATATTACTTTTATTAGCTCTATAAATGATTTTGCGTTCGAGAATAACAATAGCTGTAACCTTAACCTCTAGTCTCACACCATTATAGAATTTGACTTTATTAGCCAATTTGGAATTCTTTATCCTGTTATATTCAGGACGTCTGTATTTAAACTAGTACAACTTTGAAGAATACAATAGAACAATACAAAATACTTGCCATCTTTTGCATTCATATCCTCCATTCTGAAACTAGTTCCGCTCAAAACAGAGGAAGCATTCTTATCCTTCCCCATATTGATCTTACAGAACCTGACTGTTTGTTGACGCTTTTATCTTATCATACATATCCCACAATATAACAATTCCTGCTGAACATATATATATATACATAATGAAAAACACAACTGTCAAACTGCTTTGTAAAACGACTGGAGATAAATTAGGACCTGATCCCCCTAACACTAGCAGCTCGCGATGAATAATTTAATAATCTCTCTAAGCACACACACTACAGTAATCGATTACAGAGAAATCATTCTAAATAAGAAATCAATTTTAAATGATTTCACAGTTATATCCATAAAAAAGATTGTACTACTGAACTCTACCAACAAATCAACTTAGACAAACTTTTCAAACAATCTTCCTCATATATAACCTTGAGGCATTATGTGGTTTGTGCACGGTTATGGTGATATAAAAACGAGATAGCAAATAATATTTCAATACTGAAATGCCTACCTTGCTAAATCTAAAATCCTGTTTATGTGTGCTACAACAGTACTCACAGTAAAAAACATCAATACTAAGCAATATCTCTCTAATCAACTTGTCTAAATAATATGCTAACATGTCTTAAAGAAAAAGGTTAATGTAAACAAACATGCAAGTACTAACAGCTTTGAAAATGTAGTAGTGGGCGAGTCTTAGCCAAAAACTTAGTTTAAGCGATACACCCTAATATAAAAGAGAAATGCATTTGATATTATAAAAAAAATTAAAAAATAGTTTGTAGTACAATTTATGCTTGTAGAAATATATAATTATTTCATTTGGCAAAATCTAACATTTTAATAAAATTTTGAGGAAAACTGAAACTGAAATTTTGTTAGTAATATTCTCAAATTACACAAAACCAAGATAGTAAATGAAGTTTAATTTGCTATTTTGCTTTATAAAATATCAGTAATATTATTGAAAGGTAAAAAATGCCAAGGTATAATATTTTTTCCTTCTGTAAATTGGATTATTTTTTTCCGAGGAATCCAATGTTGACGTTTTAAATCGCGCTCCCTTTTTAAGTTTATTGCGTAGTTGATTTGAGGCGATATGGAAGCCCAGATTGTCTCGTAAAAGAGGGGATTGCACTCACTGTTATAATTCATGTCTGTTAACTATTCTGAGAATCGGAGAACTGTGTCGTACTGTATTGTAGAACTTTTTACAATATCACAATAAAACTCCTATTGAATGCAAAACTTTAATATGAAAAATCATGAATTTGAATACAGGTAGTATTTTGATACAACCATATAAGACATCAATCTGAATTGCCTAATATCAGTTCCACAAGGAAGTAAAAATGCAAGTCGATAGAAAAATGATATTATGGGTATTGAAAATAGTTCGACTGTCAATACAGATATATTTAGAATCGATTGTACAGAAATTCCGATTGACAGTGTAAAACACTAAACCAGTGTTTCTCAAGTAAGTAGACCTAAGGATCATAAAATAGGCCTAGAGTTTTTATTGAGCAGGAGGTCCCGAGAAAATATATGGTTGAAATTAATCCAAAGTTTATAAGTTCAACCTGACAATCTAATGATAGACACAAGGATAAGTTTTGTTATTAACACTTTTACTGTATTGTTTATAATATTGAAAACAATTTTATAACACTCAAAATTTGGTGGTTTAAGATTCCCTTTGATGCTGCAAATGGGCTACATAAGAATAAAGTTCAAGAACCACATCACTAAACAAACTAAGCAACTGTGTTTACATGTTCAAAAAGCACTTTGAGTACTGATACAAAAACAATCTCACCTGTAAGTCTATTCCAAGTTTTTCCAATAAAATTCATCATGTAGCGTTATATCCATAAGAAAATAAGCTCGTGTAATATTGTATAGCATGAGTCCAGATGACAACGTATAGCTCTAAACCACACTGTCAGAATCAATACAGAATTGTCATGTATTCTAATTCACAATGGAATTAGTATGCCATGAAACATTCAAAATATCAATAATTCATAAATACTGTAACATCACAGAAAGGCAAATAAAAATGTATTTTTATTATAGGCTAGGCCTATAGAATAACACAGTTAAAGGCATGAAATCAGTGGTAACTCATATCTATCTATACTGGACTCACTAGGTTGTACAAAAATAAGTGCAGCGCGACATAACAGAATCAACACTCTTTGTTTTGCATGAGATTATTATGACCAAACATATAATAAATTCTCAATTTCGACAAGATACAGAGATAGTATCACAAATCTATCGACCAGATGTTAACCTTTTTTCTCAATGTTGGACATTTTTATCAAGCCTTACATAATGAAAAAAGACTTTCTATGATAAAATCCTCTAAACCAGATCATGCCATCTACAATTACCACTTCTGCACTTGGAGATAAAGGTCATATTGAATTATTTATCAGCCAATTGTGACACCAATTGCATTCAAAAGCCAATGGGTGAGACAACGACATAATAACAAAACATTCATTGGATTAAAACAGGATGTACTATGTACTAGCCAAACAGTTATTCATTTCAGATCTGTGCATGCATGGACTTGATAGCATAAGAAGTCATAATAAATGAGTGGACAGAGCATGTAAACCACTACCACAAACAGTTCAGCAATCCTCTTGCACATAAATCCTAAAACGTCACTGTTGCATTCCTCAGAGAAAAATAATCCGATGTACAGAAAAATAACTATAACGAAGCATTCGAGAATTTTCAATCAAACACAATTAGTTAAAACAATTTTGATCACATTACAACAGATATACGTTGCGATTGATTTATCTTATCATCGTAAAAACATCGGACAATCTTACATATTTACTGTTGCACAAAGAGTCCTCAATTGTAAGACAAACAGAAAGGTCTCAAAATTACTACAACAGTAAAAGACTTGCTGATACGGGTACTACGGCTGTGTGGGAAGAGTGCTTGTATACTGCTATAAAAGCATTTTTATGCAGAACTCAGAAGTAGTTCACTCAGTCACTCCCTCCTCTCTAAACAAGACCCAATACAAGCATCTACTGATATGATATATGTAAGACCTACTAGTATTCAGAAAAACGAATCTTTCCAAGTTGACATTAGCCACCCAATTTATTACACCCTGGGTGAGATGGGACCATGGGATTTGCACCAGAGATGTGTCATTGTTCTCCAATTTCAAGATGTCCCGACATTTTGTTCAATGAAATACTCAATTTCTAATTGAAATGAAGGCGTTTGGCATCACAGCAGATGCAGCATGATCGTCTCACTAATAATTTAAATCAATCGTGACTTGCGCTGGCCGTCACATCACTGAAATTGCAGTTTTCTTCTAAAAACTCGCGAATACTTTGGTGAAAAATTTTTCTTTCAGTGAATCGAATTATTTTTCCTGAGAAATGCAATGGTTCCCTTTTTAGATTGAGCTTTCTTTTGGTTTATCGGGCAGTGCACGTTTGCCGATTCGTACCGATAAGGAGGCAGAATGTCTCGTAAAGGAGGGATTTGCATCAACTGTTATAATTGATACCGGTATCTTCTAATGTCAGAATGTTTCCTTGGAACAAGAGAACTGTGCCATAATGCTGTAATGTAAGTGAAGTGACACATTATGCCTGACCAAACTTGTAATGTTAAACGCTAAAACATATGAAATTTCTGGAATTTGAAAATAAGTGCAAATTCTGAGCAACTGAACAAACAGAAAACATACCGGTAGTCTATCATACAGTCATACGGCATGGTACGGTACTACTGTACTACTTCACGGTTGCATAAACTCACAGTTTCCAAGTATCCTGTGTCCAAATTATTGGTGACTAGCTATTGCAGTACCGGTTATTGTGCGAGGTCGTGGCGTACGGTACGGTACCGGTACAGTAGGCCTAGGTGCCGGTACGCCACTGTACCGGTACCGTACGGTAGTGCATCAACTCTCTAACATCAAAAACAGATAAACCACCAGTACCACCGTAATTGGTATTATCTTTTCTAGACCTCGTCGAGATTACGTGGTTGGCAATTTGATTAAAACGCCTAGTCGGCCTTCCTCTCCCCCGCCATAAATAATAAATTCCTATCCCTCCCCAGGCCCAATGAGCCTAAGTTATGCTTTGGCGCTGCTTGTCAAGGAGGAGCGGCAGAAGATTTCGAACATTTTTGCTAGCGCCCTCTTCTGTCCGCCCAATACTAATTATTTAACACGACATGGAACTACCGATATGGATCGTTTTGTTAGTGAACACAAAAATGCACATATGAAAAAAAGTGCACATATGGATCGTTTCGATATTATGTTGTTGATCACCTTATTAGTATTACCATTCTTCTTTCTCTGATTGGACACGAATATCAATAAGATATTATTGGTTAAAATATATGCTATAGAGGTGAAAGTTTCCCATGTAATGTTACTCTTGTAGTAGTATATATTTACACTTGTGCTTGTACTCAGGACATAAAAAAAATTGAATTTGAGACTCAATGAACAAGCAATGCAAATAGGAATAAAGTTTTTTGAATAAATATCTACTTAAATGCATGTTTGGCTTAATGTGGGAAATGGGACAAACTTATGCAAATATTTAGGGCACTTATATACACTTACAAAAAGTAATAAAATAGAAGTTAAAATGCTGATGACTATAAGCTACATAATGACTTGTTTATTATAGAACACTAGCAATAAAATCTCTATTCGGTTCAATTAGGACCATCTGATTTCTCTGTATTGGATTAATATAAATGCAAGTTTGGTTTGGCATGTAAAATAGGTTGTAGCATTTTATATAAACATATACAATGTTCAGGACATTCATAAACACTAAAAAATGCACCAGGGAATGCTCATTGCTGGGACCACTTGCTTTGAAATGTTCAGTGCTTATGCGTCTCTCTAAAAGGCTTTCACTTTTATTTATCTCCTAAATATTTTTCCGGCTCTATGAATTATTTTTCTGTGTATTTGTGTGCGATGACGCGATCAAAATTAAAAATTGCGCATCTTGTGGCGGTTCCACTTTCGCGTAAGTTGATATCTCATATCGGGAAGGGAAGTCTACCATGAACACTGAACTGGAAATAGAAACATCTCTATGATGTGACAGATTGCATAGGATAGGATTTATGTATTTATACCGAGAGAGAGGGAAGCCGAATAAGACGGCCTAATCATATGGCTTACCACGCCCTCTCTCACCCGGTCCATGTCGGGAATGGCATTAGATAGCCAGTTATTTGTTTCAGATGCATGGTCTTGATGACGGAGGAAGCCGTAATCAACCAGCGGTTACGTGAAAAAAAAATCTCTTTTCTCTTAAATTACCTGATCTATTGCTTTCAGGGATTAAACATAGTTGTTGTCTGTAGATGGCTATTATTTTCACTTATTAACTACTACTTTTAATGGACCTCCAGAAGTATGTGCACCAAGATGGCGCACAACCCGAACATTGTAGTTGTGACGACTCTTGTTTTATCTGTTAAATGCTGTCATGTGATATTATTGCCTAATTTGGTATTTTGGTATTGAGCACACTGGGTGGCGCTGTGACACTGTGGGTTCTGTTCCAATGGTTCTTCTGGGTGTGCCTGTTAGCGTGTGCTGTGGTTGGCAGAGTGCAGTTTTCTGAGTGTGGTTGGTTTTCGATTGGATTCTGGTCATGAGTGTCTGTGGGAATGCCTCTGGTCTCCGGTGGGTTATCAGGGATGTTTGTTTGTGGTTTTGTGACTGCGGGATGGGGATTTGTTGGATGTTTTTATGCTAGACAGTAGGCTGATAATATTATTTCAGTACAATGCCATTGCAGTTATTTTAGCGTTGTATTCTTGGTTGTTGTCAGGGAATTAGCTATCATCAGTACTGTTTAAAGTGTTTTTATTGTGTATATTCTGTTTCTTGCATTGTGCTGCCTGGTACTTGTCGCTTTATTGAATGCTTGTCGTTTTGTTTGGAGTATTTGGTTGTGTTGAGATTGTTAATTAATAAATAAAATAGTATAAATTGAAGTGAATATTGGGAGGAAAATAGACGTCAGGTCATATTGGAAGATATTCTGAACTTGGATAATTATTACTTAGACTGCCTGTACGCTACGTAGATGTAACAGGTTAGGGTTCACGTTGTGCGCCATCTTGGTGCACATACTTCGGGAGCGCCCTATTAATCCTATGAGATGTGATATTTCATACAAAATGTTGCTGTAATATTTTTTATTCATGCGGATGTGATTTTTTGGGAAATTGTGAGTAAAATATTTCGCTTTTGCTTTCGTGTCCAAACATTTGAGCATAGCTCTCTTGTCTTAATTGTGCAGCAAAAGCAGTAAATAATATAAGAATCATGACGTGCAGAATGGTTATTCTGCCTACAATGTGGATGGAGTCAAGTGGTAGTCTATTGTGTTGCCAGAAGTTGAAAATGAAACATTTTCGCATATTGGAACAGAACACGAACAAGGCGTGTGAATAGAAATATCACTGATCTTACTTTGTAGAAGGCAGAGTTTGAAATAAGTGCGAGCTGCGTCTTAATTCTTCACACACACAAACACCCATACAGAATAGATTTTTAAGTGTTGCAAAAGTGCTGTCATGTAGAATTACAAATACACTGTGTAGTACAATTCAAACAACATTGATGCACACACATATAAAAATAGACTCCGATGCTTTAATTTGGAACTCTGACTTCCTGGTAGCCAATAGGCATATACACTCTAGTAGAGGAGGGAGCCAATGACGGCCAGCGAACCGAATCATCGAAATGTTTCATTCTCTTTCAGGCCGGATCTGCGAAGACTGATCGTTGATTGAGTTGTATGAATCACGTGACTAAAAAAATCCAAAAGTGTCAAAGAATTTGCAAGAAATATGTTTGCGGTGTTTGCATTAACCTATATACATATGCGAACAAACTTTCTCGGATATGAGGATTAACAAAATCAACTTCTAACGGATTCAAACCTACAAGCTGCCTTAAGAATTGGCGCAAGCAGCCTCGAGCCTGATTTAAACAAGCATCCGGGCGCACGCAGTTGATTACATCAGTCCCATTAATCATTATGTCACTTGTTACACCAGCTATTGTAGCCTACATTAGCTGTTACGCTAGTTATTTGTGAATAAACTTTTTTATTATTATTCATAGTTTCATATTAAGTTTTGGGCCCCCGTCCCAGTAACCAAGACTGTTATATGTAACTCACAGACTCGTGAAAGTAATTGCCCAAAAATTATTTGACATCCGGGATCAAGTTATTTGGAGTTGAAATAGAAGATATACAAACACCAATATCAAAGTACTGTAGTTAACACAAATATCGTAATATGAATCTTAAACACGCTGGGTCGATCACTATACAAATCATATGATATTCGGTCTGATATTAATATTATAAATAATAGAAGAATCCTAGAGTTGCTTCCGAAATGCTTTTTGCGTTACGTGTTAAGCAAATGCTCCTATGTCATCCACCTCACGAATCTTTTTCCTGTCAATATGATCTGAAAAATAGTATTACAAATTACAATAACTTTATACTTTTTGTTAGAATGGAGATACACAGACCTGCAATGTATATATATTGTGTCTAATTATTAAAGAATGGAACACAGTAAGAAGAGTGGACTTGTTATTGTTACTGCACTGCTTTATCTACAAATTCTGGCAACATTCCCATATTGACTTAGTTGCGAACATTCAATGTTCGAGATTTCAATGAAACATCATACCTCAAAATGATTCCAAGAAATCTGAATTCAGAATTTTTTTGAATATGAATGCAATTGAGTGACATGAGGCCATTTCATTGTTCTTTTTAGGATTGCATAACATAAATTTATATTTTTTCTTCGTTAAGAGATGACTTGTTTGTAAACAACAGAGTCCCTGGTGGGTAAGCGAAACTAGTTCATCCAGCAAATTTTTTCCTAGTTAGTCATCGGTGTCATCAGCGAACATGAATGATTCTAGAGAGGCTAAACAAACAGTTTGGCAGGTCAACGATGAAAATTAAAACATAAAAAGTCCGATGCAGAGATCACTCACATACTTGAAGTCAAGTTTTTCTTAGCGTGAAGTCGAATTTTTCTTAACCCTGTGTTGATTGTACATTTTGATCGAATCAAAAGCCATTCTTCTACTTATTTCATTAGTTTTTCTACAAAAACACATATGGAGATAAATGCGAAAAATAATCAGACACCGCGGGAGCCAGACACAGTAGGCACAGAGATGGGGCACATTTAACTTCCCACGTCATGATTCTAAAATAAAATAGCCACTTTCATATTAAATGTCATACGGGGTAATAATGACTGGTTCGTTGGTATAGTTAACTCTTCTGCTTTGAAATCTGCCTGCACGACGTTGAACTTTTCTTGAGCGACTTGTGTACAAAAGTATAAACGTATTTTGAGCAATGAAAAAGGGTTATTCTCAAAAGCTTCATTATGTTTTTTTTTATATTTCTACCGTGAATATATATTGGCATTTATGTGAATATATATACAAAAATTAAATTAAATTTTAAAATAATAAATCAACTTTAAAATATATGTGCACAGTAATTTCATGTTGGAACAACGTTTCCATAGCCAGCTTCCGCAGAACTGACAATTCCGTTGTTCCGCAAGAATTCTCTGGTCTTTATTATTCTGACGTGTGCTCGATCAGGGTGATCCACGGCATATTTGAGTCTATGACCGTATGCCGTAGACATCAGACTCGGGAATGGCTTGTTGAATTCCTGAAACGAAATTAAAACCATTTTGATGCAACTTTAAACATTTCGAAAACGAAGCTAGAATGGAATGTTCTAAGATATTCGAATTATGTGCTTTCCTAAGACATGAGATACTACCAGGCTAAAATGATTTAGGGTGTAGCCAATACGCGCCACGTTTGCCATATAATCGAATTTGTATTTGCGCCATAGCTTGTTGTTTCCAACACTTACTAAATTTGTGATTATGATGTATTATTTGTTTTCTCGTAATATCTACTTGACTTTTATCTGTCTGCGTAATTGTTTGTTCGTTCTTGATAATGTGAGGGCCTCGCATTAGGCTTCGTAAACGTATTGCTTGTTGTATTATAAACTGCATTATTACTGTCTACTGGTGATTTTGTAATACCCAAGGCACAACAATATGTGATTATAGAATTGAAAAGATATAATATGATAAACATGTTGTATTGGTTTTATAATATATTAAATATACTTTGAATTTTAAACCAGTAGGGCCTATACTACCTCATCATTTACTGTCAATCCTCTGCTTTTCGCATGCTCTCTGTCGTCTCTGTGCAGTTTGTTGTTATATGATCTTTCGGCTTTGAAAAGTCTATCATAAATGGAGTTGCCTCGTTCCTAAACGATGAAACAATCTGTCGCAAGCAGTTATCATTAGTATATCTAAAAATGTAGCCGAGAGTTACGGGAAATTGCATTTGTCAAAACTGTAATCAAAGTTCATCAGCAACTTGGCATGGTTACAGGAAAATCACAGTGCATGTGTGACTAGGCATAAGAATATGATGTGGATCCGTGTAACCAATGGAATATCTAAAATGAATAGTTTTTAATGGGCGCAGAAGTGAGGTGTTACAGATAATTACTGATTGCCCAAGAATGTGATCTGTTTCTGCAGATTGAATTTGCCCATATTTATGGAGAGCATCAGAATATAATGTTTAAATCGTCACTTGTCTTCAACTAACACGACTGCAACAATTTTATTTGCTTAAACAGAACAACGATATATAATATGTATAATTGGTGATGTGATTTTATATTGAGACCAAAGTCTAAAATTTTATAGCCGTCCACGGCTGGTAGGAATTTCCACAACAGATTTTACGGAAGAAAAACAAAAGATACTCTATTTAGTCTATTTAATTGTAAATTTGCTGCCAAGGGTCTTTATAAATGAGATCAGTAAAACGCAAAACCGGGGCAATATAATCCTAAAACTTGGCCAACCGAGAACGGGTAAAAAATTGATGTAAAGCTCTAATTTGAAGCCAATAGTACGAACTGTTAAATCTGACCAGAAATTTGTTACTCACTATTTTCTCGTTGTTGAAATAAGTCAGTTGACGTGGCTCGTGCCTGCTGGTCGGTACTGCAGAAAATGCACTTTGGGCTGAAAGAGGTAAGACCCCTTTTTGAACTACAACTTTCGTGATATCAATTTCCTCTTCCTCCATTTTGACTGGGCCCTCACTAGATTTTTATGGCTGTCCCTTCGCGGTTCCCTTCTCTGTACCTGTAACTAAGGACCGTATACCAGATGTACCTTCACGCTTCGGTGCTTAACAAAAGGTATTGCCTGTGTACAACTCTTCTTTTGTTTACATTCTACTTGTGAATTGAAGTGAGTGTGGCCGGCGTCGTTTATTCATAGAAAGTTACTTTTTATAAATCCGTATCCATCTTTGCAAGAATGTACATTACTATGCGATAGTGTATGATCATATATGTATGAATAAACTGCACATTCCATTTTATTAGTTGCCAAGGTAACTCTTGATAATATTAGCTGTTCTCGTCTAAAAGAAGAAACGATGAATGCAAATTTTATCTATCGTATTATGCAACATATTAGATTGTTTTCAATCTCGAACATTGCTGCAAAATTTTTTTTTTCCGGAATCTACAGATGATTATCCATTCGTTCACTTGGACAATTATATCTTCGCGCCGTCACATGTTCCCTGCATATTTACCAGAGTATAAATTTCTCTCTGAAATCCTATTTTCGGCGAGTGATAAAATTATTATAATTGCTATATTTCAGGGCGTCAGAAAATGCAAATCATGCTGATGCCTTTTAGTTTTCGAAAATTATGATAACCGACTGACTAACGGTGTAATTTTACAAATATTGATAACATCATATAATGGATAAAAATCCCATACGTTATTTTATGCAGGACAACGAAGCATTAAGCATTTTCAGATTTTCTTGCTTCGTGGGGCGTTTCACATCTTTGCATATGAAACAAATATTTAGAGAATCGACTATCGTAACATAGGGGGTTACTGAAGTTGGAATTATGAAAAAGATATTGTTCAGTGATGGGATTCACATTTTTTGTCAGCCAGTTTCATCATATTTATCAAAAGTCATATTTTTCAGCCGGTTCTGTTACAAAAAGTCATGTTTTTTTCAGTAATTTTAACCGGTTCGCTGATCTCATAAAATTCCGCGAGACGGTTTTTCTATAGAAACGGTGCGAACCGGCTGTACTGGTGTTGTTTCTAAATTTGAAATGAAATCTGAATATTGAAATCTATGCATCCGAACCTGATAACCGAAAGAGAGGCGAAATAAATATGAAAACTATCATTTTGAAAATCGCATTATCGATAGTTTCAAAAACCAACCAAGGATCAATCCGCTACAAAGGAATTGCCGGTAACAAATCAGTCGGGAGCCACTAAGATACATTTGATAAACAATTGTATATATCGTGTTTCTCCGAAAATAAGACGTAGCCTGGATTTTTAAAATGATTTTAATATAAGCCATAGTCAAAACCGCAATTTTTTTTTTGACTTAGTCAATAGCAAAAAATCTCTCCTACACGTTTCAAATGATTATAATCTATATTTTTCACTTATTCTGGATAAAAACATGTTATTTATAAGTAAATGGATATCGGTTTTCATATTTTGTATATGAGAAAATCTCCTGCCATGTTTCCCCGAAAATAAGACACTGTCTTATTTCAATTTTTTTCCGAAAAATAACACTAGGGCTCATTTTCGGGGGATGTCCTATATTTTTATTTATCAAAAACAAAATTAAAAAGTAGAGAATTACGAGATTTTCAAATATCCAAAATATGAAAACTGATATCCATTTACTTATCAACAACACGTTTTTATTCAAAACAACTGCAAAACATAAATTACCAATCATTTAAAACGTATAGGATTTCTTGCTATCGACTAGGTCAAATTAACCTGGCGTTATTGACTAGGTCTTATTTTAAGGGGAGGTCTTATATTAAAATCATTTTTAAAATTCAGGATAAGTCTCATTTTCAGGGTAGATCCTATTTTCGGGGAAAACGGTAATTCTCTACTGTCTAATTTTGTTTTTGAAAAATAAAAATATAAGACATCTCCCGAAAATAAGCCCTAGTGTTAATTTTCGAAAGAAAATTGAAGTAGCACCCAGTCTTATTTTCGGGGGGACACGGTATATATCGACTTTGGTAACGCGATATTAATAAACAGCTAATCGAGTATGCATGCTAACCAGATCTGCCCATGTCGCGGCTTCAATTAATGATGGTTTAATTGTTCCTAAGACAAATCTGGTAGCCAAAATAGCAGACGCTTTGCATTGCCGCCTTTTGCATCTCACATATATTTGCTCTTGTATTTTTGGTTCGCGATTGATATGAAAACTGCAAACTCATTCTCATTGATGATGGGTTGCTGTTTTTCTGATAGCACTGATTTGATTTGAACTGCTGAAAGGCTTTGCAGTGGGCAAATTGTATAAGAAAAAATAGCCGTCTCAATTACATCGATGTACTTGAAGAATTTGGTCCTCGAATACATTCGTTTGGTAGATTCTAATATTGATCTCCTTGGCGTTGACACAAATTGTAACCTGGTAAAAGCTGTAAACTCTTTTTCACCTCTTTGATTGCTAAACGTCCTTTATTCATTTTACAAAGTTATTTTTTTATTGAACTGCACACTACTAACTAACACATAAACAACTGCAAAAAACATTAATATTGATAGAAGGCGTGAAATTCTACAGAAGTCACAAAGCGCGAGTGAACTCACTCTTATCACCGTGTCGCAGCGCAGTCGACAGACACGATGACGTCGTTCCGAAAATAGAGGGAATGCATGCGGCCTGCCGTAGAGCAGATAGGATATCCAGCACGGTACAGCTGCGTTACTCATCAGTAATCGCGTGAAGGTCGCCAGATCAGGGTAAATGTCAATCCTTCGTGTAGAAAACTGTTTCACGGATTTTTCTTTCTTCTTATATGTATTACTCTTATGTGTGTTAGTATGTTGTTGATATTAGATGTTCCATAATTTCTGCTGAGGAGTTGAGGATAACTTGTATATTCATCATTGTGGAAGTGTAAACTCAATGTAAATAAATACTGATGTCAGAGATAGGAATACGTGAGATTTCTTATATCTACATATACTTCAATGTACATCTAAATGTGAAAACGATACTCTCTTTCGTTGTTTTGTAAATAGATACAATTGTTGGTAGAGTGAAGTGATGTAGACTCGAATTCGCCCATTAGACTTTCGTAAGTTTCCGTGCAAATTAATGACTTTAGATTCTCCTGGCCATCTTTTTATGAGACTCGAAAACCCTACAGAATGATAGCATTTATTGGTTCCATTCAGATAAAAATAGCATTGTTATGGTTTTCCGTATGGTATATTATAATTAGCATGTCTGTAACAATCGTTCTTTTTTGGTACCATGCGAATCAAGATATTGAATAGCTAAGTTTAAAAAACTCACGGTATAGTAAACAAAGCTAGCGCCATACTAATACAAACTCCGGCCTTCATTTCAGACTCATCTTCGGCTCGGACGAATACGTAACATGAATCAAAGTGGTGGACGTTTCGATTTTGACGATGGTGGAACATACTGCGGGGGCTGGGAGTCGGGACGGGCTCATGGTCATGGCATTTGTACAGGACCAAAAGGACAAGGCGAATTTGCTGGATCTTGGAACCATGGGTTTGAGGTTATTGGGGTGTACACATGGCCCAGTGGGAACACCTACGACGGTAATTGGAGTTTAGGAAAAAGACACGGTCTTGGTATTGAGACGAAGGGAAGGTGGCAATACAAAGGCGAATGGACTCATGGTTTTAAAGGAAGGTATGGTGTGAGGTGCAGTACTACGACTAGAGCAAAATACGAAGGAACGTGGAGCAATGGATTACAAGATGGTTACGGTACTGAGACGTACGCAGATGGGGGTAAGTAAAATATCAGTCAGATATTTTATCTCAACTTGATATTGATTTATCGCGGTCTGCGCTTATAGCCAGGCGTAGGTCCTGATAGTTGATTAAATACTTTCAAAATCACGCTTTGTTACATTTCCAACGTGGAGTACCAATATCCAACTAATTCAAAAATTTGGAAGCATATGCATACTAGACAATAGACATGCATACTACATTACTAGTTTTATGGGGATTTTTTAATTACACTAAACAACTAGATATATTCGCAATGCACACCAGCTGTACACTTCGCGGTTAGAGGGATAAATAATTCATAAGGGTATGCAGACGATTTTAAACGAGACTCGCTTGTTTAGATTCCAGAGCGTTGTGAACGTGCGGTCGACTGGTCGCTGAAATGTTTAATTATCATATTTTATTTATATGAGATCCCAAATCGCTTATAAAATAAAATATTCTACCACAAAGCATCAACCAATTGTACCAGTGCTTGGGGCAAGTAGTGTTATTAGTAAGTTATGATATTTTCATTTTAATCAATTTCTCCCAACTCTTCAAATTGAAACAAAAATATTTTAGAGGGGCATTAAATCACTGAGTTGTCTGTGCTCCATCCTATCTACAGTTCTAGAACCTTTACCAAGTCAATTGCGAGTTCCTGCTTTTTCCGAATTGCTGACATTTTGTATTTAAAGTTGAAAAAACGGTAAAATGCATCAATAGCAAAACAATATTAAGCAGAAACCAGGATGTTTTATAAATGTAGAAAATTTCAAACTCATATAACTGTATATCTTCTGAGACGTATTGCTAAATCTAATTCACGCGAAAGGGCACAGCCAACAGCGCTAACCAAACCATTTACAGTTTAGACCAGCGTTTCCCAACCTTTTTTGGTCGCGGACTATTTTCTCACCGGCGAAAGCCTTTGCGGACTCAACGTGCGTTTATTGCAAATGTACTCTGCGTGAAGAAGTAATAAAACCAAACAGAACAGAATTTTAACGAATTTCAAAATCGGAAATTCGCCGCAATTGCGCGTTTGTTGATAGAGCTAACTTTTTTAGTGTATGAATGACCTTTTCTGTCGCATAATATTCAATCCATGACAACGACGAGAATATAAAATGTCTTTCTATTCTAATTTAGTTGTGTTCATGGTCACTCGCGGTTGCGTCGACTTATGACAAGATGAAAGCACTACTTCTCTAATGCCACGGCAATCTGCGAACATAATAATGTGAGAATATATTGCCCGATTATATTTAGTTTTGATACATATTTTTTGCGATCTTGCGAATTTGTTATCGCTGTTAGAAAAATCCTACTATCTGCTATGAATTTCCAGAAAGTACAACTTGATTTAGTATTGATTAAAAATATAATTAAAGTATATTATTAAATAAAAAATCGTCTTTCTTTAATACTAATTTAATTGTAATAATTTATTCTGCGGTTGTGTTGACGAAATAGAAGCAATACTACTCAGGAAATATCATAACAATCCGTGGACACAAAAATGCGTGGTAAAGTGCCCGATTATATGTTGTTTTGATTCGTATTTTTGTGAATTCAACAAATCCTGAGCTGTTTGTATAACACTCACGGCGCTCCAGTACCAATGTGGAGGCAGTAAAGCAAAGAATCCTAAGGGAAAATGCCCTGATACGGATACTTCAGTAGCCCCGAAATTTTGTGATTCACAATGTCGAAAAAAGCGTTTTTAATCGGTCGAGGACCATCATAGAACTAAATTTATGGTGTTTTCCGTTTTATTTTTATTAGTATTTTGTATTGCCGCTTTTCAATTTAGAAAATTTAGGTTGCCACCATTGACACCTACCAGAAAAGAAAATTATTCCTTGTTGCTCGAGCTCGCGAGAAACGCCACTTAGATATCTATCCACGCGTTGCCGACTCGTGTTTTCGTCGGAAATCCGCAAGTAAGTTGTGAACTCCAATCGTTTGATTAAGGGACGCGCAAGTGGCCTGTCACGTCACCTGTTACCAAATTTTCGAATAGTAGATTGCTATTCTAATAGTTGAATATTCGAATATATGCCCAGCCCTACTTAGTACCCAGTAATTATTGACTCGATTAATGGTATATGAATAAATTTGCTTTTTATATTTTATGTAAAATGTAACCTAAATCGTAACTTTGCTAATGGTCAAGTTTTGCAAAAACGTTTGCGGCCCGCTGTGAATTTCTGTCTCGTTGCGGACTCATTTCAACGCTCCGCGGACTCATTTGAGACCGCGGACTCGGGTTGGGAAACACTGTTTTAGACGAATTGATTCACCTGGACTTACATGTGCAGGACGGCCTTACAAAATCATTGTGATAAAGCAATATCAGCAAGCGATGAAAACTATTATTGTGGACATTGTTACAGTCGTTTTATGGGGACTTTATTGGACATTTTGAATGTCCGATTAATCGACACGATTTTAACAATCGTGTCGGATTTTGAAATCGCTTTTGATTGGCATGAATAACGATTGTTTGTGTTGTCCGCCTATGAAAGTTATGTGGAAACTTTCAGTAAACCACATTTTTCACATTTAACTTCACTACACGTGGAATTTTGACTGATCCAAGACGAACGTTTTGATAAGAGCCCATTAACGCACGACTCGTCAGTGAATGAAGCAAATATTTCCTTATCTTGCTACAACATTCATCTGGATGACATCAACACTCGCGACAAATCATGTTGTATCCATTTATAGAAGCTTATAAAATTTAAACGGTATTCTTGAACAACAAGCTGGAATAACAGTTCTGAAACTCTCATTATATTAATAGTACAAGCAGTCATTCATTACATTACAGGCATTTATGATTTATTCTGTCTAATCCCTAGTGAATGCTGAATATTTCAGCATGCAGACACGCGAATATTGCGATAGCCTTCGCTAAGCGTAAAGGCTTACAGTACTAATTTATTTTCTGATTCTCTATCATAGCTTTACCTAGCTGACAATGCTGGTCCGTTCGCGTATTCAAAGTTACGTTACGAGCGCGTTGGGAAAGGGTAGATATTAGATCAATCGATTTAATGATTCTGAGAGTCTGTTACTGATAGCTAAAGTTTTTCACTGGTTTGGTATATGCTACCTTCAAGTAGTATAATTGATTGATCATTTAACCAACCATCTTTTACTGACTTTACTGAGAATCGATGTCAAAGACCTAATTACATAATTCCTTTGGATTCTTCATTATAAAATCTGATGTGGTCATTCAATTAATGTTCAAATTTTGTGCTTATTAAACAGGCTTTAACAATAATGTATGCAATCTTATTTTACAGGTACTTATCAAGGACAATGGATGGGTGGAATGCGCCACGGATATGGAATTCGACAAAGTGTGCCGTATGGGATGGCATCCGTTGTTCGAAATCCACTCCGCTCATCTCTTACTTCTTTGCGAAGCGAACACAGCAATGTAGCAGTTCTACACAACGACATTAGTAAGTCATATTCACACTTTCATTCATAGTACCCTTTCTAATTCGTTCAGCATTAGATGTGCTGCTTCAATTATATTGTGAATGTTCCTCAGCCTAGAGTAAATTATTTGACTCATATCATTTGGCGCGAAAATATCTACCTAGTTTTTTCTTGTGATGAATTGTAACTTGATGCAAAAAAGTTGGAATACGAAAATAGTAAAACATTATGGTAAATTTACATTAGAATTTGGGTTCAATAACACATAAAAATATTATAAAAAATGGTATTTGACTGAAAGTTCATCTGTGCACAAAGCCTCTTATGCACTGTTGATGATGACTGGCAATTGGTAAAATACATAAATATATATAGGTCATCTGCGAGTTTAAAATATTTGGGTTGGTTTGTATTTAATTAGAAAACAGCTTTACATCATCATAAAAATCCAATACATGTACCCATGTTGATAAAATAGTAACTTCCCGAAATACATTTTATGACAAAGATGGATTAGGAATCTACATGTAATCGTTAGTATGTATATGTGCCGGATGCAACATGGCATTACTATGTAGAATGAACAGTTCTATCCGAATAGGGGTTTTTAGAATATTCTCATTCCTTCACAGCATTTGGTTGCTCGCTTATGCGGTTCCCTTGGGTCCAACACGTGACGTTCGCCAACAGACAGCTGCGTTTGTTCGTCGAATCCAAATCGTCTCATTTAAATCGACGTTACAAATTCAGGAACAGACAACACTGATTAAGATTGCGTTTTTTATTGAAAAACCAAACAATAGCAATTTATTACTCAACCAAAACCATATCTGACATTAATTTTGGGTACTTTTACATATATATATACATGCCTTTCCATTAGACATGCAAGCACACGTACACATGATACCGTTTCGTTCTTTCAAGATAATTCTTGAATTATTCATGAACAAGTTAAAGTAACTTAGGCTGACAGGATATTCCTGCTTTCCTGCTAGCAATACATTGCATTTGATCAGTCTAATGTCAAATTTACCCCACCCATAGATGTGGATACTTTTATTCGTTGGAGACTTGGGAAAGTATACAAGGCAAGGAATTGTCCGTTAAACTATAAGTGTATTTCAATTGTTCATCTTCATCCATCGGTTGAGTAGAACCAATATTACCAAAAAAATTTGGGCTTTATAGAATTATATATATATATATATGGAATAAATTGAAAACAAGATTCTATCAAAAATCGAAATGGTTTCATATATTTTGAGATATTAAAAAATTATGTGCCTGTAATGATATATATATATATATATAGATATCGTCACGCTAATAACAGAATTGTGTAAGTCATTTTTAGCAGTTTTGAGAAAAACGTAAAAAACTTCCTAATGATATTGTTATGCCATTGAGAGTCAATAATTTGCCATGGTTCAATTTTTTGATCGTAGCCGGATTTAAGTTGATTTGTATGACGCAGTTAAGTGACGTCATAATGGCGCACTGTGACTTAGGCAGAAATGTGTCTATGACTTGGGGACAAACGCAATTTTGCAACTTTACTATATGCACCAGTCCTGAAAACTAAACATTCCAAAAACGAATGTAATTTTCAGTATCTACAATGTCTAATCCCCAAAATAGCTAATCAGTTTCAATTACATTATTTTTTATGTTTAAAAATATATATTTCAATAAGATAACACGATCTGCACACCCACCGAAATAAGACTAAGAATAAATATAAAGAATAAAACAGCAATGCACCCAATATAAAAGCCAACCTAGGTGAATTGGACTCGGACAGTGAATATCACAAGTGCACGCCTTCCTATACTGTAGTATAAATTCAAATTAATACGCAAAATAATAATATTAATAATAATTCATTATGACGAATCAATTGCGCAAATGTGCATGCCATACTAAATCTCCATTTTTATGGGTTTCGGAATTCTTAAAATAAAATCTGAGTTAACAGACAGATGCGCAGCATTACACAAATACCTATTTTATAAAAAACTCAAAATCGCCGAAAAGGACTTACGCAATTCGGTTATTAGCGTGGCGATATATATATATGTTTTGAAAGTTAATATGTGAATAAACAATGAGATGATGGGTGTTGTATTTAAATTTATATCGTGGAATAATAGAAAAAACAAGTTTGAATTATTGACTGAAATTCTAATAAGAAATACATCGATGTAACTGAACTTTAAGATCATTACTACGGAAACATAGAATGATCATCAACAGGCTTAGATAGATTTCCATATTTTCAGAAGTCGCCCCAATTTCAACGATCTATAACAGTGTTTCCCAAACTTTTTAGAGTTGCGACCCCCTATTTATTACCACAGCTTATGGCGACCCATTTAACTTTTTATGACATAACACAGAACACAGCAATGGCTAATCATCGTAAAACTACCGCGTTTCCTCGAAAATAAGACCTGGCCTGAAATAAGACCTAATTTGAATTTTAAAAATGATTTTAATCAAACCTTATACCCTTAAAACAAGAGAGCTAAGCTCAAATATATGAACACGTCACAAGGCGTCGCTATTTTTTATTCTGACTCATAAAAAACGAATCGCTTGAAGTCCAATTTCAAAGCAATTGGTCCAGTATTCGAAGAGAAAAGCGATTTTTTTCATGATAATGACGAAGAAGAATAACAATAACGACAACCTAATATTGAAACGATCGTTATGTTCACTGACGTGTCCAATAAATTTTGAATGTGTGGGAGAGGAAAGTTCAATGACCTGAGGAAAGGTGAAGATCACACCACTATTCACGATTGTGTGATGTCACATCATATTTATGATATTTGTCCATTGATTTTTGTATAGGAAATAGAAATAAAAACAATTGATGTAGGTTTTTATATATTGTTTATTAAAAAATCTCGTGATTTTCTACAATGTAATTTTATTTTTGATAAATGAACTCAAAAGACCTCTTCCAAAAAAAAAACATTGTGTTATTCTTCAAAAAAAAACACACCTAAATCCTGTCTAAATTTCGTGGAAATACGGTAAGAAGTGCTGTACGGTGTACAAAACTGCTATGCGTAAAAAAAACCCACACGGTCATTCTTTGTGTAGCAAATTTTTGTTCCTTTGAGAAGATCGTAAAAGGGAAACTTTCACAGATTAGAATGTAAATTCAATTTAAATTCAATGTTTTCTTTGAAGATTTACGTATTCGCCACCGATCCTAATAACCAGTATAAGTAATCAAAGCTTTCTACATCTTTACACGACTCACTAAGATTCCTTTTGCGACCCACCAATGGGTCGCGACCCATAGTTTGGGAACCGCTGAGTTAGTTTTTGCAATCATTGCCACCAGAGAGAAATAGCCATATCATATGGAAACGAAAACGAAAACTAGAAGTTGTTTATATAAAATTGTTTTAAATCTAATTTTAACTTACAAAATGTTGAACTTCCACACTCTGTTGTACTTTCTTTCCATTATTATCAGCGTATGGAAAATGCTCAAAATTTAACGTTCTGACAGACTAGCACTGGCTGAAGAATTTTTTAAAAACTGCTATCTATGTAGACCATGTACAAATGTGGACTCAATAAGTTACCCTGGCTCACACCAATAATTAAAAAATTCAGATGAATAACTTAGTCAACCTATGAATATATACTCAAAATATAACATTAAATTAATTATAACCTATTTATAAAATTTTAGCGACTGACGCCCCACTTGGGTCTCGAGGTGGGTTTGTTTTGACGACGAAGGGGGATGTCTCTTCCACCCCGGCTTCGTTGAAGAAAAAGAGTTTTTTCAAAAGCGGAAGTTTGAAAAGATCTCTATCCACTGGACTAAAAATGAGGTCAAAATCAAGTGCATCAATAGCGAGTAACGCCAGTAAAGCAAGCTCTGTTAAAAGCGGGTTGTCTTATCGGAGGTATGTAATTAACAGTATTGCTTTTTATATGTTATCACGTCACATTATAATTTATCAAATAGTAATGGAGTTATAAATAGCTTCGGAATGTGTTTTGTGGGTTAATGAGGTGGAGGTTGAAATTAGGGCTAAGTTAGAAACTTTCACATCTCTCAATCAATTCAAGAGATTCTGATCGGATATCAGAACTCGTGCACACTGGGTATGAGAGAAATCATTAATTTTTGGTTTGTATTTTGATATGCAATATACGATTCTACAACCTCCAAGCGTATATTTATGCTGCGGATTTAGGTGTTTGCTTTGTGTTGCATGTCGACAGCAACGGAAATTAAATCGATTCATGTGCACATAAAGAATCTCGCAGCGTAAAAAATGTTTCGTTTCAGAATATTGTAAACCGTTGATATACGGCGAATTCGTGACACAAAATACGAACGTTTTACATATTCCGAGTTTACGGTAATTGTGGGTAAAAATAGCTATGAAAAACGAATAATTTTTATCGTGTAATTCTAGTTGTACGCCATACTGTCTAAAAAGGGGATATTAAAGTTATAAGTAAATTAATTTTCAATAATCTATAAAGGCCCGTGTAATTTCTGTCTTATATTTTACTTTGACGCAGCGATTTTGCTGGCTCCATGGGAAGTAGCAGCGAGTATGGATCATCAGTATACGGAGACATAAGTGAAATTGGGGATCCATTACAGCTTTCGACTATCGAAGATCACATAGATATGAATACGATTGAAACATATCGAGGAGAATGGAAAAACGATAAACGAGAAGGTTTACAAGTTGTTTGTTTCATATTGTAGAAAAACTATTATTGTTGTTTATGATAATAGTGTATTTGGTACACAACTTGGTACATTTTTACACTTGGAAGTTTTCAATACAAATATTACACTGTACCACGATGCCTCACAAAATCCATACATAGCCTTTCTGAATAGAACTCGAATGTTAGCTACTAATTGCATATTATACCTTACATGTTGAGGTAAAAGAAACACTAAAACAGAACGTTCATAAAAAAACATTAATATTTATTTTGAAGTTCTAAAAATGTTATGTACATAGAATGAATCATGGGAATCGCTGTTTTCGTTTTTTGCATCCTGGGTCGAAAATTTTTTCTTCTGGTATCAAGTTTTACAAATAACATTTTGTGATAATTTAGCCATACAATAAAAACATAGTATAATCTAAGGATATTGCAAACACAATCTGAGCAGGCAAACCCAAATTTAGAGTGTTATCAATTTAAACTGTCAAAAACAGCGGTGTACTGGCACCTGTCACTATTTTTTGAAACCCAGTAATTAACCAGTAAGTGTTATTTTTTATGTATGCCTTTGTAAAAAGTACTCTGAAAAATTATGTTCATAATCCGTATACAAGGTACTGGATAACCTGGATGTTTCATGAAATTCTGTGCCTAATATAGCCTTTCAAGACATAGTGTTCCGCAGCCAACGAGACAGCATTCGAATTCACCGGCAATGCATCAACATGTATATTGAGAGTGTAAAAGAAGGTGACGTGTCAGAGGTCACCGTGCATACATCTGTCGTCGTAGTTGACAACTCCCATAATATTAGATTATATATTTGCAACATACCACAAATACGATTGGAATTATTGATAGCCTTTATGAAGCGTGACCTTTATAAAGATATCGGCGATGAAGAAACTGGCTTTGTCTAAATAAAACAATCTATAAAAAGTCATTCAACACACAACACCAGTACAAATGTATATATACTCCATACTGAAAAACTCGATAATGAAACTGTGAAAACTGCACTAGGATAATTAAAATCGCATCACCATTCACACTTATTATATAAAGTTAACCGAATAGTACAGCTGAACTGTTTTTCTATTGACCAATCCTGACAAGATTCTTACATAAAGACTCGAATGAGTTGGTTTAAATGAGGGATACCCCTTACCTTAGACATGGCAAAAGTTGAACGAAAAACTCTTTATTATTTAATGAAGGTAGTCCGGCTGTGGCCAGTTTAGTAATATGCTGCCGGTAATAAATTAAAAGTCGGCTTATTTGTTATTCACTCATAATAAGATTATATCTTATGTACTAGTTAACCATATTACCACATTTCTTTGTCGTTATTCCACTCCATTATGTGATTAATCATATTAAATTAATTTCGCAATATTAGGATATGGAATATGCGAAAGGACAGACGGTTTTAGATACCAGGGAGAATGGTTGGGGAACCAGCGACACGGATACGGATGCACTACTTTTCCTGATGGAACAAGAGAAGAAGGAAAATACAAAAACAACGTGATTGCAGTATCTAGGAGAAAAAACATGCTCGGCGTGAGAACAGGAAAAGTGAAAGAAAAGGTAGATTCCAGCGTGAAACAAGCTAGAAGAGCAATGGAAGTTGCAAAGCAAAAAGCAGAAATTGCGACCTCGAGGTAACGTGGATATTATGTTTATTTACGTTATGAGATTAGACTGAGCTATAAATATTTTATTCTTCGATGTAATTGAGTTATGGATGTCTGGTGGTAACGAATCCCAAGATAACTCAACTATTAAATAAAGATGTACATTTTAGCTGCTTAGGCAATACAATAATAAAGTATATTCAAATGCTTTGAAATGATTGTATTTGTTATGTGAGCATTGGTAGTCGCATATGGTTAAGGCGATTGTACTGTGAAAAACAATATGCCGAGTATTATTTTCTTGTTTGTTGGGCTTTTTGGCATGCTTTGGAAAAGAATCCACAGTTCATAGATTTCTGTTACAATCAAAACATCACTATGAAGTCAGTTCTCAATATATCCTAACCAGGTTTGTTTTGTTTTGATCAGTGTTTCCATAGGTTGTTACTTCCTTTAAAACAACCTCTAATGCCCAACAGTCATACTACTATCAATATTTTATCATTGTTATTGTTTGAATAGAACGGGGCATGGTATTGCTAAATCTGAACAAGCTGAAATCACGGCGCACAACTCCAGAGAAGAAGCAAAAATTGCTCGATGTGTTGCCAAGGACCTGGCCCCCGATTTTCATCAACCGGGTAAGCTAGCATTCATTCGTATAGAACAGAAATAACCATTACCGGATTTCATTTTCTGTAATAAATGTCTTTTAAAACCGCAGGTTTGACGTATCTATTGGCAAAGGGAGAAGATCCTTTTCGAGATATGGAACATGCTGAAGATTACAACCTGAACAGAGAAAGATTAAGTGGCGTTGCTGGTCCTGAATCATACCATCAGTTCAGGTGATGATAAACCGTTACATTATAAGCATCTTTCTCATTGCAGGCGTGGATTAACTCTTACATTTCTTGCTTGAAATTGACAAGTTGCCAATCAATAGGCGACGGGATTTGTTTTAAGCACACGGCCTTAATATGACCCAGTCGTTTTAAAACATTCGGTAGATTAAAGTGAATCTTGCAATCAGTCCAGGGAAATATATTGAAGGATATGTTAAATTACTTTAAAACTATGGTATATATCACAATTTTTTTTATAGTAATTCCTAGAATATTCCCTTGGGTAATATAATTATGAATAAAGTGGTTCGATGACATATTGGCATTATTATTATTATAGCACCGATCAACAAGACAAATCACCGGTTGTTAATAGGTCCAGTGTGGATATTACTAATTTGCCGAATGAAATATCAAGATCAAATTCACCTGGACAGGAAAACACATTAGGAAGGTTAGTATTGATTATCGCCTAATAGAAGTGAGGGGTTAGGGGTTAATGGAAACTCATAAGGAAATGTATTTGAAAAATTGTGAAACATAGCATATAAATATGTTTGGCGTCGTATAGAAACAAATATCCTCAATATATACATCGAATTAAAAATCCTCACAATGCAAAATTTTATTCATTTATAGTTTGTTAGCATCCGCTTTGACAGGAATTATAGCAACGCTTAACTGCATGGCCAGATGTTTCTTAGTCATTGACATGAAAAGAAAATGGCGGCCATCGCTTAGCCTAACAGTAATAAAGGCAACGGGCAAAACGACAAAAGATATAACTTTTTACGTATTTTTTTTTCTTGTGAGCACCTTTTTTTTAACATCAACTGTGTTGACAACGGCCACACTGAATAGCTTGGCGGGCTGACTGTTGCACACCCCTGGGCAAGATGGACTGTACAATTTTTACACCTGTTGAGTACGCTAAATTTTGTGAATAAGCCCTTTATAATTTTCCGGATGTTCTCATTTTTTTATTATTTATCTAATATTTTTAATTCCGAAATTTCCTTGATTATCCATAATATGATATTTCTTTAAAATTTGAATTCTAGGTTCAATCTTACATTAGAAGACATTTATTATTAACCATGGCAGTTTTAATTTTCACCAAATTTCGGAGCTCCAGTAGTATGTGCACCAAGATTCAGGTTGTGCGCCATTTTGGTGCACATACTTCGGGGGCAAATTTCTTCATTTTTTTTTCACTCCATTCTGATTCATGTTTGTTTCTTTAGAAAACAAGGCGTCAGTTTAAGGCGTCTTTCCCTATTTGGTAGCAAAAGCAAATTAAACAAAGACGAGGATGCTTCTTCGACCAAAGTTTCACCGTCTCCCGGCAGAGCGTCGCCTGCTCCTGCAAATAAAATGTATTTGTCGCCACAAAGTGCTGCTCATTCTCCAAATCTATCACGAAGCAACCGATCTTTAAATTCTCAAGTTGACGGCGATATAACAGAAGCTGATAGCAATATTCAATCATTGAAGACACATAACGGTACAAAACCCTATATGCAATCTAACGCGCCGAAACAAGGTTTTTTCCGTTCGCTTATAAACAAACCGAAAAAGGGCGGTGGCGGTTTTAAAATTGGTCATTCGCGGACTTCCACCGAATCATCATTTGCTTCAGTGTCAACGGACGATTTTGACAAAGCTGACAAAGATCTGTGGGAACAAAGGTCAGCTGAGGGTAAAAGAAACGCTTGGAAAAGGACTCGCTCTATGCCTGACAAAAGGAACGATATCACACCAGATTTTGAAAGAGAAAAAGCTATTCCAAAACTTGGAAATGTGTCTAAAGAACAATACCTAACGAGTTATGAGAGCGAAATGTTGCCACTAGCCCCGCTTCATTCCCATACAGAAGCATTAAACCCAGAAATAGCCCAATATGGAGTCGAAAAGAATGTAGCACAAGACCGATTTGTGCAGAAAAACTATTATAACCAGTCTTTCAACGATACAGCTTTTCGGGAGCCAATGAACACTCAGCCTCAAATTCAAATTACCGTAGCTTCCGAGGAAGGTCAAGGATTTGTAGAAAATAATAATTCAACTGTGGGTCCTTCGACCACGTTAACTAGGCAAGATAGTGATCAACAACATTTAAGTCCGTCCATAATTGAAAATAGCAAACTACAAAGAAGGCCCGAACATATAAAAACATTGGGAGCAGAGCCAGTTGCTCCCGCATTTGCAAACTATAATACAAAGGCAGAATCTGAAGCGTCTTCCGATACCATGGCGCGGAGGAGACTTCGAAATATTTATTCTCGCCAGGACGTGAGTATAACCTGTTTTTTATATGATGTGTTTCATGTCTAGTGTACCACCATGTTGGGATTTCCACTAGAGCAGCGACTCGTCTAAATCTAAGATAAATTAGGTTCAAAAAGAAATGACTTATACAGCCGTCGCTTTCACAGCACAAAAATGAAGGGGGGCTCATCTGCTATCGAAGGTATGGCGACCACTTAAACGCCAAGAGCTACTAAAACAATATGAATTTTTTGCGGTACATAATGCTTCAGTGGATCGACGCAAGATAAGCTTCAAGTCAATACGAAACCGTTATTTATATATTTAATCTGATCGGAGTTTGTTGGCAAAACGTTTGACATAAAGATGACTTTAAATTTCGCTCTTGTTCTGTACATTATTCACAACAAACGCTGTCGTTCTTGTCATATTTCGTTTGGATATTGACTTTTATTATGACTAAATCACAAGACACAGTGGAATGCATTTGAAAAAATTTCCGTCAATCACTAATATGCTCATAAATTGTGCAGCCTATGTCTTGTTTTTGTTATTACAATTTCTTATATTTTAATAGTTACTTCTGCGCGTATACTAGTACTGTATGTTATTTGAAGGCAATTTAAACGTTTTAACTATGGTTAAAAATATTTATCTTGCTATCTAAATTTTTTTCAACATTTTTATTAACAATTACCAGGATGAAAACGAACACATTTCAGAAAAAGATCTCAGTAGGAAATACTCTCCTCTTCCTAGTAAATTTCGACAGAATCAGCTACAAATTCCAGCTGCAAAGAGATATAGTTTAGAAAGATCGCCTTCAATCAAAGAAAATGATTCAGTGAGTTTCTCTAAGTATATTGCAGTTCAATTTGCTGTGTCAAAGGTCATGAACCCTGTAATTTTTTCCATGGATATCTGGACGATCATGTAACGTCACATAATTAATTTTATTGGTATACCTCATCCTCTAACGAGTGGCATATTGAAAATTGAGGAACGCTGTCACGAATATAGGATACGAATCATATTTATCGCGGTGGAGAGAAAACCTTATATGACGACTTAATCATCTGACAAACCACGGCCTCTTGTCTGGTTACTAGTCCATATCCGAGTATAGTTAACCAACTATTTGTTTCAGATGTATGGACTTGGTAGTTGAGGGACGCCTAACCCACCAGCGGTTTTGTGAACCAGCCATCCTCTCGCATATGATTACTTCTCACGGGCCACCTGCTGATCCTATGTGTCACTCACTGGTCGCTAAAATGAACTTATTTCTTAAACGATATTCCATTATTCAAAAATCAAAATTAATAATATTTTCTATTTCAGAATCGATCATTTTTGATTGTTCTCGTCATACTTTTGAATCTGGGATTCGTGGCTATTTTTAGTCAATTTTTCTTATGACGGAACATAAGATGAAAAGTTAAATTTGAAAGCGGATCACGAATCCAGTATACAATAAGCAATGTGTGTCTGCGTGTGTCTACGCGATTCATTAATATCTGAATTGGAAATTGTATCAGAAGATATGTATCCTGTGTGGAAATCGGGCCGCATAATTGCATTGGTGAAAATATTGAGAGAATGGAGTTTCTCCGCGCTTCAAAGACATTTTCTTTATATTTTTTTTTACAAAACAGCGGCAACGGGAATTCGTTTGAAAAATGCCTAATTTGCATGTGTCCACTCAATGTTATGGAAATATTTTTAGTATACATTCGTTGATTTATAAAGCTTTTGGCTGCTTGTCAAGATCCTTGTTCTGAGTGACCTGTTACAATATGAACAAAAAAAAAACAGCGGGATTATGAGTCAATGTAAATGTATTTTTAGAGAAGTGTTGATTTACTTATATATAAAATATTATATAATATATTTCATTTCATCGCTGATGCTAGTATTTATAATGATGTCTCAAATACAAATATGAAAAATTCGGACTTTCACTTTGCACATACCTATTTAGTTGACAAGCAGTCGTGAGATAGATCAGGGATAGCGAACCACTGCGTTTTATAAGTGATCTGCCAAGGCACGAATAAAACAAAAAAAAATACTAATATATATATCATTGGTAAAAATTGATAAAAACCAGTCTTAAACTAATCTAACAATAACTGAAATATTATAATGTAACGTCCGTTGGGCAGTCAGGGCTGCGATCTCTCATATTCAAATAGTTAATTTCCAGGCTAGTATGATACTTTTCAAAACCCCTACCCATGGACGCGTGTCTGCACCGCTGTGTACCGTTATGCAGCTATTGGCTCTGACATCGTTTATGTCGCAGTGGTCCCCAAACTTTTTTGTACCATCGCCCCCCTACAGTAGTTTATACAACTTCATCGCCCCCCGGCACTACAAAAAAAAATGTAAAGTCAGAATAAGAGGTCGGAAATGGAAGACCCCAGGGTTCTACCTCCTCTAAAACCGCCGTGTACTTGCCTTATATATTTGACACTTGCCCACACACCTTCCCTCTCAAATGATTGCTCTTCTTTTTGTTTTATAATCTGCATTCTATAATAAAATCTTTATTAATGTTGATGCACAACTAATTTGGATATTTATAAAGTCACTCACTAAATCTTGTCGCGAGACAACATCTTCAGAACACAGGAAAACGCACGATGATTCCGGAAGCAATAATCTGTCGAGCGTCGTAATAGTCGGGCGTGACGGCGAATCCAACATCGGGACAAAATATCGGGAGTTACACGGGGTTGGTTAAACGAGTACTGATTCAACGTATAGTCTTTGGGGTGATGTGGCGAATACGAACGTTTCCAATACGAATATTGCTTTATAGCTTTAATTCATATGTTTGAACAATGAGATTCTAAACTCGCGTGCTGGCGTGTGATACTGAACTATTTGCTGTGCATTGGTTTCCTACACCGTTAGAAGTAGACTTTGTAACATTTATACATTTGGATATGTGTTTTGAAGCATGAGCTCCAAGAAAAATGCCTCATGAAATAGATAAAAATATAAAGTAGTCAAGCAATTTTTTGCTTTATACCGGTAACATAGAGACAGGTAAAATATACACAAGATTTTGCTACAGTATAGGTATGGTATGCTGGACATTCTTACAATGTGATCACAAATTATAAAATTGGTATTCAACAAACGCTCGTTAAATATATCTCTAATAGTAAACAACAAGAGAGCGATGTTCAAATATATATCGACACGGAGTAGATTACCGCATATTAGTACCTTGTCTACTCACTACAGACCACTGTGAAGCTGCTAGTAGCAATTTGACCTTTGTGTGCGGCGAAGCGGAAAGGTGAATATTGACAGCTGAAATGGAGGCGTGTCATTATCTACATCCGAAATAATGCAGAAAACGAAATTAGCATAACATCAATGGAAAGATATTCATCATTCAGGATAAATTAATATCTACAAAGCAAAAAATAAATTTCTTTATAAACAATGAAAAAACAGAAAAAGGGAAACGAATTTTATTCAACTTCCTTCAAAATAGCAGATGAGCAATTCCTGAAGCAAGTCCCTTGTACAGTACAACAAAACAGAGGAGATGGAAGACGCGATTAAAGAATAGGGGAGTCAGCGTAACCCCATAAGAAAAAATAAGCCTTCTTAATTTTATATTCTAGGGTATTCTCATAGCGAAAATGTCCTTATTCGGAAAAATTACGTATAGCGAAAAAAAGATGATTCAGCCAAATTTCAAAGCCCAGCAGCACCCCCTTCAGATCCAGAGGCATCCGATTTGATTTAATTAATATTAAAGAGGTTTACCTGGAATTCACGGAGCTCGAACCTAATCATCCTTAATTTCAGAACTACGTATAGCGAGAAGAGCTAATTTAGTCAAATTTCGAAGCCCGGCAGCATTCCCTTTCGCTCAAGAGGCATCCGATTTGATTATTTAATATTAAACCTGAAGTTTTTCACACAACTCGAACCTGAACTTTTTTTCTATAATCTAGGCCTAGGGTATTCTCGTAGCGAAAATGGCCCTATTTGGAAAAATTATGTATAGAGAAAAAAGCTAATTTAGCTAAATTTCAAAGCCCAGCAGCACTCTCTTCACCTCAAGAGGCATTTGATTATATATTCTTAAAGAGTTCACCTCGAGTTAATCACACAACTCAAACCTAAGCCTTGTTCTGTTTATAATCTAAGAACATCTAAGAAAAAGGACATTTAAGAAAAATCTTATATTGCCGTAAAATATATTTGAATTTACTGCTTATCGTGATGTATTCCATCCGTAGCCCATCTATAAACTTAATCATTGTTGTCTGTGTGGAATTTTGGACTCGCCCATGTTTTACACTACTACCCTTCAATAAGCACAAAACTGTCACATCATCTTTTAATGAGCACAAAAACGAGATTTAACGCACCGCTGCGCAAAATTAGAAGAAGGTTTGCTACTAGCTTCACAGCGGTATCATAGTGGTTAATCTACAGTGCGTACCGGTATCAAATAACCTTTCGCGTAGCACAGGTTCGTAAAAACAAAACGGAAGACGGCCGTCATGTTTGGCGGATTAAAAATATTAATACAGCGAAATTTTGGATGAAATATCAGATCTCATGGGATTCATAGAAAAGTTAGGAATAAATAACAGTAATAGCGCTTTAGGGACAAAAACAATATTCAATCAAAAAGAATTTGCTCCGGTAGTCGAAGAAAGAAAGGCGATTTATCTCATACGGTAACAATAGGAACAGGAATACAAAATTACAAACCGATTATCAGGTCAAAACTACCAAGAAACGTAAAAAATTGTTATAAATGCAGACTTTGTTAAAACATTTTTAACAATTTTACTTGAAAAAATATATAAATATATTACCAGCTGGATTTGTTCGCATTCCCACCCATAAAAGAATCACATTCCTCATTGCAAATATTTTCGCTCGAAGGTATCGCATGATGACATTGTAATGTTTCTCCGAATAAATATTTGCTGGTGAGCCATTCCGTTCTGCACATGTAGCTTCCCATCTGTCATAGCCTGTCACATCTTGATCAAGACTCTCTACCAAGTAGCATTTTCCATCGAACTTTATCTCACAGGCCCCTGAATAATATAGGAAAATACATGTGGTGATTTTTCTCTCAAGTATTGTAAGCGGGCATGGGCTTATGTAGAAGATTCGGCGCTTCAAAAGTGTGAGTATCAATATGGAGGTAACTAATTATATCACCCTACCTAATATCAAGTTGTGTGAAGGGAATGAAACCTATGGGAAGGCGGTATATTTACTTGGCTGACACAGACAGTCCCCGAACCCGTAATAGAACTAAAATAGAAAAAATCGGAACCAGGGGATAACAAAGAATCAATGTTTAGCCTACTACAAAGATTATTCAGAAGACGAATTTTCGATTGGAAGTTTTTTTATTGACCGAGGTCTACATGGACGCAGCTCTGTACTGTTTTAAAGATTTCTGTTGCATTTTTCTGCATACTTTCTCTGCTTTCTAGAATCTTTATTCGTTCCTCCAATTTTTCAATCACCAAGGTGAGGGCGTTGTTGTTCGCAGTTGATTGACTGATAACTGAAAAGGGTGTTAGTATTTTTAAACAAGACGAAGTCAACAGCTCCACGTATTATATAATTGTGCTATTATTTACGAAAATAGTCAGGCTTTTCTAATTGTGAAGGTACATCTGTTACAGATGTGAAGTTGAGCAATACGAATTTTCGAAGTGTTGAGCCCGTCGTATTCGACCACAGGAACAGTGTCTTTCGTGATTTTCAGTCTTTCATCCAACTGAAATATCACCTTACCTGGCGCAATCTTTTCGTCTATATCAGTTTCAATTCGTTTGTAATCCACAATAGCCGGAAGCCCGACGGGTCCAGGCCGGCCTATTTCACCTTTCCAACTGGTCCTCTTTTCCCCGGAGACCATTGAGATGTTTCGATTCTGATTGATTTATGTGTCCCGTCTCGGGCACATAGTGTATGAAATAAGTTTTCAATTCTTATACAAGCCAAGTATCATCAAATGCATTTGACCAGCTGATAAGTAAAAGCAGACCCAGCGTTTTTATCGTTATCATGATGCAGATTTATCTAATGATTCTATTTTCAATAGGCTTATGCATATAAAACTATTTTTAAAAGAAATATTAATTTAAATTTTTACTTTTATCCAATATTGCTGTAGTTGAAGTCAGATTTTTCAAAAACACAAAATTGAACTCAGCATGAATACCCAATATATATATAAAACTTTTTCTGTTTTTTTTAATCTAAAATTCTGACCAATGTGCTCAGTGATATATATATATATATATATATGACAATATATTTATAGACAAAATTTGAGTATTTGGCGACATCTTATTTAAAATTAAATAGCGGAAAGTTAAATGATTTATTCTCTTTATTTGAAACTGTTCAATACATACAATCCCATCCTTTTTCGGTGCGAAAAAAATAACTCATAAAATTCCCACGACATCCCAAAAAACTCTTTTATCAGCGTGAGTTCCAGTCAGCATCGGGTTCTGAAAAACAACGCTTGGTTCAAAGATTTTGCATTAGGAGTTTTCACATTTCACTCACATGCGTATTTATAAAACTTTGATTAATCATATCCCAAACTAGTGCCCGACACAGTGGCGGCGCGTCAATAGGGCCAACCGGGGCAATGCCCCGGTTGTTTTTTCGGTATAATAAAAAATATTCGAAAAATACCTCAATATCGGTTGCACAGACTGTCTACACTAGCCATATTCTCCCGACATGGTTCATTTTTCGCTCGCAAAGCCTTCGCCGAACGTCGACGGGCCGATTTTGCCCCGGTTGCTCATTGTATATCGTATTCTCTCTTTTATCTTCCACTCGCCGCGTTTGTCTCGTTTGTTTTCTGTTTCTTTTACTAAATCATCGGGGCCGATCGGGGGCTAGCCCCGAAATTATGACGACACAATGCCGACGTTTCTTACAACAACGTGTTGGCATATTCACGCATTCCTTCTCGTTCGTTGGTTGCTTGAAGAGTTGATAGTTTCCTCGCCTTCGTTTTTGTCGCTTGTTTCGCATTTTGAATCAGTTAGAGACCTTTAGTCCATTTGCTTTCAATTTTCCACATTCCTTTTGAGCTCCTCACTTCTTTCCGGCTTCGCATTTCTTAGCCTTAGACCTCATAATGAATAAGGTTGATGCACTACTTCGCACTCCGTTTTCGCAGCTGCCGCTGGAACAAAAACTAGAGGTACAACGTCTTGGGCCTTATCAACCAAAAAATTGTTCACTGGAACAATCCCATGACGGAGGAAAGTGTCAGGGAGGACAAAAATGCACTTTTTTGTTTTTATTGCCTACTTTTTGCTACCGCCCGTGACTCACGTTGGTGTAAATTTGGTTTTAGAGATCTTAAACATCTTTCCGAGCGTGCCAGGGATCATCAATCTTCTATGGAGCATCTGGACAATGCAGTAAAATACCGAAATTCGGAAATGTTAATATTGCAGCACAGTTGGATGGAGGACGTGCGGTTTCTATTCGTCGGCACAACCAAAACGTCGAGAAAAACCGCCATGTTCTCGGTCGATTGATAGATGTTTTGAAGTTCATTGGTTGTCACGAGCTGTCCCTCCGTGGGCACGATGGCGGGCTGGCTCTTCTAATAGAGGGGTATTTTTGGATATGGTGCAATACACCGCATTCCTAGATACAGTATTGAGAGATCATCTTGATGCCGCAACTGTTTCGAAAGGGACATCTAAGGATATCCAAAATGATTTGCTCGACTCAATGTATAAAATTTATTCACAACATTTGGCTCTGAAAATTGAGAATTGCCATTTCCTTTCGATTCAGTCTGACGAGACAATTGACATCACGTGCGTTTCCCAACTGGCTGTGATTTTTCGGTTTGTGAAAGATGGTAAACCTACCGAGAGATTTCACAGCTTTGTACCAATCGTTGATCGCACGGCTTGCGGGATATCGGCTGTACTGAAAGAAGTGTTACAGCCTTACAACGCGAAGTCAAAATTGATAGCTCAAACTTATGACGGCGCGGCAGTCATGAGTGGGTCGAAACATGGTGTTCAAGTTTATATGAAAGAAGATTTTCCTCTTGAGCATTTTTTACATTGTTATGCACACCAATTTAACCTCGTTATTAAAAATATGTGTCTTGATACCCCTCTCGTCCGTATATTTTTTGCAAATGTTTCGGGGTTTTCTTCATTTTTCATTTTTTTCCGTTTCGCCGAAGCGATCTGACCTCCTTCGCCAGATATGTAGCCGCCGTCTCCCAGCTTGTGCACCAACACGTTGGAACTTCCAATCACGCGTGGTGCAGGGCGTGTCCGAAATTAGGTCTGAGCTCATTGAGTGTTTCAATGGCATTCAGAGCTCTCCGGTTTGGGACGAACGCTCTGTGAGGGAGGCGGCAGGTCTAAAGCGTCTGCTAGAAGATGGTGAGTTTTCATTTTTTCTCGCTGTTTTCTCCACAATATTCTATCACGTGGATGTATTATACGACGCATTGCAGTCAAGGCTAATGGATGGAGCGTCTGTGCAGTCGTGTATTTCAGACTTCTGCGATGCTGTATCTCGTATCCGGGAAACAATAAAATACGACGACACATGGAGTGCTTCTTTACGCCGCGGGCAAACAACGCAGCGTTTGATTTTGTCTGCAAAGGAATGCTGTGACATTCTGGTGAATCAAATAGGCGATCGTCTGCGCACTGAACACCTTGCCGCGTTCTCTTTGATGAACCCCAAAAATTTTTCAAAATTTGCACGTCAATTTCCCATCCATTTGTTGGCTACTGTCTGCAAATTTTACCCCATGATAAACGTGGGTAAATTGGAAAATGAATTGCGATGTATATACACCAATCAAACTTTTTTGAACATCACATCAACTTGCGCGCTCTATGGGTTCCTCATAGATAACACTCTAGTAACTACCTTTGCGGCGTCTGCAAAATTTTTGGACATCATTTTGACGACGCCTATTTCTTCCCCCGACGCAGAGCGAACATTCAGCACGCTGAAGCGTATTAAAACGTATCTCAGAAACACAATGAAGCAAGATAGATTAAATTCCTTGGCTGTTTTATCCATTCACAGAGACATTATTCCTGGGATGCATGACTTTAATCAGCGCGTTATTGAGCATTTTGCTTCCAAGAAACCGCGGCGTGTTGCATATATGTTCAAGCAGTAGAAGTCTAGCAGCATATATATCTATGAGTGAGCGACGCATGTCCTTATCTTTGCATTACCTTTCCTTTCTTCATAGTAACGTTTTAAACCTTATTTTAGGTTTTGTCTGCTTTCCCGAAGTTTCTGTTAATATGTCATTGTATTTATCTGGGTAAATATTGCCTTTCCTTTTGAAAGAGGTTTCAAAATAAACTATGTCTATATTTATTAATCCCTTGACTTGGACCGGTTTTAAAGACACTTTCTTATCGTTAAAAATTGTCGCTTTTGCCGATTGGTTGTTACCGATGGAATGGTTTTTATACTCATAAAATGATGGGAGAACTTACAGCGCTCATCCTGTCCCCGTAGATGGGGGTGACTTGGTCCCGCAGTAGCTTGCCCCGGTTGTCAAAATGACCACGCGCCGCCACTGGCCCGACATTTAGGCAAATAATATATCGGGTATAGCGGTATTAGTATTCTATGAGCAATCACAATTGTTCATTATTCGACATTATACAACTTAACTCAACTTTAAAAATAAACTTTCAAAATTGACTAAATCAATTTCGTGATGCACCTTCTCATTGCCTGTAACGATTGAAAAACGCGAAAATATTTGCAGCCTCAATTACATTACAAAATGCAGTGTCCTGTCGAGTTATTAATAGGTTCTTGCGCTTTCAGATTTTATCAAGTTCAGCAGATTTTGCTCCGTGGCTGCAATCATGCGTTTGTTACTTTAATGCTTTAATATATAGGTGTACAATGAGAGTAATTGACGCCGAGGAAACGCCGCGTTTGGAGATTTTTATTTCGAACAACAGATCGTATTGGTATCAATTCCTAGAACACAAACAACACCTAGTTGGCAAAATGCCATTACTTCGTTATAATATGCGAATTTGAAAGATTTTTTTCAAAGAATTCAAAGACTGAACAATGTCGTTGTTCAACGATATACAAGTTATGAAGTCTTTGTGTGTTTTGTTTGGTTGATTGATGAACACAAAAAAATGATCTGAATGCATGTCTGGTTTCCTGGAGAGGTCTCATTAGATTTGCTTGGGTTAGGCCTACATTTTTTTTTATATATACATAAAAATAAAGAACAACGATAAAACATCTGAGCTACTTATCAATTGCTATGAGACATGGCACACCTCCACACAATTTTCAAGTTTGTCATAACAAAACTTACGCATTTTGAGACATAATATTCACAATTTTTCGTATTCTTAAACGATATTTTAATTGCAGTTCCATTATCTTTGAACCCACGTACATTTGCACTCAGGGCAATTGCACCTGCATCAGTGATTTCCCTACACCCCCCCTAAAATTGCAACCCCCCCCCCCCCTAATTTTGAGGTGCGATTCCACACTGTATTTCCTAACTCGAGTATAATTGTATTCAAATATAACGACTATGGCATATTTATCAGTGTAGATGAGGGATTCTAAACCGCAGTCTGCGGGCCAATTACGGCCGGCGTGACGATTTAAAATGGCCCGCCGAACTTGAGTGAAATAGTTTAACCCTTCAAGTGGTACCTTTTGAGTTTTAGATACCGTCTATTGTTACATCATTATCACAGTTTAAGCACGTTCATTTCGTAACAATTGAATTATACCGGTATCTTATGTATACGTATGGGTATTAGGATTACACACTGCAGTATTTTAAATATCAGCCGTATATTAGGAAAGCTTAAAGATGTCACAAAATGAAAACTAGGCACTGAAAACAGACGTTTTTTATATGAATGACAGCGTTGTTATTTCTTTATTGAAAAGGAATCAAACTTCAGCGATTTGTCTTCTTACCAAAAAATATTTCAGTTCTGAAGGAATACAACATTATGATCAGTTGACGCGCGTATTTCAAAATTTAATTCATTGCCCAATTCATACAAAAGTCAAACAAACATGTTCAAAAAAAATGTGAAATGTGTAACAAGCAAGCCATAAGTAGCCATTCATACAATGCCAGATGAGCAAGTAACTTCATTAGTCACTATCAGTTGCAAATTACTTGTTGAAACGTAGTAGTATATATTTACGGTTGAAAGCCGTGCTTGTTTTCTATTTCCCGGGAATTCTATCAGCTAAATATTATAATTATTGATTTCATTACATAACAAACTGCGATGCTAGGTGTATCTAAAATCAAGCTTAGAGCCTATTTTGGTGCCTATTTCTCAAAATTTTCTCAGGACGCTTGAGCACGCCCTGAACCCCAGCCGTGACGTCCCGCACTTTTTCTCGCTCCCCTTTTATGGCCCTACAATTTTATTCTGCTGTGGATTTTGGCTCGCCGTCAATCAAGGGGGGCCCCTCATGTACATCGTTTCTTAAATACATACCATTTTTTTAAGAATACAAATAGCCTAGTTTTATCTCTAATAGCAAATTATTTACCACCCCCTAAATTTCGAAACACCCCCCCTAAAAAGAAAAGCTGGGGAACATACTGACCTGCATACTTTTGCACCCACGGACATTTGAACCCATGAACAATTGCACCCACATACAGATTGCACCCACGGACATCTGAACTCATGAACATTTGCACTTTGATTATTTATATCCCAAACTAGTAGTGCCCGACATTGAAAAAACAGCATATTGAGTACAGTATAGTGGTATTAATATTCTATGAGCAATCACAGTTGTTCATTATTCGCAATTACACAATTTAATTCAACTTTAAAAGTAAAGTTTCGAAATTGACTAAAACAATTTCGTGATGCACCTTCTCATTGCCTATAACGAATGAAAAACGCGAAAATTTTTGCAGCCTCAATTACGTTACAAAATGCAGTTTCAAATAATGGTTTCAGAAGTTCAGCAGATTTTCCTCCGTGTCGGCAGTCATGCGTTTGTTTCTTTAATGCTTTCAATCTATGGGTGTACAATGAGAGTAATTGACGCCGAGGAAACGCTGCGTTTGGAGATTTTTAATTCGAACAGCATCGTATTGGTATTAATTCTTGGAACACAAACAATACCTGTGGCTGCAGGCATTCGATCCCTTCCTTAGTCTGTTGATGGAATGCTAGCAGACGAATCTAATAACAATTCAATGCAGCTTGACTCGTGTTTCAATATTTTAATAGCATGAAAATCCAGCTTCCACAGGACAAAGTCCAGAAATAATGCAGTAATGTTATCAAACATGAAATATTGTGTTCCGGTTAACTGCTAATTGATAATTACAATGTTGAAACTGCGGTAACTGACATTGAATTCGGTGCTTCTCTGGCAGATTATTATAACAAACTGTGTAAACAAGAACATAACAATTAATTACCTTTTCGTCAAAACAATATGCAACTGAACTCAATACCAGTACCGGTACATATCCTAAGCTCATATTTATACATGCAGATTCAAACAACAAAATCTGACACTAGAATAATATTAATACAGCCATACACGTCTGAACTATACAGGGACAGCACTAACTCGTGTTACAGGCCAGAGACAGGAAATGACATGATTTCCAGAACATTCTAACTAAACGAAACATTCTAACTATGACGTCATACAATCTCGCCTGTCAATCATTAAAGACACTGCTGCAAACCGCTGCAGTAACATGGCTCTCCTGCAAAACAATAACTACCTACTATGTTTTGCAATTATACAAATCGACTCTAAACCTAACTCAATGAACACATAAAATTGAACAGAGTAACATTAAGAAAGAAACAGCACTATTTACACATAGATTCCTTACAAAATCTAAAGAAAATTACACTTGCGGAACCAACTCTCAATAACTAGTTTGCCGATTCATCGTTTCCTCTATCAAACAATTTTCAGTTTCCTCATCAGCTTTATATAATGAGCTTTTCCAACTCTGATCTTGTTGCCAAAGAAATTCTGGTCCTCTTAGCCAGCGAGAATCATAAAGAAGTTCTCTTGCACTTATGCCTCTTGAGGCGTCATCACTAGGATTCGCAGATGAATCGATGTAAAACCATGTATCAGATTTACTCAAATCGTGTATCTGTTGCACACGGTTAGCTACGAACACATGAAATCTTTTTGCCTCATTATTTATGTAGCCGAGAACTACTTTGCTATCCACCCAATGAAAAACACTGATGTCCTTATACTCGAGCTCCCGAACAATTAGGTCACTCATTTTTGCTGAGATCACAGCTGCAGTCAGCTCCATTCTTGGTGTTGTGATTTGCTTCAACGGGGCTACACGAGCCTTTCCCATAACAAAACTGCAATGAATCTCACCCCGCTCATTAGTCAGTCTCAAATAAGTACACTGGCCATAACCAATTTCACTGGCATCCGAGAGACTATGAAGTTCAACAGAGCTGATACGGCCAAAGTCTTCAGGTTTATAACAGCGAGGAATCTTCAGTCGCTCCAATTCTAGAATTTCATTGCGCCATTTTTCCCACTTACTTCGCAAATATTTAGGCACTGGGTCATCCCAGTCATATTTTTCTTTGCAGAGTTCTTGTAAAATCATTTTCCCTCTTAAAACAACTGGTGCTAAAAATCCCACAGGATCAAAAATAGAGCTCACCGAAGAGAGGATGTTTCTTCTAGTAAACGGTAGATCCTTTATTTCTATTTTGAACTGAAAATCGTCAGATTCAATACACCAGACAATACCCAAAGTCCTTTCAATTGGTAGAGGATCAACTGTGACGTCCAGAGTTTTAATATCCTTAGCTCTTTCATCTTCTGGTATGGATTCAAGCACTTCGCAGTTATTAGATATGAATTTATGCAATTTGAGGCCAGCACTGGCACAGAGTGCTCGACTCTGTTGAATTAAATCAACTGCTTCTTCAAATGTAGCCACAGACTTCAACCCATCATCCATATAGAAATCCTGTCGAATATAGTTAGCTGCCGCTTCTCCGTATTCGGCTTCTCCTTCATCAGCACATCGTTTTAAACCAAAGTTTGCACAACCTGGACTGCTGGCTGCTCCAAATGGATGACTTTTCATTCGAAATTCTACGATACTTCTGTTGAAGTTGCTATCTTCCCACCATAAGAACCGTAGGAGATTTCTGTCTTCTTCTTTTACATAAAACTGGTGGAACATGGACTTAATATCGCTTACTACTGCAATAGAATCTTGCCTGAATCTCCATAAAATTCCAACCAAATTTGACATTAAATTCGGACCCTGCAAAAGGTAGTCATTTAGTGAAACACCAGCGTAGACCGCAGAGCAATCAAATATAACTCTGATTTGATCAGTTTTCCTTTTATGGTAAATTCCAGAGTGAGATATGTAGTTAACTTTACCATTGAGCAGCAACAATTTTTCATCTGGGACCCTTTCGGCACAATCTCGAAGTGTGTTTTCCATGAATTCAACATAGTCATTTTTAAATCTTTCGTCTTTCAGTAGTCTCTTTTTAAGTTGGAGCAGTCTACGCAATGCTAGTGATCTATTATTTGGTAATGAAACTTCCCTAGACTTTAAAGGCAGAGGCATTTCGAAATGACCATCATTGGTTCTGACTATATTTTCTGATGAAATTTTCAAAAATCGAGAGTCATCAATGGAAAGCTCGCTGTATTTATTTTCACGCTCTGTGAATTCTAGCTCCGGCATTCGCTGTAGATGGCGAGGCTCAATAATTTCTTTTGTCTTTGTCAATAAAGCAAATCTGCATGTTACTTCAGGATAAATATCTACATCATGGTTGCCTACATCGGTATCAATCAGATGAGAAACAGCTGGTTTGAGTGAAGACCTCCGCACTGCTCCAACAATTCCCCAGCCCAGAATTGACCTTTGAGCATATGGCTGGTCATCATGGCCAGCAATTATTTCTCTAGGTCTCAGTACACTAGGAATGTTGTTCCCAAGCAATAATCCAACTGGAACGATTGGATGATATGGTGGAATTAGATCAGCAATTTTTTCTAAATGAGGCCATGCCCTTGCCTTATCTGGTGTGGGTATTTGTGATCGTCTAATTGGAATTTCTTCTCGAGTGTACACCGGTGGCAATCCTATACACACTTTACGATCATAGCTGAGCACTTCCAAACATGATACTTTTCTAGTTGCAATGGCCACATTGCTTTTGAACATTGTTGATAGAGTTATGCTGGTTTCGTGTCCCTTGACACCAAGTTCTTCCTGGACCTGATGACTGATGAAGCCTGTATTAGATTGCTCATCTAGAATGCAATAAGACAAAACTTCCTTACTATGATCACCTTTATCTCTGATCCACACTGGAAGTATCATAGATAAGTCACATTCGACGTCATGCAATTGGTCAATCTTGTTACTGGTCGTAGTGCATAAAGATGTGGTCTGCTCTGACGTCTTTCGTTTTTCTGCTTGATGAAAACAAGTCATATGAGTTTTCTGGCATATTTTGCACTTCGCCTTATCTTTACAATTTCGTGCAAAATGACCGCTTCCCGAGCCACACGCAAAACAAAGATTGTTGCTTAGAATGAATTGTTTCTTGTCCATCCTTGATAAACTAATGAACTTCTCACAATCTTTGAGAAAATGATCCTTATTACAAAATTTACATTGTGCTTTACACTCTTCTTTTGTTGAAGTGGATAGCACCACAACCTTGGATCTTCTGTTTGACATATCGGCTTTGTGATATGATGCTCTAGATTCTTTTTTGAGATCACTCAATTCTGGAATGTTGGCATTCTCTGCTTGATCGTACACAAATCTTACAAGAACATCAAAAGATGGATAAGCATTTTCATTTTTCTTTTCTTGTTTATACTTTCTAACTTCAATTCTCCACAAGTTTATAACGTCATATGGCAACTTTGCCACAATATTCGTATTTTCTTGGGAGTAATCCAGAATACCCAAACACTGAAACCGCCTTTTTGCAGCCAGAAGTTGATTTAGGAAGTCAGAAAACCTTCTTATGCTAATTGGGTCATGTGGTGCTATATTGGGCCATTCTTTCAATTTAGTAGCAAACGCTTTACTTATCAAATTTGAATTCCCATACCTTCGCTTCAGCTCCTCCTTTGCCATTACATATGCATCTTCGGTCTGAAGTAACAAATAACCTTGCACAAGTTCTTTCGGCTCACCGCTCAAATATTGGCTGAGCAAATTCAACTTTTGTTCTACACATGCCGCTTTGTTATCAACTAAACCATTGAATGCAGTCTCCCATGATGGATATTTAATAATTTCCCCAGTGAATACTTCAATTTTGATTTCTGGAAGTCTATATTGAGCTCCTCCTCTATCTGCTGATCTATCACATGTTGTCTTAATTCCACTGGAAAAGGGGTGATTGTTGACAATGTTTTGACCATTGAGCTGGCTTAGCAAGTTATCACCTTGTCTCACAGTAGAATACAGGCTTTGTGGAGATGGTAAATTGCTCATTGGTGCATACCCATATGAAAATGGAACACTTTGCATGGCATTTTGTGTGTAACATTGACCGTCGATTGGAAGGTGCTGCACGACAGAATTTACAAATTGTGGATGTGATGAGCAAATTATGGTTGATGGTGTTTGCAAATGTCTTGTTGAACCAGAAACAGAATAAACATAACTAGCTGATGTTGGTAAAGATGGCTCTCCGTGACATATTGGCAACTTGGAAGCCCCATCTAATTTCCGTTCGGTTAATTTCAAAGACTTGGTACTCTCTAATTGTGATAGAGATGGCTCTCCATGGCATATTGGCAACTTAGATGTCTCACCTAAATTTTGATTGGTTAATTTCAACTGCTTGGTACCTTCCAGTTGTAATAGCAATGGCTCTCCATGGCAACGTGGCAACTTAGATGTCTCACCTAAATTTTGATTGGTTAATTTCAGCTGCTTGGTACCTTCCAGTTGTAATAGCAATGGCTCTCCATGGCAACTTGACGACTCTGGAACCTTACCAGAGTCCTGACTGGCTATAGCCAAGAGCTCATTACTTTCCAGTTGAAGTTTCACTTCTTCTTCATCAAGAACAGATAGGCAGGCTTCATTTACTTCAATTTCTCTTCGAAGCTTAAGATTGCTCATTGATGACTGGAACTCCTTCATTAGTCTATCCTCCTCTTGCTGATACTTTTGCTTTACTTTCAGGTCAGCAAGATTTGTTTTATATTTCAGTCTAAGTGAAACAAGGCTGGAGTTGCTTTGTTGAGAAATTGAACTTTTGTGACTGCAATTAGAGCAAGCAGAACCAGCAATTGAAATTGCATCATCTTCACCTTTCATCTCATCAGTTAAATGCTGAACTTGTTTGGAAAGGCACCTTAAATCCACATTGGGTATATCGCTCATTGTTTCTTCTATTTCTTTTGACATACCACTCGAAGATGCAAGCAACTCGAAATTGACATCAGAATTGACATAATTTGGATTGTCAGCTGTTGGTGTGAACTTTGATATTCCTTCTTCTCGGTTGTCTTGACTTGCCATTATTCTGTTGACTGTTATTGTTGTTAATTCTGTAAATATTCCTGATGACTCGAATCTGACAGTTCAGCAGACCTATTGTCAGTTACTGTGGCTGCAGGCATTCGATCCCTTCCTTAGTCTGTTGATGGAATGCTAGCAGACGAATCTAATAACAATTCAATGCAGCTTGACTCGTGTTTCAATATTTTAATAGCATGAAAATCCAGCTTCCACAGGACAAAGTCCAGAAATAATGCAGTAATGTTATCAAACATGAAATATTGTGTTCCGGTTAACTGCTAATTGATAATTACAATGTTGAAACTGCGGTAACTGACATTGAATTCGGTGCTTCTCTGGCAGATTATTATAACAAACTGTGTAAACAAGAACATAACAATTAATTACCTTTTCGTCAAAACAATATGCAACTGAACTCAATACCAGTACCGGTACATATCCTAAGCTCATATTTATACATGCAGATTCAAACAACAAAATCTGACACTAGAATAATATTAATACAGCCATACACGTCTGAACTATACAGGGACAGCACTAACTCGTGTTACAGGCCAGAGACAGGAAATGACATGATTTCCAGAACATTCTAACTAAACGAAACATTCTAACTATGACGTCATACAATCTCGCCTGTCAATCATTAAAGACACTGCTGCAAACCGCTGCAGTAACAATACCTATATGACAAAATGTGATTACTTTGTTATATTATGCGGTTTTGAAAAACATTTTTTAAAGCAATTCAGGATTGAACAATGTCATCGTTCAACGATATAGAAGTTATGATGTATTTGTGTTTTGTTCGGTTGATTGATTAACACAAAAAATGATCAGAATGAACGTCTGGTTTCCTGGAGAGGTCTCATAACTTTTGCTTAAGTTAAGCCTTTATTTTTTGTCTGTGACATTATAATACCAAACTGTAAACTTGGGCAACAAAGAGACAACTCAAAAATCTATATATACAAAATACCGAACAACGATGAACATCTAAGCTACTTAGCTATTGCCATGAGTGTTAGCAAAGCTTCGATGACCAGACATGGCACACCTCCACACACTTTTCAAATTTGTCATAACAAAACCCATCCATTTTGAACATAATAATCACAATTTTTCATTTAGAGTGAAGACATATTGACATAGAACAGTCTTTACATGAATATTGCACTCGATGTGCACGTCTTGTATAAATTGAAAATATCAAACTCACGGTCAAATATTGCAGCCCAAAATGCCTAGGAGGCAATTCACCAAAATGAAAATACACTTGATGCGAACCTCGGGCAGCGACACCCGTGATAAAAGTCTAACTCTGATACAGGTTGAATAGAAAGAAGTCAAAAAATATATATAATTAAAAAGATTAATGTCCAAAAAACAAATTCGTTACAAAAAAAAGAGACTCCGGGCACCGGCCAGTACTGGTGAGTTCACCACGGGTAACGTAACAGCATGGCAGCATACAGCAGACTGAGTGAAGATTTAAATTGGAACGATATTTTCGCGGTATACCGAGCATATCGAATATATATTGAGCCAACATTGAACATGACATGAATACTCGCATTGCAGTAAAGTTGCAGAAAAAAGGTAATTCATCTTAATTCACGACATTTTGTGTTTGAGCAACGATTTTGTAAAAGTAGAAATACTATTGGACGTCATGTAATATACGGACGTACAGAAATCTCAAATATTTTACCCAGGTTCAAAGGCATTGTAATGCTTGCATGTTGGCAGTATTTGCGTATATCCACTGATTAAATCAGTGCTGAATCCGCTTTTTAGATTGCAAAATACACAAAGACTTATAGCGACACCTAGGTCCGGGTCGCGTCAGCCGTCGGTTGGTCACATGGCTTGCTCGCCACGTTCTGATCTTTGGGGTTTCAAATTTTGGGCAATCTCCTTTAAACTCTTCAACCACACCCACCTCAACAAATAACCTTCTGCCTCAATCTAACTTGAAGTTGAGTGCAGTTTACTCGTTATTGTCAGAGACTGATCAGAGCTGATTTTTTTGTCAGAGCATGATCTTGTGATTGACTTGCGCAACTCACGTCTCGTCGACCTAAACTCCAATATTTCCAATAGTAAGATTGCTCAAGTTTCAGCTTTGCAACCATACTTTCCCCGGAACCCAAAGATTTTGGTTTCCCGGAAGCTACCGGAAAGGTCGTCATGGTAACGCCTCCCGATCGCTCGTTTATAGTCAGAACTAGGACGGAATCTGATCGTCTTCAAACCTCTGACACTCGCTCTTGATTAAAAGCGTCAATTCATTCGGTGTACACAATAAGATTCTAAACTCGCGTTCTGGTGTGTGATACTGAATTATTTGTTGTGAGATGGTTTTCTACACCGTTAAAAATAGACTTTGTTACCTTCAAACATTTGGAAATATTTTATAAAACATTTCGAAGAGATTGTTGAAGCATGAGCTTCAAAAAAATGCCTCCTAGAGTTAGATAAAAAAAATACAATGTATTTCCGTGTCAAAAAAATTATCTGAAGCGTTGTTATTGCTCTATAATTCACATAATACGCCTTCACTGCTGGACGTTGGTGGCCAGTTGTAAATACCAATGTCGCTACAACTTGATGGGGCTCTTTGAACAATTGCCATGTGCGTATAAGCAGAATTTTTAGAGGGATATCCAGGATATCATTTCATAAATGAAGCTTGACTTCCATCGGAAAGTGTCACGATTTCAGTCTGTAAGGAAAAGAACATATTATGTTTCTTGCAACAAAGTCAAGCTTTTTTTCGTTTCATAACATAGCATTAGTGACGAGGGAAAATACAAAAGATTTTGCTTTAGTATACGTGTGGTTATACTAAGATTTTAGTATACATTCATCGATTCAGAAGAATTTATTGTCTAATTGGCCAGAACCTTGTTCGGAGTGAACTGTTAAAATATAAATGAAAGAAACCGGCGGGAATATGAAACAATATGAATGTATTTTTTAGAAAAGTGTTGATTTACTTATATATAGAATATTATATAATATATTTCATTTCTTCGCTGATGCTAGTATTTATAATGATGTCTTAAATACAAATATGAAATAATCGGACTTTTAGTTTGTTACATACTTATTTAGTAAACGAAAGAAACATACTTTTCCGCCAGGAAACAGAAGTCAAATCAGTATAAGCCAGCATAAATCTGGTGAATTATACAGTTAAATCAGTGAGAGTACAGTAAAACGAGTACTGATTCAACGTATAGTCTTTGGGGCGATGTGGGACACTCGCCTTAAGATAAGACCTAGTTTATAGCGCGAATTTTTATTTATTTTTTGATCTAGTCGATAGCAAGAAATCTCACCAACAGTAAATGAATAATCTAAGACGCGTGGAAGAGGAAAATGTTAGGTTATTTATGAGTAAATGGATATCGGCTCACCAATTTTGTGTATTTGAAAATTTCATCATTTTCCACTGTGTAACTTTGTTTTTGATATATGAAAATAAAAGACACACCCAATAAGCCCTAGTGGTATTTTTCGAAAGAAAATTGTAATAAGACACGGGGATTAGGGAAAACGGGACAAACAATAAGTTTTAAAACTCGCGTTATGTGCGAAACTGAATTATTTGCTGTGTGCTGTTTTTCTACGCCGTTAATAATAGATTTGTTAAATTTATACATTTGGATATATTTTATATGACATTTCAAAAAAAGCCTTGAAGAAAAATGCTTCGTGAATTAGATAAAAATACAAAGTAGTCTATGTCAAGAAAATTATCCGAATCAATATTATTGCTCTATAATTCACATAATACGCCCTCTCTGCTGGACGTTGGTGGACAGTTGTGAATACCAATGTTGACAGAACTTGATGGAACTCTTTGAACAATTGTCATGTGTGTATGAGCAGGAGATTTAGAGGGATATCCAGAATACCATTTCATAAATGGAGCTCGACTTCCATCGGAAAGTGTCACGATTCCAGTCTGTAAAGAAAAGAACATTGTTTCCTGCAACACTGCAACAAAGTCAAACTCTTTTTCGTTCCATAACATGGAATTAGTGACTAGGGAAAATACAAAATATTTTGCTACAGTATACGTGTGGCATCCTGGACGTTCTTACAATGTGATCACAAATTATAAAATTGGTATTCTCCAAACGCTCGTTTAATATATCTCTAATTGAAAACAACAAAATGGAGATGTTCAAATATATATTAAAACGAAGTAGTTTGCTGCAAATTAGTAACTTGTCACGTGAAAATTGCGTTCTCGTGAAGGAAAAAAATGGGATAGCGAAATGTTTAATAAAATATTAGATCTCCAAGGATTCATAGAAAATTTAGGAATAAATACCAGTAATATGCTTCTAGCGACAACAACATTCTTTAATCACAAAGCATTTGGAAAATTACAAACGATCGTCAGGTAAAGATTATCAAGAGACGTTAAAATTTGCTACAAATGCGGACTTTGTCAAAACATATTTTACAATTCAAATTGGAAAATATATATATAAATATATTTACAGCTGGATTTGTTCGCATTCCCACCCATAGGAAATTCGTACTCCTCTTTGCAAATATTTTCGCTCGAAGGTATCGCATGATGACATCGTAATGTTTTTCCGAATAAATATTTGCTGGTGAGCCATTCCGTTCTGCACATGTGGCTTCCCATCTGTCATAGCCTGTCACACCATGATAAGGACTCTCTACCCAGTAGCATTTACCGTCGAACTTTATTTCACACGCCCCTGAATAATTTAGGAATATACATAATTTTCTGGTAAAAGCGGGCATGAACTTATATGAAAGTTTGTTTACTACGAAGATGTTTACTACCAAGATTATTTAAACGATAAATTTTCGATTAGACTTTTTTTGACCGGAGTCTACATGAACGCAACTCTATACGGTTTTAAAGATTGCTGTTGTATTTTCTGCATACCTTCTCTGTTTTCTAAAATCTTTATTCGTTCCTCCAATTTCTCAATCACCAAGGTAAGGAGGGCGTTGTTGTTTGCAGCTGATTGACTAATACCTGAAAATGGTGTAAGTATTTTTGAACAACATGAAGTCAACAGCTTGCAATAAAGAAAATTAAAATTGCTCCACGTGTTATATAATTGCGCTAAATTATTTTATAAAGTAGATCGGTTGCAAATGTGTATAATGTCCAAAAATCAAATGGCATTTTTATGAGTTCAGTTTTGAAAATATTAACAAGTTGAGCAAAAAAGATTTTCGAAGAAGAGTCGAGCCCTTTCGTATTCGACCATAGGAATAAGGTCTTTCATGATTTTTAATGCTTTCAATCGTACCGCCAGCTGAAAAACCATTTTACCTGGCGCAATCTTCTCGTCAATTTCAATTTCGATGCGTTCATAATCCACAATAGCTGGAAGCCCGACGGGTCCCGGCCGGCCTATTTCACCTTTTTCTCCAACTGGTTCTTTCTTCCCAGGAGACCCTTGAGATGTTTCGATTCTGATTGATGTATGTGTCCCGCCTCGGGCACAGAGTGTTTGAAATAAATTTTCAATTTGCGTACAAGCTGGAGTATCATCAAATGCATTTGACCAGCTAACAAGTAAAAGCAGACCCAGCGTTTTTATCGTTAACATGATGCAGATTTATCTAATGATTCTATTTTCAATAGGCATATAAAACTATTTTTAAAAAATGGTAAAATAAAGTTTTATCCAATATTGCTATAGTTGAAATCAGCTTTTTATGAAACACAAAACTGAACTCATCATGAATACCCAATATATATAACTTTTTCTGTTTTTTTTCTAATCTAAAATTTTGAGCAATGTGCTCAGCGCCTCAGTGGTATATATATATATATGACAATATATATATAGAAAAATTTGAGTATTCGGCGACATCTTATTTAATATATATAGCGGAAAATTCGATGATTTATTCTCTTTATTTGAAACTGTTCAATACATACAATCCCATCCTTTTTCGGTGCGAAAAAAATAACTCATAATATTCCGACGACATCCCAAAGAACTCTTTTATCAGCGTGAGTTCCAGTCAGCATCGGGTTCTAAAAAACAACGCTTGGTCCAAAGATTTTGCATCAGGAGTTTTTACATTTCACTCACGTGCGTATTTATAAAACTTTGATTATTCATATCCCAAACTAGTGCCCGATATTTAGGCAAATAATATATCGGGTATAGCGGTATTAGTATTCTATGAGCAATCACAATTGTTCATTATTAAACGTTATACAACTTGACTCAACTTTGAAAATAAATTTTCAAAATTGACTAAATCGATTTCGTGATGCACCTTCTCATTGCCTGTAACGATTGAAAAACGCGAAAATTTTTGCAGCCTCAATTACATTACAAAATGCAGTGTCCTGTCGAGGTATTAATAGGTCCTTGCGCTTTCAGATTTTATCAAGTTCAGCAGTTTTTGCTCCGTGTCGGCAGTCATGCGTTTGTTTCTTTAATACTTTCAATCCATAGGTGTACAATTGAAAGTAACTGACGTCGAGGAAATGCAGCGTTTGGAGATTTTTAATTCGAACAACATCGTATTGGTATTCATTCTTGGAACACAAACAACACCTAGTTGACAAAATGTGATACTTCGTTATATTATGCGGATTTGAAAAACATTTTTCAAAGCCATTCAGGATTAAACAATATCATCGTTCAACGATATAGGAGTTATGATGTATTTGTGTTTTGTTCGGTTGATTGATTAACACAAAAAATGATCAGAATGAACGCCTGGTTTCCTGGAGAGGTCTCATAACTTTTGCTTAAGTTAAGCCTACATTTTTGTCTGTGACATTATAATACCAAACTGTAAACTTGGGCAACAAAGAGACGACTCAAAAATCTATATATACAAAATACCGAACAACGATGAACACCTAAGCTACTTAGCTATTGCTATGAGTGTTAGCAAAGCTTCGATGACCAGACATGGCACACCTCCACACACTTTTCAAATTTGTCATAACAAAACTAATGCATTTTTAGACTCGATAATCATCATTTTTTTTTATTTATTCAGGGCGAAGACATATTGACATAGAACAAGTCTTTACATGTATATTGCACCCGGTGTGCACGTCTTGTCTAAATTGAAAATATCAAACTCACGGTCAAATATTGCAGCCCAATATGCCCAGGAGACAATTCACCAAACTGAAAATACACTTGATGCGAACATCGCGAAGCGACACCCGTGATAAAAGTCTAACTTTGATACAGATTGAATAGAAAGAAGTCAAACAATATATATAATTAAAAACATTAATGTCCGAAAAACAAATCCGTTACAAAAAATAGAATCCGGACACCGACAAGGACCGGTGAGGTAACCAACGGGTAACGTAACAGCATGGCAGCACACAGCAGACTGAGTGAAGATTTAAGTTGGAACGAATTTTTCGCGGTATACCGAGCATATCGAATATATATTGAGCAAACATGAAATATTAACATGAATAGACTCGCCTTGCGGTAAAGTTGCAGAAATAAAGGTGATTCATCTTAATTCACGACATTTTGTTTTTAAGCAACGATATTGCAAAAGTAAGAACACTATTGGACGTCATGTAACCTACGGACGTAAAGCAATCTCAGACATTTACCTCAGGTTCAAAGACATCGTAATGCTTGCACGTTTGCAGTATATGCGCATATCCACTGATTAAATCAGAAGTGCGGAATCCGCTTTTTCGGTTGCAAAATACACAAAAGACTTATAGCGACACCTAGGTCAGGGTCGCTTTAGCTGTTGATTGGTCGCATAACTCGTTCGCCACGTTCTGACCTTTGAGGTTTCGAATTCTGGCACTCTACTTTTAACTCTGCGACCATTAGTATGTGTACAGATATGGAGGTAACTGATTTTGTTTGCCTAATTTACATCAAGTTGTGTGAAGGGAATGAAGCCTATGGACATGGGGTATATTCACTTGGCTAACACCGACAGTCCCCTAACTCGTGATAGAACAAAAATAAGTAAAATCGGAATAAAATTATGGCCCAACCCTAACCTGTTACACATACTACGGGAGTACCGTTTGAACCATTAATCCTACAATTTCGTCTGTTTATCATTTTCTCGTTTTCTGTCGAAAGTAACTTCCGGTTTGAAAAATATAGTCGTATTCTTAAACGATATATTGAACGCAATCGGAACTGACAACATCGCCAAGCAATAGGACAATTTTACTTAAGCTTTCAAAAATACGGACTTGTTTCGAATAAATGCGAGTTCGGTAAACAAAAGCTAGATTTTTTAGGTTCAAAGATTGAAGCAATCAACAAGTTCCCTTTTCCAAATACTTCAAAAAAGCTTAGATCCATCTTAAATCTAGCTCGCTACTGCTATCGTTTTGTCAGGGATGCTATGCTATCCTAAAACTAATGTTTAACCATTTTGTTTACACTGTTAATCAATTCCCTCCAAGTCTAATTATGTAAAACAGGTCAAAGATCACTGTGGTATCAAATAAAATCAAGACGTCTGGGACATTTCATTCCATTCTCACTGCATTTCTTTGTAGATTTTATGCTTGTGAGGTAGTGCTTGGGATGCTCTTGGTGAGAGAGGTGGTTCTCAGAAGATTTCTATTTAGCCTTTGAAGTGATTTGGCAAGGTCCGTTTGTGATATTTCCAATATTAAGATTGCTTAGAAGCGTCAATTCATTCGGTGTACACAATAAGATTCTAAACTCGCGTTCTGGTGTGTGATACTGAATTATTTGTTGTGAGCTGGTTTTCTACATCGTTAAAAATAGACTTTGTTACCTTTATACATTTGGAAATATTTCATATAACATTTCAAAGAGATTGTTGAAGCATGAGCTTCAAGAAAAATGCCTCCTAGAGATAGATAAAAAATACAATGTATTTCCGTGTCAAAAAAATTATCTGAAGCGTTGTTATTGCTCTATAATTCACATAATACGCCTCCTCTGCCGGGCGTTGGTGGCCAGTTGTGAATACCAATGTCGCTACGACTTGATGGGGCTCTTTGATCAATTGCCATGTGCGTATAAGCAGAATCTTTAGAAGGATATCCAAGATACCATTTTATAAATGTAGCTCGACTTCCATCGGAAAGTGTCACGATTCCAGTCTGTAAAGAAAAGAACATTGTTTCCTGCAATAAAGCCAAGCCTTTTTTCATTTCATAACATGGAATTAGTGACGAGAGAAAATACAAAATATTTTGCCTCAATATACGTGTGGCATCCTGGACATTCTTACAATGTGATCAAAAATTATTAAATTGGTATTCTCCAAACGCTCGTTTAATATATCTCCAACAGTAAACAACAAGAGACCGATGGATGAATATATATTAGCACGAAGGCTAAAACGAGGTAGTTTGCCGCTTTTTAGTACCTATAGTCCACAAAACAGAATTCAGCCATCACGTTTGACAGAATAAAAGTCGCGTTCTTATTAAAAAAAAATAATACAGCGAAATTTTGAATGACATATCAGACTTCATAGGATTCATAGAAAATTTAGGAATGAATAACAGTAATACTTTTAGCAACAACTACAATATTCAATCAAAAAGCATTTGCTCCGGTAGTTAAAGGAGGAAAAGCGATTTTCTTTCATACGGTAACAATAAGAAAATGAATACAAAATTGCAAACCGATTCTCAGGTCAAGATTATCAATATAGCGATACCTAGGCCCAGGTCATGTGACCCCATTACGCGCACTCTTTGGAGCACACGTAACTCAACCGCTCCTAACAAGATACCTCAACTAAGTTACGTTGTTTTTGTGTTTTATTATCTATTTTGTACTGTTTCACCATTGCTGATTTTAATACAATATACAACAAATATTTTGCACGTTTGATAGAGACTTTGAAGCTGATACGAATGGAAGCGCAGTTTCGGATAGCAACGGAGTCGGACTCAAGAAACGTAAAATATTGTTACAATTGCAGACTTTGTTAAAACATTTTTAACAATTTGAAATGAAAAAAAAAATAGAAATATACTTACAGCTGGGTTTGTTTGCATTCCGACCCATAGGGTAATCACATCCCTCTTTGCCAATATTTTCACTCGAAGGTATCGCATGATCACTTCGTAATGTTTCTCGGAATAAATATTTTCTGGTGAGCCATTCCGTTCCGCACATATTACGACCCATCTATCATAGCCAGTAAAAAAAAATGATCAATACTCTCTACCCAGTAGCATTTTCCATCGAACTTTATTTCACACGCTCCTGAATAACATAGGAAAATACATGTGTTAATTTGTCTGTTAAGCTGAATTATATATATACTCTCGGCGAGGTAAAAGCGGGCATGAGCTTATGTAAAAGAATCGGTGCGCCAGAGCCCAGAAGTATGTGTCACAAAATGGCGGTAACTAATTTTGTTCGCCTACTTTTCATCAAGTTGTGTAAACGGACTGAAACCTACGGATAGGGGAAATATTCACTTGGCTAACACAGACAGTCGTAATAGAACTAAAATAATGAAAATCGAAATAAAATTATGCCCTAACCCTAACCTGGTACACACACTACGGGAGAAACAAAGAATCGATGTTTATTACTACAAAGATTATACATCAGACGAATTTTCGATTGCCTTTTTTATTGACCGAAGTCTACATGAACGGAGTTCTATACGATTTTAAAGATTACTGTTGTGTTTTTCTGCATACCTTCTCTGCTTTCTAAAATCTTTATTCGTTCCTCCAATTTTTCAATCACCAAAGTGAGGGTGTTGTTGTTTGCAGCTGATTGACTGATAACTAAAAGGGGTGTAAATATTTTTAAACAAGATGAAGTCAACAGCTTACAAAATGTAAAATGAAAAATGCTCTACGTGTTATAGTCTATAATTGTGCTAAATTATTTTAGAAAGTGGATATGTTGCAGATGTGTATAATGTCGAAAATCAAACGGCATTATTATGAGTTCAGTTTTGAAAATAATAACAAGTTAAGCAATACGGATTTTCGAAGAGTCGAGCCCTTTCATATTCGACCATAGGAACAGTGTCTTTCACGATTTTATTCGTATGGCCAACTGAAAAATCATCTTACCTGGCGCAATCTTCTCGTCTATTTCAGTTTCGATGCGTTCGTAATTCACAGTAGCCGGAGGTCCGACAGGTCCAGGGCGCCCTATTTCAACTTTCTCTCCAACTGGCCCTTTCTTCCCCGGATAACCTTGAGATGTTTCCATTCCGATTGATGTATGTGACCCGTCTCGGGCACAAAGTGTTTGAAATAAGTTTTCAATTTGTGTGCAAGCTGGAGTATCATCAAATGCATTTGACCAGCTAACAAGCAAAAGCAGACCAAGCGTTATTATCGTTAACATGATGCAGAGCTATCTGATGATTCTATTTTATATAGGCTTGTGAATATAAAAATAATTTAAAAAGAAAGAAAACAACAAATCAAATCATATTTTTATCCAATATTGATGTAGTTGAAGTCAACTTTTTTAGGAATACAAAACTGCACTCAACATGAATACACATTATATAAAACTTTTCTGTCTTATTTTTCTGTTTTGTTTAATATAAGAATCTTAGCAATGTGCTCGGTGCTTCGAAGTATATATATATGAGAATATATATATATACATATACAATACAATACATATGAGAATATATATATAGACAAAATTTGAATATTTAGCAATATCTCAATTAATGTATATAGCAAAAATTCAGATGATTTATGCTCATTATTTGAAACTGTTAGATACATACAATCCCCTCCTACTTCGGTGCGAAAGAATAACTCATAAAATTGCGCCAACATCCCAAAGAACTCTTTTATCAGCGTGAGTTCCAGTCAGCACCGGGTTCTAAAATATCAACGCTGGGTCCAAAGATTTTACATTATGCTTTTTTATATTGCACTCACGAGCGTATTTAAACCTTTGACTATTTATATCACAAACAACTGCCTGGCATTTAGGCAAATAGCATACCAAGTATTGCAGTATTAGTATTCCACGAGCAATCACAATTGTTCATTAGTCGACATTACACAATTTAACTCAACTATAAAAAAAAGTTTCAAGATTGACTTAAGCTATTTCGTGATGCACCTTCTCATTGCCTGTAACGAATGACAAACGCGAAAATTTTCTCAATTCTCAATTACATTAAAAAATGCAGTTTTGAAAATAATGGTTTCCTGTAAAGTTTTTGATTTTTCAGGTTCAGCTGATTTTGATTCACCTTCTAATTGCCTGCAAAGAATGACAGAGGCAAAAATTTTTGCAGCCTCAATCACCTTACAAAAAATGCATTTCCAAATAATGGTTTGCTATCGAGTTATTAATAGGTCCTTGCTCCTTCAAATTTTTCAGGTTCAGTAGATTTCGCTCCATTTCGGCAGTCGTGAGTTTCTTTAATGCTTTTAATAGGTTTACAATACAGACTAAATGACGCCCAGGAAAAGGCTGCGTTTGGAGATTTTTCATCCGAACAACAACTCATATTGTTTTTAATTCTTAGAACACAAAAAAACCTAGTTGGCAAAATGTCATTACTTCGTTATAATATGCGGATAACATGTAAGATTTTTTTCAAAGCAATTCAGGACTGAACAATGTCATCGTTCAACAATATAAAAGTTTTTTTGTATTTGTGTGTTTTGTTTGATTGATTGATGAACACAAATGATCAGAATGTACGACTGGTTTCATGGAGAGGTCTCATAACTTTTGCTTGAGTTAGACCTACATTTTTTTTTATGTCTGTGACGTTAAAATACCAAACTGTAAACTTGGGCAACAAAGAGACAACGCAAAAATCCATATATACAAAATAAAGAACAACGATAAAACATCTTTAAGCTACTTAGCGATTGCTATGGGTGTTAGCGACGGCTTCGATGACCAGACATGGCACATTTTTTTAAATTTGTCGTAACAAAACTTATGCATTTTAAACATAATAACCACAATGTTTCATTTGGAGTGAAGACCTATTGACATAAAACAGGTCTTTACATTTATATTGCACTTGATGTGCAAGTCTTGTCTAAACGCCTTTAATATCAAACCTAAGGTCAAATCAAATATTGCAGCCTAATATGCCTAGGAGGTGATTCACCAACTTGAAGATAGACTTGATGCGAAACTCGGGCAGCTACACCCGTGATAAAAACCTAACTTTGATTCAGGTTGAATAGAAAGAAGTCAAACAATATATATAATTAAAAACAATAATGTCCGAAAAAACAAATCTGTTACAAAAAAGAGACTCCGGGCACCGTTAAGTACCGATGAGGTAACTACGGGTAACGTAACAGCATAGCAGCACACAGTAGACTGAGTGAAGATTTCAATGGGAACAAGTTTTTCGCGGTATACCGAGGGGAGTCTCCAAAATGTCTTGTCCCACTTGTCCCACTTACGGGTAAGAATTATCATATTTTTCATTTTTCATGGATTATGACAAAATTAGGAAATAAAAATCGCTGCATTGTTGCGAAGTTTCCAGTCTTCAAGTAAATTCCGAAAAATAAAATTGTCACGGCGATCGTTACGGCGGCCGACATTCCAAACACGGTTGTTTGAAATGACAATACTCAATATTTGGTGTTGTGTTCGTTGAAAATATTCGAATAATTCGGCTAAAAAAACTATTTGCCCACCACTAATCACGACGCATGTTAATTATCATTGAATGGCAATTAAAAATCAACTTGTTTAACATTAAAATCCAAGTAATAGTTTCACATTTAATGCGTTTGATCGGCGCTACATGCGAGCGTGTTTTTGTACTTTTGTAACGATTTTGGCACTACTGACATCCGCGAGTTACACTTCTCTCAAAATTATTTTACACGATTTCTAATGTTCTATTTTCGAATGCGGGTACTGCTGACTACGGATTAAGGATCGATATTTGAAATAGGACTTGCAAAATATTCACCATAAACCGCCCGGCACATAAGAGACGGGCTACATGTAACTGTGGAATTTCGCTGTGAACGACGCATTCTTTTCAGTTTATTAAACGCCTCACGTCGTCGTGAATTGCACTTTGGGTGGTCTGTTTTAATTTCACCGAAAATTTTGGCTGCACCTATGTTGGTACCCGGCTTTATTCCGACACTGATAAACCAAGTCATAATTTGTGACCCATGTCATCAATAACTAAAACTTTTGGGCTTGCTATTACCAGAAAGCCTATGTTGAATGAAAGTGCGACCTGCAGTTTTACTCAGTTATCTTTATCTGGTCCTTCTGTATTAAAGGTTGCACACCCTTGGTTTTAACTTCTTTAATTGCTTTGCAACCTAGTTATTCGCTGAATATTTATCATGTTTTTTTCGATTTCGTCATTTTTTTCTTTAATTTAGAGCAATAAGAGAATAGTTCAGGTAGCTTGTAGACTAATATGATATGTAAAAGTTATCAATGTCCCGAACAGATGTTGACATTATCTATCGAACCAAAAAATTATTGCCCCATCTAACATGAATACTACCATATTATTTTATGATATTTTTATCATTCTATTGCATTTTTTTCTCCGATTTTATATGTAACTGCAATACCTTATATTTTTTTCTGCCAATATGTTTGGTATTTTATTGCAAGCATCAATTGCTTTTACTATTTTATACCAATTTCTTTTATTTCTATGTTAAGTTCCCTTATTTTTTTCATCTTCAAGTCATTCGTACTTAATGATATTAGCCCGATTGAAAAAATACTACAATCACAATTTCTTAAGTCATTGTGATCATATATTTTTGGCGCATTCACTGCAAAAAACATAAAGTCATGTCTTTGACGGAATTAGTCTGCTTTACGAATGCGTCTTTCTAACAAAAATGAACGAATTGCTTCAATTGAGCATTGACTGATTGAGCATATACTATAGGTAAAGATAGTATTATTTATTACGTAATTTGGTTTCCTGGAGAGGTCTCATAACTTTTGCTTAAGTTAAGCCTACATTTTTGTCTGTGACATTATAATACCAAACTGTAAACTTGGGCAACAAAGAGACGACTCAAAAATCTATATATACAAAATACCGAACAACGATGAACACCTAAGCTACTTAGCTATTGCTATGAGTGTTAGCAAAGCTTCGATGACCAGACATGGCACACCTCCACACACTTTTCAAATTTGTCATAACAAAACTAATGCATTTTTAGACACGATAATCATCATTTTTTTTTATTTATTCAGGGCGAAGACATATTGACATATAACAAGTCTTTACATGTATATTGCACTCGGTGTGCACGTCTTGTCTAAATTGAAAATATCAAACTCACGGTCAAATATTGCAGCCCAATATGCCCAGGAGACAATTCACCAAACTGAAAATACACTTGATGCGAACATCGCGAAGCGACACCCGTGATAAAAGTCTAACTTTGATACAGATTGAATAGAAAGAAGTCAAACAATATATATAATTAAAAACATTAATGTCCGAAAAACAAATCCGTTACAAAAAAGAGAATCCGGACACCGACAAGGACCGGTGAGGTAACCAACGGGTAACGTAACAGCATGGCAGCACACAGCAGACTAAGTGAAGATTTAAGTTGGAACGAATTTTTTCGCGGTATACCGAGCATATCGAATATATATTGAGCAAACATGAAATATTAACATGAATAGACTCGCCTTGCGGTAAAGTTGCAGAAATAAAGGTGATTCATCTTAATTCACGACATTTTGTTTTTAAGCAACGATATTGCAAAAGTAAGAACACTATTGGACGTCATGTAACCTACGGACGTAAAGCAATCTCAGACATTTCACTCAGGTTCAAAGACATCGTAATGCTTGCACGTTTGCAGTATATGCGCATATCCACTGATTAAATCAGTAGTGCGGAATCCGCTTTTTCGGTTGCAAAATACACAAAAGACTTATAGCGACACCTAGGTCAGGGTCGCTTTAGCTGTTGATTGGTCGCATAACTCGTTCGCCACGTTCTGACCTTTGAGGTTTCGAATTCTGGCACTCTACTTTTAACTCTGCGACCATTAGTATGTGTACAGATATGGAGGTAACTGATTTTGTTTGCCTAATTTACATCAAGTTGTGTGAAGGGAATGAAGCCTATGGACATGGGGTATATTCACTTGGCTAACACCGACAGTCCCCTAACTCGTGATAGAACAAAAATAAGTAAAATCGGAATAAAATTATGGCCCAACCCTAACCTGTTACACATACTACGGGAGTACCGTTTGAACCATTAATCCTACAATTTCGTCTGTTTATCATTTTCTCGTTTTCTGTCGAAAGTAACTTCCGGTTTGAAAAATATAGTCGTATTCTTAAACGATATATTGAACGCAATCGGAACTGACAACATCGCCAAGCAATGGGACAATTTTACTTAAGCTTTCAAAAATACGGACTTGTTTCGAATAAATGCGAGTTCGGTAAACAAAAGCTAGATTTTTTAGGTTCAAAGGTTGAAGCAATCAACAAGTTCCCTTTTCCAAATACTTCAAAAAAGCTTAGATCCATCTTAAATCTAGCTCGCTACTGCTATCGTTTTGTCAGGGATGCTATGCTATCCTAAAACTAATGTTTAACCATTTTGTTTACACTGTTAATCAATTCCCTCCAAGTCTAATTATGTAAAACAGGTCAAAGATCACTGTGGTATCAAATAAAATCAAGACGTCTGGGACATGGCTTTTTCATTCCATTCTCACTGCATTTCTTTGTAGATTTTATGCTTGTGAGGTAGTGCTTGGGATGCTCTTGGTGAGAGAGGTGGTTCTCAGAAGATTTCTATTTAGCCTTTGAAGTGATTTGGCAAGGTCCGTTTGTGATATTTCCAATATTAAGATTGCTTAGAAGCGTCAATTCATTTGGTGTACACAATAAGATTCTAAACTCGCGTTCTGGTGTGTGATACTGAATTATTTGTTGTGAGCTGGTTTTCTACATCGTTAAAATTAGACTTGGTTACCTTTATACATTTGGAAATATTTCATATAACATTTCAAAGAGATTGTTGAAGCATGAGCTTCAAGAAAAATGCCTCCTAGAGATAGATAAAAAATACAATGTATTTCCGTGTCAAAAAAATTATCTGAAGCGTTGTTATTGCTCTATAATTCACATAATACGCCTCCTCTGCCGGGCGTTGGTGGCCAGTTGTGAATACCAATGTCGCTACGACTTGATGGGGCTCTTTGATCAATTGCCATGTGCGTATAAGCAGAATCTTTAGAAGGATATCCAAGATACCATTTTATAAATGTAGCTCGACTTCCATCGGAAAGTGTCACGATTCCAGTCTGTAAAGAAAAGAACATTGTTTCCTGCAATAAAGCCAAGCCTTTTTTCATTTCATAACATGGAATTAGTGACGAGAGAAAATACAAAATATTTTGCCTCAATATACGTGTGGCATCCTGGACATTCTTACAATGTGATCAAAAATTATTAAATTGGTATTCTCCAAACGCTCGTTTAATATATCTCCAACAGTAAACAACAAGAGACCGATGTATGAATATATATTAGCACGAAGGCTAAAACGAGGTAGTTTGCCGCTTTTTAGTACCTATAGTCCACAAAACAGAATTCAGCCATCACGTTTGACAGAATAAAAGTCGCGTTCTTATTAAAAAAAAATAATACAGCGAAATTTTGAATGACATATCAGACTTCATAGGATTCATAGAAAATTTAGGAATGAATAACAGTAATACTTTTAGCAACAACTACAATATTCAATCAAAAAGCATTTGCTCCGGTAGTTAAAGGAGGAAAAGCGATTTTCTTTCATACGGTAACAATAAGAAAATGAATGCAAAATTGCAAACCGATTCTCAGGTCAAGATTATCAATATAGCGATACCTAGGCCCAGGTCATGTGACCCCATTACGCGCACTCTTTGGAGCACACGTAACTCAACCGCTCCTAACAAGATACCTCAACTAAGTTACGTTGTTTTTGTGTTTTATTATCTATTTTGTACTGTTTCACCATTGCTGATTTTAATACAATATACAACAAATATTTTGCACGTTTGATAGAGACTTTGAAGCTGATACGAATGGAAGCGCAGTTTCGGATAGCAACGGAGTCGGACTCAAGAAACGTAAAATATTGTTACAAATGCAGACTTTGTTAAAACATTTTTAACAATTTGAAATGAAAAAAAAATAGAAATATACTTACAGCTGGGTTTGTTTGCATTCCGACCCATAGGGTAATCACATCCCTCTTTGCCAATATTTTCACTCGAAGGTATCGCATGATCACTTCGTAATGTTTCTCGGAATAAATATTTTCTGGTGAGCCATTCCGTTCCGCACATATTACGACCCATCTATCATAGCCAGTAAAAAAAAATGATCAATACTCTCTACCCAGTAGCATTTTCCATCGAACTTTATTTCACACGCTCCTGAATAACATAGGAAAATACATGTGTTAATTTGTCTGTTAAGCTGAATTATATATATACTCTCGGCGAGGTAAAAGCGGGCATGAGCTTATGTAAAAGAATCGGTGCGCCAGAGCCCAGAAGTATGTGTCACAAAATGGCGATAACTAATTTTGTTCGCCTACTTTTCATCAAGTTGTGTAAACGGACTGAAACCTACGGATAGGGGAAATATTCACTTGGCTAACACAGACAGTCGTAATAGAACTAAAATAATGAAAATCGAAATAAAATTATGCCCTAACCCTAACCTGGTACACACACTACGGGAGTAACAAAGAATCGATGTTTATTACTACAAAGATTATACATCAGACGAATTTTCGATTGCCTTTTTTATTGACCGAAGTCTACATGAACGGAGTTCTATACGATTTTAAAGATTACTGTTGTGTTTTTCTGCATACCTTCTCTGCTTTCTAAAATCTTTATTCGTTCCTCCAATTTTTCAATCACCAAAGTGAGGGTGTTGTTGTTTGCAGCTGATTGACTGATAACTAAAAGGGGTGTAAATATTTTTAAACAAGATGAAGTCAACAGCTTACAAAATGTAAAATGAAAAATGCTCTACGTGTTATAGTCTATAATTGTGCTAAATTATTTTAGAAAGTGGATATGTTGCAGATGTGTATAATGTCGAAAATCAAACGGCATTATTATGAGTTCAGTTTTGAAAATAATAACAAGTTAAGCAATACGGATTTTCGAAGAGTCGAGCCCTTTCATATTCGACCATAGGAACAGTGTCTTTCACGATTTTATTCGTATGGCCAACTGAAAAATCATCTTACCTGGCGCAATCTTCTCGTCTATTTCAGTTTCGATGCGTTCGTAATTCACAGTAGCCGGAGGTCCGACAGGTCCAGGGCGCCCTATTTCAACTTTCTCTCCAACTGGCCCTTTCTTCCCCGGATAACCTTGAGATGTTTCCATTCCGATTGATGTATGTGACCCGTCTCGGGCACAAAGTGTTTGAAATAAGTTTTCAATTTGTGTGCAAGCTGGAGTATCATCAAATGCATTTGACCAGCTAACAAGCAAAAGCAGACCAAGCGTTTTTATCGTTAACATGATGCAGAGCTATCTGATGATTCTATTTTATATAGGCTTGTGAATATAAAAATAATTTAAAAAGAAAGAAAACAACAAATCAAATCATATTTTTATCCAATATTGATGTAGTTGAAGTCAACTTTTTTAGGAATACAAAACTGCACTCAACATGAATACACATTATATAAAACTTTTCTGTCTTATTTTTCTGTTTTGTTTAATATAAGAATCTTAGCAATGTGCTCGGTGCTTCGAAGTATATATATATGAGAATATATATATATACATATACAATACAATACATATGAGAATATATATATAGACAAAATTTGAATATTTAGCAATATCTTAATTAATGTATATAGCAAAAATTCAGATGATTTATGCTCATTATTTGAAACTGTTAGATACATACAATCCCCTCCTACTTCGGTGCGAAAGAATAACTCATAAAATTGCGCCAACATCCCAAAGAACTCTTTTATCAGCGTGAGTTCCAGTCAGCACCGGGTTCTAAAATATCAACGCTGGGTCCAAAGATTTTACATTATGCTTTTTTATATTGCACTCACGAGCGTATTTAAACCTTTGACTATTTATATCACAAACAACTGCCTGGCATTTAGGCAAATAGCATACCAAGTATTGCAGTATTAGTATTCCACGAGCAATCACAATTGTTCATTAGTCGACATTACACAATTTAACTCAACTATAAAAAAAAGTTTCAAGATTGACTTAAGCTATTTCGTGATGCACCTTCTCATTGCCTGTAACGAATGACAAACGCGAAAATTTTCTCAATTCTCAATTACATTAAAAAATGCAGTTTTGAAAATAATGGTTTCCTGTAAAGTTTTTGATTTTTCAGGTTCAGCTGATTTTGATTCACCTTCTAATTGCCTGCAAAGAATGACAGAGGCAAAAATTTTTGCAGCCTCAATCACCTTACAAAAAATGCATTTCCAAATAATGGTTTGCTATCGAGTTATTAATAGGTCCTTGCTCCTTCAAATTTTTCAGGTTCAGTAGATTTCGCTCCATTTCGGCAGTCGTGCGTTTCTTTAATGCTTTCAATAGGTTTACAATACAGACTAAATGACGCCCAGGAAAAGGCTGCGTTTGGAGATTTTTCATCCGAACAACAACTCATATTGTTTTTAATTCTTGGAACACAAAAAAACCTAGTTGGCAAAATGTCATTACTTCGTTATAATATGCGGATAACATGTAAGATTTTTTTCAAAGCAATTCAGGACTGAACAATGTCATCGTTCAACAATATAAAAGTTTTTTTGTATTTGTGTGTTTTGTTTGATTGATTGATGAACACAAATGATCAGAATGTACGACTGGTTTCATGGAGAGGTCTCATAACTTTTGCTTGAGTTAGACCTACATTTTTTTTTATGTCTGTGACGTTAAAATACCAAACTGTAAACTTGGGCAACAAAGAGACAACGCAAAAATCCATATATACAAAATAAAGAACAACGATAAAACATCTTTAAGCTACTTAGCGATTGCTATGGGTGTTAGCGACGGCTTCGATGACCAGACATGGCACATTTTTTTAAATTTGTCGTAACAAAACTTATGCATTTTAAACATAATAACCACAATGTTTCATTTGGAGTGAAGACCTATTGACATAAAACAGGTCTTTACATTTATATTGCACTTGATGTGCAAGTCTTGTCTAAACGCCTTTAATATCAAACCTAAGGTCAAATCAAATATTGCAGCCTAATATGCCTAGGAGGTGATTCACCAACTTGAAGATGGACTTGATGCGAAACTCGGGCAGCTACACCCGTGATAAAAACCTAACTTTGATTCAGGTTGAATAGAAAGAAGTCAAACAATATATATAATTAAAAACAATAATGTCCGAAAAAACAAATCTGTTACAAAAAAGAGACTCCGGGCACCGTTAAGTACCGATGAGGTAACTACGGGTAACGTAACAGCATAGCAGCACACAGTAGACTGAGTGAAGATTTCAATGGGAACAAGTTTTTCGCGGTATACCGAGGGGAGTCTCCAAAATGTCTTGTCCCACTTGTCCCACTTACGGGTAAGAATTATCATATTTTTCATTTTCTAATTTTGAATAAAGCGCGCCAACACCGTTTTTGTAAATTTAGAATTGTCGAACCAGATAAGTACGACTGGTAAATTTTGTATTCTATGGAAATTTTCCGACATATTGGGGACGGGGAAAAATATTATTTTGACCACGTGGAAATGCCATTATTGCCGATTTATTCAAGTATTTAGTATCAGTGTTTTATTCCAAAGCTGAGTTACGTGAATTCTCAACAATGAGTATTAGAGAGATTACCAATTTGCGGAGTTTTTAATTATTAATATTTAATACGGAAGTAACACGGACACGATATAAAATTAAGCATAAAAAAGTCAACTATCAGCTTCAAAAATATCGCATTCTGGGGTCAGTAATACTGTTCGCTTAAAACTGGGACCTTAATTTACAAACTGTGATACAAATCCTACAAAAAAGATTAAAAGCAGCATAAAATTAATTTGTGTTGTGAATGCACTCCCTAATAGTTGTCTTTGACATCGTCGCCGATGTGAAATCAAATTTCTGTCCAAAAAATAAAAACCAAACTGCGATATCCGCTGTTGCATGAGAATTAATATTTACTAGTGAATAAAAGGACTTTAATATAGTTTATCATCATCAGTTGGGAAGTCAAGCCGCCGAAAGGATCGCGGTGACGAAAATATTCACTGCGGTCATGGATTATGACAAAATTAGGAAATAAAAATCGCTGCATTGTTGCGAAGTTTCCAGTCTTCAAGTAAATTCCGAAAAATAAAATTGTCACGGCGATCGTTACGGCGGCCGACATTCCAAACACGGTTGTTTGAAATGACAATACTCAATATTTGGTGTTGTGTTCGTTGAAAATATTCGAATAATTCGGCTAAAAAAACTATTTGCCCACCACTAATCACGACGCATGTTAATTATCATTGAATGGCAATTAAAAATCAACTTGTTTAACATTAAAATCCAAGTAATAGTTTCACATTTAATGCGTTTGATCGGCGCTACATGCGAGCGTGTTTTTGTACTTTTGTAACGATTTTGGCACTACTGACATCTGCGAGTTACACTTCTCTCAAAATTATTTTACACGATTTCTAATGTTCTATTTTCGAATGCGGGTACTGCTGACTACGGATTAAGGATCGATATTTGAAATAGGACTTGCAAAATATTCACCATAAACCGCCCGGCACATAAGAGACGGGCTACATGTAACTGTGGAATTTCGCTGTGAACGACGCATTCTTTTCAGTTTATTAAACGCCTCACGTCGTCGTGAATTGCACTTTGGGTGGTCTGTTTTAATTTCACCGAAAATTTTGGCTGCACCTATGTTGGTACCCGGCTTTATTCCGACACTGATAAACCAAGTCATAATTTGTGACCCATGTCATCAATAACTAAAACTTTTGGGCTTGCTATTACCAGAAAGCCTATGTTGAATGAAAGTGCGACCTGCAGTTTTACTCAGTTATCTTTATCTGGTCCTTCTGTATTAAAGGTTGCACACCCTTGGTTTTAACTTCTTTAATTGCTTTGCAACCTAGTTATTCGCTGAATATTTATCATGTTTTTTTCGATTTCGTCATTTTTTTCTTTAATTTAGAGCAATAAGAGAATAGTTCAGGTAGCTTGTAGACTAATATGATATGTAAAAGTTATCAATGTCCCGAACAGATGTTGACATTATCTATCGAACCAAAAAATTATTGCCCCATCTAACATGAATACTACCATATTGTTTTATGATATTTTTATCATTCTATTGCATTTTTTTCTCCGATTTTATATGTAACTGCAATACCTTATATTTTTTTCTGCCAATATGTTTGGTATTTTATTGCAAGCATCAATTGCTTTTACTATTTTATACCAATTTCTTTTTATTTCTATGTTAAGTTCCCTTATTTTTTTCATCTTCAAGTCATTCGTACTTAATGATATTAGCCCGATTGAAAAAATACTACAATCACAATTTCTTAAGTCATTGTGATCATATATTTTTGGCGCATTTACTGCAAAAAACATAAAGTCATGTCTTTGACGGACTTAGTCTGCTTTACGAATGCGTCTTTCTAACAAAAATGAACGAATTGCTTCAATTGAGCATTGACTGATTGAGCATATACTATAGGTAAAGATAGTATTATTTATTACGTAATTTGTCTACAAATATCTCATTCATTGGGGGCACGTTTTCCAAACTGGAAAAAAATTCATCCCTGGCGAGTAACTTTGTCCTTTTGAGGAGGAATCGGCTTTGTATTTTCTGTAGCATTACTGGTTTCCCAAAGTTCGCTCTGCCTCTTATAATACAATGCACACATACAATTAGAAAATACTGGAACTGTACAAAATCGGTTTTTCAACTAGGGCAATAGACAAAGATCTAAAGAAATCAATTAATACAGTTTTTGTTTTTGTGCATAGTGGGGGAAGAATAAAAAGGTTGAAAGATTTGATAAGGGAGAAGTTTAACAGATAAGGTTTGGAATCACATGACTTTTACACCTACATCTTATTCATCAAATGTTTTGTCCACATGTACAATATGTATTTTGTCCACATGTATCCCATTTATCATACATACTATTTAACAGATGTTTTGTCCACCAACAGCTCATTCGTGAAATGTTTTGTTTTCATACATTCAGGGGTTTTGTCCACCTATATCTCATTCGCCAGATATTTTGTCCATATAAATCTCGTTTCCCTGATGAAACAACAGCTCATTCGCTGAATGTTTTCTCTCCATACATTTCGCCAAGGGGTTTTGTCCACATATATCTCATTCGCCTGATATTTTACCCACATGAATGTCGTTTATCATGCATCTAATTAACCATACATTTTGTCCATATATATCTCGTTTCCCTGATGAAACAACAGCTCATTCGCGAAGTGTTTTCTCTTCATACATTTTGTCCATGAGTTTTGTTCACATGTATCTTATTCGCCGAATATTTTGTCCACATGAATCCCGTTTACATACATTCCATTCACCAGATATTTTGTCTATATATATTTCGTTTCCCTCATAAAACAGTCGCCGTGACTATTCGCTCGTTAAAAAAACGACTTTTTCAGTGAGACTCTTCTGTGGCGTATAATTGTCAATCCATGGTAATTAACTTAATTGTGTCTACCGTAACTCGCCGTGGCTACTTTTAAATACATTACTACTCTAAAAAAAACAGATGTAATATGCGGACATAAACACATGAGATAAACTGTCTAATTATATTTAATTTTGATGAGTATGTTTGCAATCTTGCTAATTCTTTATCGCCGTTAGGAACCCGTATTTTTGCCATTTTGCGAATTAGGGACACATGGGACAAGTGAAAATACTTACACCCTTTTCAGTTATCAGTCAATCAGCTGCGAACAACAACGCCCTCACCTTGGTGATTGAGAAATTGGAGGAACGAATAAAGATTCTAGAAAGTAGAGAAGAGAGGGTATGCAGAAAAATGCAACAGAAGTCTTTAAAACAGTACAGAGCTGCGTCCATGTAGACCTCGGTCAATAAAAAAACTTCCAATCGAAAATTCGTCTTCTGAATAATCTTGGTAGTAAATTCTTTCACATAAGTTCATGCCCTCTTTTATCTCGCCGAGAGTATATAATTCAACTTAACACTTAATTAACACATGCATTTCCCAATATTATTCAGGGGCGTGTGAGATAAAGTTCGACGGTAAATGCTACTGGGTAGAGACTCGCTTGATTGTGGACAGTACTATCGACATAGCCGATATTTTGTCAGAAATGCTGTTAGAATATGTTGTTAGGAATGCTGAAATGATATAGCCTATCAGTTGCTTTTTTCAGGTAATTATAGTGGACAAGAACCCTTGTGATGAATGACACCGCGACAAACCAAATAAAGCAATCGTGTCTAATGCAAATAATATAAATCGTGCAATTCGAACACGCAGTTCCTGCGTTGCGTAACATGCGGCGAAATGGCGAGCGTTTCCATCATATTAAAATTAATTAGTGCGGGGTGACAAGCAAAAATAATCTACTTCTTACTGAGTAGAGCAGGGGTTGGCAAACTACGGACCGAGGGCCAAATGCGGCCCGCAAAGAAAAATTGTGCGGCCCGCGGAGAAGTGTCTGAAGTTTTGAATGATGTACCCGCGAAACGAGCTATTAGATAAAATAATCTGGAATGACGAGAACAATCAAAAATGATCGATTCTGAAATAGAAAATGAATAATATAATTAATATCGATTTTGGAATAATGGAATATCGTTTTAGAAAGAAGTACATTCTAACGACCAGTGACACATAGGCTCGGCAGCTGGCCCGTGAGGAATGATCATATGCGAGAGGATCGCTGGATCACAAAACCGCTGGTGGGTTAGGCCTCTCTTAACTACCAAGTCCATACGTCTGAAACAAGTTTATATAATGTGTTTTGTGTCTAGTGTACCACCATGTTGGGATTTCAACTAGAGCAACGACTCGTCTAAATCTAAGATAAATTAGGTTCAGAAAGAAATCATCTGTACAGCCGTCGCGTTTACATTTTTCACACTGGATTTTATTTCTGGTTACGGAAATATAATATCAATACGATATGCTCAATTTTTGTAAGGATATATACTCGAAACAAGGCCATGCGAGCTCGCACAAAAATGAAGGGGGGCGCATCTGCGATCGCAGTTATGGCGACCACTTGAACGCCAAGAGCTACTAAAACAATATGAATTTATTGCGGTGCATTATGTTCCAGTGGATCTACGCGAGGTAACAATTAAACCAAAACATAGTATTCGTTTTAACCAGCATTACAGAAATTTAATTCGTTTTCTAAATATATTTTAATATTTTTTTTAACAATAAACAGGATGAAAATAACACATTTCAGGAAAAGATCTCGGTAGGAAATACTCGATCCCCTCGCATATGATTATTCCCCACGTGGCAGCTGCCGAGCCTATGTGTCACTAGAATGAACTTTTTACTAAAACGATATTCCATTATTCAAAAATCGATATTAATAATATTTTATCCATTTTCTATTTCAGAATCGATCATTTTTGATTGTTCTCGTCATACTTTTGAATCTGGGATTCGTGGTTATTTTTAGTCAATTTTTCTTATGACGGAACATAAGATGAAGAGTTAAATTTGATAGCAGAATCCAGTATACAAGAAAACGCTGCGTGTGTGTCTATACTCAATTCAATGATATCTGAATTGAAAATGTATCAGAAGATATGTATCCTGTGTAAAAATTGGGCTGAATGTTTGCATTGGTGAAAATATTAAGAGAATGGAGTTTCTCCACACTTGAAAGACGTTTTCTTTATAATTTTATTTAATACGAAGATATGAAAAACCGTCCTTATACTCACTCCAGAATTAACATTCTAAAACGGCAAACGGGTATTCGTTTGAAATATGCCTAATTTGCATGTGTTCACTCCATGTTATACTAAGATTTAAGTATACATTCATTGATTCGGAAGAATTTATTGTCTACTTGGCCAGAACCTTGTTCGGAGTGAACTGTTAAAATATAAATGAAAAAAACCGGCGGGAATCTGAAACAATATGAATATATTTTTTAGAAAAGTGTTGATTTACTTATATATAGAATATTATATAATATATTTCATTTCTTCGCTGATGCTAGTATTTATAATGATGTCTTAAATACAAATATGAAAAATTCGGACTTTTAGTTTGTTACATACTTATTTAGTAAACGAAAAAAACATACTTTTCCGCCAGGAAAAAGAAGTCAAATCAGTATAAGCCAGCATAAATCTGGTCAATTATACAGTTGAGTCAGTGAGAGTACAGTAAAACGAGTACTGATTCAACGTAAAGTCTTTGGGGTGATGTGGGACACTCGCCTTAAAATAAGACCTAGTTTATAGCGCAAATTTTTATTTTTTTTTTGACCTAGTCGATAGCAAGAAATCTCACCAACAGTAAATGAATAATCTAAGACGCGTGGAAGAGGAAAATGTTAGGTTATTTATGAGTAAATGGATATCGGCTCACCAATTTTGTGTATTTGAAAATTTCATCATTCTCCACTGTGTAACTTTGTTTTTGATATATGAAAATAAAAAACACACCTGATAAGCCCTAGTGTTATTTTTCAAAAGAAAATTGAAATAAGACACGGGGAAAAGAAAAAAACGGGATAAACAATACGTGTCAAAACTGAATTATTTGCTGTGTGCTGTTTTTCTACACCGTTAATAATAGATTCGTTACCTTTATACATTTGGATATATTTCACATGACATTTCAAAAAAAAGCCTTGAAAAAAAATTCTTTGTGAATTAGATAAAAATACAAAGTAGTCCATGTCAAGAAAATTATCCGAATCAATATTATTGCTCTATAATTCACATAATACGCCCTCTCTGCTGGACGTTGGTGGACAGTTGTGAATACCAATGTTGACAGAACTTGATGGAACTCTTTGAACAATTGTCATGTGCGTATAAGCAGAAGATTTAGAGGGATATCCAGGATACCATTTCATAAATGGAGCTCGACTTCCATCGGAAAATGTCACGATTCCAGTCTGTAAAGAAAAGAATATTGTTTCCTGAAACAAAGTCAAACAACTTTTCGTTTCATAACATAGAATTAGTGACGAAGGAAAATACAAAATATTTTGCTTCAGTATACGTGTGGCATCCTGGACGTTTTTACAATGTGATCACAAATTAGAAAATTGGTATTCTCCAAACGCTCGTTTAATATATCTCTAATGAAAACAACAAGTGGAAGATTTCAAATATATATCAACACGAAGTATAAAACGAAGTAGTTTTCCGCATCTTAGTAACTTGTCTGCATGAAAATTGCGTTCTCGTGAAGGAAAAAAATGGGATAGCGAAATGTTGAATAAAATATTAGATCTCATGGGATTCATAGAAAATTTTGGAATAAATACAAGTAATAGGCTTCTAGCGAAAACAACAGTCTTTAATCACAAAGCCTTTGGAAAATTACAAACGATCGTCAGGTAAAGAGTATCAAGAAACGTTAAAATTTGCTACAAATGCGGACTTTGTTGAAACATATTTTACTATTCAAATTGAAAAAAATATATATGTAAATATATTTACAGCTGGGTTTGTTCGCATTCTCACCCATAGGTAAATACCATTACTCTTTGCAAATATTTTCGCTCGAAGGTATCGCATGATGACATTGTAATGTTTTTCCGAATAAATATTCGCTGGTGAGCCATTCCGTTCTGCACATGAGGCTTCCCATCTGTCATAGCCTGTCACACCATGATCAAGACTCTCTACCCAGTAGCATTTACCGTCGAACTTTATCTCACACGCCCCTGAATAATTTAGGAATATACATCATTTTCTGGTAAAATCGGGCATGAGCTTATAAGAAAGTTTGTTTACTACCAAGATGTTTCCTACCAAGATTATTGAAACGATGAATTTTCGATTTGACTTTTTTTGACCGGAGTCTACATGAACGCAGCTCTATACGGTTTTTAAGATTGCTGTTGTATTTTTCGGCATACCTTCTCTGCTTTCGAAAATCTTTATTCGTTCCTCCAATTTCTCAATCACCAAGGTAAGGGCGTTGTTGTTCGCAGCTGATTGACAGATACCTGAAAAGGGTGTATGTATTTTTGAACAAGATGAAGTCAACAGCTTACAATAAAGAAAATTAAAATTGCTCCACGTGTTATATAATTGTGCTAAATCATTTTATAAAGTGGATCTGTTGCAGATGTGTATAATGTCCAAAAATCAAATGGCATTTTTATGAGTTCAGTTTTGAAAATATTAATAAGTTAAGCAAAACGGATTTTTGAAGAAGAGTCGAGCCCTTTCATATTCAACCATAGGAATAAGAACAGCGTCTTTCGTGATTTTTATTGCTTTCAATTGTCCGCCAGCTGAAAAATCATCTTACTTGGCGCAACCTTCTCTTCTATTTCAGTTTCGATGCGTTCATAATCCACAATAGCTGGAGGCCCGACGGGTCCAGGCCGGCCTATTTCACCTTTTTCTCCAATTGGTCCTCTCTTCCCAGGAGACCCTTGAGATGTTTCGATTCTGATTGATGTATGTGTCCCGTCTCGGGCACAGAGTGTTTGAAATAAATTTTCAATTTGCGTACAAGCTGGAGTATCATCAAATGCATTTGACCAGCTAACAAGTAAAAGCAGACCCAGCGTTTTTATCGTTAACATGACGCAGATTTATCTAAAGATTCTATTTTCAATAGGCTTATGCATATGAAACTATTTTAAAAAAAATAACAAAATAAAGTTTTATCCAATATTGCTGTAGTTGAAATCAGCTTTTTCAGAAACACAAAACTGAACTCAGCATGAATACCCAATATATAAAACATTTTCTGTTTTTTTTTTTAATTTAAAATTTTCAGCAATGTGCTCAGTGGTATATATATATGACAATATATATATAGAAAAAATTTGATTATTCGGCGACATCTTATTTAATATATATAGCGGAAAGTTAGATGACTTATTCTCTTCATTTGAAACTGGTCAATACATAAAATCCCATCCTTTTTCGGTGCTAAAAAAATAACTCATAAAATTCCGACGACATCCCAAAGAACTCTTTTATCAGCGTGAGTCCCAGTCAGCATCGGGTTCTAAAAAACAACGCTTGGTCCAAAAATTTTTCATTAGGAGTTTTTACATTTCACTCAGTGCGTATTTATAAAACTTTGATTAATCATATCCCAAACAAGTGCCCGACATTTAGGCAAATAATATATCGGGTATAGCGGTATTAGTATTCTATGAGCAATCACAATTGTTCATTATCCAACATTATACAACTTGACTCAACTTTAAAAATAAATTTTCAAAATTGACTAAATCAATTTCGTGATGCACCTTCTCGTTGCCTGTAACGATTAAAAAACGCTAAAATTTTTGCAGCCTCAATCACATTACAAAATGCAGTGTCCCGTCGAGGTATTAATAGGTTCTTGCGCTTTCAGATTTTATCAAGTTCAGCAGATTTCGCTCCGTGGCTGCAGTCATGCGTTTGTTTCTTCAATGTTAATAATATATAGGTGTATAATGAGAGTAATTGACGCCGAGGAAACGCCGCGATTGGAGATTTTCAATTCGAACAACAGATCGTATTGGTATCAGTCCATAGAACACAAACAACACCTAGTTGGCAAAATGCCATTACTTCGTTATAATATGCGAATTTGAAAGATATTTTTCAAAGAATTTAAAGACTGAACAATGTCCTTGTTCAACGATATACAAGTTATGAAGTCTTTGTGTGTTTTGTTTGGTTGATTGATGGACGCAAAAAAAAATGATCAGAATGCATGCCTGGTTTCCTGGAGAGGTCTCATAACATTCGCTTGGGTTAGGCCTAATTTTTTTTTATATATACATAAAAATACAGAACAACGATAAAACATCTGAGCTACTTAGCGATTGCTATGAGACATGGCACACCTCCACACAATTTTCAAGTTTGTCATAACAAAACTTACGCATTTTGAGACATAATAATCACAATTTTTCGTATTTTTCTTAAACGATATTTTAATTGCAGTTCCATTATCTTAGAACCCACGTACATTTGCACCCAGGGCAATTGCACCTGCATACTTTTGCACCCACGGACATCTGAACTCATGAACATTTGCACTTTGATTATTTATATCCCAAACTAGTGCCCGACATTGAAAAAACAGCATATTGAGTACAGTATAGTGGTATTATTATTCTATGAGCAACCACAGTCGTTCATTATTCGCAATTACACAATTTAACTCAAATTTAAAAGTAAAGTTGACTAAAACAATTTCGTGATGCATTTTCTCATTGCCTATGACGAATGAATAACGCGAAAATTTTTGCAGCCTCAATTACGTTACAAAATGCAGTTTCAAATAATGTTTTCAGAAGTTCGGCAGATTTTGCTCCGTGTCGGCAGTCATGCGTTTGTTTCTTTAATACTTTCAATCTATAGGTGTACAATTGAAAGTAACTGACGTCGAGGAAATGCAGCGTTTGGAGATTTTTAACTCGAACAACATCGTATTGGTATTAATTCTTGGAACACAAACAACACCTAGTTGACAAAATGTGATTACTTCGTTATATTATGCGGATTTGAAAAACATTTTTCAAAGCAATTCAGAATTAAACAATATCATCGTTCAACGATATATAAGTTATGATGTATTTCTGTTTTGTTCGGTTGATTGATTAACACAAAAAATGATCAGAATGAACGTCTGGTATCCTGGAGGGGTAACTTTTGCTTGAGTTAAGCCTACATTTTTGTCTGTGACATTATAACACCAAACTGTAAACTTGGGCAACAAAGAGACGACTCAAAAATCTATATATACAAAATACCGAACAACGATGAACACCTAAGCTACTTAGCTATTGCTATGAGTGGTAGCAAAGCTTCGATGACCAGACATGGCACACCTCCACACACTTTTCAAACTTGTCATAACAAAACTAATGCATTTTTAACACGATAACCACTTTTTTTTTTATTCAGGGCGAAGGCATATTGACATAGAACAAGTCTTTACATGTATATTGCACTCGGTGTGCAAGTCTTGTCTAAATTAAAAATATCAAACTTACGGTCAAATATTGCAGCCCAATATGCCCATGAGGCAACTCACCAAACTGAAAATACACTTGATGGGAACATCGCGAAGCGACACCCGTGATAAAAGTCTAACTTTGATACAGATTGAATAGAAAGAAGTCAAACAATATATATAATTAAAAACATTAATGTCCCAAAAACAAATCCGTTACAAAAAATAGAATCCGGACACCGACAAGGACCGGTGAGGTAACCAACGGGTAACGTAACAGCATGGCAGCACACAGCAGACTGAGTGAAGATTTTAAGTTGGAACGAATGCAAAATACACAAAAGACTTATAGCGTCAGGGTCGCTTTAGCTGTTGATTGGTCGCATAACTCGTCGCACTCTACTTTTAACTCTGCGACCACATCAACCGCAACAAGCAACCTTCTGCCTCAATCTAACTTGAAGTTAAGTCTTTTGCTGTTTTATGGCTCTTTTTTTATTTTATCATTGCCGTTTTCAATTAAATACTATACAACCAAGCAGTCTACTTGTTATTGTCAGAGACTTTGAAGCGAACAATTAAAAAAAAAAGCCAGTCTAGGCACGCAAGGAGTTAATAGGAAAATAAGGGTACGCAACCCTACAGAAAGTTGGTGACATCCCGACGTGCCTATCAAGATTAACTTCAAGCCTCAACTGCAAGAATCGAAGAAACCTGAAATCAAGATTTTTAAAGATTCTATTCCCAAAACTGACTGATTCGAGTGGTTTTAGACCTTTGCGATATAATTTTAAAAGACCCCTTTATCGACCATTTTATTGCATGCATTTTAGCCAAATGTTTTTATTTACGTTTTATCATTATATGCAGCGTATTTCAACTCGAAAGTGCGAGTGACTGATTTAGTACTAATTGATAATAATAGCGACGGACAATCACCAGACTTATTGTTCTTATTGTTCATGATGCGTTTCACAGATTTAACTTCAGTACTAAATGGTTCAATTCACTTCATAATTTTTATTCCAATTTTTTGAACACAAACCTTCTCTATATTATGTCAATGAAAAAACGACCGAAGATTTTTAGTTGATACTGGATTAACAGATTCCCCCACAATAGAAACGCCACAAGCGGCTCGACCAGGCCATGAGTTGTGTGAGGCAAACGGTACGCCAATACCATGGTAGGGCCAACTAGCTATGACTTTTGCATCAGATAAATATCAAACATTTCTGCAATTTCCTAATATTACGTGTTTCTCAACCAATATTAGAGGCTGATTTTTTTGTCAAAGCATGATCTTGTGGTTGACTTGCGCACTCGCTGACCCAAACTACAATACCTACATATATGGTAGAAAGTTCTCTGGCAGATGAATAGAAACCAACTTCACCAAGGCATCAGCACTACGCCAATTTGTTGGAAGAATTCGAAGATTTGACAATCCTTCGGCATGCAACTGTTAGGACAAAACATAACCAGCCGTATTATTGCGACCGGGCAACCAGTTCATTCTAAAGCAAGACCACTTTCACCCCACTTGCGTCAAAATTTCCGGGACCAACTAAAAAAAATTATCAAGTCAGGAGACATAGTTCCTTCTTACTACCCTTATTCATCTGCCAGTGCAGTTGTATCAAAGAAGAATAACAATGAGGTCTGTACTTGCGTTAATTATAGATCCCTCAACAATCAGACAATAAAAATAGATGGCAAATTACGCACATGCGCAAATGAATTACAATTATACAAATGAATTACAAAATACCTCTTCGCCAACCTGATATAAAGAAGGCTACTTTCATCTGCACTGGAGGATTGTTTGAACGGCGCTCCATTAGTATGTATACAGATATGGAGGTAACTAATTTTGTTGGCCTAATTTACATCAAGTTGTGGGAAGGGACTGAAGCCTATGAACATGGGGTATATTCACTTGGCTAACACCGACAGTCCCCGAACTCGTGATAGAACAAAAATAAGTAAAATCGGAATAAAATTATGGCCCAACCCCAACCTGTTACACATACTACGGGAGTACCGTTTGAACCATTAATCCTACAATTTCGTCTGTTCATCATTTTCTCGTTTTCTGTCGAAAGTAACTTCCGGTTTGAAAAATATATTCGTATTCATAAACTATATATTGAATGCAATCGGAACTGACAACATCGCCAAGCAATGAGACAATTTTACTTGAGCTTTCAAAAATACGGACTTTTTCGAATAAATGCGAGTTCGGTAAATAAAAGCTAGATTTTTTAGGTTCAAAGGTTGAAGCAATCAACAAGTTCCCTTCTCCAAATACTTCAAAAAAGCTTAGATCCATCTTAAATCTAGCTCGCTACTGCTATCGTTTTGTCAGGGATGCTATGCTATCTTAAAACTAATGTTTACCCATTTTGTTTACACTGTTAATCAATTCCCTCCAAGTCTGATTATGTAGAACAGGTCAAAGATCACTGTGGTATCAAATAAAATCAAGACGTCTAAGACATGGCTTTTTCATTCCATCTTCACTCTTTTTCTTTGTAGAATTTATGCTTGTGAGGTAGTGCTTGGGATGCTCTTGGTGAGAGAGGTGGTTCTCAGAAGATTTCTATTTAGCCTTTGAAGTGATTTGGCAAGGTCCGTTTGTGATATTTCCAGATTGCTTAGAAGCGTCAATTCATTCGGTGTACACAATAAGATTCTAAACTCGCGTTCTGGTGTGTGATACTGAATTATTTGTTGTGAGCTGGTTTTCTACACCGTTAAAAATAGACTTTGTCACCTTTATACACATGGTTTTATTTCATATAACATTTCAAAGAGATTGTTGAAGCATGAGCTTCAAGAAAAATGCCTCCTAGAGTTAGATAAAAAATGTATTTTCGTGTCAAGAAAATTGTCTGAAGCATTGTTATTGCTCTATAATTCACATAATACGCCTTCTCTGGTGTGCGTTGGTGGCCAGTTATGGATACCAATGCTGGCAGAACTTGATGGAACTCTTTGAACAATTGTCATGTGCGTATGATCAGAACGTTTAGAGGGAAATCCAGGATACCATTTCATAAATGGAGCTCGACTTCCATCGGAAAGTGTCACGATTCCAGTCTGTGAAAAAAAAATTGTTTCCTGCAACAAAGCCAAGCATTTTTTCGTTTTATAACATAGAATTAGTGACGAGGGAAAATGTAAAAGATTTTGCTTTAGTATACGTGTGTCATTTTGACATTCTTACCATGCGATCACAAATTATAAAATTGGTATTATCCAAACGCTCACTTAATATATGTATATACTTTGTTAAAACATTTTCAACAACCCGAACTGAAAAGAAAAGAGAAATATATTCACAGCTGGGTTTGTTCGCATTCCCACCCATATGGCGATCACTCCCCTCTTTGTCAGTATTTTCGCTCGAAGGTATCGCATAATAACATTGTAATGTTTCTTCGAATAAATGTTTGCTGGTGATCCATTCCGTTCTGCACATGTGGCTTCCCATCTGTCATAGTCTGTCACAGAATGATCAAGAGTCTCTACCCAGTAGCATTTACCGTCGAACTTTATCTCACACGCACCTAAATAATATAGGAAAATACATGTAGTAATTTTTCTGTTAAGTTGAATTATATACTCTCGGCGAGGTAAAATCGGACGTGAAATTATGTGAAAGAATTTACTACCAAGATTATTCAGAAGACGAATTTTCGATTGGACTATTTTTATTGACCGAGGTCTACATAGACGCAGCTCTGTACTGTTTTAAAGATTGCTGTTGTATATTTCTGCATACCTTCTCTGCTTTCTAAAATTTTTATTCGTTCCTCCAATTTCTCAATCACCAAGGTGAGGGCGTTGTTGTTTGCAGCTGATTGACTGCTAACTGAAAAAGGGTGTATGTATTTTTGAACAAGAGGAAGTCAACAGCTTACAAAGAAGAAAATCAAAAAAACTCCAGGTGTTATATAATTGTGCTAAATTATTTTAAAAAGTGGATCTGTTGCAGATGTGTTTAATGTCAAAAATCAAACGGCATTATTATGAGTTCAGTTTTGAAAATATTAACAAGTTGAGCAAAAAGGATTTTTGAAGAAGAGTCGAGCCTTTTCATATTCGACCATAGGAATAAGAACAGCGTCTTTCATGATTTTTAATGTTTTCAATTGTACCGCCAGTTGAAAAATCATCTTACCTGGCGCAACCTTTTCTTCTATTTCAGTTTCGATGCGTTCATAATCCACAATAGCTGGAGGCCCGGCGGGCCCCGGCCGGCCTATTTCCCCTTTTTCTCCAACTGGTCCTCTCTTCCCAGGAGACCCTTGAGATGTTTCGATTCTGATTGATGTATGTGTCCCGTCTCGGGCACAGAGTGTTTGAAATAAATTTTCAATTTGCGTACAAGCTGGAGTATCATCGAATGCATTTGACCAGCTAACGAGTAAAAGCAGACCCAGCGTTTTTATCGTTAACATGATGCAGATTTATCTAATGATTCTATTTTCAATAAGCTTATGCATATGAAATTATTTTAAAAAAAATAATAAAATGAAGTTTTATCCAATATTGCTGTAGTTGAAATCAGCTTTTTCAGAAACACAAAACCGAACTCAGCATGAATACCCAATATATAAAACTTTTTCTGTTTTTTTTCTAATTTAAAATTTTCAGCAATGTGTTCAGTGGTATATATATTTATATATATGACAATATATATATAGAAAAAATTTGACTATTCGGCGACATCTTATTTAATATATATATCGAAAAGTTGAATGATTTATTCTCTTTATTTGAAACTGTTCAATACATACAATCCCATCCTTTTTCGGTGCGAAAATAATAACTCATAAAATTCCGAAGACACCCCAAAGAACTCTTTTATCAGCGTGAGTTCCAGTCAGCATCGGGTTCTAAAAAACAACGCTTGGTCCAAAGATTTTGCATTAGGAGTTTTTACATTTCACTCAGTGCGTATTTATGAAACTTTGATTAATCATATCCCAAACTAGTGCCCGACATTTAGGCAAATAATATATCGGGTATAGCGGTATTAGTATTCTATGAGCAATCACAATTGTTCATTATTCGACATTATACAACTTGACTAAACTTTAAAAATAAAGTTTCAAAATTGACTAAATCAATTTCGCGATGCACCTTCTCATTGCCTGTAACGATTGAAAAACGCGAAAATTTTTGCAGCCTCAATTACATTACAAAATGCAGTTTCCTGTCTAGGTATTAATAGGTCCTTGCGCTTTCAGATTTTATCAAGTTCAGCAGATTTCGCTCCGTGGCTGCAGTCATGCGTTTGTTTCTTCAATGTTTTTAATATATAGGTGTACAATGAGAGTAATTGACGCCGAGGAAACGCCGCGTTTGGAGATTTTCAATTCGAACAACAGATCGTATTGGTATCAATTCCTAGAACACAAACAACACCTAGTTGGCAAAATGCCATTACTTCGTTATAATATGCGAATTTGAAAGATTTTTTTCAAAGAATTTAAAGACTGAACAATGTCGTTATTCAACGATATACAATTTATGAAGTCTTTGTGTGTTTTGTTTGGTTGATTGATGAACACAAAAAAATGATCAGAATGCATTTCTGGTTTCCTGGAGAGGTCTCATAACATTTGCTTGAGTTAGGCCTACATTTTTTTTTATATATACATAAAAATAAAGAACAACGATAAAACATCTGAGCTACTTAGCGATTGCTATGAGACATGGCACACCTCCACACAATTTTCAAGTTTGTCATAACAAAACTTACGCATTTTGAGACATAATATTCACAATTTTTCGTATTCTTAAACGATATTTTAATTGCAGTTCCATTATCTTTGAACCCACGTACATTTGCACTCAGGGCAATTGCACCTGCATACTTTTGCACCCACGGACATTTGAACCCATGAACAATTGCACCCACATACAGATTGCACTCATAAACATTTGCACCCACGGACATCTGAACTCATGAACATTTGCACTTTGATTATTTATATCCCAAACTAGTAGTGCCCGACATTGAAAAAACAGCATATTGAGTACAGTATAGTGGTATTATTATTCTATGAGCAATCACAGATGTTCATTATTCGCAATTACACAATTTAACTCAACTTTAAAAGTAAAGTTTCGAAATTGACTAAAACAATTTCGTGATGCACCCTCTCATTGCCTATAACGAATGAAAAACGCGAAAATTGTTGCAGCCTCAATTACGTCACAAAATGCAGTTTCAAATAATGGTTTCAGAAGTTCAGCAGATTTTCCTCCGTGTCGGCAGTCATGCGTTTGTTTCTTTAATGCTTTCAATCTATAGGTGTACAATGAGAGTAATTGGCGCCGAGGAAATGCAGCGTTTGGAGATTTTTAATTCGAACAACATCGTATTGGTATTAATTCTTGGAACACAAACAACACCTATATGACAAAATGTGATTACTTCGTTATATTATGCGGATTTGAAAAACATTTTTCAAAGCAATTCAGGATTGAACAATGTCATCGTTCAGCGATATAGAAGTTATGATGTATTTGTGTTTTGGTTCGGTTGATTGATTAACACGTAAATTGATCAAAATGAACGTCTGGTTTCCTGGAGAGGTCTCATAACTTTTGATTAAGTTAAGCCTACATTTTTTGTCTGTGACATTATAATACCAAACTGTAAACTTGGGCAAAAAAGAGACAACTCAAAAATCTGTATATACAAAATACCGAACAACGATGAACATCTAAGCTACTTAGCGATTTCTTTGAGTGTTAGCAGGGCTTCGATGACCAGACATGGCACACCTCCATACAATTTTCAAATTCGTCATAACAAAACTAATGCATTTTTAGACACGATAATCATCATTTTTTTTTTTTATTCAGGGCGAAGACATATTGACATAGAACAAGTCTTTACATGTATATTGCACTCGGCGTGCACGTCTTGTCTAAATTGAAAATATCGAATTTACGGTCAAATATTGCAGCCCAATATGCCCAGGAGACAATTCACCAAACTGAAAATACACTTGATGGGAACATCGCAAAGCGACACCCGCGATAAAAGTTTAACTTTGATACAGATTGAATAGAAAGAAGTCAAACAATATATATAATTAAAAACATTAATGTCCGAAAAACAAATCCGTTACAAAAAATAGAATCCGGACACCGACAAGGACCGGTGAGGTAACCAACGGGTAACGTAACAGCATGGCAGCACACAGCAGACTGAGTGAAGATTTTAAGTTGGAACGAATTTTTCGCGGTATACAGAGCATATCGAATATATATTGAGCGAACATGAAATATTAACATGAATAGACTCGCCTTGCGGTAAAGTTGCAGAAATAATGGTGATTCATCTTAATTCACGACATTTTGTTTTTAAGCAACGATATTGCAAAAGTAAGAACACTATTGGACGTCATGTAACCTACGGACGTAAAGCAATCCCAAACATTTCACTCAGGTTCAAAGACATCGTAATGCTTGCACGTTTGCAGTATATGCGCATATCGACTGATTAAATCAGAAGTGCGGAATCCGCTTTTTCGGTTGCAAAATACACAAAAGACTTATAGCGACACCTAGGTCAGGGTCGCTTTAGCTGTTGATTGGTCGCATAACTCGTTCGCCACGTTCTGACCTTTGAGTTTTCGAATTTTGGGCACTCTACTTTTAACTCTGCGACCACACCCACATCAACCGCAACAAGCAACCTTCTGCCTCAATCTAACTTGAAGTTAAGTCTTTTGCTGTTTTTGGCACCTTTTTTATTTTATCATTGCCGTTTAGAATTAAATACTATATTATACAACCAAGCAGTCTACTTGTTATTGTCAGAGACTTTGAAGCGAACAATTAAAAAAAAGCCAGTCTAGGCTCGCGAGGAGTCAATAGGAAAATAACTGCGTACCCTACAGAAAGTTGGTGACATCCCGACGTGCCTATCAAGATTAACTTCAAGCCTCAACTGCAAAAATCGATGAAACCTGAAATCAAGATTTTTAAAGATTCTATTCCCAAAACTGACTGATTCAAGTGGTTTTAGACTTTTGCGATAAATTTTAAAAGACCCCTTTATCGACCATTTTATTGCATGCATTTTAGCCAAATGTTTTTATTTACATTTTATTATTATATGCAACGTAATTCAACTCGAAAGTGCGAGAGACGGATTTAGTACTAATTGATAATAATAGCGACGGACAATCGCCAGACTTGGCACATACAATGAAGCCCTCCAGCTTTTTTAATATATATTAATGATCTGGTTCGATCGCGGTTTCTTATTGTTCATGATGCATTCCACAGATTTAACTTCAGTACTAAATGGTTCAATTCACTTCATAATTTTTATTCCAATTTTTTGAACACAAACCTTCTCTATATTATGTCATTGAAAAAACGGCCGAAGATTTCTAGTTGATACTGGATTAACAAATTCCCCCACAATAGAAACGCCACAAGCGGCTTCGACCAGGCCATAAGTTGTGTGCGGCAAACGGTACGCCAATACCATGGTAGGGCCAGCCAGCTATGACTTTTGCATCAGATAAATATCAAACATTTCTGCAATTTCCTAATAGTACGTGTTTCTCAACCAATATTAGAGGCTGATTTTTTTGTCAAAGCATGATTTTGTGGTTGACTTACGCACTTGCTGACCCAAACTACAATACCTAGATATATGGTAGAAAGTTCTCTGGCAGATGAATAGAAACCAACTTCACCAAGGCATCAGCACTACGCCAATTTGTTGGAAGAATTCGAAGATTTGACAATCCTTCGACATGCAACTGTTAGGACAAAACATAACCCGCCGTATTATTGCGGCCAGGCAACCAGTTCATTCTAAAGCAAGACCACTTTCACCCAACTTGCGTCAAAATTTCCGGGACCAACTAAAAAAAATTAGTCAGGAGACATAGTTCCTTCTAACTACCCTTATTCATCTGCCATTACAGTTGTATCAAAGAAGAATAACGATGAGGTCTGTACTTGCGTTAATTATAGATCCCTCAACAATCAGACAATAAAAACAGATGGCAAATTACGCACGTGCGCAAATGAATTACAATATTTTAGCAAATGCGAACTTTCGAAAGCATATCACCAAATACCTCTTTGCCAGCCTGACATGAGGAAGGCTACTTTCATCTGCACTGAGGGATTGTTTAAACGGCGCTCCATTAGTATGTGTCCAGATATGGAGGTAACTAATTTTGTTTGCCTACTTTACATCAAGTTGTGTAAAGGGACTGAATCCTATGGACATGGGGTATATTCACTTGGCTAACACCGACAGTTCCCGAACTCGTGATAGAACAAAAATAAGCAAAATCGTAGTGAGGTAGTGCTTGGGATGCTCTTGGTGAGAGAGGTGGTTTTCAGAAGATTTCTATTTAGTCTTTGAAGTGATTTGGCAAGGTCCGTTTGTGATATTTCTAATATTAAGATTGCTTAAAAGCGTCAATTCATTCGGTGTACACAATAAGATTCTAAACTCGCGTTCTGGTGTGTGATACTGAATTATTTGTTGTGAGCTGGTTTTCTACACCGGTAAAAAGAGACTTTGTTACTTTTATACACATGGATTTATTTCATATAACATTTCAAAGAGATTGTTGAAGCATGAGCTTCAAGAAAAATGCCTCCTGGAGTTAGATAAAAAATACAATGTATTTCCGTGTCAAGAAAATTGTCTGAAGCATTGTTATTGCTCTATAATTCACATAATACGCCTTCTCTGGCGTGCGTTGGTGGCCAGTTATGGATACCAATGTTGGCAGAACTTGATGGAACTCTTTGAACAATTGTCATGTGCGTATAATCAGAAAGTTTAGAGGGAAATCCAGGACACCATTTCATAAATGGAGCTCGACTTCCATCGGAAAGTGTCACGATTCCAGTCTGTGAAAAAAAAATTGTTTCCTGCAACAACGCCAAGCATTTTTTCGTTTTAAAACATAGAATTAGTGACGAAGGAAAATGTAAAAGATTTTGCTTTAGTACATGTACGTGTGGCATTTTGACATTCTTAATATGCGATCACAAATTATAAAATTGGTATTATCCAAACGCTCACTTAATATATGTAATATGTATATACTTTGTTAAAACATTTTCAACAACCCGAACTGAAAGGAAAAGAGAAATATATTTACAGCTGGGTTTGTTCGCATTCCAACCCATAGGGCGATCACTCCCCTCTTTGTCAGTATTTTCGCTCGAAGGTATCGCATAATAACATTGTAATGTTTCTTCGAATAAATGTTTGCTGGTGAGCCATTCCGTTCTGCACATGTGGCTTCCCATCTGTCATAGCCTGTAACAGCATGATCAAGAGTCTCTACCCAGTAGCATTTACCGTCGAACTTTATCTCACACGCACCTAAATAATATAGGAAAATACATGTAGTAATTTTTCTGTCAAGTTGAATTATATACTCTCGGCGAGGTAAAAGCGGGCGTGAACTTATGTGAAAGAATTTACTACCAAGATTATTCAGAAGACGAATTTTTGATTGGACTATTTTTATTGACCGAGGTCTACATAGACGCAGCTCTGTACTGTTTTAAAGATTGCTGTTGTATTTTTCTGCATACCTTCTCTGCTTTCTAAAATTTTTATTCGTTCCTCCAATTTCTCAATCACCAAGGTGAGGGCGTTGTTGTTTGCAGCTGATTGACTGATAACTGAAAAAGGGTGTATGTATTTTTGAACAAGATGAAGTCAACAGCTTACAAATAAGAAAATAAAAAAAACTCCAGGTGTTATATAATTGTGCTAAATTATTTTATAAAGTGGTTTTGTTGCAGATGTGTTTAATGTCTAAAATCAAACGGCATTATTATGAGTTCAGTTTTGAAAATATTAACAAGTTAAGCAAAAAGGATTTTTGAAGAAGAGTCGAGCCTTTTCATATTCGACCATAGGAATAAGAACAGCGTCTTTCATGATTTTTAATGTTTTCAATTGTACCGCCAGCTGAAAAATTATCTTACCTGGCGCAACCTTCTCTTCTATTTCAGTTTCGATGCGTTCATAATCCACAATAGCTGGAGGCCCGACGGGTCCCGGCCGGCCTATTTCCCCTTTTTCCCCAACTGGTCCGCTCTTCCCAGGAGACCCTTGAGATGTTTCGATTCTGATTGATTTATGTGTCCCGTCTCGGGCACAGAGTGTTTGAAATAAATTTTCAATTTGCGTACAAGCTGGAGTATCATCAAATGCATTTGACCAGCTAACAAGTAAAAGCAGACCCAGCGTTTTTATCGTTAACATGATGCAGAATTATCTAATGATTCTATTTTAAATAGGTTTATGCATATGAAACTATTTTAAAAAAATAATAAAATGAAGTTTTATCCAATATTGCTGTAGTTGAAATCAGCTTTTCCAGAAACACAGAACTGAACTCAGCCTGAATATCCAATATATAAAACTTTTTCTGTTTTTTTTTCCAATTTAAAATTTTCAGCAATGTGCTCAGTGGTATAATAGAAAAAAGTTGACTATTCGGCGACATCTTATTTAATATATATAGCGGAAAGTTAGATGATTCATTCTCTTTATTTAAAACTGTTCAATACATACAATCCCATCCTTTTTCGGTGCGAAAATAATAATAATAATAATAAAATTCCGACGACATCCCAAAGAACTCTTTTATCACAATTGCTCATTATTCGACATTATACAACTTGACTCAACTTCAAAAATAAAGTTTCAAAATTGACTAAATCAATTTCGCGATGCACCTTCTCATTGCCTGTAACGATTGAAAAACGCGAAAATTTTTGTAGCCTCAATTACATTACAAAATGCAGTGTCCCGTCGAGGTATTAATAGGTCCTTGCGCTTTCAGATTTTATCAAGTTCAGCAGATTTCGCTCCGTGGCTGCAGTCATTCGTTTGTTTCTTCAATGTTTTCAATATATAGGTGTACAATGAGAGTAATTGACGCCGAGGAAACGCCGCGTTTGGAGATTTTTAATTCGAACAACAGATCGTATTGGCATCAATTCATAGAACACAAACAACACCTAGTTGGCAAAATGCCATTACTTGGTTATAATATGCAAATTTGAAAGATTTTTTTCGAAGAATTTAAAGACTGAACAATGTCCGTGTTCAACGATATACAAGTTATGAAGTCTTTGTGTGTTTTGTTTGGTTGATTGATGGACACAAAAAAAATGATCAGAATGCATGTCTGGTTTCCTGGAAAGATCTCATAACATTTGCTTGGATTAGGCCTACATTTTTTTTATATATACATAAAAATACAGAACAACGATAAAATATCTGAGCTACTTAGCGATTGCTATGAGACATGGCACACCTCCACACAATTTTCAAGTTTGTCATAACAAAACTTGCGCATTTTGGGACATAATAATCACAATTTTTCGTATTTTTCTTAAACGATATTTTAATTGCAGTTCCATTATCTTTGAACCCACGTACATTTGCACCCAGGTCAATTGCACCTGCATACTTTTGCACCCACGGACATTTGAACCCATGAACAATTGCACCCACATACAGATTGCACCCATAAACATTTGCACCCATAGACATTTGCACCCACGGACATCTGAACTCATGAACCTTTGCACTTTGATTATTTATATCCTAAACTAGTAGTGCCCGACATTGAAAAAACAGCATATTGAGTACAGTATAGTGGTATTATTATTCTATGAGCAATCACAGTTGTTCATTATTCGCAATTACACAATTCAACTCAACTTTAAAAGTAAAGTTTCGAAATTGACTGGAACAATTTCGTGATGCACCTCCTCATTGCCTATAACGAATGAAAAACGCGAAAATTTTTGCAGCCTCAATTACGTTACAAAATGCAGTTTCAAATAATGGTTTCAGAAGTTCAGGAGATTTTCCTCCGTGTCGGCAGTCATGCGTTTGTTTCTTTAATGCTTTCAATCTATAGGTGTACAATGAGAGTAATTGACGCCGAGGAAATGCAGCGTTTGGATTTTAATTCGAACAACATCGTATTGGTATTAATTCTTGGAACACAAACAACACCTAGTTGAAAAAATGTGATTACCTCGTTATATTGTGCGGATTTGAAAAACATTTTTCAAAGCAATTCAGGATTGAACACTGTCATCGTTCAGCGATATAGAAGTTATGATGTATTTGTGTTTTGTTCGGTTAATTGATTAAAACGTAAAATGATCAGAATGAACGTCTGGTTTCCTGGAGAGGCCTCATAACTTTTGCTTAAGTTAAGCCTACATTTTTTGTTTGTGACATTATAATACCAAAATGTAAACTTGGGCAACAAAGAGACAACTCAAAAATCTATATATACAAAATACCGAACAACGATGAACATCTAAGCTACTTAGCTACTGCTATGAGTGTTAGCAAAGCTTCGATGACCAGCCATCGCACACCTCGACACACTTTTCAAATTTGTCATAACAAAACCCATGCATTTTAGACATGATAATCACAATTTTTCATTTAGGGCGAAGACATATTGACATAGAACAGTCTTTACATGTATTTTGCACTCGATGTGCACGTCTTGTCTAAATTGAAAATATCAAACCCACGGTCAAATATTGCAGCCCAATATGTGTAGGAGGCAATTCACCAAAATGAAAATACACTTGATGCGAACCACGGGCAGCGACACCCGTGATAAAAGTCTAACTTTGATACAGATTGAATAGGAAGAAGTCAAAAATATATATATAATTGAAAAGATTAATGTCCAAAAATCAAAACCATTACAAATAAAGAGACTCCGGGCACCGGCCAGTACCGGTGAGGTAACCACGGGTAACGTAACACCATAGCAGCACACAGCAGACTAAGTGAATATTTAAATTGGAACGAGTTTTTCGCGGTATACCGAGCATATCGAATATATATTGAGCCAACATTGAACATAACATGAATACTCGCCTTGCAGTAAAGTTGCAGAAAAAAAGGTGATTCATCTTAATTCACGTCATTTTGTTTTTGAGCAACGATTTTGTAAGAGTATAAATACTATTGGACGTCATGTAACCTATTGACGTACAGAAATCACAAATATTCTACCCAGGTTCAAAGGCATTGTAATGCTCGCATGCTGGCAGTATTTGCGTATATCCACTGATTAAATCAGTGCGGAATTCGCTTTTTAGATTGCAAAATACACAAAGACTTATAGCTAGGTCCGGGTCGCTTCAGCCGTCGGTTGGTCACATGACTCGCTCGCCACGTTCTGATCTTTATGGTTTCAAATTTTGGGCACCCTACTTTTAACTCTGCGACCACACCCACCTCAACAAGTAGGCTAACCTTCTGCCTCAATCTAACTTGAAGTTAAATGTTTACAGTTCTATCGCATTTTATTTTATCACTGTCGTTTTAAATCAAATATTATATATTATCCAACCACGCAGCAGTCTACTCGTTATTATCAGAGCTGATTTTTTGTCAGAGCATGATCGTGTTGTTGACTTGCGCAACTCACGTCTCGTCGACCTAAACTCCAATATTTGCAATAGTAAGATTGCTCAAGTTTCAGCTTTGCAACCCTACTTCCCCCGGAACCCAAAGATCTTGGTTTCCCGGAAGCTGCCGGAAAGGTCGTCATGATAACGCCTCCCGATCGCTAGTTGGCATCGTTCATAGTCAGAACTAAGACGGAATCTGATCGTCTTCAAACCTTTGACTTTCGCTCTTGATTAAAAGCATCAATTCATTCGGTGTACACAACAGGATTCCAAATTCGCGTTCTGGTGTGTGATACTGAATTATTTGTTGTGAGATGGTTTTCTACACCGCTAAAAATAGACTTTGTTACCTTTATCCATTTAGATATATTTCATGTATATATATATATAGCATTTCAAACAGGTACCTCCTAGAATTAGATAAAAATATATATTAGTATTTCCATGTGAAGATTATGTTCCATGTCAAAATTATCCAAAGCATTGTTATTGCTCTATAATTCACATAATACGCCCCCTCTGCTGGACGTTGGCGGCCAATTGTGGATACCAATCTCGGCAGAACTTGATGGAACTCTTTGAACAATTGTCATGTGCGTATGATCAAAACGTTTAGAGGGATATCCAGGATACCATTTCATAAATGGAGCTCGACTTCCATCGGAAAGTGTCACGATTCCAGTCTGTAAAGAAAAGAATATTGTTCCCTGCAACAAAGTCAAGCTCTTTTTCGTTTCATAACATAGAATTAGTGACGAGGGAAAATACAAAATATTTTGCTTCAGTATACGTGTGGCATACTGGACGTTCTTACAATTTGATCACAAATTAGAAAATTAGTATTCTCCAAACGCTCGTTTAATATATCTCTAATGAAAACAACAAGGGGGAATTGTTCAATTATATATTAACACGAAGTATAAAACGAAGTAGTTTGCCGCATCTTAGTAACTTGTCTGCATGAAAATCGCGTTCTCGTGAAGGAAAAAAATGGGATAGCGAAATGTTAGATAAAATATTAGATCTCATGGGATTCATAGAAAATTTTGGAATAAATACAAGTAATAGGCTTCTAGCGAAAACAACAATCTTTAATCACAAAGCCTTTGGAAAATTACCAACGATCGTCAGGTAAAGATTATCAAGAAACGTTCAAATTTGCTACAAATGCGGACTTTGTTAAAACATATTTTACAATTCAAATTGAAAAAATATATATATAAATATATTTACAGCTGGGTTTGTTCGCATTCCCACCCATAGATAAATCCCACTACTCTTCGCAAATATTTTCGCGCGAAGGTATCGCATGATGACATTGTAATGTTTTTCCGAATAAATATTCGCTGGTGAGCCATTCCGTTCTGCACATGTGGCTTCCCATCTGTCATAGCCTGTCACGCCATGATCAAGACTCTCTGCCCAGTAGCATTTACCGTCGAACTTTATCTCACACGCCCCTGAATGATTTAGGAATACACATTATTTTCTAGTAAAAGCGGGCATGAGCTTATTTGAAAGAATCGATGTTTACTACCAAGATTATTCAAAAGACAAATTATCGATTAGACTTTTTTTTTGACCGGAGTCTACATGAACGCAGCTCTGTACGGTTTTGTACGGATTGCTGTTGTATATTTCTGCATACCTTCTCTGCTTTCTAAAATCTTTTTTCGTTCCTCCAATTTCTCAATCACCAAGGTAAGGGCGTTGTTGTTTACAGATGATTGACTGATAACTGAAAAGGGTGTAAGTATTTTTAACAAGATGATGTCAACAGCTTCACGTATTAAATAATTGTGCTAAAATTCACAAATTCAGTCAAACTTTTTAGGGTTTAGTGCAGGGGTTCCCAAAGTTGATTGACCGCGGGCCAAATTTCGAAGCTAAAGGATATTCGCGGACCAGAAAAGGTGAGCGACAAAAAGAGCTCGACGCCACGGCTGAGAAAATTTTAAAAATTAAGCACTAAAATAGACTGCAAGCTTGATATTATTACACCTAGCATCGCAGTTTGTTATGATAACTGATTGAAGTTACTTGCTCATCTGGAATATACGGCTTCGTATAAATGAGGCTACTTATGGCTTGTTTTGTTGCACAAAAAACATCCCAATGTATATAAGTATAAAAAAAACGAAATGCCAACATGATTTGGTTGTTTGTTTTTGTATATACCAATTCTATATTTTTGTAGGTGTAATTAGGGCAGATGTTCTTTACGTGGCTCCAATTCAGTACATTATATTCGCAACAACGCATTCAAGTGATTATCTATCATGCAGTCCGGACCGAAGTTTTGTTTTGTTAAGGTTCATAATTGTGTTGTTAGAAAGACTGATGCTGAAAAATTAACTTCTTAAATCGGGAAACTTAAACATGTTTATTTGACTTTTTTATGAATTTAGCATTGAATTTTGAAATACGCGCATCAACTGATCATAATTCGAAAAATGCTTCGTCTCATAATGGCGCCTAATGTCATATTCCTTCAGAACTGGCATATTTTGTTGGCAAGGAAGACAAATCGCTGAAGTTTGATTTTTTTTAATAAAGAAATAAGAACGCTGCCATTTACTTCAAAAAGTTTAACCGTTAAATTATTTCACTTAACTCCGGCGGGCCATTTTAAATCGTTACGCGGGTCGTAATTGGCCCGCGGGCCGCGGTTTGGGAACCCCTGGTTTAGTGGATTTGTTGCAGAGAGTATAATGTAAAAAATCAAATGACATCATTATGAGTGCAATTTCGAAAATAATAGCAAGTTAAAGCAATACGGATTTCGAAGCACATCATATTTGATCACAGAAACAGTCTCTTTCACGATTTTCAACGCTTTCAGTTTTACGGCCAACCGAAAAATCATTTTACCTGGCACAATCTTCTCGTCTATTTCAGTTTCGATTCGTTCGTAATCCACAATAGCTGGAGGCCCGACAGGTCCAGGCCGACCTATTTCACCTTTTTCTCCAACTGGTCCTCTCTTCCCCGGAGAACCTTGAGATGTTTCGATTCCGATTGATGTATGTGCTCCGTATCGGGCACAAAGTGTTTGAAATAAGTTCTCAATTTTCGTACAAGCTGGAGTATCATCAAATGCATTTGACCAGCTAACAAGCAAAAGCAGACCCAGCGTTTTTAACGTTAACATGATGCAGAGCTATCTAATGATTCTATTTTCTATTAGCTTATGTATGTAAAATTAAATTTAAAAAAATAAACAACTAACAAATAAAATAATATTTTTATATAATATTTCTGGGTTGGAGTCAACTTTTTCAGAAATAAGAAACTGCACTCAGCATGGATACACAATATATAAGACTTTCTTGTCTTATTTTTCTCTTTTGTATAATCTATAATTTTTAGCAATTTGATCGGTCGTTCAAAGTATGAAATAAATTTAATTTTGTATATAGCGCAAAGTTATATGATTTATGCTCATTATTTGAGACTGTTTAATACATACAACCCCTGCTGTCTTAGTGCAAAAAAAAGAACTCTTAAAATTGCGACAACATGATTCCCAAAGAACTCTCGGACCTCCCGAAGTATGCGCACCAAGATGACGCACAACCTGAACTCAGAGTGTTCAACTGTTTTATGCCAACCAACTGGTGGAAGGGCGAGGCTTACAGAAGGCTGCTCTCTCCGAAGGAAACAACACTAAAGTTTTCGCACAAACTGAACAACGCTTGGTCGAAAGATTTTACATTTAGCTTTTTTTTATATTGCATTCACGTGCGTATTTATAAAACTTTGAATATTTATATCTCAAACTAGTGCCTGGCATTTAGGCAAGTAACATATTTAGTATAGTGGTAATAATGTTCTATGAGCAATCACAATTGTTTTTATTAGACATTACACAATTTAATTCAACTACAATTCAAACAATTTCGCGATGCACTTTCTAATTGCTTGTAACAAACGCGACAACTTTGCAACCCCAATTACATTACAAAATACAGTTTCAAATAACGGTTTTCTGTCGAGTTATTTATTAATAGGTCTTTACTCTTTCAGATTTTTTTCTCTGTTTCGGCAGTCATGCGTTAAGTTATGATGCATTTGTGTGTTTTGTTCAGTTGATTGATGAACTCAAAAAATGATTAGAATGCACGTCTGGTTTCCTGGAGACGTCTCATAACTGTTGCTTGAATTGGGCCTACATTTTTTTTTATGTCTGTGACGTTAAAACACTAAACTGTAAACTTGGGGAAAACATCTGAGCTACTTAGCGATTTCCATGGGTGTTAGCTAAGTCTTCGATAACCAGACATGACACACTTTCGCACACTTCTCAAATTTGTCATAACAAAACTTATGCACTTCTAGATAAAATAATCACTATTTTGAATGAAGTAGAAGACATATGGAAATAGAACAAGTCTTCTACTGTCAAATACGGCAGCCCAATATGACTACTGACGATTGAGACCATACAACCAGCCATACACCCAACTACAAACCATACCACTTGCATCTGGTTGGATTCACCATGTCCGAACGTCAGTAGCTAGAAACGCGTCATGGAAGTTGGATCTCCTTACGTGCTCGACAATATTTGTCCAGTGACTGAACAATTCACTGATATGTACATGCGTGGGATATTGTAGTCATATTTATTTGTGCTGGTGTCCCTATGACCGTGATAAACCCCCTATACCGAATTCAAACACAAATATCAAATATGATTGGCTTCCAATTGGCGTCAGAATTGCGAACCTTCTCCCATCGACGAAATAATTCGTTGTTGTGTTTATTTTACAGATTCTATAATGAATTCTATTCTACTAATAAAATATCAGTTTTATCACATTTTAAACCGCTTTTATTCTGAAACAAGCCTATGAAATTCAAAAAATTGAACCATGCAATTGATTACCCAGAAGACGTCCCTTACATGGTTGCTTTCTTATGTACAGTCTATAACGAATCCTAAAGTTGAAAATTGATTGATCTTGTTTACTACTAAGATGTATTATTTTAACGACCCATCCATCAGTGAGTACAGTGTTTAAATGATCATGTTCGTCTATTGAGATGGATTCAGGTTCAATCAGTTCATCTGGAATTCTTATCCCACATTGCAGCTATTTTCAACTTGTACCCATTCACATTGGCAAACTTCTTGTACATCACTGAATGAAACAGCAGTAATTGGAGATCTAGCATAGGCACAGAATAATAATCCAGCTATCAAAACAATTCCTACCACTACCTTGAAAGCATTTTGTATTGGGAGAATCCTGCCCTTGCACACTTACAGATGAATTACCTCGTTTATGTAGCCTCATGTTCGCGCTGCATTGTTATGATTTCAGTTTATCAGCGTCTTGAAATTCCTTTTCTATCATCGCAGATAACTTTACCCCTTTTAGGCAACAAACCACAATTGGTGTTTGTGCATCATGGAGGTCTATGCTTGTCTTTAGTATGGCTCTGTTATGTGCCGCGCATCAACTGTTCTCTCTCAGTTACTGATACTGGCGTTCAACGTTTCAAATTCAATTAGTTTGTATAATTAAATAATTGATACAAGTTTTCCACGGTATTCTGAACATATCGAATATATATTGTGCAAACGTGAAATGAAGCCTGATTGCTTGCCATGCGGTAAAGTTGCGGAACAAAAAAAAACGATGATTCATCTTAATTCATGTCATTTTGTATTTGGGGAACGATTTTGCAAAACCACGAATACTATTAAAAGTCACGTAGGCTACGGACTTAAAACCTAAAATATTTCACACAGATAGGTTTGTTCAAAAAGAATTGTTTTAAAATATTTGTTTTAAATCAAGTTTTTTTTGCCTGTTTTGTTTAAAATGTCTGTATTATTTTTTTTTGTATTAAATTGATGTTAAAACTTGTCAAGCGCATATTATTCTCAATAAACCCTTCGAAACGCCACGAATATTGATGACTTGCCCATACACGCCTTCCCAAGTTGTAGCGCAATGCGTCCACAAACGTGGTTGACAAAGAAAGACGCAACCGATAAGCCATTACGTGAACCAACCTGCGGCGGCGGCGACGAAACCATCTTGCGAAAATTGAAATACGGCCGAATAAATGAGTTTCTTTAAATATCTCTGAAACACTCCATCCATTTAACCTCAAAAACAAAGTATGTTGATTTAAATTAACCGAACAGTTTTAAACGTATTAAGTCCTTTATTTTATGAACGAAATGTCAATACATAAACTCGAAATCTCTAATATGACGTCATAACAGATTAGTTGTTACGTCAATGTATCGGAGGTGTCTTACAATTTGCATAGCTAGGCTAAGGTGTCTCGTCGTCCAAATCCGTAGACTGCCGTCATTCTAAGTATATTTCTTATTATCGTAACGCAATTGTTTTTCCGAAGACCGCCCGTGATCCAAATGCTTTTGGATTGTCTTAGTCTCGTGAGCTATATGTTTTATGATTGTTCTTACTCAAAACGTCTCTCTGATATCTCGGATAAAAGTCCTTTTAAAATCTTATTTATGATACAAACTTGGCGATAAATGTACACGATAAAAATGAAAGTCAAAGCAAGAATTTTTACTTACATTTTTAAAATTATTATTCCGGCAGGTACATGCACTTGGTAAATTGTGTTCCACCAATAGCAATATTTCTGCAATTTCCGAATAGCACATGTTTCTAAACCAATATAAGAAGCTACTTTTCTGTCAAAGCATAATCTTGTAGTCCATTACCACGACTCGCATGTCCAATACCTACATTTATGGTTGAAAGTTATCTGGGCCGGCCAATAACAACCAATTTCATTTCACAGAGACATCAGCACGACGCTAATTCGTTGGAAGAATTCGAAGATTTGACAATCCCTCGACATACAATTGTTAGCACGAAACATAACACTACCCACCGTGTGATCGCAACCGACAACCAGTGCATTCTAAATCAGACCACTTTCGCTCTACTTACGCCAAAAAAGTCAGGACCAACTTGAAAAACTTATCAAATCAGGAGATATAGTTCCTTCTAACCCTGTTTTATTCATTTCCCATCGCAGTTGTACCAAGGAGGGATAGCGATGAGGTACGAACTTGCGTTGATTCTAAATTCCTTACCAATCAGACAATAAAATACACATCGCCAATTATTCAAATGGGCAAATGAATTACAATATTTCAGCAAATACGACCTTTCGAAAGCATATCACCAAGTCCAAATACCTCTTCACCAACCTGATATGAAGAAGGCTGCTTTTAAAAGACGGTTGCTTTGAAGCAATGATCCTACTATTTGATCTGTGCAACGCCTGTTCATCATTTTCTCGTTTCTTTGTCGGAAGTTACTTCCGGTTTGAAAAATATATTCGTATTCGTGAGGGATTGCTTTGCTATCTTAAAACCACTGTTTAACTATTTTGTTTATACTGTCAATCAAATCCCTCCAATTGTGTTTATGTAAAACAGGTCAAAGATCACTGTGGAATCAATTAATATCAAGACGTCTAGGAAATGGCTTTTCATTATCATTACATCTTCACTGCATTTGATTGTGGATTGTATGTGTGTGAAGTAGTGCTTGGAATGCTCTTAGTGAAAGTGGTGGTTCTTGAAAGATTTTTATGTAAACTTTGATGTGATGTGGCGAGGTCCATTTGGTGCAAAACAATAAGACTCCAAACAAGCGTTCTGGTGTGTGAACCCAAATTTGATTGTTGTGAGCTGGTTATCTACACTATTGAAATTAGACTTTGTTACATTGTGATTGCTTTTTAATTCACATAATACGCCATCTCGGGTATACGTTGGTGGGAAGTTGTGAATACCAATGCTGGCAGAACTTGATGGAGCTCGCTGAGCAATTGTCATGTGCGTATAAGCAGGATCTTTAGAGGGATATCCAGGAGCCCATTTCATAAATAGAGCTAGACTTCCGTCGGAAAGTGTAACGATTGGAGTCTGCAAAGAAAAACAACATTGTTTCTTAGTATACGTGTGGCATCCTGGACATTCTTACAATGTAATCGCAAATTATGTAATTGGTATTCTTCAAACGTTCGTTTAATATATCTCTAACAGAGAACAACAAGAGAACGATGTTCAAATATATAATGGCACGAAGTCTAAAACGAAGTAGTCTATAGTTTACCACACCTGGATACCTAGTCTACAGTGGGTACCTGTATCTAACCCTCCGGCCTTTGCATAGTAACAGTTCGTAAAAACAAAACGGAAGACAGTCATTACGCTTGGCGGATTAAAAAGCGTGTTCTCACGAAAGAAAAATATTACAATGAAATTTTGGATGGAATATCAGTGATAGCCTTTTAAGCGACAACAACAATCTTTGATCACTGAAAATTAAAAAAAAAAATGATCAGAATGTACGTCTGGTTTTCTGGAGAGGTCTCATGCTTGAGTTAGGCCTACATTTTTTATTATGTCTGTGACGTTAAAATACCAAACTGTAAACTTGGGCAACAAAAAGACAACTCAAAAATCTATGTACCCGTATTTGCTCGTTTTATAGCCCGGGCCCATATTTTTTCAACCAACTCACTAACCGGGCCCTTATTCAAACCGGCCCTTATTCAAGCACGGGCGCTTGTTATTTTCGATCGTTACAATAATTAATATATTGTTATTTCCAGTTCTCAAGTATGATTTAAACGAGAATAACGAAAATTTTTACTTTTTCTACGCACCGCAGGTACAAATCCGCAAAAGAAGAAAAGTTTTGCGACGCCCTATCAATATTGAAACAACGCACTTGGGCGTCGCGACGCCTAGTTTGAGAACCATGGTGTTACGTAATCAATGCTATCTGTTATGTACTTGGACGCCTAAGGCGTGAGTGTTATCTACCGGCGCTTAAAATTCAACAGCGTTGTGACCACTTCTTATTTTCTATTGTTCTCTACCACTGAAAAATCAGCTTTTACATCGGGCGGCTATTCAAACGGGCCCTTAATCAAGATCGGGCGGAAAAACGAGCATATACGGTATACAAAATACAGAACAACGATGAACATCTACGCTACTTAGCGATTGCTATGGGCGTTAGCAAAGTTTCGATGACCAGACATGGCACACCTGCATACAATTTTTGAATTTTTCATAACAAAACTGATGCATTTTAGACATAAAATCACAATTTTTCATTTACGGTGAAGACATATTGACATAGAACAAGTTTTTACATGTATATTGCACTCGATGTGCACGTCTTGTCAAAATTAAAAATATCAAACATACGGTCAAATATTGCAGTCCAATATGCCTAGGAGGCAATTCACCATAATGAAAATATACTTGATGCCAACATCGGGCAGCAACACCCGTGATAAAAGTCTAACTTTGATACAGGTAGAATAGAAACAAGTCAAATAATAAATATAATTAAAAAGATTATTGTCCGTAAAACAAATCCGTTACAAAAAAGAGTGAGGTGACCACGGGCAACGTAACAGCATAGTAGCACACAGCAGACTGAGTGAAGATTTGATTATAGTGAGCATATCGAGTATATATTGAGCAAACATTGAACATAACATGAATACTCGCCTTAGGGTAAAGTTGCAGAAAAAAGAAAAAAAAGGTGAGTCATCTTAATTCACGACATTTAGTTTTTGAGCAACGATTTTGCAAAATTAGGAAACTATTGGACGTCATGTTACCCACGGACGTACAGCAATCTCAAATATTTCACTCAGGCTCAAAGACATTGTAATTCTCGCGCGTTGGCAGTATTTGCGCATATCCACTGATTAAATCAGAAGTGCGGAATCCGCTTTTACGGTTGCAAAATTAACAAAAAACTTATAGCGACATCTAGGTCAGGGTCGCATTAGCCGTTGATTAGTCACATGACTCACTCGCCACGTTCTGATATTTTTGGTTTCAAATTTTTGGCACTCTACTTTCAACTCTGCGACCACACGCACCTCAATCGCAACAAGTAACCTTCTGCCTCAATCCAACTTTAAATTAAGTCAGTTACTGTTTCATCGCATTTTAATTTTATCATTGCCGTTTTAATTAAAGAAAATGTTACACAACCACGCAGTCTACTCGTTATTGTCAGAGACTGATCACAGCTGATTTTTTGTCAGAGCATGATCTTGTGGTTGACTTGCGCAACTCACGTCTCGTCGACCCAAACTTCAATATTTCCAATATAGCGTCAATTGATTCGGTGTACACAATAAGATTCTAAACTCGCGTTCTGGTGTGTGATACAGAATTATTTGTTGTGAGATGGTTTTCTACACCGTTAAAAATAGACTTTGTTACCTTTATACATTTGGATATATTTCATATATATATAACATTTCAAAGTGGTGCCTCCTAGATTTAGGTGAAAATACAAAGTATTTCCATGTCAAGAAAATTATCCGAAGCATTGCTATTGCTCTATAATTCACATAATACGCCTTCTCTGCTGGACGTTGGTGGATAGTTGTGAATACCAATGCTGGCAGAACTTGATGGAGCTCGTTGAGCAATTGTCATGTGCGTATAAGCAGGATCTTTAGAGGGATATCCAGGAGCCCATTTCATAAATGGAGCTAGACTTCCGTCGGAAAGTGTAACGATTAGAGTCTGCAAAGAAAAACAACAGTGTTTCTTGCAACAAAGTCAAGCTTATTTTCGTTTCATAACATAGAATTAGCGACGAGGGAAAATACAAAAGATTTTGATTTAGTATACGTGTGGCATCTTGGACGAATGTAATTACAAATTATAAAATTGGTATTCTCCAAACGCTCGTTTAATATATCTCTAACAGGGAACAACAAGAGAGGATGTTTATATATATAATGACACGAAGTTTAAAACGAAGCAGTCTCAGTACCTAGTCTACAGTGGGTACCGGTATCAAATAACCTCCGACTTTCGCATAGTACCAGTTCGTAAAAAGCAAAACGAAAGACAGCCGTCACGCATGGCGACTTTTTTCATACGGTAACAACAAGAATTCAAAATTACAAAACAATCACTTTATTTTCAATAAACATATGCCAAGAAACGTTAAAATTTGTTAGGAATGCGGGCTTTGTTAAAACATTTTTACCAATTTGAATTGAAGAAAAGGTATAAATTTATTTACATCTGGGTTTGTTCGCATTCCCACCCATAGGGCAATCAGATCCCTCTTTGCAAATATTTTCGCTCGAAGGTATCGCATGATGACATTGTAATGTTTTTCCGAATAAATATTCGCTGGTGAGCCATTCCGTTCCGCACATATTGCGACCCATCTTTCATAGCCTGTCACAAAATGATCGAGACTCTCTACCCAGTAGCATTTACCGTCGAACTTTATCTCACACGCACCTGAATAATATAGGAAAATACACGTGGTAATTAACTGTTGAATTATATACTGTCGGCGAGGAAGAAGCGGGAATAAGCTTATGTAAAAAAATCGGCCCCCAAGAAGTATGTGTACCAATATGGAGGTAACTAATTTTGTTCGCCTACGTTACATCAAGTTGTGTAAACGCACTGAAACTTATGGGCAGGAGGTATATTCACTCGGCTAACACATACAGTCGTAATAGAACTAAAATAAGGCAAATCGGAATAAAATTATGCCTAACCCAAACCTGGTACACACACTACTGGAGTACCAAAGAATCGATGTTTATTACTACAAATATTATGCAGGAGATGAATTTTCGTTTGGACTTTTTTTATTGGCCGAAGTCTACATGGACGCAGCCATATACCGGTTTAAAGATTGCTGTTGTATTTTTCTGAATACCTTCTCTGCTTTCTAGAATATTTATTCGTTCTTCCAATTTCGCTATCGCCAAGATGAGGGCGGTGTTGTTCGCAGCTGATTGACTGATAACTAAAAAGGGTGTAAATATTTTTGAACAACATGAAGTCAACAGCTTACTAGAAAAAATTAAAATTGCTTCAAGTGTTATATAATTGTGCTAAATTATTTCATAAAGTGGATCTGTTGCAGATGTGTATAATGTCGAAAATCAAACGGTATTTTTATGAGTTCAGTTTTTAAAATAATAACAAGTTAAGCAATACGGATTTTCAAAGGGTCGAGTCTTTTTATATTCGACCGTAGGAATAGGAACAGTGTCTTTCGTGATTTTCAGTATATCAGTTGTACCGCCAGCTGAAAAATCATCTTACCTGGCGCAACCTTCTCTTCTATCTCAGTTTCGATGCGTTCGTAATCCACAATAGCCGGAGGCCCGACGGGTCCAGGCCGACCTATTTCACCTTTTTCTCCAACTGGTCCTCTCTTCCCCGGAGAACCCTGAGATGTTTCCATTCCGATCGATGTATGTGTCCCGTCTCGGGCACAAAGTGTTTGAAATAAATTTTCAATCTGTGCACAAGCTGGAGTATCATCAAATGCATTTGACCAGCTAACTAGTAAAAGCAGACCCAGCGTTTTTATCGTTAACATGATGCAGAGCTATCTAATGATTCTATTTTATATAGACTTATGAATATAAAAATAATTTAAAAAGAAATAAAACAACAAATCAATCTTTTTATTATCCAATATTGCTGTAATGGAAGTCAACTTTTTCAGAAATATAAAACTGCACTCAACATGAATACACAATATATAAAACTTTTCTGTCTTATTTTTCTGTTTTGTTTAATCTGAGATTTTTAGTAATGTGCTCGGTGATTCGAAGTATGTACATATGAGAATATATATATAGAAAAAATTTGAATATTTTGCAATATTTAATTATTGTATTATTGTATTATTTTATTATTTTATTGCATAATTAGCGCAAATTCACATGATTTATGCTCATTATTTGAAACTGTTAGATACAAACCAACTCCCCAGTTTTTGGATGCGAAAGCATAACTCATAAAATTGCGACGACATCTCAAAAAACTCTTTTATCAGCGTGAGTTCTAGTCAGCAGCGAATTTCAAAAAACAACACTTGGTCGAAATATTTTACATTAGGCTTTTTTAAATTTCACCATCTGCGTATTGATAAGCTTTGAATATTTATATCCCAAACTAGTGCCTGACATTTAAGCAAATAACATATATATATATATAGTAGGCTATAGTGTAGTGATATTAGTATTATATGGGCAATCACAATTGTTCATTATTCGACATTACACAATTTACCTCAACTTTAAAAACCATCCTTAACTATATAAATAAAGTTTCAAAATTGACTTTAGGTAATTTGCGATGCACCCACCTCCTCATTGCCCGTAACGTAAGACAAACGCGAGAATTTTTGCAGTTTTAAAAATAGTGGTTTCCTGTGAAGTTATTGATAGGTTCTTGCTCCTTCAGATTTTCCAGGTTTAGCTGATTTTGATTCACCCTCTCATTGCCTGCAACGAATGACGAAGGCGAAAATTTTTGCAGCCTCAATTACATTACAAAAAAATGCATTTCCAAATAATGATTTGCTATCGAGTTATTAATAGGTCCTCGCTCCTTCAGATTTTTCAGGTTCAGTAGATTTCGCTCCATTTCGGCAGTCGTGCGTTTCGTTAATGCTTTCTATAGGTTTACAATACAGACTGAATGACGCCCAGGAAAAGGCCGCGTTTGGAGATTTTTCATCCGAACAACAACTCGTATTGTTTTTAATTTTTGGAACTCAACAAAACCTAGTTGGCAGAATTTCATTACTTCGTTATAATATGATGATTTGAAAGATTTTTTTCAAAGCAATTCAGAACTGAACAATGTCATCATTCAACGATATAGAAGTTATGATGTATTTGCGTGTTTTGCTTGGTTGATTGATATACACAAAAAATGATCAGAATGTACATCTGGTTCCATGGAGAGGTCTCATAACTTTTGCTTGAGTTAGACCTACATTTTTTTTTGTCTGTGACGTTAAAATACCAAACTGTAAACTGGGGCAACAAAGAGACAACTCAAAAATCTATATATACAAAATACAGAACAACGATAACACATCTATGAGCTACTTAGCGATTGCTATGGGTGTTAGCGAGGACTTCGAGGACCAGACATGGTACATCACCATACAATTCGCAAATTTGTCACAACAAAACTCATGCATTTTAGACATATTAATCACAATTTTTTATTTAGAGTGAAAACCTATTGACATAAAACAGTTCTTCACAGGTATATTGCACTTGAGTGCAAGTCTTGTCTAAACGCCTTAAATATCAAACCTAGGGTCATATTGATGACTTGCCCATACACGCCTTCCCAAGTTGTAGCGCAATGCGTCCACAAACGTGGTTGACAAAGAAAGACGCAACCGATAAGCCATTACGTGAACCAACCTGCGGCGGCGGCGACGAAACCATCTTGCGAAAATTGAAATACGGCCGAATAAATGAGTTTCTTTAAATATCTCTGAAACACTCCATCCATTTAACCTCAAAAACAAAGTATGCTGATTTAAATTAACCGAACAGTTTTAAACGTATTAAGTCCTTTATTTTATGAACGAAATGTCAATACATAAACTCGAAATCTCTAATATGACGTCATAACAGATTAGTTGTTACGTCAATGTATCGGAGGTGTCTTACAATTTGCATAGCTAGGCTAAGGTGTCTCGTCGTCCAAATCCGTAGACTGCCGTCATTCTAAGTATATTTCTTATTATCGTAACGCAGTTGTTTTTCCGAAGACCGCCCGTGATCCAAATGCTTTTGGATTGTCTTAGTCTCGTGAGCTATATGTTTTATGATTGTTCTTACTCAAAACGTCTCTCTGATATCTCGGATAAAAGTCCTTTTAAAATCTTATTTATGATACAAACTTGGCGATAAATGTACACGATAAAAATGAAAGTCAAAGCAAGAATTTTTACTTACATTTTTAAAATTATTATTCCGGCAGGTACATGCACTTGGTAAATTGTGTTCCACCAATAGCAATATTTCTGCAATTTCCGAATAGCACATGTTTCTAAACCAATATAAGAAGCTACTTTTCTGTCAAGGCATAATCTTGTAGTCCATTACCACGACTCGCATGTCCAATACCTACATTTATGGTTGAAAGTTATCTGGGCCGGCCAATAACAACCAATTTCATTTCACAGAGACATCAGCACGACGCTAATTCGTTGGAAGAATTCGAAGATTTGACAATCCCTCGACATACAATTGTTAGCACGAAACATAACACTACCCACCGTGTGATCGCAACCGACAACCAGTGCATTCTAAATCAGACCACTTTCGCTCTACTTACGCCAAAAAAGTCAGGACCAACTTGAAAAACTTATCAAATCAGGAGATATAGTTCCTTCTAACCCTGTTTTATTCATTTCCCATCGCAGTTGTACCAAGGAGGGATAGCGATGAGGTACGAACTTGCGTTGATTCTAAATTCCTTACCAATCAGACAATAAAATACACATCGCCAATTATTCAAATGGGCAAATGAATTACAATATTTCAGCAAATACGACCTTTCGAAAGCATATCACCAAGTCCAAATACCTCTTCACCAACCTGATATGAAGAAGGCTGCTTTTAAAAGACGGTTGCTTTGAAGCAATGATCCTACTATTTGATCTGTGCAACGCCTGTTCATCATTTTCTCGTTTCTTTGTCGGAAGTTACTTCCGGTTTGAAAAATATATTCGTATTCGTGAGGGATTGCTTTGCTATCTTAAAACCACTGTTTAACTATTTTGTTTATACTGTCAATCAAATCCCTCCAATTGTGTTTATGTAAAACAGGTCAAAGATCACTGTGGAATCAATTAATATCAAGACGTCTAGGAAATGGCTTTTCATTATCATTACATCTTCACTGCATTTGATTGTGGATTGTATGTGTGTGAAGTAGTGCTTGGAATGCTCTTAGTGAAAGTGGTGGTTCTTGAAAGATTTTTATGTAAACTTTGATGTGATGTGGCGAGGTCCATTTGGTGCAAAACAATAAGACTCCAAACAAGCGTTCTGGTGTGTGAACCCAAATTTGATTGTTGTGAGCTGGTTATCTACACTATTGAAATTAGACTTTGTTACATTGTGATTGCTTTTTAATTCACATAATACGCCATCTCGGGTATACGTTGGTGGGAAGTTGTGAATACCAATGCTGGCAGAACTTGATGGAGCTCGCTGAGCAATTGTCATGTGCGTATAAGCAGGATCTTTAGAGGGATATCCAGGAGCCCATTTCATAAATAGAGCTAGACTTCCGTCGGAAAGTGTAACGATTGGAGTCTGCAAAGAAAAACAACATTGTTTCTTAGTATACGTGTGGCATCCTGGACATTCTTACAATGTAATCGCAAATTATGTAATTGGTATTCTTCAAACGTTCGTTTAATATATCTCTAACAGAGAACAACAAGAGAACGATGTTCAAATATATAATGGCACGAAGTCTAAAACGAAGTAGTCTATAGTTTACCACACCTGGATACCTAGTCTACAGTGGGTACCTGTATCTAACCCTCCGGCCTTTGCATAGTAACAGTTCGTAAAAACAAAACGGAAGACAGTCATTACGCTTGGCGGATTAAAAAGCGTGTTCTCACGAAAGAAAAATATTACAATGAAATTTTGGATGGAATATCAGTGATAGCCTTTTAAGCGACAACAACAATCTTTGATCACTGAAAATTAAAAAAAAAATGATCAGAATGTACGTCTGGTTTTCTGGAGAGGTCTCATGCTTGAGTTAGGCCTACATTTTTTATTATGTCTGTGACGTTAAAATACCAAACTGTAAACTTGGGCAACAAAAAGACAACTCAAAAATCTATGTACCCGTATTTGCTCGTTTTATAGCCCGGGCCCATATTTTTTCAACCAACTCACTAACCGGGCCCTTATTCAAACCGGCCCTTATTCAAGCACGGGCGCTTGTTATTTTCGATCGTTACAATAATTAATATATTGTTATTTCCAGTTCTCAAGTATGATTTAAACGAGAATAACGAAAATTTTTACTTTTTCTACGCACCGCAGGTACAAATCCGCAAAAGAAGAAAAGTTTTGCGACGCCCTATCAATATTGAAACAACGCACTTGGGCGTCGCGACGCCTAGTTTGAGAACCATGGTGTTACGTAATAAATGCTATCTGTTATGTACTTGGACGCCTAAGGCGTGAGTGTTATCTACCGGCGCTTAAAATTCAACAGCGTTGTGACCACTTCTTATTTTCTATTGTTCTCTACCACTGAAAAATCAGCTTTTACATCGGGCGGCTATTCAAACGGGCCCTTAATCAAGATCGGGCGGAAAAACGAGCATATACGGTATACAAAATACAGAACAACGATGAACATCTACGCTACTTAGCGATTGCTATGGGCGTTAGCAAAGTTTCGATGACCAGACATGGCACACCTGCATACAATTTTTGAATTTTTCATAACAAAACTGATGCATTTTAGACATAAAATCACAATTTTTCATTTACGGTGAAGACATATTGACATAGAACAAGTTTTTACATGTATATTGCACTCGATGTGCACGTCTTGTCAAAATTAAAAATATCAAACATACGGTCAAATATTGCAGTCCAATATGCCTAGGAGGCAATTCACCATAATGAAAATATACTTGATGCCAACATCGGGCAGCAACACCCGTGATAAAAGTCTAACTTTGATACAGGTAGAATAGAAACAAGTCAAATAATAAATATAATTAAAAAGATTATTGTCCGTAAAACAAATCCGTTACAAAAAAGAGTGAGGTGACCACGGGCAACGTAACAGCATAGTAGCACACAGCAGACTGAGTGAAGATTTGATTATAGTGAGCATATCGAGTATATATTGAGCAAACATTGAACATAACATGAATACTCGCCTTAGGGTAAAGTTGCAGAAAAAAGAAAAAAAAGGTGAGTCATCTTAATTCACGACATTTAGTTTTTGAGCAACGATTTTGCAAAATTAGGAAACTATTGGACGTCATGTTACCCACGGACGTACAGCAATCTCAAATATTTCACTCAGGCTCAAAGACATTGTAATTCTCGCGCGTTGGCAGTATTTGCGCATATCCACTGATTAAATCAGAAGTGCGGAATCCGCTTTTACGGTTGCAAAATTAACAAAAAACTTATAGCAACATCTAGGTCAGGGTCGCATTAGCCGTTGATTAGTCACATGACTCACTCGCCACGTTCTGATATTTTTGGTTTCAAATTTTTGGCACTCTACTTTCAACTCTGCGACCACACGCACCTCAATCGCAACAAGTAACCTTCTGCCTCAATCCAACTTTAAATTAAGTCAGTTACTGTTTCATCGCATTTTAATTTTATCATTGCCGTTTTAATTAAAGAAAATGTTACACAACCACGCAGTCTACTCGTTATTGTCAGAGACTGATCACAGCTGATTTTTTGTCAGAGCATGATCTTGTGGTTGACTTGCGCAACTCACGTCTCGTCGACCCAAACTTCAATATTTCCAATATAGCGTCAATTGATTCGGTGTACACAATAAGATTCTAAACTCGCGTTCTGGTGTGTGATACAGAATTATTTGTTGTGAGATGGTTTTCTACACCGTTAAAAATAGACTTTGTTACCTTTATACATTTGGATATATTTCATATATATATAACATTTCAAAGTGGTGCCTCCTAGATTTAGGTGAAAATACAAAGTATTTCCATGTCAAGAAAATTATCCGAAGCATTGCTATTGCTCTATAATTCACATAATACGCCTTCTCTGCTGGACGTTGGTGGATAGTTGTGAATACCAATGCTGGCAGAACTTGATGGAGCTCGTTGAGCAATTGTCATGTGCGTATAAGCAGGATCTTTAGAGGGATATCCAGGAGCCCATTTCATAAATGGAGCTAGACTTCCGTCGGAAAGTGTAACGATTAGAGTCTGCAAAGAAAAACAACAGTGTTTCTTGCAACAAAGTCAAGCTTATTTTCGTTTCATAACATAGAATTAGCGACGAGGGAAAATACAAAAGATTTTGATTTAGTATACGTGTGGCATCTTGGACGAATGTAATTACAAATTATAAAATTGGTATTCTCCAAACGCTCGTTTAATATATCTCTAACAGGGAACAACAAGAGAGGATGTTTATATATATAATGACACGAAGTTTAAAACGAAGCAGTCTCAGTACCTAGTCTACAGTGGGTACCGGTATCAAATAACCTCCGACTTTCGCATAGTACCAGTTCGTAAAAAGCAAAACGAAAGACAGCCGTCACGCATGGCGACTTTTTTCATACGGTAACAACAAGAATTCAAAATTACAAAACAATCACTTTATTTTCAATAAACATATGCCAAGAAACGTTAAAATTTGTTAGGAATGCGGGCTTTGTTAAAACATTTTTACCAATTTGAATTGAAGAAAAGGTATAAATTTATTTACATCTGGGTTTGTTCGCATTCCCACCCATAGGGCAATCAGATCCCTCTTTGCAAATATTTTCGCTCGAAGGTATCGCATGATGACATTGTAATGTTTTTCCGAATAAATATTCGCTGGTGAGCCATTCCGTTCCGCACATATTGCGACCCATCTTTCATAGCCTGTCACAAAATGATCGAGACTCTCTACCCAGTAGCATTTACCGTCGAACTTTATCTCACACGCACCTGAATAATATAGGAAAATACACGAGGTAATTAACTGTTGAATTATATACTGTCGGCGAGGAAGAAGCGGGAATAAGCTTATGTAAAAAAATCGGCCCCCAAGAAGTATGTGTACCAATATGGAGGTAACTAATTTTGTTCGCCTACGTTACATCAAGTTGTGTAAACGCACTGAAACATATGGGCAGGAGGTATATTCACTCGGCTAACACATACAGTCGTAATAGAACTAAAATAAGGCAAATCGGAATAAAATTATGCCTAACCCAAACCTGGTACACACACTACTGGAGTACCAAAGAATCGATGTTTATTACTACAAATATTATGCAGGAGATGAATTTTCGTTTGGACTTTTTTTATTGGCCGAAGTCTACATGGACGCAGCCATATACCGGTTTAAAGATTGCTGTTGTATTTTTCTGAATACCTTCTCTGCTTTCTAGAATATTTATTCGTTCTTCCAATTTCGCTATCGCCAAGATGAGGGCGGTGTTGTTCGCAGCTGATTGACTGATAACTAAAAAGGGTGTAAATATTTTTGAACAACATGAAGTCAACAGCTTACTAGAAAAAATTAAAATTGCTTCAAGTGTTATATAATTGTGCTAAATTATTTCATAAAGTGGATCTGTTGCAGATGTGTATAATGTCGAAAATCAAACGGTATTTTTATGAGTTCAGTTTTTAAAATAATAACAAGTTAAGCAATACGGATTTTCAAAGGGTCGAGTCTTTTTATATTCGACCGTAGGAATAGGAACAGTGTCTTTCGTGATTTTCAGTATATCAGTTGTACCGCCAGCTGAAAAATCATCTTACCTGGCGCAACCTTCTCTTCTATCTCAGTTTCGATGCGTTCGTAATCCACAATAGCCGGAGGCCCGACGGGTCCAGGCCGACCTATTTCACCTTTTTCTCCAACTGGTCCTCTCTTCCCCGGAGAACCCTGAGATGTTTCCATTCCGATTGATGTATGTGTCCCGTCTCGGGCACAAAGTGTTTGAAATAAATTTTCAATCTGTGCACAAGCTGGAGTATCATCAAATGCATTTGACCAGCTAACTAGTAAAAGCAGACCCAGCGTTTTTATCGTTAACATGATGCAGAGCTATCTAATGATTCTATTTTATATAGACTTATGAATATAAAAATAATTTAAAAAGAAATAAAACAACAAATCAATCTTTTTATTATCCAATATTGCTGTAATGGAAGTCAACTTTTTCAGAAATATAAAACTGCACTCAACATGAATACACAATATATAAAACTTTTCTGTCTTATTTTTCTGTTTTGTTTAATCTGAGATTTTTAGTAATGTGCTCGGTGATTCGAAGTATGTACATATGAGAATATATATATAGAAAAAATTTGAATATTTTGCAATATTTAATTATTGTATTATTGTATTATTTTATTATTTTATTGCATAATTAGCGCAAATTCACATGATTTATGCTCATTATTTGAAACTGTTAGATACAAACCAACTCCCCAGTTTTTGGATGCGAAAGCATAACTCATAAAATTGCGACGACATCTCAAAAAACTCTTTTATCAGCGTGAGTTCTAGTCAGCAGCGAATTTCAAAAAACAACACTTGGTCGAAATATTTTACATTAGGCTTTTTTAAATTTCACCATCTGCGTATTGATAAGCTTTGAATATTTATATCCCAAACTAGTGCCTGACATTTAAGCAAATAACATATATATATATATAGTAGGCTATAGTGTAGTGATATTAATATTATATGGGCAATCACAATTGTTCATTATTCGACATTACACAATTTACCTCAACTTTAAAAACCATCCTTAACTATATAAATAAAGTTTCAAAATTGACTTTAGGTAATTTGCGATGCACCCACCTCCTCATTGCCCGTAACGTAAGACAAACGCGAGAATTTTTGCAGTTTTAAAAATAGTGGTTTCCTGTGAAGTTATTGATAGGTTCTTGCTCCTTCAGATTTTCCAGGTTTAGCTGATTTCGATTCACCCTCTCATTGCCTGCAACGAATGACGAAGGCGAAAATTTTTGCAGCCTCAATTACATTACAAAAAAATGCATTTCCAAATAATGATTTGCTATCGAGTTATTAATAGGTCCTCGCTCCTTCAGATTTTTCAGGTTCAGTAGATTTCGCTCCATTTCGGCAGTCGTGCGTTTCGTTAATGCTTTCTATAGGTTTACAATACAGACTGAATGACGCCCAGGAAAAGGCCGCGTTTGGAGATTTTTCATCCGAACAACAACTCGTATTGTTTTTAATTTTTGGAACTTAACAAAACCTAGTTGGCAGAATTTCATTACTTCGTTATAATATGATGATTTGAAAGATTTTTTTCAAAGCAATTCAGAACTGAACAATGTCATCATTCAACGATATAGAAGTTATGATGTATTTGCGTGTTTTGCTTGGTTGATTGATATACACAAAAAATGATCAGAATGTACATCTGGTTCCATGGAGAGGTCTCATAACTTTTGCTTGAGTTAGACCTACATTTTTTTTTGTCTGTGACGTTAAAATACCAAACCGTAAACTGGGGCAACAAAGAGACAACTCAAAAATCTATATATACAAAATACAGAACAACGATAACACATCTATGAGCTACTTAGCGATTGCTATGGGTGTTAGCGAGGACTTCGAGGACCAGACATGGTACATCACCATACAATTCGCAAATTTGTCACAACAAAACTCATGCATTTTAGACATATTAATCACAATTTTTTATTTAGAGTGAAAACCTATTGACATAAAACAGTTCTTCACAGGTATATTGCACTTGAGTGCAAGTCTTGTCTAAACGCCTTAAATATCAAACCTAGGGTCAAATCAAATATTGCAGCCCAATATGCCTAGGAGGCAATTCACCAAAATAAAAATAGTCTTGATGCGAACATCGGGCAGCGACACCCCTGATAAAAACCTAACTTTGATACAGATTGAATAGAAAGAAGTCAAACAATATATATAAATAAAAACAATAATGTCCGAAAAAACAAATCCGTTACAAAAAAGAGACTCCGGGCACCGTTAAGTACAGATGAGTTAACTAGGGGTAACGTAACAGCATAGCAGCACACAGCAGACTGACTAAAGGTCTAAGTTAGAACGAGTTTTTCGCGGTATACTGAGCATAACATGAATACTCCACCTTGCGGTAAAGTTGCAGAAAAAAAGATGATTCGTCTTAATTCACGACATTTTGTATTTAAGACAGATAACCGATTACACACATGCGCAAATGAAATACTATATTTTAGCAAATGTGACCTTTCGAAAGCATATCACCAAATACCTTTGCCCACCTTGATATAAATAAGGCTGCTTTCGTCTGTCCTGAGGGATTGTTTGGACCAATAATCCTACCATTTGGTCTGTGGAATGACTGTTTCTCATCATTTTCTCGTTTTCTGTTGGCAGTAACTTCAGGTTTGAAATTTAGATTCCTATTCTTAGACGATATATTAATTGCAACCAAAACTGATGGACAACATCGCCAAGCACGGAAAAAACTTTTCCTAATCCTTCGAAAATGCGGACTTGTAAATACGTACATCCAATTAATTCTGCAACGCTCTTTAGTAATCGACGCTCTTTAGTAATCGACTCCAGCCGATTGGCACTGGCAGCCGTTCTTCAGGAATGAGTTGGCGGCGAATGGTCGCCTCTAGGATTCGTTTCAAAATCACTCAATTTAGCACAAAGTAACTATTTCGTGTTGATCGTGAGCTCTTAGCTGATTACGCTGTGATACGTCATTTTAGCACAAAACTGAAATGCAGGAATATTCAGATAGTAATAGATAACTATTTTCTTGTTAAATCCATAAAAAATCCCACCGAACCCACACACACGAATCTCACATACATTTGAATAGAATTAATGCTTTAACACTGTTCAACGTTGATATATTAGGTCCATTTGGTTTAAGCAGAGACTACAACTACATTCGGATGTGCGTAGACCATTTCTCACGTTGATAAGAATGCATCCCTTTGTCTGATATCTCCGCGTAAAATGTTGCCAATCACGTTTTGGGACAACAAAAAATATCGTCACAGATCGTGGAAAACAATTCAAATGCCAGCTTTGGGCAGAGCAACTTGAGAGCAGCCTCCTAACCAAGTTCATATCTCTAAAGAACTCAGTAATGCAACACACGTACACATTCGTGCCAAATCTTCAAAGGGAACACTTCATCCCGTCTATACCGGCCCGCACGGGGGTTTTCCAGGTCCAAAAAGTATTTTACGGTCGCATTCAAGCCAAATCTTCACAACGTATCAACTTGGAACCAGTTTTCCTTCCTTTTTGTGACCTTTAGACGTCCCCAGCTGTCAAATTAAACCCTGCTCCATTCTCCAATTTGAGCAATGCTCAAATATTTGGACGCGAAAGTCAAAACAAAATAATACGTGTATGCAATCTGTCACAGTAGGCTAGCGGTACGGTACCGCTCAAAACATTGCTCATAGAAATCTTAATACATAATTTATAGCCCGATACATCAAATCAAAAGACCAGGAACCCCTTAGATCAATACAAAGGTATTGTGAAAAGTTTTTTAACAACAACGTTTATGGTTCATATGTTCCATCAACACCTTTCATCATCATGACCTGCCTTATCTACAACAATTGTAATAACTACAGATATATTTACAAACACTATCAGTTTTGTTTCAACGAGGTGTCTTAATTACACTGCAATCAAACTATCGATGGTCATTTTCGCGCTTGAGTATTAAATAAAAATATATTTTTTAAATCATTATAAACTGTAAAATATTTAATTACATTAACTTCACAACCACATCCAGATGCGCAATTCTAAATAAAATATAGAATGAGACTGAGTTTGGGTTCAAGTTTGGACTGATGGCTTCGCTGTGGATACAGTGATTTTCCTTGCAGCTATATCTTATAATATATTATACCCACTCACGTATGATGAAGCTCTTCCTATATCATTGGTTTACGTATCTCTTCTTTGGGCCAAGGATTTTCGAAGACGCTTGTTTTGCATATTCTTTAGACAAAAGTTCTAAAAAAAGTTCTGTAATAAATCGATTCCTCAGAAACAAAAATTTTGTTTACACTGTCAATCAAATCCATCCAAGCGTGTTTATGTAAAACACGTCAAAGATTACGGTGGAATCAATCAAAAGTAGAACCGCCTAGGAAATGCCATTTTCATTCCGTCTTCACTGCATTTGATTGTGGATTCTATGCTTGTAAAGTAGTGCTTTGGAATCATCGTGGTGAAAGTGTGGTTTTCGAAATATTTTTCATTCTCAGGCGAAACCCCATCAGAATATCCGAACTTGGCTGCGATTTATTTAAAATATCATTTGTCAGTCTTAGTTTGAGATCAAGAACAATGTTACCATCACGTAATTTATTTAATTGCATCATTGTAAGTCAATATGTTACAACAATATGCAACTGTTACATAACCGGGGCGGACCCGATTAAAAGGAAGGCGGTGCAGAACTTTTATCGTCATTTATGGGAATGAATAAGAAGAGATAAATCAGGAAGTAAACCCCAAAAACCCAAAACTTGAGTTATCGAATTTTAATAAGACTTGAACCGTACCAGGCTATCACATCGTTGTCATTTCTTATCAACTATTCCTCAAGTTTACTTAACTTTACTAAAATTTGATTTTTAATTTTAGCAGTAGTGGATTGCTAATTTGAAATAGATTCATCACTAATAATGGGTTTTAATTGCTTAACGTTGGCTGTGTTTCTGTGTGGATCAGTTTTTTTGGCATTTGCGGAGAAATGCGCGCTTCCCATACCACAAGAAGATCTTGATATTTCAAAGGTATAGATTTACCATTATTTCAATTCTCAAACGGAAGAGTATATCCTTCTTTTACCTTATTTCTATATTTAAAATGTTATCAATTCATCGATGAACTATTATGCAATCGAGGTACGTATTATTCATAAGTAGAATAAATATTTATGGATATAAATAAATCTTTGACCCAAGATAACAAAAAGTCCAACTTATTTCAAATTTTACTTACAGCTAGAAGACACAGTTTGGTACCTCGGAGTTCAAACTAACGACGCCGTTTCGGCAGCCGTGACATGTGCTCGAACGAACAATTTTACAATAACTTCAGCGGGATTTAGTGCTCATATGGAGGAATTTGGTGCTGGGTAGGTTACTTGTATCCATTTCCGTACATATATATCATAACTTTCATCGTCCTCAACAGCTTAACCTAGCTCGTGAAGCGCCACACTTATTTGCACTCGGTGGTCGTGGAAGCTCATATCTCGGTATCTTGATAGACATATGGTGATCGACATGACTTTTGACCGATTATGTCCCATTCAACAATAAAGATTGTTGATTTTGCGATACTCTCTCCGACGTTTAAAATCTTTGGTCTTTGTAAATCTATTTTACTTTCAGTTGAGATTTGAGCTTCAGCTTACGCGAAATCGGAACCGCCGCAAGAAGCGCAATTCTCACTTGATGACGTCATCGCACCCAAAAAAACGAATCCCATAGCATAGAGCATAGAAACTTTTGAAATATATTAGTAATAGACTTCTGGTGAAATATACAATCCTCAACCACTGACAATTTTGACTCAAAGGTCCAGTAGTGTACGAGAAAACCGATCATTTTTGTAACAAGAAGAAGAAGACTACCAGCAAGAACAAAAACAACATTATCATAACAAAACGGTTTATATGTATCCTTCGTGTCGAAAAAGTCGACAAAACTCAACCCAATCACGTCCAATGATACTAGACAATTTGAAATAATTTGTAGTACAAACTTTTACATCCTCAAATCAAGTGATATATATTTTTTAGGTCGCACAAAACTGATTTTATCGGTCACGTTATACGCCACAGACTAGGAGTTTACCACCGAAGTCCTGAAGACGGTATGACGTATACATTATTATATTTTTACAATATATATAGTTTGTTGTACTATAGTCTACAGTAGCTCTTTAGAACAGTCTTCTATACTCTTGATCTTAGCTTGAAACATAAAACTAATTTATATTTATTTCTAGCGTAAAACTAACTGTAGTACTATTATATTACAGAACCATTTATAAAAGCCGCACACGAGTACAAGTTAGACGGAAAATTTAATGCCGAAGCGCGTAAAATAGGTATGTGTTTATACATATGCGTAACAAACATTTTTTTATGCAATTTTGCGGCATTTGCAGTGAAACATAACTTCTTACGTTTTTTCAACATCATGTTGCCTGAAAATGAAAATAAAAATTAGGGGTGTGGTGTTTGAAATTTGATAGAGGGTGTTCACCCCCTATAGGGGGGTGTGGGGAAATCACTGTTTGAAGCAAATGGCACGAGAAAGCGTCGTAATAATACATCATTTTGAAAAGCGTATTTAAATAAAAAAAAATACCTAAAATTTCTCATTCTGTTATGAAAAGTGATTTTTGATGAGTGGGGAAATAAATAAAATTGAACACATTTATATGGGACCATCTCTTTTGTAGCATGCCGTCAGTCTACATATAAAGCCTAAAGCAACCATAGCTGCAACTGGTAGCCTATCCTAACTGAATACCAAAAGACAGATTAACAGTGCTACAGCGCCAGCAGTGTCCCGAGCAATAAAATACAAAATCTAGCAGTAGATCAAATAATGTTCGTCACACTTTAAAAAACGGAATTAAATATTTGATTTCAGCCAGAGATTCATTGTATAAGTTTGTTGCAGAAAAGTCTATTTAGGTGATTTTAATGATGTCATCCACATTAATTTCTGCTGAATTCCAGTCATAAAATAAAATATTTACTATCGATAAATAAGCGCACATTGCTCGACAAAAAATGTTTTATTCTTATGCTGAATATCCTATACTTTTAACAATTTATATAGTAATGACGATAACCACTATATTTCAAAATAAAAATAGATATTATTTCAATTTTCCTGCACTATAGGCTAATGTTTAATATTGTTCCTATTTAGATGAGGAAAACTTGATCCAAAACGAGTACGTATTTATAACCGATTATTCCAATTACTTTGGAGTAATGCTATGTACCGCAGAAGGTGAGTAAACTATAATTTTATTGGACACGTAGTGGACATAGCAATCGTTTTGTTGTTATGTTGTTCTTTGCCACGTTTTGAAGAAATCGCTTTTATCTTTGATTACTGGACCAATTGCTTTGAAATTTTCAGTGGTTAAAGATAAAATTTTCCACCAGAAGGCTATTACGTATTTGCTATGACGTCATTAGAATTATTGCCACTAGATGGCGCAACATGTTCTTATATTTGAGCATAGCTCTCTTGTTTATGAGTAACATTTTCATTGAGCTCAAATTAAAATTCATCTTAATATGGAAAATTATACTACCCAATAAGCAAGCCATTATATGAAAAGCTCAGTGGTTCTTTGCGGGGTTTCCTCTAACACACCGCCAGTTTACTTGCAAATCCTGGAGCTTATATTATTATAGGAATATTCACTGGTACTCCTGAAGTATGCGCACCATGATGTCGCACAACCTGAACCCCAACATGGTACACAATCTGAGTTCAGGTTGTGCGCCATCTTGATGCGCATACTTCAGGAGGTCCATTATTTGAATATATTCAAATACCTATCGCTATTGTTTTGCCAGTATTTGGCTTGCTTTTATACATATTTATAGTTCGCACAATTCTTCTATCTGTCAAAAACAAGTGTCGCTTACTATAAGTTAAAATAATCACAGATCGAATATCTCCCCTGCTACATATTTGATTGATATAGGTTTGCTGTGAACATCAGAGACATCACTTTATTTTTATCTTATCAGAGTAAGCTTTCTAACTTGGTACCTTTTACACATATTTATGGCTCATTCACAGGAGAATGGCTCCTCTGGAATTCCTTCAAGCAACCAAAGCCATCTCTCAATAGTGTCATCAAATTCTACAACAAACTCCACGAACTTGGTGTCTCTGCTCGTTTTCATGCATCTCTTTGCAATGAAATAGATTTCACCGAATAGAAGATAAATAACCAAACGTTCCATACCGTCACAACCTATATATTCTCCTATTTCGTATAACCAGTTTCTATTTTCATCGAAAGTTTTCATTGAATTATTGTTAACTAAAATACCTTATCATGTCTTAATTAATAGACGAGTGTTCAAATCCGTGGTAACTGTTTCATGTATTTTATTGTTATCATTTTTGTTGAAGGTGAGTCATGTTTCATAATTGGTCATTCGTGCAAACATTTGTCACATCAATTATTCTCATAAACCATTTTTATTCAATCGTTGATTAATTCTATTCGGATGGTTGCAAATAATTAGTGCACTGTGATAACATCTCGGTATCAAAGAAGTTAATACTCGCTTTTGAAAGGATATAAATATGTTTAAAAAAATTTCCCAGTTGTTCAGTTCATGGTAAATGTTTTGTATATATATCTTATACTACTGTATAATCTAGAGGTATTATAGTTTGTGTATGTTATATGTAACATATGCTAATTAATAAAATGTATCCGGAAAATCGTTTTGCGTCTAAAGGTTTTTTCTGGTCCGGAATAAATCGCCCAGTGACGCATAGTGTTTATATCATATTTGAAGCAGGAAAGCACTGCTCAAATACATGGACACAAAAGCCAAAACAAAATATTTTACCCACAATTTCCCCAAGATTATATCCTGGACGAAACTGAACCTGTGGACCATCGTAGCTTACTAGTACCGATACCCGGGCTGCCCTATCTTTACCAGGTCCCGAAACAATGATGGTACATGTGCTGATGATTCTTGTGCCAATGTTAATAGAAAAACTAAATGATTCGACTCACAACTGTGGTAATTATTAATTTGAAGTACTTTACAGTACTTTTTTTACAGTAACTTATCGTGTCGGCATTGAAAAACTTTCGACTTTCGCGTAGCTAGATTTTGCCAAATCAAAGCACAAGACAGTCGTGACGCTTGGCGAATTAAAAATTGTGTTCCCATAAATAAAAAAATAATACAGCGAAATTTTGATAAAATATCAGATCTCATAGGATTCATAAAAAATTTAGGAATAAATGAAAGTAATAGCCTTCTTGCGAAAAATACTTATGTTATGTTCAACCAAATTTTAAAGCAATTGGTCCAGTAATTTAAAAAAAAGGCGCTTTTTCATAGGTAGAAAATTAAAACCTGAAGAAGAAGAACAACACTCAAACCTAAAATTTCGGTTTAATGCTCGCCAGTATATTTCTAGTATCCACGTTTGTGATTGTGATGTGATAAGCAATGACGCCACTAAACAACATCTTTCGATATACTTTCAAGAAATTTCGCATCGGTGATTTTGACGTCATCAGTGATGACGTCGCGAATCTGATGCGTTCAGCGCCTGTCTTGTATTCGGACAACACCGGTAATTATCATCATAAGCAGCGGTTCCCAAACTATAGGTCGCGACCCACTGGTGGGTCCCAAAAGGAATCTTAGTGGGTCGTGAAAAGATGTAGAAAGCTTTGAATTTTATACTGATTATTAGGATCGGTGGCGACTCGAATACGTAAATCTTCAAAAAACAAAAGAATATGAATTGAAGTTAAATTCTAATCTGTGAAAGTTTCCTTTTTACGATCTTCTCAAAGGAACAAAAATTTGCTACACAAAGAATGGCCATGTGGCTTTTTTACGCATAGCAGTTTTGTACACTATACAGCACTTCTTACCGTGTTTCCCCAAAATTATGAATGACAGGGTTTATATTTATTTTCTTTTGAAGAATAACACTATGGTTTTTTTTAAAGGTCTTTTGTGTTCATTTATCAAAAATCAAATTACATTGTAGAAAATCACGAGATTTTAATAAACATTATATAAAAACTGACATTCACTGTTTTTATTTGTATTTCCTATACAAAAATCAAGTGACAAATATCATAATTTTGATTGTGACATCACACAATCTTGATTAGTGATGTGATCTTCACCTTACCTCAGGTCATTGAACCTTTTCTCTCCAACACATTTTAAACTTATTTTAAGGGTAGGGTTTAATTAAAATCATTTTAAAAATTCAAATTAGGTCTTGTTTTTAGGCCAGCTCTATTTTTCGACGAAACACGGTAGTTTTAAGATGATTATCCATTACTGTGTTGTGTGTTCTGTGTTATGTCATACTAAAACAAAAGAAAATAGAACCAACAAAGATATTTTGTTGTGGGTCGCCACAAGCTGTGGTAATAAATAGTGGGTCCCAACTCTTGCGTCACTCGCTAGTTTTTTTGTTGCTGTAAGCATCTTATGTTGTGTGATATGCGGGTGTAATAAAGAAGTGTAAGCGTATTCAGTTGAACCCTTATTGGGTGCCATTGGGTGGCGCTACGTGTCCATATATTTGAGCATAGCTCTCTTGTTCTATAATAGCTTGGGTGTAGAACTTAACATATGAACAAGACATTACTGACAAGCGTAAAAAAAAATAAATATTTCAGAACATTAGAAATTGATGTTTAGGATCCACATGGAGTGTCACGAGAGTTTTTATTAAATGACTGAATTAACTGCATCGTGAAATGCTTGGTAATATTTTAACTGTATACAAAGATGGCTCTGAGTCAGATACCGCGAACATCAGCCCTTCACGCTAATAAATAATTTCAGCATCCGCATACTAACATAAAACATTCTAGAATCAGAAAACTGAATATATCTGTCTGCATTTAGATAATATCGATACATACCTATAGTACAGACACACTAAAGGTTTCATGGACAGGCCTTGTAAGCCAAACAACGCCTTCGAATCAAAATCAAATCGATGGTCGGTTACGGCTTCCTCGCCATCAAGTCCATACATCTGAAAACAAATAGCTGGATAACAAATCTTATACCAGACATACATGGACTAGTAATCTGAAGAGGGGCCGCGGCTCGCCATATGAATACGCTGTCCTATCAGCTTCCATCTCCCCCGGAATGAATAGTTTGAATATTATCCTAACCTAATGTTTCACAGGCCGAATAACATCTCAGAGTTGTTCAAACCCACAACTGGCTTGGAGCGCATTTTTTGAACTAGCACTCAGTAAAACAATCATTTCATAATTGGTATGGGCTTCACCGCCTTGTACCGTGAATTCAAATAAAAAAAAGTTTATAATTACTCAGATAATTACTTTTCTCAGAACTCAGGTGAAGAAAACTGCGTATCCAGTGCGCACTGACACGTTTATTCGTTTGGACAAATTCTGTGAGAAAAATACAATAACACTTTGCTGATAATTCTGCTACAGAATCAATTATTTAGTAGGAAGTTGCTCAATTTAATGAGGAAAATTTTAGTAAATTGACTGCAATAAAATTATATGTACTTCGCCGTAGAGGGTTAAAAAAAATCGACACCTGTGGCCCCATTCGCCAAACTTCGTGAAAAGCCGCGTTTACAAGCATGTATCCTTGTCTCTCAGAAACGCAGTTACGAAATCTCGTTGAGTGCGATTCACGAAACATCTCGTAAAAACTTTACGCACGGTCACGCAAGTTCTCTCGAAATCTAACGCACGGTTCTCGTTGAACTAAAAGCAATGTATGCTATAGGATAAGCCTATTTTGCAATGATCTCAGTTTTTCTTTTGCAGCCTGTTATTTAAAGTTTCGGGAATATTGCAGTAATCTATGAATGAATGAATGAAATTCTGAGATACATATTGTTAAACTACTTCTGTAACAGACAATAAAATAGATGAATATGTTATCCCATATTTGATGTTAGTTGACATATATAGGTCGGTCCACAGCTACTAGACTACAGTCACTCTTACCTCAGTTAGGCATTTAGGGATTTTTGATACCAATTCTTCACGAAGTATGCAAACACCACAGCATTTGTTGGGGTGCATGTCGCACATACTCGTCTTAGGCCAGTAAGGTATTGAACATGTATCCCGTCTTAGTTATACCGTTTAAATATTATGTAGATACTGTTACAAATAAACACACATACATTTTAACTTGAATTCATGCTAAGAACAGGACGAACTACTGTTAACGAGCAAAATTTTCCCCTCGTTAGTTTGCGAGCACTCCGGCGAGTTAAAGAACTTTAGTAAATACCGATCTCGGTAAAATGAGAGAAGAAGGCACTTTAGGAGACGTCTTTTTTGGCGCGCAAAAAAATCTCTCGAATAATTTCTCAAGAAAATTAACGATACTTCGAGAATACCATTTTTGACTTTTACGAAAAAGTAGGCGCTTCACTAACACGTTAAACGACGAAGAAGTTTGGCGAATGGGTCCCCTGGTCACCAAAGTTACCCCAGCCCACACTCGCTCAGCCCACACTCAGTCTGACGTCAAGGGGTTAACCAACTATTTTACTACTTTATAAACGTTAATACATAAAAACTTGGTGGCTATGACAAAATAGAGACCATATTGGATATACACAGCGCAAATGCAATACCAAGCACGGACCAGTTACCCCTAGTATGGCCTGTCAAAAACGAGTGTGGGCTAGCGTCTCACGAGTGTGGGCTAGCGTCACACGAGTGTGGGCTGGCATCCTACGAGTGTGGGCTAGCGTCACACGAGTGTGGGCTGGCGTTCTGACAGTGTTATACGGTAAGTTAAGGCATCCTAAACGCTCACAGATTACTAACCTACATATATCCACATTCACCTCAGCACCAGAACCTCTCAGAGTCCGGCAATTGATAGCACAAAATGACACAAATGCCGGGAAAATGATTCCAAATCAACTGAACAATAATATCTCAAACCAGTGTTACCAGATATGACGGTAAACAAGCCTGAAATTGACCGTCGAAACTCAAAAATAAGAAAATTGAAATCTAAGCTAAGTGTCTGTTCTTTTTATGAGGAAAAATGTAGTTATGAATAAACCATAATTGATTTTCACAAATACATCTTGTACAATAAAAAATAAACATGATGAAAACATTTCACCAGCAGATACACATTGTCTCGAAGGCTTTAGATGTCGAAATTCAACAGTTCATCGAAAAGAAATCAACAAAATGTTTACCACGGAATTAAATTATCATAATATACAGTATATGATCTTACAAATTTCAAAAAATTTTATCGTAGAGAAAGACTTCATATTTAAAATCAAAATTAGCACACTCGACCGTTATCAATATTTTGCGGTAATGGTGATCCACGTCAAATTTCAATTGTAAATTGAAAATGATCCTATGATTTGTTCCCCAAAAAATTGAATAGTCTCATTATATAGTATTTCATCTAAAAAATATTGAAAAATAAAAAAATTCTACCGTCGGGAAAGACTTTAAAATTAAAGTCAAAATTAGCACACTCAACCGTTATCAATATTTCGCGGTAATTGTGTTCCACATCAAATTTCAATTGTAAATTGAAAATGATCCTATGGTTTGTTCCTCAAAAACTTGAATAGTCATATTACATAGTATTTCATTTAAAAAATATTGAAAAATAAGAAAATTCTACCGTCGGGAAAGACTTTAAAATTAAAGTCAAAATTAGCACACTCGACCGTTTTCAATATTTCGCGGTAATGATGTTCCACGTCAAATTTCATTTGTAAATTGAAAATGATGCTATGGTTTGTTCCTCAAAAAATTTGATAGTCATTTCACATAGTATTTCATCTAAAATATATTGAAAAATAAAATAATTTTACCGTCGGGAAAGACTTTAAAATTAAAGTCAAAATTAGCACACTCGACCGTTATCAATATTTCACGGTAATGTTGTTCTACGTCAAATTTCAATTGTAAATTGAAGATGATCCTATGGTTTGTTCCTCAAAAAATTGGACAGTCATATTACATAATAATTCATCTAAAAAATATCAGAAAATAAAAAAATTCTACCGTCGGGAAAGATTTTAAAATTAAAGTCAAAATTAGCACACTCAATCGTTATCAATATTTCACGGTAATGGTGTTCTACGTCAAATTTCAATTGTAAATTGGAAATGATCCTATGGTTTGTTCCTCAAAAAATTGAATAGTCATATTACATACTAATTAATTTAGAAAATATTGAAAAAAAAAAAAAAATTTTACCGTCGGGAAAGACTTTAAAATTAAAGTCAAAATTAGCACAATCAACCGTTATCAATATTTCGCGGTAATGGTGTTCCACGTCAAATTTTAAATGTAAATTGAAAATGATCCTATGGTTTGTTCCTCAAAAAATTTAGGAGTCATATTACACAGTATTTTATTTAAAATATATCAGAAAATAAAAAAATGTTACCGTCGGGAAAGACTTTCAAATCAAAGTCAAAATTAGCACAGTCGACCGTTATCAATATTTCACGGTAATGGTGTTCTACGTCAAATTTCAATTGTAAATTGAAAATGATCTTATGGTTTGTTCCTCAAAAATTTGGATAGTCATATTACATAGTAATTCATCTAAAAAATATCATAAAATAAAACAATTCTACCGTCGGGAAAGATTTTAATATTAAAGTCAAAATTAGCACACTAAACCATTATCTATATTTCGCGGTAATGGTGTTTTACGTCAAATTTCAATTGTAAATTGAAAATGATCCTATGGTTTGTTCCTCAAAAAATTAAATAATCATATTACATACTAATTAATATAGAAAATATTGAAAAATAAAAAAATTCTACCGTCGGGAAAGACTTTAAAATTAAAGTCAAAATGAGCACACTCGACCGTTTTTAATATTTCGCGGTAATGGTGTTCCATGTCAAATTTTAATTGTAAATTGAAAATGATCCTATGGTTTGTTCCTCAAAAAATTTAAGAGTCATATTACATAGTATTTCATCTAAAATATATTGAAAAATAAAAAAAATTTACCGTCGGGAAAGACTTTCAAATTAAAGTCAAAATTAGCACACTCGACCGTTATCAATATTTCACGGTAATGGTGTTCTACGTCAAATTTTAATTGTAAATTGAAAATGATCCTATGGTTTGTTCCTCAAAAAAATTTAGGAGTCATATTACACAGTAATTCATTTAAAATATATCAGAAAATAAAAAAATTTTACCGTCGGGAAAGACTTTCAAATTAAAGTCAAAATTAGCACACTCGACCGTTATCAATATTTCACGGTAATGGTGTTCTACGTCAAATTTTAATTGTAAATTGAAAATGATCCTATGGTTTGTTCCTCAAAAAATTTAAGAGTCATACTACATAGTATTTCATCTAAAATATATTGAAAAATAAAAAAATTTTACCGTCGGGAAAAACTTTAAAATTAAAGTCAAAATTAGCACACTCGACCGTTATCAAGATTTAACGGTAATGGTGTTCCACGTCAAATTTTAATTGTAAATTGGAAATGATCCTATGGCTTGTTCCTCAAAAAAGTCAGGAGTCATATTACACAGTAATTCATTTAAAATATATCAGAAAATAAAAAAATTTTACCGTCTGGAAAGATTTTCAAATTAAAGTCAAAATTAGCACACTCGACCGTTATCAATATTTCACGGTAATGGTGTTCTACGTCAAATTTTAATTGTAAATTGAAAATGATCCTATGGTTTGTTCCTCAAAAAATTTAAAAGTCATATTACATAGTATTTCATTTAAAAAATATTGAAAAATAAAAAAATTTTACCGTCGGGAAAGACTTTAAAATTAAAGTCAAAATTAGCACACTCGACCGTTATCAAGATTTAACGGTAATGGTGTTCCACGTCAAATTTTAATTGTAAATTGAAAATGATCCTATGGTTTGTTCCTCGAAAAATTCAGGAGTCATATTACACAGTAATTCATTTAAAATATATCAGAAAAAAAAAAAATTTTACCGTCGGGAAAGACTTTCAAATTGAAGTCAAAATTAGCGCACTCGACCGTTATCAATATTTCACGGTAATGGTGTTCTACGTCAAATTTCAATTGTAAATTGAAACAGATCCTATGGTTTGTTCCTTAAAAAATTGGATAGTCATATTACATAGTAATTCATCTAAAAAATATCCTAAAATAAAAAAATTCTACCGTCGGGAAAGATTTTAAAATTAAAGTCAAAATTAGCACACTCAACCGTTATCAATATTTCGCGGTAATGGTGTTCCACGTCAAATTTTAATTGTAAATTGAAAATGATCCTATGGTTTGTTCCTCAAAAAATTAGATAGTTATATTACATAGTATTTCATCTAAAAAATATCAAAAAATAAAAAAATTCTACCGTCGGGAAAGACTTTAAAATTAAAGTCAAAACTAACACACTCGACCGTTATCAATATTCGCGGTAAAGGTGTTCCACGTCAAATTTCAATTGTAAATTGAAAATGATCCTATGGTTTGTTCCTCAAAAAATTAAATAGTCATTTTACATAGTAATTCATCTAAAAAATATCAGAAAATAAAAAAATTCTACCGTCGGGAAAGATTTTAAAATTAAAGTCAAAATTAGCACACTCAACCGTTATCAATATTTCGCGGTAATGGTGTTCCACGTCAAATTTTAATTGTAAATTGAAAATGATCTTATGGTTTGTTCCTCAAAAAATTGAATAGTCATATTACATGCCATCTCATCTAAAAAATATAAAAGAATAATACAATTTTACCGTCGGGAAAGACTTTAAAGTTAAAATTTGGACACCCAGCCGGTATTAATATAGTCCGCGACCAAAAAAGGTTGGAAAACGCTGTAATAGATAGATACTTGATCTTCTTTTTAAAGGGATTTTCAACGCTTACAACTAAAATTGACAAGCATTGGATCTGACTTATATGATTTAAATAAATGATGAAACATGTACTTAGGGTACAATTACATAATTAAGAAATTTAATGAAAAATAAAAAATACAAATTTTTTGGATGATTGCATTGAGAATGCGCCTACGGAGATGAGCTTATTGACAGCGGTGAATTTTTTAAATACCCGTGTGCAGTTTTCTCTGCCTATTCAGTTCTCATTCGTTTATGTGTATTACCTTATTATCGATCGCGATCTGTCTTGAAGATTTCAGTCGAAATAAGGTTGACCACCCCTGCTATGTAGCTATCATTATCTTTTAAATAGTCATTTTAGGAGGCAATATCGCGGAGCCAACGTCGATGGTAATTTTTAACAATTCATAACAAATCAAATATTTCGAAATCATTCAAGCGATTTCGTACTTTACAGTCTTCCAAATGCAAAATTTTGTTGTTGTCACCGAACAATGAAAATGTAGCGCTTGATACGAATGCGACATTGTAGGATTCGCGAGGCCTTATCATGATCATCTTCTAGTGATTTGCTCAAACTTGATCTGATTCAGACAGATAAAATTGCGCATACAATTAAAACCTACCGCAAATGCTGTTCAGACTGTAATATTTTAATGACCTCTCATAGTTCAACACGAAACTGCTATACATAATGTTGATATAATCGAAATCAAGGGTTCTATTCCAGCACCCATTACGCTTGCTAATGCAGTTTTAAGGAGTCCTATTGGTCTTATGATCTTTTTAAGTCTCTCAAAACAATTGTGACATCCGCGTTAAAGAAATTCAAATCAAATACAACAATATTTACTAAGTGTATTTATTGCAACACGATAAGAAAAAGACAATATCATACTTATAAAAAATACCCTCAAAATTTAATTGCCCTCATTTGGCGCAGATATCAATGCAATAACGCTACAATATATCTAAAGATTATGCAATAAGTCAAATACCCAAAGTCGATTATCCAAGCGTAAGAAATTTTTTTGATTCAAATTTTATTTTCATCAAGACACATCAGACCGAGTTCAAGTTTGAATAATAAGCAAAAATCTTTTCTATAAAAGTTATTTACACCGCGATGTTGGAAACAAAAATAATTGATCATGTCAAATGTACATCAAGCTATACTCCATAACCACAGTCATATTAACGCCAGATTGGTGGTGTGAATTCAGTTATACAATTTCATATGTAATTGTGCTTCGTACAGTAACATATGTTTTACTGTCTTGAAATGAAAATTAGAAATCACTAAACAATCATAGCGTTATTACAGCAAAGATATCACCCAACTTCACTCTTATCAAATCTCTCCAACACACCGGGCAAAGAAATTTATAACGTTATTGCAATTTTTATGTATCAATCTCCAGAAATTTGGTATGCAGATTTTGGTTCGAGAAAATTATTTGAAGTTACGGTTTCAGATATACATAGCCACATCCATATCAATATACTCTCAATTTAAAAATAGTCTCAAAATGAAATTTGAAAAGAAAGGTGAATTTATCAATATTCAAAATTATATTATGTGTATTGATTGCTAAATCATTCATATTGGAAATTTGTATAAATATAATTTTCTCATATAAATAAAATAAACCAAATGCGTTAAAAGTAAATAAATAAAGCATCTAAACATAACCAACTAGAAACGACAAGTCACTAAAAATTCCAGATCCCAATTCCGAAAATATCGTTTCTATTTTTACAGTTTGGGTAGGAACCCAATGCTATTATGTTAGGATGCCAATTCAGTAATTCAACAAGACTTGAAACGAATAAACTAAAATTTGAATTAGCGCCTTCTTCATGATTAGAAAATGTCAAATTACGTTTTTAAAATCGTCGAAATATAATAAATTGTTTTGAATTATAGTCAGGGTTGTGGACAATTTTACGATCGAATCTGGATCCGAACTCCGAGTCATTATGAAAATGACTCCTTCTTTACGGCTGGACTAGGGGTGAACAAAATTTATACCTGGAATCTGATTCAATACTCCAACTAATACACCGAGTCTTTATAGAAAAGACTTCGGATTTGGCCACGATTCTGAAATTCCCGAAATGTGAGCTTGGAGTCTGAATCCAAATATTATAGAAACAATTACGGCTTCAACCATGATTTCGGAATTAACAAAATGTGAACTTGGAATCTGACTCGAAATATTAAAGAAACAACACCGGATTTGACCCCGACTTCAAATATTATAGAAACAACACCGGATTTGACCGCGACTCCGGAATTAACGAAATGTGGACTCTGAATCTGACTCTAAATTTTATAGAAACAACTCCGGCTTTGACTCCGACTCCGGAATTAACGAAATGTTGACTCCGAATCTGACTCCAAGTATTATAGAAACAACACCGGATTTGATCCCGACTCCGGAATTAACGAAATGTAGACTCTGAATCTGATTCCAAATATTATAGAAATAACTCCGGCTTTAACGAAATGTGGACTCCGAATCTGACTCCAAAATATTATAGAAACAACATCGGATTTGACCCCGACTCCGGAATTGACGAAATTTTGACTCTGAATCTGACTCCAAATTTTATAAAAATACCTCCGGCTTTGACTCCGACATTAACGAAATGTGGACTCTGAATCTGACTCCAAATAATATAGAAACAACACCGGATTTGATCCCGACTGCGGAATTAACGAAATTTTTGACTCTGAATCTGACTCCAAATTTTATAAAAATAACTCCGGCTTTGACTCCGACTCCGGAATTAACGAAATGTGGACTCTGAATCTGACTCCAAATAATATAGAAACAACATCGGATTTAATCCCGACTCCGGAATTAACGAAATGTAGACTCTGAATCTGACTCCAAATATTATAGAAACAACACCGTATTTGACCCCGACTCCGGAATTAACAAAATGTGGACTCCGAATCTGACTCCAAATATTATAGAAATAACACCGGATTTGACCCCGACTCCGGAATTAACGGAATGTAGATTCTGAATCAAAGCGGTATAGAAGCAACTCCGGCTCCGAGATATATATTCAACGGAGCCTTCTCCCATGAATGAAATCAACACGGAATTTATAAGAGCGACACTGCCGTCGCATATTATCAAACGTCCTGACGGTCTGGTGTAGCACAACGCATGATCTCTCCGGAATCGTGCAATAAAATTGGAAATGGAGGTCGAATTATGTTCGTTCGTGACGTATGACGCAACAGCACATGGGGGTTTGCCTACCATGGGATGTCGGACGACAATTTCATATATATAAAATGGCTTTTTATCTTTAAAGCTTCGCAATATACTACCAGTGGCGTCTATATATATTATGTCCTCTCTTGTGACGTCCTGTAAAATATCTATGGTATCACGAGACCACAGCATAATACTAGCAGGCACACGCGATATTTGCTGCAATGTTCCCAACACCTTCCTTGATGGGTCATTGTTATTTTTTCTTTGCTGATCACGCAAACGCTCAAGCGATTCCCACTGATCCGAGTCTAACTTCGCTATACCTCGGGCCTCGTATCTAGCCTTCTTTAAAACACTGACAGATGGGGCATCGTCTCGATTACCAGAACAAAAGATATTGCTAGGAACCTCTTTAATAAAGTCCAGGTAACATTCACGAGGCATCTTGTTTTTGAGCTCTTTTTTAACCATTTCACGACGAGCGCCTTTCAAAATAGCAGATACAATTGTTGAGTGTTTTACATTGCCGGTATAAGACACATGCATCAAACGAGAATTGACACGATAAGAAGTTATCGTAAACTTCCTATCTCAATTAGGAAAACGACAATATCCAGTAGTGTAAAACACACGCGACCGCTGTCGTTGTTTATTGAAAGTATGGCGACGAAACGCAAATGAGCAATAAGGATTGCTTAATTTCATGCCATCTCTTATTTTATCCCCCCAGTCTTTGTAAAGAATTATTCTATTTTTGACAGAGCACGAAATGGCATTCCAGTCATCTTCTTTAACTATAAACTCAGCCTTGTTAGGCAAATCCTCAATGGGTATCCATGCCTGAGTTGTAGATTCCACATGCCGTTCTTTGACTTGTGAAGAATCGGGATGTTCGGGTGCGTTTTCTTGCTTTTGTTCGTCATTGGCATTTGATTTGGTCTCTTCAAGATCGAATGTAACGTCATCGCGTTGAGGAGACGATTGCTTATAATTTGGACAGGAGCTTGCATGCGAAACTTGTTCATGATTTTGCTGGGGAGAAATATTTGGGTTTTCAAATTCATCGTGAACGGTGTGTAACTTGTGATCCATGGAGATGACATTTTCAATGTTGTTATCAGAAGTTTTGCTATCTTTTTGAACGCGCTTTTCGAGCAGCGGACTCTCGGATTCACCAATGGGACGGGCGGAATCGTAATTAAAATTATCGGAAATGCGGGAGCAGTCCTTTTCCGACGGCGAACGATTTGACGCCGGGCGTTTATGCGGTCTATATTTGTATTTATATTTACTTCTGTATTTATATTTTTGGCAAATCAATCTGGAATATTTACAATCGTATTTACATTTGAATTGCCCAGTTAAATTTTCGCCAAGAGACGCGAATTGACCGGTCTTGGATTTTCTGATATTTTGTTTGGCCGCATTATTATTGCATTTAGCGCTGGTATCACGATTAAAAGATCGCATGTCGCAAACTTTTAGTATTTCGTTTTTGTTTTCTCGCCAAAATCTTTTTGCTTCCAATATTTTTCGCTTGGTTTCATATTTGGACGTGTTTGGGGTGAAAAATGTAGAAACTAATCGATACCAACAATAGTAATCATGTGGATCAAACTTTTCCATCGAATCCATCAATACTGCAAAATTTTCTGCCGTGTACACATTTTTCTTGTATGTCCCACCGCCTCCGAGCAAGCGGACTGGAGTGCTTGACTTTACTTCCCCTACTATTCTGTTTGTTCTCCTGTTACATAAAACATGATAAACTTTAGATATATTTCATGTTAACTAAATATTTACATCTACTACAACATTTGTCTTTTGTCCATAGCTGAGTACACAATATTTCCGTGATCTTCACAGTATTTGCTTTATATTACCTGCACGTTAAGTGATTAACCCTTCCTCTTTTCTTTAGTGAAATCGGTAGTGTCGGAATATCCAGCTTCGTGAAAACATCTATTGCCGCTCGCTGTTCTTCCGTCGCCACTGGTTGACGAATCCCTGAATTTAAAATTCTAACATGTGAATTCTGTCTATTACATATGACTTTTACGTTTACACTTGACATTTCTTCGTAAGATTCCTGCTCTTTTCTTCTTGCCTTCTCCTCTTTGTCCTCAGTCTTCTTTTCAATGTTCTCGTGTACATCCAATGATCCGCTTCTATCTGACGCTGCAATGCTGGAAACTCTAGATACACCACAGTTTGTTACTTTCCCACTAGGCCTAATTACCAGTTCAACTGCCGACTTCTTTTCTGCTTTCTTCTCATCTTCTTACTTGGCGGACTTTTTTCTGTTGGCACAAAAACAGGTTTAGCACTAGTCCTATTCACCTGTTCTTCGGTCGGCTTGCATTCAGATACAGCCACATTCTTCTGTTCTTCTTTGGTCCTGCTAAAAAGTGAACTGTGGTTACGCATTGACAAAAATATTCATCCGGCCCGTTTCAACACAATTTGAGTCATACCCGGCCCGCGGTCAAAAAAGTTTGGTGACCCCTGTTATACGCATTACTGCAGTGGCGGCGCGTGGTCATTTTGACAACCGGGGCAAGCTACTGCGGGACCAAGTCACCCCCATCTACGGGGACAGGATGAGCGCTGTAAGTTCTCCCATCATTTTATGAGTATAAAAACCATTCCATCGGTAACAACCAATCGGCAAAAGCAACAATTTTTAACGATAAGAAAGTGTCTTTAAAACCGTTCCAAGTCAAGGGATTAATAAATATAGACATAGTTTATTTTGAAACCTCTTTCAAAAGGAAAGGCAATATTTACCCAGATAAATACAATGACATATTAACAGAAACTTCGGGAAAGCAGACAAAACCTAAAATAAGATTTAAAACGTTACTATGAAGAAAGGAAAGTTATGCAAAGATAAGGACATGCGTCGCTCACTCATAGATATATATGCTGCTAGACTTCTACTGCTTGAATATATATGCAACACGCCGCGGTTTCTTGGAAGCAAAATGCTCAATAACGCGCTGATTAAAGTCATGCATCCCAGAAATAACGTCTCTGTGAATGGATAAAACAGCCAAGGAGTTTAATCTATTCTATTTCTTTGTGTTTCTGAGATACGTTTTAATACGCTTCAGCATGCTGAATGTTCGCTCTGCGTCGGTGGAAGAAATAGGCGTCGTCAAAATGATGTCCAGAAATTTTGCAGACGCCGCAAAGGTAGTTACTAGAGTGTTATCTATGAGGAACCCATAGAGCGCGCAAGTTGATGAGATGTTCAAAAAAGTTTGATTGGTGTATATAAATCGCAATTCATTTTCCAATTTACCGACGTTTATCATGGGGTAAAATTTGGAGACAGTAGCCAACAAATGGATGGGAAATTGACGTGCAAAATTTGAAAAATTTTTGGGGTTCATCAAAGAGAACGCGGCAAGGTGTTCAGTGCGCAGACGATCGCCTATTTGATTCACCAGAATGCCACAGCATTCCTTTGTAGACAAAATCAAACGCTGCGTTGTTTGCCCGCGGCGTGAAGAAGCACTCCATGTGTCGTCGTATTTTATTGTTTCCCGGATACGAGATACAGCATCGCAGAAGCCTGAAATACACGACTGCACAGACGCTCCATCCATTAGCTTTGACTGCAATGCGCGGTATAATACATCCACGTGATAGAATATTGTGGAGAAAAAATGAAAACTCACCATCTTCTAGCAGACGCTTTAGACCTGCCGCCTCCCTCACAGAGCGTTCGTCCCAAACCGGAAAGCTCTGAATGCCATTGAAACACTCAATGAGCTCAGACCTAATTTCGGACACGCCCTGCACCACGCGTGATTGGAAGTTCCAACGTGTTGGTGCACAAGCTGGGAGACGGCGGCTACATATCTGGCGAAGGAGGTCAGAGCGCTTCGGCGAAACGGAAAAAATGAAGAAAACCCCGAAACATTTGCAAAAAATATACGGACGAGAGGGGTATCAAGACACATATTCTTAATAACGAGGTTAAATTGGTGTGCATAACAATGTAAAAAATGCGCATGAACAAAATATTCTTTTATATAAACTTGAACACCATGTTTCGACCCACTCATGAATGCCGCGCCGTCATAAGTTTGAGCTATCAATTTTGACTTCGCGTTGTAAGGCTGTAACACTTCTTTCAGTACAGCCGATATCCCGCAAGCCGTGCGATCAACGATTGGTACAAAGCTGTGAAATTTCTCGGTAGGTTTATCATCTTTCACAAACCGAAAAATCACAGCCAGTTGGGAAACGCACGTGATGTCAGTTGTCTCGTCAGACTGAATCGAAAGGAACTGGCAATTCTCAATTTCCAGAGCCAAATGTTGTAATTAAAGTTTATACATTGAGTCGAGCAAATCATTTTGGATATCCTTAGATATCCCTTTCGAAACAGTTGCGGCATCAAGATGATCTCTCAATACTGTATCTAGGGATGCGGTGTATTCCACCATATCCAAAAATACCCCTCTATTAGAAGAGCCAGCCCGTTTATCGTGCCCACGGAGGGACAGCTCGTGACAACCAATGAACTTCAAAACATCTATCAATCGACCGAGAACATGGCGGTTTTTTCGACGTTTTGGTTGTGCCGACGAATAGAAACCGCGCGTCCTTCATCCAACTGTGCTGCAATATTAACATTTCCGAATGTTCGGTATTTTACTGCATTGTCCAGGTGCTCCTTAGAATATTGATGATCCCTGACACGCTCGGAAAGATGTTTAAGATCTCTAAAACCAAATTTACACCAACGTGAGTCACGGGCGGTAGCAAAAAGTAGGCAATAAAAACAAAAAAGTGCATTTTTGTCCTCGCTGTAACACAACCATTCGTGTTTTTTATACCAAGTTTCTTCGCAGAATGTACGCCGACGCTTTCCTCCGTCATGGGATTGTTCCAGTGAACAATTTTTTGGTTGATAAGGCCCAAGACGTTGTACCTCTAATTTTTGTTCCAGCGGCAGCTGCGAAAACGGAGTGCGAAGTAGTGCATCAACCTCATTCATTATGAGGTCTAAGGCTAAGAAATGCGAAGCCGGAAAGAAGTGAGGAGCTCAAAAGGAATGTGGAAAATCGAAAGCAAATGGACTAAAGGTCTCTAACTGATTCAAAAAGCGAAAAAAGCGACAAAAACGAAGGCGAGGAAACTATCAACTCTTCAAGCAACCAACGAACGAGAAGGAATGCGTGAATATGTCAACACGTTGTTGTAAGAAACGTCGGCATTGTGTCGGCATAATTTCGGGGCTAGCCCCGATCGGCCCCGATGATTTAGTAAAAGAAACAGAAAACAAACGAGACAAACGCGGCGAGTGGAAGATAAAAGAGAGAATACGATATACAATGAGCAACCGGGGCAAAATCGGCGTCGCCCCGTCGACGTTCGGCGAAGGCTTTGCGAGCGAAAAATGAACCATGTCGGGAGAATATGGCTAGTGTAAACAGTCTGTGCAACCGATATTGAGGTATTTTTCGAATATTTTTTATTATACCGAAAAAACAACCGGGGCATTGCCCCGGTTGGCCCTATTGACGCGCCGCCACCGCACATTAGAAATAAAACGAAAAACACCGTAAATTTTGTCTTAAAAGCCCCGTGACAGGTGAAGGTGCTACCGCAGCCAGTAAAGATGAAACGCAGTAAATTGCGCATGGGATTTACCTTTCTATTCATTCCTAGGCCATACGTCACATTTCCCCACATTATGATGAAAACGCTAATCAATGCAGGTTTGAACGCTGTGGGCGTTATCACACGTGAAAGGATTCTAAGGCACAAGGTAATTTGCGTAGCCCAGGGGTCGATAACCTGCGGCCCACGGAGTAAAATAATCCGGCCTGCGACGCTTCACTGAATCATGGCGACAAAACGGATCAAGCATGTACCCGACGATTTGTGTTTAGGCACAACCCGGGATTCTTTTATTTCCAACCTGTTATTTTCATAATATATGATGGAAAAGGGGTTTTCATCTGAGACATTCTTACTATCAAAACAACGAAATCGCCTTTCCGTCAGGGGTGATTTGAGATTGTGCCTGACGAAAATGTCACCAAATATTAAACAAACTAGCTGAAGACGACCAAGCTCATTCATCTCGTTAAAAACACTATTAACTATGATTTTTTTTGTTTATTTTGTCTGTAATATATACGTTTCTGATTTTGCATTTTTTTTTTCATAGCGCCGGGGTCAATGAGGTTATTTGGCACGTGAATGAGGACTCGGAAATGAGATCATCTTCCCTCAGATAAAATGTTTCAAGACTCTGAATTATCTGATGAAACTAGGTTTTCGTTTATTTATTATCGTTTGTGAACAATCCGTTATTTATTCAAACTCTTTTAGTCCTTTCATGACATACGGTTACAAAGAAATATATTATGACATAACAACTGAGTGAGCTGTCGACAAATGTAGTCGATTGCTTTGTATAAAATAGTTCGTCTATGCCACCATTTTCCCTTGCTTGATGCTTCTGCTTGAGTTGTACAGCTCATGTTGATTAGAGTTACTTGCCAACTCACTGTTATAAATTGATTTAGAAAGAAATATAATCGATTAGGAAAGGGAATACAAGAGAGAAGTGCAGAAAACGAACTATAGCGCGATTGGGATGCCATTCCCGAAAATATTTCGTAGCCTAAAAATTTTGCAACTGCATTTCTGTCCGTGTTTTATCCTACATAAACTTGGATCTCTGTTCTCAGCTATAAACTTTATTTAGTCTCGCAACATAAGTAGCCTAAAACATGAAATCAGTATGTCGTGTATTTCTTTAAACGTTACAAAATATAAACCCAATGTCCAATCTCTATCAGCGGTAATGCAGCAGTAGAGGTCTCACTGATACCGTGTCTTCCCGAAAATAAGACCTACCCTGAAAATAAGACCTGGACTGAATTTTTAAAATGATTTCAATATAAGCCCTCCCCTTTAAATAAGACCTACTCAATAACGCGAATTTGTTTATTTAATCGATAGCAAGAAATCTCTCTTACACGTTTTAAATGATTAATAATCTATGTTTTGCAGTTATTTCGAATAAAAATGTGTTATTTATAAGTAAATGAATATCGGTTTTCTTATTATATATATTGAAAAATCTCGCAATTCTCTACTTTGTAATTTTGTTTTTGATAGTTGAAAATATAAGACATCCTCCGAAAATAAGCCCTAGTGTTATTTTTGGAAGAAAATTGAAATAAGACTCAGCCTTATTTTCGGGGAAACACGGTATATATAGAATAAAAAAAGTAATCACATATATTTGTCGGACTGATATTTTTCCGAATAGTGAATCTGTCTGTGCATGTTTAAAGGGTTTATTCATGTGTATTTTTGCTTTGAAGTAGCAAAGCATTGTTTTTCATTTTTGTCGGCACGCGAAAAAATTTGTAATTAAATTTAGCCGATTTTGGCACGTAAGCCGAAAAAGGTACCCACCCCTGTTCTATACCTTGCACAAAATTCACTCCCCCTATGAGGTTCTGGTTGCACCCCTGGTTTCTACCGTTCAAAACTTTGGGATTTGACGAAATTCCCTGAGTAATAAAAGGGTTCTCTGATGGCTCGAAAAGGTTACGAATCACTGATTTGAGAGTTTGCTAAATCTGTGCTTCTAAAACTTTTACAGTTTGATGTAAGCCCAGCGCTTCTCTGATTCTATGCAATGTTTTAAAATAGTGGGATTTATACGTGTGAAATTCGAGTATTCGTTGCAACCCCAAAACTTCGTTGCTGCGTCTCACCTGCGGTGTCGCAACTCCATTTTGGGTATAGCTCTGCGCTAAATCGAGTCTTTATCAATTGTTACCATCGGTCTGGGAAATTAAACAGGACTTTTACATGTAACTCGATTATATTGCTATGTATGTTATGTCTCCAAGGTTTGGTTTGGACGGAGAAATTAGTGTAAATTGGGCATTCAAACAATCACAAGTAATATTAAGCAAATACCAAATGTCATTTGCATTGTTTATGTTTTGTGATCACGTGTCAGAAAGCGTGATCCGCTCGTAGCGATCCAGGGTTGTTGGATCCTGGAATAACGGACTAATTAAAAACGTTTAATTACAAAGGACTAATTAGCGTTTTCGTCCACTCTTCGCGCGGAAAGCACAAGCGACAACGCCTCAGTAGCAAATCTACATGATGGAGTGCGGTCGATTTTGTGTGTGGTTGGTGCTGGAATATTACTCTTTATCAGTTTGTCTCTTTGGAATAATATTCAGGTGAGCTAAATATTAACAAGTGTTTGTAAAGCTGTTATATGGTTTCCGTAAAACTCTATATTTTTTATTGATTTGGTTAATGTTGTTGCTTACTATCTCAATTTTTGTACGTATTGCTTTTCATAAACTGATTTCTAAATCTTTTGGTTGAAATTACAATTTCCTATTATTTTCAATATGAACTAAAAATCTTAACATACCTGAGACTCATTCTAAATTGACGAGTTAGGGAAAGATACAAAGGTAATACAATAGCTCTGTGGTTTCATTCATCAGATATTCGATATTTTCTCAGGAGTCCTCGCATATTATATATATCCTAGAATTCAGTGATTCTCACACTTTTTAAGTCGCGCCCGATAGAAGTCCTATATATACTTGGCTTTTTTACTTTTATATACAAGTTATTGTGGATAGACGTATTCCCATTCCGGCATTAGAAAGTTCCGCAACAGTTTATTATTAATATCTTACCTTTTCAGATGCAGAACTGTTGTTGATGTTGAAATTGAAGATGCGAAGACACGATGTAACGAAACCGAAGAAAAATCTACAGGTAATATTTATACATTTTATTTGACTTTTAGACATCCATGGATTCCCGTAATCAATATGGTAATTCCACATACTTAACAGAAATAATAAGTCATATATTCCATAAACAGTTATAAAAGCGTCATTGGACAGTTTCTTGTCGTAATAACTGTACTCCGTTATATAATTCGAAAACTGCGAGTAGTATCTTATGAAATTAAATGGCTGCAGATATCTGTGACTGTAGAGGATTCTCATAAGAAGGTGAATTTTAACATAATTGTTAATAGTTTACTCGTCATTTACAACATGAGGTGCAACACAATGTACGTACAGACCATTCCAAATAAGTAATATTTCATAAATTTAGGGAAAATCTCTGAACTATTTGCAGGGATGTATCTACGCAAAAGTTTAAAAATGCGACCCCTTGATAGTCGGATCACAATTTCGAAGGGCCGTTGTTGAATTGAGATACTCGTACGTTATTATTTTGGTGAAAATACGACGATCATGTCACATACATTTATTTTCAGCTTTCTTAAACACTTGTTGAAGGTTGACAAGGCAGTATAACTACTTCATCAATAAGAGAAAGTCGTCTCAGTAAGGTAGAAGCCTATCGAGTCTGACCAGCAAAGCAAGTATGTAATCGAAATCTTTCAATTTTAATGGTATAACTAGGTTCAATCTAAGGATCGTTGGTTGGTTGAACAATTCCCCCGGTCAAAAACAAAACACTCCCACAAACCCTCAAAATAAGAAAATTATTAACTACTCGGTTAAGGTTCTGGTCGAGAATGAAGATTGCGTTGAAAATTCAAATTTTAAAATCGTTCCTAACTCTAACTAGTTACTGATTTGCTATTTTAAAACTTGGCGAAGGTGTTTTTATCAAGTCTCATATTCTGGGGTACTCCTGAAGTACACGTACCATGGCGGACACCGGAACGTAGTATGTGTACCAGGTTAGGGTTAGGCTATGATTTTATTGCAATTTTCCTTATTTTAGTTCTTTTAGGAGTTCTGGGACTAGCCATGTGACTCCCGTAGTATTTGTACCTAAAATTATGGCCTAACTCTAACCTGGTACACATATTATGGTGTCCGCCATCTTGGTACGCATACTTCACAAGCGCCCATTTTTGCATTATTGTCGAGTGCTTTTTACAAAATATTCCAATCTAATATGCTAAAATGCGCTGTTCGCCTTTTTACTACATGTTACACCTTGTTCAATTTTTATTTTCATCGTATATACCTCGCAAATAACAAAGATTATTTAATAAAATAGCGCAGAAAAGGTTGTTTGGTGAAGTCATGATAGGAGTCTTACGCTGGTCACAAAATATTATGTGTAAAAGGGAAAAACTGACTTTTATTTGTGACTATAGCTTGTACTCGGAAATTTCGAGGCGTTGACAGACAAATACTTCATAAATTTTTGAGCCCGAAGTTGAACAGGACCTGTGCGCGTTCAAAAACAAAAAACGGCCGGGAAATTTGATTGTTTGAATCAGGCTATAGCTCTAGTGTACCATCGTATGCCAATTGCTATTTGTATAGCCGGGATCTATCTTGGTATACACCTGTTTATTTATGGTATATCCGGTTGAATATAACTGCACTAAAAGATCACTCCAAGCAGGTAATTTTGGGGGAAATCTGCGACAAATTATCTTTTTTGTATATTTAGTATAAGCTTAAATTATAGCAGATAAATTGCATTTCGTCGTTCCCCTTTTCGCCAGTTTGCGCGCTTATATTTATTTAAGGCCAAATCTGTTAGAACCAGACTATTTTATTTCGTCGAATCGCACTTTGGAGTTGACTATTTTGTCCCACATACCCGTAATTTAGCGTTGAAAAGGTAGCAAAAATCATTCTAAACAACCCTTTAACTGAAGCAATAACCCGTGAATATGGCGTAATGAGCCCGACACTGTCTATAACGGTATTTTTTTAAACTTGGTTTGATTAAACCGAACCTGAAGGTCCTCCTCTGAAATAATTTTACGAAATCTTTCCTTTACTCAGCTTTTTACTTATGTAAAATTTACTATATTCCACTACAGATATCTAACTTCCACGTTTAGCTGCTTACCTTCATTTTGAATTCGTGATAAGGCAGGAATTATTTTTTGTAACAATTTGGGATTAAAACTTTTCACTCTTTTTGCACCGCAATCCTAAGTCGTCAATGGTAGGAGCTATAGCTGTCACACCCTAAATACGCCACTGATAATTTGAGAATAAACTAAAAATAAATTTATTTTCAGCTTTCCCCAACACTGATTGAAAGTTAGCAAGACAGTACATCATTTCATCAAAAGAATTGCTTCGTCATTTGCCTGGTATTCATAACTGATTGAGATAGACGCCTATCGAGTCTGGTCAGAAAAGCAAGTATGTAATCGAAATCTTTTTAATTCTTTCAATATAATTTGCATATTTAGGTTCAATCTAAGAATCTTTTGCACAACCCCTATAGATTGCGATGGAAATTAAAAAATTTCAATTTGTTTTTAACCCTAACTAGATAGTTACTAATTCAAAACTTCACCTTTGTGTTTTTATTGAGTGTCACATTTTTGCTTTAGTGTAGAAGTTTTTGTAAATAACAAAGGGTATTTAATATTATAAATTGGAAAAAGGAGTTGTTTTGTGAAATCATGACAGAAGTCTAACTCTTGTCACAAGATATTATGTGTGCTATATTACTGCTAACAAAAAACGTAAAAATTGACGTTGATTTATAACTATAGCTTTTGCTTAGAAATTAGCGAATAACGTAGCTGTAGAGTTTTCGGTACTCCCGAAGTATGTGTAGCAATATGGCGGACACCAGAACGTAGTATGTGTACCAGGTTAGGGTTAGGCCATAATATAGTTCCCTTATTTTATACCCTTATTTTAGTTCTATTACGTGCTCGGGGACTATCCGAGTGACTTCCGTAGTATTTGTAATTTTTTGGGAAATCTGCTTCAAATTTGATTCTTATATATTAAGTATATGCTTATCTTATAGCAGAAAAATTGCGTTTCTTTGTTCGTCTTTTCTATAATTTAAGCAACAGCGCGCGCCTATAAATTTTCTATGGAAAGTCTGTTAGAACCAGACCATTTTCATTTTGTAGAATCGCACTTTAGACTATTCTGCCCAACATACCCGTAATTTAGCGTTAAAATGTAGCAACAATCATTCTAAACAACCCTTACTGGAGCAATAACGAATGAATATGGCGTAATGAGCACGACACTGTCTACAACGGTGTTTAATAAACTGGGTTCGATTAAATCGAACCCCTGGGGTCGATCTGTTCCAGGTGTTCTATGAAGGTCCTCTGAAATAATTTCATGCCATGAAGTCTTTCCATTACCTGGTTTTTTACTTATGTAAAATTTTCTATATTCCACCACAGATATCCAAACTTCCACGTTTAGCTGTTTAATTTGGAATTATTGATTAGTCACAATAAGAGTTTCAATTATATCTAATTTAAAATTATTTATTTTATTAATTTACGATTTGAGGTTTTCACTCTTTTTGCGTCGCAATCCTAAGCTAAATACACCTCTGATAATTTTAGAATGAATTAAAAATACATTAATTTTCAGCCTTTAGGAGACTGCTTGAACGTTAGAAAGACAGTACATCGATTTCATCAAATGAATTTCGTCGTGGTCATTTGTCTGGTATTCATCACTGATCAAGATGAGAGCTTATCGAGTCTGGCCAGCAGAGCAAGTACGTAATCGAAATCTAGTCTTTCAATTTCATTTGCATATTTAGGATCAATTTAAGGATCTTTCAACACCTCCTCTCCCGGTAGAAACAAAACACCCCCGCTAACGTTCAGAATAATAAATTTGTAATTATTCTGTCAGGGTTTGGGTTAGAAATGCAGATTCCGCTGAAAATATAAATTTACACTAACTAGATAATTACTTATTTTTAAAACTTGGCGCAAGTATTTATCAAATATCACATTTTTGCATTGGTGTCAAGGGCTTTGTACAAAACATCCCGATCTAATACACTGAAACAGTGCTCTTGAACCTTTTACTACGTGGTACCTATTTTTCAATTTTTATTTTCTTTGTATGTACCTTGCAAACAACGAATAATCTAAAATAGAAAAAAGTTGTTAAGCAAAGTCACGACAGAAGTGTTACTCTGGTAACAAGATATTATGTGTGCTAAATTAACAAACCACGTCAAAATTAACGTTAATTTGTGACTATAGATTGTGCTCAGAAAGAACGTAGTCGCAGACTTTTTCCGTATATCTCTCCGCAAATAATTATTTTATTCGCATATTATGGTTTCTACTCGTTCATGTAATTCATCACGCATAATTTGTGGCCGTGGATAGATAAACACCTTCCAAGTTCATCTGTTTAATTTGAAAAATCGTGATATGGCACAAATATTTTATTGTAACAACTTACGATTAGAACTTTTCATTCTTTTTGCGCCGCAATCCAGAATTGCCAATGGTAGGAGCTATACCTGCCATACCCTCGATATACGTCACTGATAATTTGAGAATCAACTAAAACACATTTAATTTCAGTTTTCTAAGACACTGCTTGAAAGTTAGCAAGACAGTACATCAATTCATCAAAAGAAATGCCTCGTCATTTGTCTGGTATTCATCACTGAGCAAAATGAAAGCCTATCGAATCTGGCCAGTATGCAAAGCAAGTATGTAATCGAAATATTTTGATTTTTTTTCAAAGAGTTTTAGATCCAATCTAAGGATGTTTTGCGCAACCCCTATAGATAAATAATTAATTTTCAATTTGTTCGTAACCCTGACTAGATAGTTACTAATTTGTAACTTAGTGTCGAAGTTTTTGTACAAAATATCCCAATCTAATATACTAAAATATTGCTTTTAAACCTTTTACTACGTGTTACATATTTTTTAATTTTTTTTTCGTATGCAAATAACAAAAGTTATTTAATAATATAAGGTAGAAAAGGGTTGTTTAGTGAAGTTATGACAGAAGTCTTACTCTGGTCGCAAATATTATGTGTTCTAAATTACTGCTAACAAAAAACGTAAAAATTGACGTTGATTTATAACTATAGCTTTTGCTTAGAAATTAGCGAACAACGTAGCCACAGACTTTTCGGTACTCCCGAAGTATGTGTACCAAGATGGCGACACTGGAACGTAGTATGTGTACCAGATTAGGGTTAGACCATAATTTTGTTTCAATACTATTTTAGTTATATTACGAGTTCGGGTACTAGCCGAGTGTATTTCCGTAGTATTTGTACCAGAAATTATGGCCTAATTTGGGAGTACTGTCTTTTTTGTATATCTCTCCACCGATAATACTTTTTGTTTGATTTGGTATACACCTGGGTATATAGTATAACCAGGGCGCAGCCAGGATTTTTCCAACGGGGGATTACGATGAAATTGAAACAGTGAAGCAAAAGTGCAATTCACGACGACGTAAGGCGTTTAATAAACTGAAAGATATGCGTCCTTCACAGCGAAATTCCACAGTCACGTGTAGCCCGCCTCTCTTTGCCTGACGGTGTTTGGTAAATATTTCGCAAGTCCTATTTCAAACATCACCATTAATCCGTAGTCAGCGGGTACCCGCATTTAGAAATAAAACATTAGAAAATCGCGAAAACTAATTTTGGAGAGAACTTATAACTAGCGTCATAACGGTTTATACGTACAAAAACACGCTCGCATGTAGCGCCGATCAAATTCGTGAAAAGTGAAACTATTACCAGGAATTTATTGTCAATGAAGTTTATTTTTCTTTGCCATTCAATGATTATTTACATGCGCCGTGATTAGTGGCGGGCAAAATCGTATTTATTATTCAACTCATATTTTAAACGAACACCGAATAATGAGTGTTGTCATTTCAAACAACATTAGTTGGGATGTCGGCCGCCGAAACGATCGCCGTGACAATAAATTTTTTTTTTTCGGATTTCACTAGAAGACTGAAAACTCCGTAACAATGCGGCGTTTTTTATTTCATAATTTTGTCATAATCGAAGGCTGCAGTGAATTTTTTGTCACCGCGATCGTTTCGGCGGCCGACACTCCAATTAACGTTGTCAAACTATTTTATTCACTAGCAAATATTAATTCTCACGCAACGGCGGATATCGTAGTTTGGTTTTTATATTTCTGACAGAATTGTGAATTCGGTGAAGATGTTAAAGACAACTATTAAGGAGCTCACTAACAACACAAATTAATTTTATTCCGATTTTTATCTTCTGTGTAGGATTTGTATCACAGTTTGTAAATTACGGTCCCAATTTTGAGCGAACAATATTATCATTACTGACCGGGGATGCGATACAGTAGAAACGCTAGTTACGAAAGGCTCTGGATACGAAAAATCCAACTTACGAAAATTATTTCCATAAAAGTATTGCTTCGACTAAGGTACAGCCGGCATGAAAGGATTTCAATAAGCGCCGACTTGAAGTGATTTATAAGACGTCGAGGATTTTTTGATTGAAAATGTTTTAAAAATATTATCGTAAATTTCAATTTAGTCCAGATAGTCTGTGCGTTCTCGGCAATAAATCTAAAAGCAAATTGTGCCCTAATTAATTGTTTTCATCTTCAGTTTCGATAGTGACCGCACATAACGAAAAATTTTTTTATTCTTGCAATTTACAGTGTATAAAATATATCTTAGATATATATTATTTAGTATCCATCTCGCAGATTTTATCGTTATCCCCCACGTTGTTGATGGCAATATCGTTCAGTTTAAGTTGGCGGTATTAATTTGTAAGCAAAAGTAAAATCACAACAGCCGACATGAAATATTTAAATCAGCGCCGAGTCGAAAAATAAAACACGTTTTACGGTCTTAATTCTCCATCATTAGCGGATGAAAATTGGGAATCGAATTCACTCATTCGATTATGACGATGGTAAACAAACTTACCGTTCGTAATTTTCATTCGTTATTTCTCTGTTCTTCCTTCTTTCCACGTGTACCTTTCTATTTATTATGCGGGGTTTAACCATTACTATAATTTGTACAATATCATGTCCGAGTTTTGTGTGTGCTTGGAACGGATTCGGGTATTTACATGTAAAACGCGTCCCTACTTATAGAATTTTCTACGTACGATGGCGCTCCCGGAACGAATTAATTTCGTAGGTAGAGTTTATTCTGCATTAGTGAATATTAGCTGATAGTTGACATTTATATGCTTTCAATTTTATATCGTGTCCGTGTTATTTTCAAAATAATTTGTCTCCCCAATATCTGAGAAATTTACCCGTTACCCGTTAAATGTCACTGCACTAAAAGATCATTCCAAATAAGTAATATTTGTAATTTTTTGGGAATTCTGCGGTAATTTTTTTTTTATATATTGAGTATAATCTTATCTTATAGCAGAAAAAGAAAAATTACATTTCTTCGTTCGGCTTTTGTTTAGTTCAAGCAACAATGCGCGCCTATAAATTTTCTATAGCAAAGTCTGTTAGAACCAGACCATTTTCATTTCGTAGAATCGCATCGTAGAGATGACTATTCTGCCCAACATACCCGTAATTTAGCGTTAAAATGTAGCAACAACCATTCTAAACAACCCTTTAACTTGAGCAATAACCAGTAAATATGGCGTAATAAGCATGACATTGTCTATAACGGTGTTTTTTAAACTGGGTTTGATTAAACCGAACCCCTGGGGTCGATCTGTTCCAGGTGTTCTATGAGGATCTTCTGAAATATTTTCATGCCATGAAGTCTTTCCATTATCTAGTTTTTTACTTATGTAAAATTTTCTATATTCCACCATTGATATCCAAACTTTCACGTTTAGCTGTCTAATTTGGAATTAGTGATTAGGCACAATACGAGTTTCAATTAATTCCAATGTGAAATTATTTATTGTAACAATTTAGGATTAGAACTTTTCACTCTTTTTGAGTCGCAATCCTAAGCTAAATACACCTCTGATAATTTTAGAATGAACTAAAAATACATTAATTTTCAGCCTGCTAAGAGACTGCTTGAACGTTAGAAAGACAGTACATCAATTTCATCAAAAAAGTTTCGTCGTGGTCATTTGTCTGATATTCATCACTGATCAAGATGAGAGCTTATCGAGTCTGGCCAGCAGAGCAAGTATGTAATCGAAGTTTTTTGATTCCTTCATTTTCCTTTGCATATTTAGGATCAATTTAGGGATCTTTGTTACACCCCTTTCTCCGGTAAAAACAAAACACCCCCGCTAACGTTCAGATAATAAATTAATAATTATCCTGTCAGGGTTTGAGTTAGAAATGCAGATTGCGCTGGAAATACAAATTTACAAATTGTTCCTATCCCAAACTAGATAATCACTTATTTGTTTTTTAAAACCTGGCGCATGTGGTTTTTATCAAATCTCACATTTTTGCATTAGTTTTGAGGGCTTTGTACGAAATATCCATTTCTAATACACTAAAATAGTGATATTTTCATTTTCTTCGTATGTACCTTGCAAATAACAAGGTTTTTTAATATTATAAAGTATAAAGTTGTTTAGTGAAGTCATGATATAAGCCTTACTCTGGTCACAAAATATTATGTGTGCTAAACAACCAAACTACGTCAAAATTAAAGTTAATTTATAGCTAAATTATGGCTAAATGGCTAATTTATGGCTGAATTTATGGCTGAATTACCAAACTAGTCAAAATTAATGTTGCTTTATGGCTATCGATTGTACTCAGAAATAACGTAGCCGCAGACTTTTTCCGTATATCTCTCTGTAAATAATTATTTTTTTGCATTCTATGGTTTCTACTCGCTCATGTAATTCATCTCTCAAAATTTGTGGCCGTGGCCGATAAACACTTTAAGAAAAGTGAGTCCCGATTTCGGACGAGACCTGTACCCGTTCAAAAACAAAAACTCGGTTAAACATCACTGTAATTAAAGGTTATTCCAAATAGGTAATTTATGTTATTATTGGGCAAAATCTGGGACAAATTATTTGTTTTGTATATTGAGTATAAACTTATCTCATAGCAGAGAGATTTCATTTCTTCGTTACCCCTTTCGCCAGTTTAAGCACCAATGCGCTCATAATTTACTGCGGCAAAGTCTATTAGAACCAGACCATTTCATTTCGTAGAATCGCGCCGTGTATTTAACTATTCTGCCCAACAAAACGTAATTTAACGGTAAAAGATGAAAACAACCATTCTGAACAACTCACTAACTGGACCAATATTCAGTAAATATGGTGTAATGAGTACGGCACTGTCAATAGCGGTGTTTGTTTTACCTTGAGTTCGATTGTACCCATAGCGTTCGTGGGAGTTGTATCCGGGGGTTCGAAGAAGGCCCTCTGGAATAATTTTACGAAATCTTTTATTTACCCATCTTTTTACACATGTGAAAATTCTCCTGCAGATATGTTTAATTTGAAATTCGTGATATGGCGCACGTATTTTATTGTAACAATTTACAGACGTTTTCTGTATATCTCTCTGAAAATAATTATTTTCTTTGCAAATTATGGTTTGTACTCGCTCATGTAACTCATCTCTTAAAATTTGTGGCCGTGGATGGATAAATCGTTTGTAATTTTTGTGCGAAATATGTGACAAATTATTCTTTTTGTATATTGAGTATGAACTTATCTTGTAGCAGTAAGATTGCTTTCCTTCGTTCGTTTTCTCCTGTTTAAGCACCAATGCGCACATATCAATTTTTAATGGCAAAGTATGGAGGAACCAGACCATTTCAAATTTCGTATAATTGCCCCATCGATTTAACTATTCTGCCCAACAAAACCGTAATTTGGCGTTAAAAGATAGCAACAATCATTCGGAATTGGCGTTAAAAGATAGCAACAATCATTCGGAACAACCCGTTACCTAGAGCAATATTCTCTGTTGTGTCCTATAGTCTGATGTGGAGATGTACCGATGTATCGGTATCGGCAGTATCGGTCGATTTTTTGACATTAGTATTGTATCGGTATCGGCTAAATGTATACCGATATTTCCGATATATTTAGCTTTTATATGGTCAAAAATGTTTTAAAATTAGGTGTATCTGAACTATGAGCCATGTACATCCCCACCCTCGCGAGTATAAACGGGATTCTGACTTATTTTTAGCTATTTCAGCAAAACTAGTTAATTCGGATATTTCGCTGCCAAAATTTTATATTGACATTTTTAATATTACATGCAATTAGAAAGAAATTTAAAAATTAGTTAATTTTGGAATATGTAAAATACAAAATACGACGTTGTGCTATGAGTTTTCTAATCGAATGCCGAGATCATTAGCGTCAGTTTACAATGCACTCAAACCAATTAACGCGTCCCGATCGCAAACATCAATTTCTTTTCATGTGATATATTTATTTTTTAATCTTAAATGATGTGTATTATGAATATGTACAAAGGAATTTTGTGACTAATGCACAAAGTGTTAAATTTGAGAAAAACACCACGTTTTGAGAAAAATCGGAGAAAAACGGAAATTTCCATGAAACTTGTGAGAATTGTGAGATTTGTTTGAATCATCTCTTAAAATCAGGGGTGTGCAACCTTTTTCGCAGGCGGGCCACATATATTTACCTGGGTAAAACCGCGGGCCGCATTTTAAATTAACTTAGGCTTTCTATTATTTGCAGGCACAAAATAGTGTCTTCTTGTTATTGATCTTGAGGCATTATTAGGGGTCCTTGCAAAAGTTATGACTTAAAACGCATAAATTTCTAGAAACTGTTTTTCAAATTTATTGTCACACCAAATTAAAAAAAAATTCAGTGAGAAATTTGCTGCTAGATTCTTTTCTCGGCTACTTTTATACAAATTATCTCTAATGGAAATGTTAGCAATTCGATATCCATTTTCCAAGTCTTCTTCTGGCGGTTTCGTGACGCCGAAGAACTATGTTGAGTCAAAAAGTATTTGAAGCTATGACTTTTTTCAAGTGTGGAAAGAGTTATCTAGTTTATAGATGTTTTCGATAAAAATCGCCTGGAAACATTTTCCCTTACCGAACAAGCATTTGTCCATAACAATTTGTTGCAACTTGCGTAAACGTTCAAATTGCCCTACTCTCAATGAGCCTTTTGAGTACTGAACTTGCTTCGCTCTTTAAAAGTCGTTGTTTTGGGTTTCATTTCTGTAAATCTGACTTCTCAGAATTCGCAGTCCGTTTGCCGGTCAGTCGACAATTCAGGGGTTCGAAGCATTTTGCGACTTTCGACTCGAGAAAGTATATAATAATAGTAAGAAAGTATATATTGACTTGTTGTCTGTTGATTCACCTATAAATTTGGATTACAAATGCATCAAATTAGTTTTAAATGCCCGACCCAGATTTGTTCAAGAGCCATTAAATGCGATCTTTTATTTATATCATTCAAATGCGTAAAAAATCTGATAACTAAAGTATAATTTTTTCATATTTAATTCCAAACTCTGTCGCAAGATAGTCATCATAGCCACCTCCAATAAAAATGCCCTTTGAGTTTGCGAGAAAAAAACATGAAGATGACATGACTATGAAACATAAGAAAGTTTATATGGTTAGTGGGAAAATTCTAGGAAACGTGTCATTATTCGAAAAATCGAGTCAAAAACAATTAGTTTTTACGACTTTTTGTCACAATGCTATTTATGTGTTTCGATTTTTATTACGCCGATATTCGATGACGCTAGGGTTGTACAAATTTAGTTTCAGAATGTTCGATGTATTTGTGAAACATGCAAGACCCGATAATGAGACCAATCAAAATTAAATTTTTGAATTTAATATTTTTATTCGTAAGTCATTTAACATTTCATCTGTGAGATCAAATCAAGTAACGTAAAGTTGATTAACATGTTTTAGTGTCAAATTTTATAATTTCACGCAGTAAAAAAAAGTGAGAAACAATAAGTTGAGACGATGTATAGGTTATACCTGTTTCACTTACATGCTTACGTTAGCTTAAAAATCAATATTAATATTTCAATATTCTGATGCCGGTACTCGAGTTTATTTTATTTGATGTTGTCCGTTTGCGGGGGTAGAAATGTTGAAATCACTGATGTAATGAATTTGTTAAAATGGATATCTATACCGTTTTCATCAGCATAACAAATGCGAAATAAAAGCAAATTATTATTGGGTCATATTTACTAACCCATACGAATTCATAAAATTGCATTGAATGTTATGCTGTAAGTCGGGGGTCGGCAACCTACGGCCCGCGGGCCAGATACCACCCGCAGAGTAATATAATCCGACCCGCGACGTGTCACTGAATTATAGTAACATAAAAACTGTTTCGACGCTTATATTCTTTACGTTACAAAATTTATTGTAAGACACGTGTAAACTAAATCATAATATAACCCAGCAAGTACATAATTCACAATTCCTTGTTTAATGAGACTATAATTTAATTATAAATAGACAAATATCAACAAAACGCAAAAAGTTAATGCTAAGTGCAAAGAGTTTAATGGCGCAGAAAATATTCTCTTGGTTTTTTTTGAGATGCAATGCAATGATTAAATAAATCGATATTCTATTCGGGAGATGTATCACTGCTTGATTTTTATTATAAAAAGCATCTTCTTCTTATAAAACTCAAACAAGTCAAATGTAAATTTAAGTACTGCTCAAAATATAACTTCTGATCTGTGTGAAAAAGTTTTTAACTTTCTAAAACCATGTGCGGCGCGCCAATGACTTGCAACCTCTAATTTTGGTCTGCGAGCGACAAAAGGTTGCCTGCTTGTAAGTCCATTGTCTGAGCACGTTACACCATTTTCACTGCAAACCTTGGAAAAATTTGGAATTATATCACATGGGATCAATCAATACCCTATCTCGTGCCTACAATTAAAAAGATCTTCTCATACAACAAGATTTATTTCCTTAATTATATGAATGCAAAAAAGAAAATCGTATCATAGACATTGTGATTAATTGTATATTTTTTTCTACAGGTTTTCTCAATTAAAGAACTTGGAATCTGGAATCATAAAAAAATGGTAAAACTGAGTATTCAAATCTGAAAGAGAGTTTTATCAAACATGTCTGAGAACTACTTGCAAACAAATGCATTGAGCTGCACTTGAGACTATTTTAGCCTATACCAAATGGCATGAGACTATTTTAGCCTATATCCAATGGCATGAGACTATTTTAGACTATACCCAATGGCATGAGACTATTTTAGACTATACCAAATGGCATGAGACTATTTTAGCCTATATCCAATGCCATGAGACTATTCTGAACTATACCCAATTGCATGAGGCCATTTAAGACCAAACCCAACGGCATGAGACTATTTTATACTATACCCAATGCCATAAGACTATTTTATACTATACCCAATGTCATAAGACTATTTTATACTATACCCAATGTCATAAGACTATTTCAGACTATATCCAATGGCATGAGACTATTTTATACTATACCCAATGGCATAAGACTATTTCAGACTATATCCAATGGCATGAGACTATTTTAGACTATACCCAATGTCATAAGACTATTTTATACTATACCCAATGTCATAAGACTATTTCAGACTATATCCAATGGCATGAGACTTTTTTTATACTATACCCAATGGCATAAGACTATTTCAGACTATATCCAATGCCATGAGACTATTTTAGACTATACCCAATGTTATAAGACTATTTTATACTATACCCAATGTCATAAGACTATTTCAGACTATATCCAATGGCATGAGACTTTTTTTATACTATACCCAATGGCATAAGACTATTTCAGACTATATCCAATGCCATAAGACTATTTTATACTATACCCAATGTCATAAGACTATTTTATACTATACCCAATGACATGAGACCATTTAAGACCAAACCCAATGTCATAAGACTATTTTATACTATACCCAATGACATGAGACTATTTCAGACTATATCCAATGGCATGAGACTATTTTATACTATACCCAATGCCATAGGACTATTTTATACTATACCCAATGTCATAAGATTATTTTATACTATACCCAATGACATGAGACCATTTAAGACCAAACCCAATGTCATAAGACTATTTTATACTATACCCAATGACATGAGACTAGTTTAGACTATTCCCAATGGCATACGTACTTTAATCTTATATGCAAGAACAAATGAATTGACCAATCATGTAAATCTTGTGATTTTATTAAACGGAAGCAGATTCTTGATCGAACCATTGTTTAGAAACCACATCAATTTTTGTATTCCTCATTACGCTACAATACAATTTCTATATTCGATTCCATATTTATGAAAAATTAAAAATTTATAGTTCATGTCTTATGTAAAATTAAATAGTGGATATATTTATTATACCAAAACATCGTTTAAATTTGTATTTTAAATCTTCCATTCCATCACTACATTCCATTCTAAACATACATTCCTGTGATTACTTGAATAATTTGGCATGAAGGAGGCGGCGTCATTCAACATATTTGTCATATAACTTAATTATACAATTACTTTTCTTATTAATAAGAAATGAGCATTCAAAATATAATGCTATGATATCTCATTATTGTCTTATTTACTCATTTTGATAACATTTGTAATCAGTACGAACTAAATAAAGTCTATTCATGGTTGTCAATGCTACCTAACACACAAATCTAATCTATTACCGGTACTTTATCAACACTGTTTGTTCTTTGTTTGGAATCGTCTTCGGAAAACAAACCAGGCCGGCATGGTTTGTCTCTTCTGTCGATGAATCTCCATCAAAAAACAAAACAAAACAAAAAACAAATATACTACACTCACATACACAGGGGTTGGGAGGGGGGATGGGGTTCTGGTGATTGGTGGGCCCATGAAGGGAGGGAATACACAGCATGGCAATCATAGTAGCAATATTTGTTCGGCCAATACTAAAATATAAATGACCATAGAATCTGGCAATTAGTGGTCAAAATTATCTGTTTTTATTTTAATATTTATGACAGTAAACATGGCAATACAGTTGAATGTCAGTACCTTCTTTTCAAATCAGAACTTAAATGACAATCAAAGCATTTCACGAATCCGAGTATGTAGAGTGTTTGACAAGCCTCTTTTTGGTGGCGTCATTCTTACTAACCATAATTTCTTATAGTTCAAGAAAATAGGACAAATTCAGATATACCAAAACTACTCTTTGTTTTTCCCATATCCAATATTTATTTTGATTTTCAATAAATATATCAACAATGTTTTAATTTTTGTTGATTAATGTTTATCACTTATGGTATTTTGTTAGGAATATTGGGATTTCTCTGAGAATAGTGCTATTTATATCTGATAATAGTTTTTGTGTGTTACCAACCTGTTAGCTAAAAATTGACTGAGATATTTATATTCAATTAACACTAAAGAATCATGCAATTTTGTAATGGCTTCATAACAACCAAGACCGTAAATAGTTTTATCATTATGGACATTTTAATTTAAAAACAGTTATTTTTTCTATTCATTTTTTGTAGAATATGCTAATTTTTAAAGTACAATCATACTAATACTGTTTTATGTATACTTTTGATATTGCGTATTTGAAAGTGAATCCCTTTTCTGTAATAGCCTCTATATATTGCTATCATTTGTCATATTTATTATTTTCTATTCTATTTTTCTTGAGATATTTTCAACAGGAAACAAGTATCAAGAGAGCAACAAAAGAACAAAAAGTTACAGGGCATGCCATGGCATTTTTGTTTCTTTGTTTTTAAACATTTTTTTCATTCATTTTTTATTTTTGAGAGATTTACCCATTAGGACATTTCCATCATTAGGGATGAGAATGATTTCACCAGGCCTAGTTATTATTATTGTATCCCAGTTTTTCAGGTGCACAATTATAAAGATTACGCAATGAAAAACAGAAGGAACCAAGAACAAATATACCAAGTACATTTTTTCATAGATTTGATTAGGCTTAGTTTTATTAATGTTATAGCTTTACAGTTATAGGACTATGAAGATGAAAAAATAAAGAACAGAAGGAAGACAAAACCAAGGACAAATATACAAAGTAAATTTTTCATATAGATTTTATTAGGCTTAGTTTTATTAATGTTATCTTAGCTTTTCCGATATACGACTATGAAGATGAAAAACAGAAGGAAGACCAATGACAAAAATACCAAGTAAAATTAGACTTAGTATTATTAATGTTATAGTTTTTCAGTTATAGGACTATGAAGATGAAGAAATGAAGAACAGAAAGAAGAACCAAGGACAAATATACCAAGTAAATTTTTTATATAGATTTTATGTAGCTTAGTTTTATTAATGTTATCTTAGCTTTTCAGTTATAGGACTATGAAGATGAAGAAATGAAGAACAGAAGGAAGAACCAAGAACACATGTACCAAGTAAATTTTTTATATAGATTTAATTAGGATTAGTTTTATTAATATTTTAGCTTTTCAGTTATATGACTATGAAGATGAAGAAATGAAGAACAGAAGGAAAAACCAAGGACAAATATACCAAGTAAATTTTTTTTATATAGATTTAATTAGGATTAGTTTTATTAATGTAATAGCTTTTCAGTTATAGGACTATGAAGATGAAGAAATGAAGAACAGAAGGAAGAACCAAGGACATGTATACCAAGTAAATTTTTTATATAGATTTAATTAGGCTAAGTTTTATTAATTTTATAGCTTTTCAGTTATAGGATTATGAATATGAAGAAATGAAGAACAGAAGGAAGAACCAAGAACAAATACACCAAGTAAATTTTTTATATAGATTTAATTAGTCCAAGTTTTATTAATGTTATAGCTTTTCAGTTATAGGACTATGAAGATGAAGAAATGAAGAACGGAAGTGAGACCAAGGACAAATATACCAAGTAATTTTTTTTATATATATTTAATTAGGATTAGTTTTATTAATATTTTAGCTTTTCAGTTATATGACTATGAAGATGAAGAAATGAAGAACAGATGGAAGAACCAAGGACAAATATACCAAGTAAATTTTTTTATATATATTTAATTAGGATTAGTTTTATTAATGTTATAGCTTTTCAGTTATAGGATTATGAACATGAAGAAATGAAGAACAGAAGGTAGAACCAAAGACAAATATACCAAGTAAATTTTTTATATAGATTTAATTAGTCTAAGTTTTATTAATGTTATAGCTTTTCAGTTATATGACTATGAAGATGAAGAAATGAAGAACAGAAGGAAGAAACAAGGACAAATATACCAAGTAAATTTTTTTTTATATATATTTAATTAGGATTAGTTTTATTAATATTTTAGCTTTTCATTTATATGACTATGAAGATGAAGAACAGAAGGAAGAACCAAGGACAAATATACCAAGTAAATTTTTTTTATATATATTTAATTAGGATTAGTTTTATTAATACTTTAGCTTTTCAGTTATATGACTATGAAGATGAAGAAATGAAGAACAGAAGGAAGAACCAAGGACAAATATACCAAGTAATTTTTTTATATATATTTATTTAGGATTAGTTTTATTAATATTTTAGCTTTTCAATTATATGACTATGAAGATGAAGAAATGAAGAACAGAAGGAAGAACTAAGGACAAATATACCAAGTAAATTTTTTTTATATATATCTAACTAGGATTAGTTTAATTAATGTTATAGTTTTTCAGTTATAGGATTATGAATATGAAGAAATGAAGAACAGAAAGAAGAACCAAGGACAAATATACCAAGTAAATTTTTTATATAGATTTAATTAGGCTAAGTTTGATTAATGTTATAGCTTTTCAGTTATAGGACTATGAAGATGAAGAAATGAAGAACGGAAGGAAGACAGAGGACAAATATACCAAGTAATTTTTTTTATATATATTTAATTAGGATTAGTTTTATTGATATTTGAGCTTTTCAGTTATAAGACTATGAAGATGAAGAAATGAAAAACAGAAGGAAGAACCAAGGACAAGTATACCAAGTAAATTTTTTATATAGATTTAATTAGGCTAAGTTTTATTAATTTTATAGCTTTTCAGTCATAGGATTATGAATATGAAGAAATGAAGATCAGAAGGAAGAACCAAGAACAAATATACCAAGTAAATTTTTTATATAGATTTAATTAGGTTAAGTTTGATTAATGTTATAGCTTTTCAGTTATAGGACTATGAAGATGAAGAAATGAAGAACGGAAGTAAGACCAAGGACAAATATACCAAGTAATTATTTTTATATTTATTTAATTAGGATTAGTTTTATTAATATTTTAGCTTTTCAGTTATATGACTATGAAGATGAGGAACAGAAGGAAGAACCAAGGACAAATATAACAAGTAATTTTTTATATATATTTAATTAGGATTAGTTTTATTAATATTTTAGCTTTTCAGATATATGACTATGAAGATGAAGAAATGAAGAACAGAAGGAAGAACCAAGGACATGTATACCAAGTAAATTTTTTATATAGATTTAATTAGTCTAAGTTTTATTAATGTTATAGCTTTTCAGTTATAGGATTATGAATATGAAGAAATGAAGAACAGAAGGAAGAACCAAGAACAAATATACCAAGTAAATTTTTTATATAGATTTAATTAGTCTTAAGTTTTATTAATGTTATAGCTTTTCAGTTATAGGACTATGAAGATGAAGAAATGAAGAACGGAAGTAAGACCAAGGACAAATATACCAAGTAATTTTTTTTATATATATTTAATTAGGATTAGTTTTATTAATATTTTAGCTTTTCAGTTATATGACTATGAAGATGAAGAAATGAAGAACAGATGGAAGAACCAAGGACAAATATACCAAGTAAATTTTTTTATATATATTTAATTAGGATTAGTTTTATTAATGTTATAGCTTTTCAGTTATAGGATTATGAACATGAAGAAATGAAGAACAGAAGGTAGAACCAAAGACAAATATACCAAGTAAATTTTTTATATAGATTTAATTAGTCAAAGTTTTATTAATATTTTAGCTTTTCAGTTATATGACTATGAAGATGAAGAAATGAAGAACAGAAGTAAGAACTAAGGACAAATATACCAAGTAAATTTTTTTTATATATATTTAACTAGGATTAGTTTTATTAATGTTATAGCTTTTCAGTTATAGGATTATGATTATGAAGAAATGAAGAACAGAAGGAAGAACCAAGGACAAATATACCAAGTAAATTTTTTATATAGATTTAATTAGGCTAAGTTTTATTAATGTTATAGCTTTTCAGTTATAAGACTATGAAGATGAAGAAATGAAGAACGGAAGGAAGACCGAGGACAAATATACCAAGTAATTTTTTTTATATATATTTAATTAGGATTAGTTTTATTAATATTTTAGCTTTTCAGTTATAAGACTATGAAGATGAAGAAATGAAAAACAGAAGGAAGAACCAAGGACAAGTATACCAAGTAAATTTTTTATATAGATTTAATTAGGCTAAGTTTTATTAATTTTATAGCTTTTCAGTTATAAGACTATGAAGATGAAGAAATGAAGAACGGAAGGAAGACCGAGGACACATATACCAAGTAATTTTTTTTATATATATTTAATTAGGATTAGTTTTATTAATATTTTAGCTTTTCAGTTATAAGACTATGAAGATGAAGAAATGAAGAACAGAAGGAAGAACTAAGGACAAATATACCAAGTAAATTTTTTTTATATATAATTAACTAGGATTAGTTTTATTAATGTTATAGCTTTTCAGTTATAGGATTATGAATATGAAGAAATGAAGAACAGAAGGAAGAACCAAGAACAAATATACCAAGTAAATTTTTTATATAGATTTAATTAGGCTAAGTTTTATTAAAGTTATAGCTTTTCAGTTATAGGGCTATGAAGATGAAGAAATGAAGAACAGAAGGAAGAACCAAGGACAAATATACCAAGTAATTTTTTTATATATATTTAATTAGGATTAGTTTTATTAATATTTTAGCTTTTCAGTTATATGACTATGAAGATTAAGAAATGAAGAACAGAAGGAAGAACCAAGGACAAATATACCAAGTAAATTTTTTTTATATATATTTAATTAGGATTAGTTTTATTAATATTTTAGCTTTTCATTTATATGACTATGAAGATGAAGAACAGAAGGAAGAACCAAGGACAAATATACCAAGTAAATTTTTTTTATATATATTTAATTAGGATTAGTTTTATTAATACTTTAGCTTTTCAGTTATATGACTATGAAGATGAAGAAATGAAGAACAGAAGGAAGAACCAAGGACAAATATACCAAGTAATTTTTTTATATATATTTATTTAGGATTAGTTTTATTAATATTTTAGCTTTTCAATTATATGACTATGAAGATGAAGAAATGAAGAACAGAAGGAAGAACTAAGGACAAATATACCAAGTAAATTTTTTTTATGTATATCCAACTAGGATTAGTTTTATTAATGTTATAGCTTTTCAGTTATAGGATTATGAATATGAAGAAATGAAGAACAGAAGGAAGAACCAAGGACAAATATACCAAGTAAATTTTTTATATAGATTTAATTAGGCTAAGTTTGATTAATGTTATAGCTTTTCAGTTATAGGACTATGAAGATGAAGAAATGAAGAACGGAAGGAAATTTTTTTTATATATATTTAATTAGGATTAGTTTTATTAATATTTGAGCTTTTCAGTTATAAGACTATGAAGATGAAGAAATGAAAAACAGAAGGAAGAACCAAGGACAAGTATACCAAGTAAATTTTTTATATAGATTTAATTAGGCTAAGTTTTATTAATTTTATAGCTTTTCAGTCATAGGATTATGAATATGAAGAAATGAAGAACAGAAGGAAGAACCAAGAACAAATATACCAAGTAAATTTTTTATATAGATTTAATTAGGCTAAGTTTGATTAATGTTATAGCTTTTCAGTTATAGGACTATGAAGATGAAGAAATGAAGAACGGAAGTAAGACCAACGACAAATATACCAAGTAATTATTTTTATATATATTTAATTAGGATTAGTTTTATTAATATTTTAGCTTTTCAGTTATATGACTATGAAGATGAAGAACAGAAGGAAGAACCAAGGACAAATATAACAAGTAATTTTTTTATATATATTTAATTAGGATTAGTTTTATTAATATTTTAGCTTTTCAGTTATATGACTATGAAGATGAAGAAATGAAGAACAGAAGGAAGAACCAAGGACATGTATACCAAGTAAATTTTTTATATAGATTTAATTAGTCTAAGTTTTATTAATGTTATAGCTTTTCAGTTATAGGATTATGAATATGAAGAAATGAAGAACAGAAGGAAGAACCAAGAACAAATATACCAAGTAAATTTTTTATATAGATTTAATTAGTCTTAAGTTTTATTAATGTTATAGCTTTTCAGTTATAGGACTATGAAGATGAAAAAATGAAGAACGGAAGTAAGACCAAGGACAAATATACCAAGTAATTTTTTTTATATATATTTAATTAGGATTAGTTTTATTAATATTTTAGCTTTTCAGTTATATGACTATGAAGATGAAGAAATGAAGAACAGATGGAAGAACCAAGGACAAATATACCAAGTAAATTTTTTTATATATATTTAATTAGGATTAGTTTTATTAATGTTATAGCTTTTCAGTTATAGGATTATGAACATGAAGAAATGAAGAACAGAAGGTAGAACCAAAGACAAATATACCAAGTAAATTTTTTATATAGATTTAATTAGTCTAAGTTTTATTAATATTTTAGCTTTTCAGTTATATGACTATGAAGATGAAGAAATGAAGAACAGAAGGAAGAACTAAGGACAAATATACCAAGTAAATTTTTTTTATATATATTTAACTAAGATTAGTTTTATTAATGTTATAGCTTTTCAGTTATAAGACTATGAAGATGAAGAAATGAAGAACGGAAGGAAGACCGAGGACAAATATACCAAGTAATTTTTTTTATATATATTTAATTAGGATTAGTTTTATTAATATTTTAGCTTTTCAGTTATAAGACTATGAAGATGAAGAAATGAAAAACAGAAGGAAGAACCAAGGACAAGTATACCAAGTAAATTTTTTATATAGATTTAATTAGGCTAAGTTTTATTAATTTTATAGCTTTTCAGTTATAAGACTATGAAGATGAAGAAATGAAGAACGGAAGGAAGACCGAGGACAAATATACCAAGTAATTTTTTTTATATATATTTAATTAGGATTAGTTTTATTAATATTTTAGCTTTTCAGTTATAAGACTATGAAGATGAAGAAATGAAGAACAGAAGGAAGAACTAAGGACAAATATACCAAGTAAATTTTTTTTATATATAATTAACTAGGATTAGTTTTATTAATGTTATAGCTTTTCAGTTATAGGATTATGAATATGAAGAAATGAAGAACAGAAGGAAGAACCAAGAACAAATATACCAAGTAAATTTTTTATATAGATTTAATTAGGCTAAGTTTTATTAATGTTATAGCTTTTCAGTTATAGGGCTATGAAGATGAAGAAATGAAGAACAGAAGGAAGAACCAAGGACAAATATACCAAGTAATTTTTTTTATATATATTTAATTAGGATTAGTTTTATTAATATTTTAGCTTTTCAGTTATATGACTATGAAGATTAAGAAATAAAGAACAGAAGGAAGAACCAAGGACAAATATACCAAGTAAATTTTTTTTATATATATTTAATTAGGATTAGTTTTATTAATGTTATAGCTTTTCAGTTATAGGATTATGAATATGAAGAAATGAAGAACAGAAGGAAGAACCAAGGACAAATATACCAAGTAAATTTTTTATATAGATTTAATTAGGCTAAGTTTGATTAATGTTATAGCTTTTCAGTTATAGGACTATGAAGATGAAGAAATGAAGAACGGAAGTAAGACCAAGGACAAATATACCAAGTAATTATTTTTATATATATTTAATTAGGATTAGTTTTATTAATATTTTAGCTTTTCAGTTATATGACTATGAAGATGAAGAACAGAAGGAAGAACCAAGGACAAATATAACAAGTAATTTTTTTATATATATTTAATTAGGATTAGTTTTATTAATATTTTAGCTTTTCAGTTATATGACTATGAAGATGAAGAAATGAAGAACAGAAGGAAGAACCAAGGACATGTATACCAAGTAAATTTTTTATATAGATTTAATTAGTCTAAGTTTTATTAATGTTATAGCTTTTCAGTTATAGGATTATGAATATGAAGAAATGAAGAACAGAAGGAAGAACCAAGAACAAATATACCAAGTAAATTTTTTATATAGATTTAATTAGTCTTAAGTTTTATTAATGTTATAGCTTTTCAGTTATAGGACTATGAAGATGAAGAAATGAAGAACGGAAGTAAGACCAAGGACAAATATACCAAGTAATTTTTTTTATATATATTTAATTAGGATTAGTTTTATTAATATTTTAGCTTTTCAGTTATATGACTATGAAGATGAAGAAATGAAGAACAGATGGAAGAACCAAGGACAAATATACCAAGTAAATTTTTTTATATATATTTAATTAGGATTAGTTTTATTAATGTTATAGCTTTTCAGTTATAGGATTATGAACATGAAGAAATGAAGAACAGAAGGTAGAACCAAAGACAAATATACCAAGTAAATTTTTTATATAGATTTAATTAGTTTAAGTTTTATTAATATTTTAGCTTTTCAGTTATATGACTATGAAGATGAAGAAATGAAGAACAGAAGGAAGAACTAAGAACAAATATACCAAGTAAATTTTTTTTATATATATTTAACTAAGATTAGTTTTATTAATGTTATAGCTTTTCAGTTATAGGATTATGAATATGAAGAAATGAAGAACAGAAGGAAGAACCAAGGACAAATATACCAAGTAAATTTTTTATATAGATTTAATTAGGCTAAGTTTTATTAATGTTATAGCTTTTCAGTTATAAGACTATGAAGATGAAGAAATGAAGAACGGAAGGAAGACCGAGGACAAATATACCAAGTAATTTTTTTTATATATATTTAATTAGGATTAGTTTTATTAATATTTTAGCTTTTCAGTTATAAGACTATGAAGATGAAGAAATGAAAAACAGAAGGAAGAACCAAGGACAAGTATACCAAGTAAATTTTTTATATAGATTTAATTAGGCTAAGTTTTATTAATTTTATAGCTTTTCAGTTATAAGACTATGAAGATGAAGAAATGAAGAACGGAAGGAAGACCGAGGACAAATATACCAAGTAATTTTTTTTATATATATTTAATTAGAATTAGTTTTATTAATATTTTAGCTTTTCAGTTATAAGACTATGAAGATGAAGAAATGAAGAACAGAAGGAAGAACTAAGGACAAATATACCAAGTAAATTTTTTTTATATATAATTAACTAGGATTAGTTTTATTAATGTTATAGCTTTTCAGTTATAGGATTATGAATATGAAGAAATGAAGAACAGAAGGAAGAACCAAGAACAAATATACCAAGTAAATTTTTTATATAGATTTAATTAGGCTAAGTTTTATTAATGTTATAGCTTTTCAGTTATAGGGCTATGAAGATGAAGAAATGAAGAACAGAAGGAAGAACCAAGGACAAATATACCAAGTAATTTTTTTTATATATATTTAATTAGGATTAGTTTTATTAATATTTTAGCTTTTCAGTTATATGACTATGAAGATTAAGAAATAAAGAACAGAAGGAAGAACCAAGGACAAATATACCAAGTAAATTTTTTTTATATATATTTAATTAGGATTAGTTTTATTAATATTTTAGCTTTACAGTTATATGACTATGAAGATGAAGAAATGAAGAACAGAAGGAAGAACCAAGGACAAATATACCAAGTAAATTTTTTTATATATATTTAATTAGGATTAGTTTATTAATACTTTAGCTTTTCAGTTATATGACTATGAAGATGAAGAAATGAAGAACAGAAGGAAGAACCAGGGACAAATATACCAAGTAAATTTTTTTTATATATATTTAATTAGGATTAGTTTTATTAATACTTTAGCTTTTCAGTTATATGACTATGCATATGAAGAAATGAAGAACAGAAGGAAGAACCAAGGACAAATATACCAAGTAAATTTTTTATATAGATTTAATTAGGATTAGTTTTATTAATATTTTAGCTTTTCAGTTATATGACTATGAAGATGAAGAAATGAAGAACAGAAGGAAGAACCAAGGACAAATATACCAAGTAAATTTTTTATATAGATTTAATTAGGCTAAGTTTGATTAATGTTATAGCTTTTCAGTTATAGGACTATGAAGATGAAGAAATGAAGAACGGAAGTAAGACCGAGGACAAATATACCAAGTAATTATTTTTATATATATTTAATTAGGATTAGTTTTATTAATATTTTAGCTTTTCAGTTATATCACTATGAATATGAAGAAATGAAGAACAGAAGTAAGAACCAAGAACAAATATACCAAGTAAATTTTTTATATAGATTTAATTAGGCTAAGTTTGATTAATGTTATAGCTTTTCAGTTATAGGACTATGAAGATGAAGAAATGAAGAACGGAAGTAAGACCAAGGACAAATATACCAAGTAATTATTTTTATATATATTTAATTAGGATTAGTTTTATTAATATTTTAGCTTTTCAGTTATATGACTATGAAGATGAAGAACAGAAGGAAGAACCAAGGACAAATATAACAAGTAATTTTTTTATATATATTTAATTAGGATTAGTTTTATTAATATTTTAGCTTTTCAGTTATATGACTATGAAGATGAAGAAATGAAGAACAGATGGAAGAACCAAGGACAAATATACCAAGTAAATTTTTTTATATATATTTAATTAGGATTAGTTTTATTAATGTTATAGCTTTTCAGTTATAGGATTATGAACATGAAGAAATGAAGAACAGAAGGTAGAACCAAAGACAAATATACCAAGTAAATTTTTTATATAGATTTAATTAGTCTAAGTTTTATTAATATTTTAGCTTTTCAGTTATATGACTATGAAGATGAAGAAATGAAGAACAGAAGGAAGAACTAAGGACAAATATACCAAGTAAATTTTTTTTATATATATTTAACTAGGATTAGTTTTATTAATGTTATAGCTTTTCAGTTATAGGATTATGAATATGAAGAAATGAAGAACAGAAGGAAGAACCAAGGACAAATATACCAAGTAAATTTTTTATATAGATTTAATTAGGCTAAGTTTTATTAATGTTATAGCTTTTCAGTTATAAGACTATGAAGATGAAGAAATGAAGAACGGAAGGAAGACCGAGGACAAATATACCAAGTAATTTTTTTTATATATATTTAATTAGGATTAGTTTTATTAATATTTTAGCTTTTCAGTTATAAGACTATGAAGATGAAGAAATGAAAAACAGAAGGAAGAACCAAGGACAAGTATACCAAGTAAGTTTTTTATATAGATTTAATTAGGCTAAGTTTTATTAATTTTATAGCTTTTCAGTTATAAGACTATGAAGATGAAGAAATGAAGAACGGAAGGAAGACCGAGGACAAATATACCAAGTAATTTTTTTTATATATATTTAATTAGGATTAGTTTTATTAATATTTTAGCTTTTCAGTTATAAGACTATGAAGATGAAGAAATGAAGAACAGAAGGAAGAACTAAGGACAAATATACCAAGTAAATTTTTTTTATATATATTTAACTAGGATTAGTTTTATTAATGTTATAGCTTTTCAGTTATAGGATTATGAATATGAAGAAATGAAGAACAGAAGGAAGAACCAAGAACAAATATGCCAAGTAAATTTTTTATATAGATTTAATTAGGCTAAGTTTTATTAATGGTATAGCTTTTCAGTTATAAGACTATGAAGATGAAGAAATGAAGAACGGAAGGAAGACCGAGGACAAATATACCAAGTAATTTTTTTTATATATATTTAATTAGGATTAGTTTTATTAATATTTTAGCTTTTCAGTTATAAGACTATGAAGATGAAGAAATGAAAAACAGAAGGAAGAACCAAGGACAAGTATACCAAGTAAATTTTTTATATAAATTTAATTAGGCTAAGTTTTATTAATGTTATAGCTTTTCAGTTATAGGGCTATGAAGATGAAGAAATGAAGAACAGAAGGAAGAACCAAGGACAAATATACCAAGTAATTTTTTTTATATATATTTAATTAGGATTAGTTTTATTAATATTTTAGCTTTTCAGTTATATGACTATGAAGAATAAGAAATAAAGAACAGAAGGAAGAACCAAGGACAAATATACCAAGTAAATTTTTTTTATATATATTTAATTAGGATTAGTTTTATTAATGTTATAGCTTTTCAGTTATAGGATTATGAATATGAAGAAATGAAGAACAGAAGGAAGAACCAAGGACAAATATACCAAGTAAATTTTTTATATAGATTTAATTAGGCTAAGTTTGATTAATGTTATAGCTTTTCAGTTATAGGACTATGAAGATGAAGAAATGAAGAACGGAAGTAAGACCAAGGACAAATATACTAAGTAATTATTTTTATATATATTTAATTAGGATTAGTTTTATTAATATTTTAGCTTTTCAGTTATATGACTATGAAGATGAAGAACAGAAGGAAGAACCAAGGACAAATATAACAAGTAATTTTTATATATATATTTAATTAGGATTAGTTTTATTAATATTTTAGCTTTTCAGTTATATGACTATGAAGATGAAGAAATGAAGAACAGAAGGAAGAACCAAGGACATGTATACCAAGTAAATTTTTTATATAGATTTAATTAGTCTAAGTTTTATTAATGTTATAGCTTTTCAGTTATAGGATTATGAATATGAAGAAATGAAGAACAGAAGGAAGAACCAAGAACAAATATACCAAGTAAATTTTTTATATAGATTTAATTAGTCTTAAGTTTTATTAATGTTATAGCTTTTCAGTTATAGGACTATGAAGATGAAGAAATGAAGAACGGAAGTAAGACCAAGGACAAATATACCAAGTAATTTTTTTTATATATATTTAATTAGGATTAGTTTTATTAATATTTTAGCTTTTCAGTTATATGACTATGAAGATGAAGAAATGAAGAACAGATGGAAGAACCAAGGACAAATATACCAAGTAAATTTTTTTATATATATTTAATTAGGATTAGTTTTATTAATGTTATAGCTTTTCAGTTATAGGATTATGAACATGAAGAAATGAAGAACAGAAGGTAGAACCAAAGACAAATATACCAAGTAAATTTTTTATATAGATTTAATTAGTCTAAGTTTTATTAATATTTTAGCTTTTCAGTTATATGACTATGAAGATGAAGAAATGAAGAACAGAAGGAAGAACTAAGAACAAATATACCAAGTAAATTTTTTTTATATATATTTAACTAAGATTAGTTTTATTAATGTTATAGCTTTTCAGTTATAGGATTATGAATATGAAGAAATGAAGAACAGAAGGAAGAACCAAGGACAAATATACCAAGTAAATTTTTTATATAGATTTAATTAGGCTAAGTTTTATTAATGTTATAGCTTTTCAGTTATAAGACTATGAAGATGAAGAAATGAAGAACGGAAGGAAGACCGAGGACAAATATACCAAGTAATTTTTTTTATATATATTTAATTAGGATTAGTTTTATTAATATTTTAGCTTTTCAGTTATAAGACTATGAAGATGAAGAAATGAAAAACAGAAGGAAGAACCAAGGACAAGTATACCAAGTAAATTTTTTATATAGATTTAATTAGGCTAAGTTTTATTAATTTTATAGCTTTTCAGTTATAAGACTATGAAGATGAAGAAATGAAGAACGGAAGGAAGACCGAGGACAAATATACCAAGTAATTTTTTTTATATATATTTAATTAGGATTAGTTTTATTAATATTTTAGCTTTTCAGTTATAAGACTATGAAGATGAAGAAATGAAGAACAGAAGGAAGAACTAAGGACAAATATACCAAGTAAATTTTTTTTATATATAATTAACTAGGATTAGTTTTATTAATGTTATAGCTTTTCAGTTATAGGATTATGAATATGAAGAAATGAAGAACAGAAGGAAGAACCAAGAACAAATATACCAAGTAAATTTTTTATATAGATTTAATTAGGCTAAGTTTTATTAATGTTATAGCTTTTCAGTTATAGGGCTATGAAGATGAAGAAATGAAGAACAGAAGGAAGAACCAAGGACAAATATACCAAGTAAATTTTTTTTATATATATTTAATTAGGATTAGTTTTATTAATATTTTAGCTTTTCAGTTATATGACTATGAAGATGAAGAAATGAAGAACAGAAGGAAGAACCAAGGACAAATATACCAAGTAAATTTTTTTATATATATTTAATTAGGATTAGTTTATTAATACTTTAGCTTTTCAGTTATATGACTATGAAGATGAAGAAATGAAGAACAGAAGGAAGAACCAGGGACAAATATACCAAGTAAATTTTTTTTATATATATTTAATTAGGATTAGTTTTATTAATACTTTAGCTTTTCAGTTATATGACTATGCATATGAAGAAATGAAGAACAGAAGGAAGAACCAAGGACAAATATACCAAGTAAATTTTTTATATAGATTTAATTAGGATTAGTTTTATTAATATTTTAGCTTTTCAGTTATATGACTATGAAGATGAAGAAATGAAGAACAGAAGGAAGAACCAAGGACAAATATACCAAGTAAATTTTTTATATAGATTTAATTAGGCTAAGTTTGATTAATGTTATAGCTTTTCAGTTATAGGACTATGAAGATGAAGAAATGAAGAACGGAAGTAAGACCGAGGACAAATATACCAAGTAATTATTTTTATATATATTTAATTAGGATTAGTTTTATTAATATTTTAGCTTTTCAGTTATATCACTATGAATATGAAGAAATGAAGAACAGAAGTAAGAACCAAGAACAAATATACCAAGTAAATTTTTTATATAGATTTAATTAGGCTAAGTTTGATTAATGTTATAGCTTTTCAGTTATAGGACTATGAAGATGAAGAAATGAAGAACGGAAGTAAGACCAAGGACAAATATACCAAGTAATTATTTTTATATATATTTAATTAGGATTAGTTTTATTAATATTTTAGCTTTTCAGTTATATGACTATGAAGATGAAGAACAGAAGGAAGAACCAAGGACAAATATAACAAGTAATTTTTTTATATATATTTAATTAGGATTAGTTTTATTAATATTTTAGCTTTTCAGTTATATGACTATGAAGATGAAGAAATGAAGAACAGATGGAAGAACCAAGGACAAATATACCAAGTAAATTTTTTTATATATATTTAATTAGGATTAGTTTTATTAATGTTATAGCTTTTCAGTTATAGGATTATGAACATGAAGAAATGAAGAACAGAAGGTAGAACCAAAGACAAATATACCAAGTAAATTTTTTATATAGATTTAATTAGTCTAAGTTTTATTAATATTTTAGCTTTTCAGTTATATGACTATGAAGATGAAGAAATGAAGAACAGAAGGAAGAACTAAGGACAAATATACCAAGTAAATTTTTTTTATATATATTTAACTAGGATTAGTTTTATTAATGTTATAGCTTTTCAGTTATAGGATTATGAATATGAAGAAATGAAGAACAGAAGGAAGAACCAAGGACAAATATACCAAGTAAATTTTTTATATAGATTTAATTAGGCTAAGTTTTATTAATGTTATAGCTTTTCAGTTATAAGACTATGAAGATGAAGAAATGAAGAACGGAAGGAAGACCGAGGACAAATATACCAAGTAATTTTTTTTATATATATTTAATTAGGATTAGTTTTATTAATATTTTAGCTTTTCAGTTATAAGACTATGAAGATGAAGAAATGAAAAACAGAAGGAAGAACCAAGGACAAGTATACCAAGTCAGTTTTTTATATAGATTTAATTAGGCTAAGTTTTATTAATTTTATAGCTTTTCAGTTATAAGACTATGAAGATGAAGAAATGAAGAACGGAAGGAAGACCGAGGACAAATATACCAAGTAATTTTTTTTATATATATTTAATTAGGATTAGTTTTATTAATATTTTAGCTTTTCAGTTATAAGACTATGAAGATGAAGAAATGAAGAACAGAAGGAAGAACTAAGGACAAATATACCAAGTAAATTTTTTTTATATATATTTAACTAGGATTAGTTTTATTAATGTTATAGCTTTTCAGTTATAGGATTATGAATATGAAGAAATGAAGAACAGAAGGAAGAACCAAGAACAAATATACCAAGTAAATTTTTTATATAGATTTAATTAGGCTAAGTTTTATTAATGGTATAGCTTTTCAGTTATAGGGCTATGAAGATGAAGAAATGAAGAACAGAAGGAAGAACCAAGGACAAATATACCAAGTAAATTTTTTTTATATATATTTAACTAGGATTAGTTTTATTAATGTTATAGCTTTTCAGTTATAGAATTATGAATATGAAGAAATGAAGAACAGAAGGAAGAACCAAGGACAAATATACCAAGTAAATTTTTTATATAGATTTAATTAGGCTAAGTTTTATTAATGTTATAGCTTTTCAGTTATAAGACTATGAAGATGAAGAAATGAAGAACGGAAGGAAGACCGAGGACAAATATACCAAGTAATTTTTTTTATATATATTTAATTAGGATTAGTTTTATTAATATTTTAGCTTTTCAGTTATAAGACTATGAAGATGAAGAAATGAAGAACAGAAGGAAGAACTAAGGACAAATATACCAAGTAAATTTTTTTTATATATATTTAACTAGGATTAGTTTTATTAATGTTATAGCTTTTCAGTTATAGGATTATGAATATGAAGAAATGAAGAACAGAAGGAAGAACCAAGAACAAATATACCAAGTAAATTTTTTATATAGATTTAATTAGGCTAAGTTTTATTAATGGTATAGATTTTCAGTTATAGGGCTATGAAGATGAAGAAATGAAGAACAGAAGGAAGAACCAAGGACAAATATACCAAGTAAATTTTTTTTATATATATTTAACTAGGATTAGTTTTATTAATGTTATAGCTTTTCAGTTATAGGATTATGAATATGAAGAAATGAAGAACAGAAGGAAGAACCAAGGACAAATATACCAAGTAAATTTTTTATATAGATTTAATTAGGCTAAGTTTTATTAATGTTATAGCTTTTCAGTTATAAGACTATAAAGATGAAGAAATGAAGAACGGAAGGAAGACCGAGGACAAATATACCAAGTAATTTTTTTTATATATATTTAATTAGGATTAGTTTTATTAATATTTTAGCTTTTCAGTTATAAGACTATGAAGATGAAGAAATGAAGAACAGAAGGAAGAACTAAGGACAAATATACCAAGTAAATTTTTTTTATATATATTTAACTAGGATTAGTTTTATTAATGTTATATCTTTTCAGTTATAGGATTATGAATATGAAGAAATGAAGAACAGAAGGAAGAACCAAGAACAAATATACCAAGTAAATTTTTTATATAGATTTAATTAGGCTAAGTTTTATTAATGTTATAGCTTTTCAGTTATAGGGCTATGAAGATGAAGAAATGAAGAACAGAAGGAAGAACCAAGGACAAATATATCAAGTAATTTTTTTTATATATATTTAATTAGGATTAGTTTTATTAATATTTTAGCTTTTCAGTTATATGACTATGAAGATTAAGAAATGAAGAACAGAAGGAAGAACCAAGGACAAATATACCAAGTAAATTTTTTTTATATATATTTAATTAGGATTAGTTTTATTAATATTTTAGCTTTTCAGTTATATGACTATGAAGATGAAGAAATGAAGAACAGAAGGAAGAACCAAGGACAAATATACCAAGTAAATTTTTTATATATATATTTACTTAGGATTAGTTTATTAATACTTTAGCTTTTCAGTTATATGACTATGCATATGAAGAAATGAAGAACAGAAGGAAGAACCAAGGACAAATATACCAAGTAAATTTTTCATATAGATTTAATTAGGCTAAGTTTTATCAATGTAATAGCTTTTCAGTTATAGGACTATGAAGATGAAGAAATGAAGAACAGAAGGAAGAACCAAGAACAAATATACCAAGTTAATTTTTTATATAGATTTAATTAGGATTAGTTTTATTAATATTTTAGCTTTTCAGTTATATGACTATGAAGATGAAGAAATGAAGAACAGAAGGAAGAACCAAGGACAAGTATACCAAGTAAATTTTTTATATAGATTTAATTAGGCTAAGTTTGATTAATGTTATAGCTTTTCAGTTATAGGACTATGAAGATGAAGAAATGAAGAACGGAAGTAAGACCCAGGACAAATATACCAAGTAATTATTTTTATATATATTTAATTAGGATTAGTTTTATTAATATTTTAGCTTTTCAGTTATATGACTATGAAGATGAAGAACAGAAGGAAGAACCAAGGACAAATATAACAAGTAATTTTTTTATATATATTTAATTAGGATTAGTTTTATTAATATTTTAGCTTTTCAGTTATATGACTATGAAGATGAAGAAATGAAGAACAGAAGGAAGAACCAAGGACATGTATACCAAGTAAATTTTTTATATAGATTTAATTAGGCTAAGTTTTATTAACTTTATAGCTTTTCAGTTATAGGATTATGAATATGAAGAAATGAAGAACAGAAGGAAGAACCAAGAACAAATATACCAAGTAAATTTTTTATATAGATTTAATTAGTCTAAGTTTTATTAATGTTATAGCTTTTCAGTTATAGGACTATGAAGATGAAGAAATGAAGAACGGAAGTAAGACCAAGGACAAATATACCAAGTAATTTTTTTTATATATATTTAATTAGGATTAGTTTTATTAATATTTTAGCTTTTCAGTTATATGACTATGAAGATGAAGAAATGAAGAACAGACGGAAGAACCAAGGACAAATATACCAAGTAAATTTTTTTATATATATTTAATTAGGATTAGTTTTATTAATGTTATAGCTTTTCAGTTATAGGATTATGAACATGAAGAAATGAAGAACAGAAGGTAGAACCAAAGCCAAATATACCAAGTAAATTTTTTATATAGATTTAATTAGTCTAAGTTTTATTAATATTTTAGCTTTTCAGTCATATGACTATGAAGATGAAGAAATGAAGAACAGAAGGAAGAACTAAGGACAAATATACCAAGTAAATTTTTTTTATATATATTTAACTAGGATTAGTTTTATTAATGTTATAGCTTTTCAGTTATAGGATTATGAATATGAAGAAATGAAGAACAGAAGGAAGAACCAAGGACAAATATACCAAGTAAATTTTTTATATAGATTTAATTAGGCTAAGTTTTATTAATTTTATAGCTTTTCAGTTATAGGGCTATGAAGATGAAGAAATGAAGAACAGAAGGAAGAACCAAGGACAAATATACCAAGTAAATTTTTTTTATATATATTTAACTAGGATTAGTTTTATTAATGTTATAGCTTTTCAGTTATAGGATTATGAATATGAAGAAATGAAGAACAGAAGGAAGAACCAAGAACAAATATACCAAGTAAATTTTTTATATAGATTTAATTAGGCTAAGTTTTATTAATGTTATAGCTTTTCAGTTATATGACTATGAAGATGAAGAACAGAAGGAAGAACCAAGGACAAATATAACAAGTAATTTTTTTATATATATTTAATTAGGATTAGTTTTATTAATATTTTAGCTTTTCAGTTATATGACTATGAAGATGAAGAATTGAAGAACAGAAGGAAGAACCAAGGACTTGTATACCAAGTAAATTTTTTATATAGATTTAATTAGGCTAAGTTTTATTAATTTTATAGCTTTTCAGTTATAGGATTATGAATATGAAGAAATGAAGAACCGAAGGAAGAACCAAGAACAAATATACCAAGTAAATTTTTTATATAGATTTAATTAGTCTAAGTTTTATTAAAGTTATAGCTTTTCAGTTATAGCACTATGAAGATGAAGAAATGAAGAACGGAAGTAAGACCAAGGACAAATATACCAAGTAATTTTTTTTATATATATTTAATTAGGATTAGTTTTATTAATAATATTTTAGCTTTTCAGTTATATGACTATGAAGATGAAGAAATGAAGAACAGATGGAAGAACCAAGGACAAATATACCAAGTAAATTTTTTTATATATATTTAATTAGGATTAGTTTTATTAATGTTATAGCTTTTCAGTTATAGGATTATGAACATGAAGAAATGAAGAACAGAAGGTAGAACCAAAGACAAATATACCAAGTAAATTTTTTATATAGATTTAATTAGTCTAAGTTTTATTAATATTTTAGCTTTTCAGTCATATGACTATGAAGATGAAGAAATGAAGAACAGAAGGAAGAACTAAGGACAAATATATACCAAGTAAATTTTTTTTATATATATTTAACTAGGATTAGTTTTATTAATGTTATAGCTTTTCAGTTATAGGATTATGAATATGAAGAAATGAAGAACAGAAGGAAGAACCAAGGACAAATATACAAAGTAAATTTTTTATATAGATTTAATTAGGCTAAGTTTTATTAATTTTATAGCTTTTCAGTTATAGGGCTATGAAGATGAAGAAATGAAGAACAGAAGGAAGAACCAAGGACAAATATACCAAGTAAATTTTTTTATATATATTTAACTAGGATTAGTTTTATTAATGTTATAGCTTTTCAGTTATAGGATTATGAATATGAAGAAATGAAGAACAGAAGGAAGAACCAAGAACAAATATACCAAGTAAATTTTTTATATAGATTTAATTAGGCTAAGTTTTATTAATGTTATAGCTTTTCAGTTATAGGGCTATGAAGATGAAGAAATGAAGAACAGAAGGAAGAACCAAGGACAAATATACCAAGTAATTTTTTTTATATATATTTAATTAGGATTAGTTTTATTAATATTTTAGCTTTTCAGTTATATGACTATGAAGATTAAGAAATGAAGAACAGAAGGAAGAACCAAGGACAAATATACCAAGTAAATTTGTTTTATATATATTTAATTAGGATTAGTTTTATTAATATTTTAGCTTTTCAGTTATATGACTATGAAGATGAAGAAATGAAGAACAGAAGGAAGAACCAAGGACAAATATACCAAGTAAATTTTTTTTATATATATTTAATTAGGATTAGTTTATTAATACTTTAGCTTTTCAGTTATATGACTATGAAGATGAAGAAATGAAGAACAGAAGGAAGAACCAGGGACAAATATACCAAGTAAATTTTTTTTATATATATTTAATTAGGATTAGTTTTATTAATACTTTAGCTTTTCAGTTATATGACTATGCATATGAAGAAATGAAGAACAGAAGGAAGAAGAACCAAGGACAAATATACCAAGTAAATTTTTTATATAGATTTAATTAGGCTAAGTTTTACTAATGTAATAGCTTTTCAGTTATAGGACTATGAAGATGAAGAAATGAAGAACAGAAGGAAGAACCAAGAACAAATATACCAAGTAAATTTTTTATATAGATTTAATTAGGATTAGTTTTATTAATATTTTAGCTTTTCAGTTATATGACTATGAAGATGAAGAAATGAAGAACAGAAGGAAGAACCAAGGACAAATATACCAAGTAAATTTTTTGATATAGATTTAATTAGGATTAGTTTTATTAATGTAATAGCTTTTCAGTTATAGGACTATGAAGATGAAGAAATGAAGAACAGAAGGAAGAACCAAGGACATGTATACCAAGTAAATTTTTTATATAGATTTAATTAGGCTAAGTTTTTTTAATTTTATAGCTTTTCAGTTATAGGATTATGAATATGAAGAAATGAAGAACAGAAGGAAGAACCAAGAACAAATATACCAAGTAAATTTTTTATATAGATTTAATTAGGCTAAGTTTGATTAATGTTATAGCTTTTCAGTTATAGGACTATGAAGATGAAGAAATGAAGAACGGAAGTAAGACCAAGGACAAATATACCAAGTAATTTTTTTTATATATATTTAATTAGGATTAGTTTTATTAGTATTTTAGCTTTTCAGTTATATGACTATGAAGATGAAGAAATGAAGAACAGAAGGAAGAACCAAGGACATGTATACCAAGTAAATTTTTTATATATATTTAATTAGGATTAGTTTATTAATACTTTAGCTTTTCAGTTATATGACTATGAAGATGAAGAAATGAAGAACAGAAGGAAGAAACAGGGACAAATATACCAAGTAAATTTTTTTTATATATATTTAATTAGGATTAGTTTTATTAATACTTTAGCTTTTCAGTTATATGACTATGCTTATGAAGAAATGAAGAACAGAAGGAAGAACCAAGGACAAATATACCAAGTAAATTTTTTATATAGATTTAATTAGTCTAAGTTTTATCAATGTAATAGCTTTTCAGTTATAGGACTATGAAGATGAAGAAATGAAGAACAGAAGGAAGAACCAAGAACAAATATACCAAGTAAATTTTTTATATAGATTTAATTAGGATTAGTTTTATTAATATTTTAGCTTTTCAGTTATATGACTATGAAGATGAAGAAATGAAGAACAGAAGGAAGAACCAAGGACAAATATACCAAGTAAATTTGTTTTATATATATTTAATTAGGATTAGTTTTATTAATATTTTAGCTTTTCAGTTATATGACTATGAAGATGAAGAAATGAAGAACAGAAGGAAGAACCAAGGACAAATATACCAAGTAAATTTTTTTTATATATATTTAATTAGGATTAGTTTATTAATACTTTAGCTTTTCAGTTATATGACTATGAAGATGAAGAAATGAAGAACAGAAGGAAGAACCAGGGACAAATATACCAAGTAAATTTTTTTTATATATATTTAATTAGGATTAGTTTTATTAATACTTTAGCTTTTCAGTTATATGACTATGCATATGAAGAAATGAAGAACAGAAGGAAGAAGAACCAAGGACAAATATACCAAGTAAATTTTTTATATAGATTTAATTAGGCTAAGTTTTACTAATGTAATAGCTTTTCAGTTATAGGACTATGAAGATGAAGAAATGAAGAACAGAAGGAAGAACCAAGAACAAATATACCAAGTAAATTTTTTATATAGATTTAATTAGGATTAGTTTTATTAATATTTTAGCTTTTCAGTTATATGACTATGAAGATGAAGAAATGAAGAACAGAAGGAAGAACCAAGGACAAATATACCAAGTAAATTTTTTTATATAGATTTAATTAGGATTAGTTTTATTAATGTAATAGCTTTTCAGTTATAGGACTATGAAGATGAAGAAATGAAGAACAGAAGGAAGAACCAAGGACATGTATACCAAGTAAATTTTTTATATAGATTTAATTAGGCTAAGTTTTTTTAATTTTATAGCTTTTCAGTTATAGGATTATGAATATGAAGAAATGAAGAAGAGAAGGAAGAACCAAGAACAAATATACCAAGTAAATTTTTTATATAGATTTAATTAGGCTAAGTTTGATTAATGTTATAGCTTTTCAGTTATAGGACTATGAAGATGAAGAAATGAAGAACGGAAGTAAGACCAAGGACAAATATACCAAGTAATTTTTTTTATATATATTTAATTAGGATTAGTTTTATTAGTATTTTAGCTTTTCAGTTATATGACTATGAAGATGAAGAAATGAAGAACAGAAGGAAGAACCAAGGACATGTATACCAAGTAAATTTTTTATATAGATTTAATTAGGCTAAGTTTTTTTAATTTTATAGCTTTTCAGTTATAGGATTATGAATATGAAGAAATGAAGAACAGAAGGAAGAACCAAGAACAAATATACCAAGTAAATTTTTTATATAGATTTAATTAGGCTAAGTTTGATTAATGTTATAGCTTTTCAGTTATAGGACTATGAAGATGAAGAACAGAAGGAAGAACCAAGGACAAATATACCAAGTAATTTTTTTTATATATATTTAATTAGGATTAGTTTTATTAGTATTTTAGCTTTTCAGTTATATGACTATGAAGATGAAGAAATGAAGAACAGAAGGAAGAACCAAGGACATGTATACCAAGTAAATTTTTTATATAGATTTAAGTAGGCTAAGTTTTTTTAATTTTATAGCTTTTCAGTTATAGGATTATGAATATGAAGAAATGAAGAACAGAAGGAAGAACCAAGAACAAATATACCAAGTAAATTTTTTATATAGATTTAATTAGGCTAAGTTTGATTAATGTTATAGCTTTTCAGTTATAGGACTATGAAGATGAAGAAATGAAGAACGGAAGTAAGACCAAGGACAAATATACCAAGTAATTTTTTTTATATATATTTTATTAGGATTAGTTTTATTAGTATTTTAGCTTTTCAGTTATATGACTATGAAGATGAAGAAATGAAGAACAGAAGGAGGAACCAAGGACAAGTATACCAAGTAATTTTTTTATATATATTTAATTAGGATTAGTTTATTAATACTTTAGCTTTTCAGTTATATGACTATGAAGATGAAGAAATGAAGAACAGAAGGAAGAAACAGGGACAAATATACCAAGTAAATTTTTTTTATATATATTTAATTAGGATTAGTTTTATTAATACTTTAGCTTTTCAGTTATATGACTATGCTTATGAAGAAATGAAGAACAGAAGGAAGAACCAAGGACAAATATACCAAGTAAATTTTTTATATAGATTTAATTAGTCTAAGTTTTATCAATGTAATAGCTTTTCAGTTATAGGACTATGAAGATGAAGAAATGAAGAACAGAAGGAAGAACCAAGAACAAATATACCAAGTAAATTTTTTATATAGATTTAATTAGGATTAGTTTTATTAATATTTTAGCTTTTCAGTTATATGACTATGAAGATGAAGAAATGAAGAACAGAAGGAAGAACCAAGGACAAATATACCGAGTAAATTTTTTTATATAGATTTAATTAGGATTAGTTTTATTAATGTAATAGCTTTTCAGTTATAGGACTATGAAGATGAAGAAATGAAGAACAGAAGGAAGAACCAAGGACATGTATACCAAGTAAATTTTTTATATAGATTTAATTAGGCTAAGTTTTTTTAATTTTATAGCTTTTCAGTTATAGGATTATGAATATGAAGAAATGAAGAACAGAAGGAAGAACCAAGAACAAATATACCAAGTAAATTTTTTATATAGATTTAATTAGGCTAAGTTTGATTAATGTTATAGCAGAAGAAAGAACAGAAGGAAGAACCAAGGACAAGTATACCAAGTAATTTTTTTATATATATTTAATTAGGATTAGTTTTATTAATATTTTAGCTTTTCAGTTATATGACTATGAAGATGAAGAAATGAAGAACAGAAGGAAGAACCAAGGACATGTATACCAAGTAAATTTTTTATATAGATTTAATTAGGCTAACTTTTATTAATGGTATAGCTTTTCAGTTATAGGGCTATGAAGATGAAGAAATGAAGAACAGAAGGAAGAACCAAGGACAAATATACCAAGTAAATTTTTTTTATATATATTTAACTAGGATTAGTTTTATTAATGTTATAGCTTTTCAGTTATAGGATTATGAATATGAAGAAATGAAGAACAGAAGGAAGAACCAAGGACAAATATACCAAGTAAATTTTTTATATAGATTTAATTAGGCTAAGTTTTATTAATGTTATAGCTTTTCAGTTATAAGACTAAGAAGATGAAGAAATGAAGAACGGAAGGAAGACCGAGGACAAATATACCAAGTAATTTTTTTTATATATATTTAATTAGGATTAGTTTTATTAATATTTTAGCTTTTCAGTTATAAGACTATGAAGATGAAGAAATGAAGAACAGAAGGAAGAACTAAGGACAAATATACCAAGTAAATTTTTTTTATATATATTTAACTAGGATTAGTTTTATTAATGTTATAGCTTTTCAGTTATAGGATTATGAATATGAAGAAATGAAGAACAGAAGGAAGAACCAAGAACAAATATACCAAGTAAATTTTTTATATAGATTTAATTAGGCTAAGTTTTATTAATGTTATAGCTTTTCAGTTATAGGGCTATGAAGATGAAGAAATGAAGAACAGAAGGAAGAACCAAGGACAAATATATCAAGTAATTTTTTTTATATATATTTAATTAGGATTAGTTTTATTAATATTTTAGCTTTTCAGTTATATGACTATGAAGATTAAGAAATGAAGAACAGAAGGAAGAACCAAGGACAAATATACCAAGTAAATTTTTTTTATATATATTTAATTAGGATTAGTTTTATTAATATTTTAGCTTTTCAGTTATATGACTATGAAGATGAAGAAATGAAGAACAGAAGGAAGAACCAAGGACAAATATACCAAGTAAATTTTTTATATATATATTTAATTAGGATTAGTTTATTAATACTTTAGCTTTTCAGTTATATGACTATGAAGATGAAGAAATGAAGAACAGAAGGAAGAACCAGGGACAAATATACCAAGTAAATTTTTTTTATATATATTTAATTAGGATTAGTTTTATTAATACTTTAGCTTTTCAGTTATATGACTATGCATATGAAGAAATGAAGAACAGAAGGAAGAACCAAGGACAAATATACCAAGTAAATTTTTCATATAGATTTAATTAGGCTAAGTTTTATCAATGTAATAGCTTTTCAGTTATAGGACTATGAAGATGAAGAAATGAAGAACAGAAGGAAGAACCAAGAACAAATATACCAAGTAAATTTTTTATATAGATTTAATTAGGATTAGTTTTATTAATATTTTAGCTTTTCAGTTATATGACTATGAAGATGAAGAAATGAAGAACAGAAGGAAGAACCAAGGACAAGTATACCAAGTAAATTTTTTATATAGATTTAATTAGGCTAAGTTTTATTAATTTTATAGCTTTTCAGTTATAGGATTATGAATATGAAGAAATGAAGAACAGAAGGAAGAACCAAGAACAAATATACCAAGTAAATTTTTTATATAGATTTAATTAGGCTAAGTTTGATTAATGTTATAGCTTTTCAGTTATAGGACTATGAAGATGAAGAAATGAAGAACGGAAGTAAGACCAAGGACAAATATACCAAGTAAATATTTTTATATATATTTAATTAGGATTAGTTTTATTAATATTTTAGCTTTTCAGTTATATGACTATGAAGATGAAGAACAGAAGGAAGAACCAAGGACAAATATAACAAGTAATTTTTTTATATATATTTAATTAGGATTAGTTTTATTAATATTTTAGCTTTTCAGTTATATGACTATGAAGATGAAGAAATGAAGAACAGAAGGAAGAACCAAGGACTTGTATACCAAGTAAATTTTTTATATAGATTTAATTAGGCTAAGTTTTATTAATTTTATAGCTTTTCAGTTATAGGATTATGAATATGAAGAAATGAAGAACAGAAGGAAGAACCAAGAACAAATATACCAAGTAAATTTTTTATATAGATTTAATTAGTCTAAGTTTTATTAATGTTATAGCTTTTCAGTTATAGGACTATGAAGATGAAGAAATGAAGAACGGAAGTAAGACCAAGGACAAATATACCAAGTATTTTTTTTTATATATATTTAATTAGGATTAGTTTTATTAATATTTTAGCTTTTCAGTTATATGACTATGAAGATGAAGAAATGAAGAACAGATGGAAGAACCAAGGACAAATATACCAAGTAAATTTTTTTATATATATTTAATTAGGATTAGTTTTATTAATGTTATAGCTTTTCAGTTATAGGATTATGAACATGAAGAAATGAAGAACAGAAGGTAGAACCAAAGACAAATATACCAAGTAAATTTTTTATATAGATTTAATTAGTCTAAGTTTTATTAATATTTTAGCTTTTCAGTCATATGACTATGAAGATGAAGAAATGAAGAACAGAAGGAAGAACTAAGGACAAATATACCAAGTAAATTTTTTTTATATATATTTAACTAGGATTAGTTTTATTAATGTTATAGCTTTTCAGTTATAGGATTATGAATATGAAGAAATGAAGAACAGAAGGAAGAACCAAGGACAAATATACCAAGTAAATTTTTTTTATAGATTTAATTAGGCTAAGTTTTATTAATTTTATAGCTTTTCAGTTATAGGGCTATGAAGATGAAGAAATGAAGAACAGAAGGAAGAACCAAGGACAAATATACCAAGTAAATTTTTTTTATATATATTTAACTAGGATTAGTTTTATTAATGTTATAGCTTTTCAGTTATAGGATTATGAATATGAACAAATGAAGAACAGAAGGAAGAACCAAGAACAAATATACCAAGTAAATTTTTTATATAGATTTAATTAGGCTAAGTTTTATTAATGTTATAGCTTTTCAGTTATAGGGCTATGAAGATGAAGAAATGAAGAACAGAAGGAAGAACCAAGGACAAATATACCAAGTAATTTTTTTTATATATATTTAATTAGGATTAGTTTTATTAATATTTTAGCTTTTCATTTATATGACTATGAAGATTAAGAAATGAAGAACAGAAGGAAGAACCAAGGACAAATATACCAAGTAGATTTGTTTTATATATATTTAATTAGGATTAGTTTTATTAATATTTTAGCTTTTCAGTTATATGACTATGAAGATGAAGAAATGAAGAACAGAAGGAAGAACCAAGGACAAATATACCAAGTAAATTTTTTTTATATATATTTAATTAGGATTAGTTTATTAATACTTTAGCTTTTCAGTTATATGACTATGAAGATGAAGAAATGAGGAACAGAAGGAAGAACCAGGGACAAATATACCAAGTAAATTTTTTTTATATATATTTAATTAGGATTAGTTTTATTAATACTTTAGCTTTTCAGTTATATGACTATGCATATGAAGAAATGAAGAACAGAAGGAAGAAGAACCAAGGACAAATATACCAAGTAAATTTTTTATATAGATTTAATCAGGCTAAGTTTTATCAATGTAATAGCTTTTCAGTTATAGGACTATGAAGATGAAGAAATGAAGAACGGAAGTAAGACCAAGGACAAATATACCAAGTAATTTTTTTTATATATATTTAATTAGGATTAGTTTTATTAGTATTTTAGCTTTTCAGTTATATGACTATGAAGATGAAGAAATGAAGAACAGAAGGAGGAACCAAGGACAAGTATACCAAGTAATTTTTTTTATATATATTTAATTAGGATTAGTATTATTAATATTTTAGCTTTTCAGTTATATGACTATGAAGATGAAGAAATGAAGAACAGAAGGAAGAACCAAGGACAAATATACCAAGTAAATTTTTTTTATATATATTTAATTAGGATTAGTTTATTAATACTTTAGCTTTTCAGTTATATGACTATGAAGATGAAGAAATGAAGAACAGAAGGAAGAACCAGGGACAAATATACCAAGTAAATTTTTTTTATATATATTTAATTAGGATTAGTTTTATTAATACTTTAGCTTTTCAGTTATATGACTATGCATATGAAGAAATGAAGAACAGAAGGAAGAACCAAGGACAAATATACCAAGTAAATTTTTTATATAGATTTAAGTAGTCTAAGTTTTATCAATGTAATAGCTTTTCAGTTATAGGACTATGAAGATGAAGAAATGAAGAACAGAAGGAAGAACCAAGAACAAATATACCAAGTAAATTTTTTATATAGATTTAATTAGGATTAGTTTTATTAATATTTTAGCTTTTCAGTTATATGACTATGAAGATGAAGAAATGAAGAACAGAAGGAAGAACCAAGGACATGTATACCAATAGATTTAATTAGGCTAAGTTTTATTAATTTTATAGCTTTTCAGTTATAGGATTATGAATATGAAGAAATGAAGAACAGAAGGAAGAACCAAGGACAAATATACCAAGTAAATTTTTTATATAGATTTAATTAGGCTAAGTTTTATTAATGTTATAGCTTTTCAGTTATAGGGCTATGAAGATGAAGAAATGAAGAACAGAAGGAAGAACCAAGGACAAATATACCAAGTAATTTTTTTTATATATATTTAATTAGGATTAGTTTTATTAATATTTTAGCTTTTCAGACATATGACTATGAAGATTAAGAAACGAAGAACAGAAGGAAGAACCAAGGACAAATATACCAAGTAAATTTTTTTTATATATATTTAATTAGGATTAGTTTTATTAATATTTTAGCTTTTCAGTTATATGACTATGAAGATGAAGAAATGAAGAACAGAAGGAAGAACCAGGGACAAATAAACCAAGTAAATTTTTTTTATATATATTTAATTAGGATTAGTTTTATTAATACTTTAGCTTTTCAGTTATATGACTATGCATATGAAGAAATGAAGAACAGAAGGAAGAACCAAGGACAAATATACCAAGTAAATTTTTTATATAGATTTAATTAGTCTAAGTTTTATCAATGTAATAGCTTTTCAGTTATAGGACTATGAAGATGAAGAAATGAAGAACAGAAGGAAGAACCAAGAACAAATATACCAAGTAAATTTTTTATATAGATTTAATTAGGATTAGTTTTATTAATATTTTAGCTTTTCAGTTATATGACTATGAAGATGAAGAAATGAAGAACAGAAGGAAGAACCAAGGACAAATATACCGAGTAAATTTTTTTATATAGATTCAATTAGGATTAGTTTTATTAATGTAATAGCTTTTCAGTTATAGGACTATGAAGATGAAGAAATGAAGAACAGAAGGAAGAACCAAGGACATGTATACTAAGTAAATTTTTTATATAGATTTAATTAGGCTAAGTTTTTTTAATTTTATAGCTTTTCAGTTATAGGATTATGAATATGAAGAAATGAAGAACAGAAGGAAGAACCAAGAACAAATATACCAAGTAAATTTTTTATATAGATTTAATTAGGCTAAGTTTGATTAATGTTATAGCTTTTCAGTTATGGGACTATGAAGATGAAGAAATGAAGAACGGAAGTAAGACCAAGGACAAATATACCAAGTAATTTTTTTTATATATATTTAATTAGGATTAGTTTTATTAGTATTTTAGCTTTTCAGTTATATGACTATGAAGATGAAGAAATGAAGAACAGAAGGAAGAACCAAGGACAAGTATACCAAGTAATTTTTTTATATATATTTAATTAGGATTAGTTTTATTAATGTTTTAGATTTTCAGTTATATGACTATGAAGATGAAGAAATGAAGAACAGAAGGAAGAACCAAGGACATGTATACCAAGTAAATTTTTTATATAGATTTAATTAGGCTAAGTTTTATTAATTTTATAGCTTTTCAGTTATAGGATTATGAATATGAAGAAATGAAGAACAGAAGGAAGAACCAAGGACAAATATACCAAGTAAATTTTTTATATAGATTTAATTAGGCTAAGTTTTATTAATGTTATAGCTTTTCAGTTATAGGGCTATGAAGATGAAGAAATGAAGAACAGAAGGAAGAACCAAGGACAAATATACCAAGTAAATTTTTTTTATATATATTTAATTAGGATTAGTTTTATTAATATTTTAGCTTTTCAGACATATGACTATGAAGATTAAGAAACGAAGAACAGAAGGAAGAACCAAGGACAAATATACCAAGTAAATTTTTTTTATATATATTTAATTAGGATTAGTTTTATTAATATTTTAGCTTTTCAGTTATATGACTATGAAGATGAAGAAATGAAGAACAGAAGGAAGAACCAAGGACAAATATACCAAGTAAATTTTTTTTATATATATATTTAATTAGGATTAGTTTATTAATACTTTAGCTTTTCAGTTATATGACTATGAAGATGAAGAAATGAAGAACAGAAGGAAGAACCAGGGACAAATATACCAAGTAACTTTTTTTATATATATTTAATTAGGATTAGTTTTATTAATACTTTAGCTTTTCAGGTATATGACTATGCATATGAAGAAATGAAGAACAGAAGGAAGAACCAAGGACAAATATACCAAGTAAATTTTTTATATAGATTTAATTAGGCTAAGTTTTATTAATGTAATAGCTTTTCAGTTATAGGACTATGAAGATGGAGAAATGAAGAACAGAAGGAAGAACCAAGAACAAATATACCAAGTAAATTTTTTTTATATAGATTTAATTAGGATTAGTTTTATTAATATTTTAGCTTTTCAGTTATATGACTATGAAGATGAAGAAATGAAGAACAGAAGGAAGAACCAAGGACAAATATACCAAGTAAATTTTTTTATATAGATTTAATTAGGATTAGTTTTATTAATGTAATAGCTTTTCAGTTATAGGACTATGAAGATGAAGAAATGAAGAACAGAAGGAAGAACCAAGGACATGTATACCAAGTAAATTTTTTATATAGATTTAATTAGGCTAAGTTTTTTTAATTTTATAGCTTTTCAGTTATAGGATTATGAATATGAAGAAATGAAGAACAGAAGGAAGAACCAAGAACAAATATACCAAGTAAATTTTTTATATAGATTTAATTAGGCTAAGTTTGATTAATGTTATAGCTTTTCAGTTATGGGACTATGAAGATGAAGAAATGAAGAACGGAAGTAAGACCAAGGACAAATATACCAAGTAATTTTTTTTATATATATTCAATTAGGATTAGTTTTATTAGTATTTTAGCTTTTCAGTTATATGACTATGAAGATGAAGAAATGAAGAACAGAAGGAAGAACCAGGGACAAGTATACCAAGTAATTTTTTTATATATATTTAATTAGGATTAGTTTTATTAATATTTTAGCTTTTCAGTTATATGACTATGAAGATGAAGAAATGAAGAACAGAAGGAAGAACCAAGGACATGTATACCAATAGATTTAATTAGGCTAAGTTTTATTAATTTTATAGCTTTTCAGTTATAGGATTATGAATATGAAGAAATGAAGAACAGAAGGAAGAACCAAGGACAAATATACCAAGTAAATTTTTTATATAGATTTAATTAGGCTAAGTTTTATTAATGTTATAGCTTTTCAGTTATAGGGCTATGAAGATGAAGAAATGAAGAACAGAAGGAAGAACCAAGGACAAATATACCAAGTAATTTTTTTTATATATATTTAATTAGGATCAGTTTTATTAATATTTTAGCTTTTCAGACATATGACTATGAAGATTAAGAAACGAAGAACAGAAGGAAGAACCAAGGACAAATATACCAAGTAAATTTTTTTTATATATATTTAATTAGGATTAGTTTTATTAATATTTTAGCTTTTCAGTTATATGACTATGAAGATGAAGAAATGAAGAACAGAAGAAAGAACCAAGGACAAATATACCAAGTAAATTTTTTTTATATATATATCTAATTAGGATTAGTTTATTAATACTTTATCTTTTCAGTTATATGACTATGAAGATGAAGAAATGAAGAACAGAAGGAAGAACCAGGGACAAATATACCAAGTAAATTTTTTTTATATATATTTAATTAGGATTAGTTTTATTAATACTTTAGCTTTTCAGTTATATGACTATGCATATGAAGAAATGAAGAACAGAAGGAAGAAGAACCAAGGACAAATATACCAAGTAAATTTTTTATATAGATTTAATTAGGCTAAGTTTTATCAATGTAATAGCTTTTCAGTTATAGGACTATGAAGATGAAGAAATGAAGAACGGAAGTAAGACCAAGGACAAATATACCAAGTAATTTTTTTTATATATATTTAATTAGGATTAGTTTTATTAGTATTTTAGCTTTTTAGTTATATGACTATGAAGATGAAGAAATGAAGAACAGAAGGAGGAACCAAGGACAAGTATACCAAGTAATTTTTTTATATATATTTAATTAGGATTAGTTTTATTAATATTTTAGCTTTTCAGTTATATGACTATGAAGATGAAGAAATGAAGAACAGAAGGAAGAACCAAGGACAAATATACCAAGTAAATTTTTTTTATATATATTTAATTAGGATTAGTTTATTAATACTTTAGCTTTTCAGTTATATGACTATGAAGATGAAGAAATGAAGAACAGAAGGAAGAACCAGGGACAAATATACCAAGTAAATTTTTTTTATATATATTTAATTAGGATTAGTTTTATTAATACTTTAGCTTTTCAGTTATATGACTATGCATATGAAGAAATGAAGAACAGAAGGAAGAACCAAGGACAAATATACCAAGTAAATTTTTTATATAGATTTAATTAGTCTAAGTTTTATCAATGTAATAGCTTTTCAGTTATAGGACTATGAAGATGAAGAAATGAAGAACAGAAGGAAGAACCAAGAACAAATATACCAAGTAAATTTTTTATATAGATTTAATTAGGATTAGTTTTATTAATATTTTAGCTTTTCAGTTATATGACTATGAAGATGAAGAAATGAAGAACAGAAGGAAGAACCAAGGACAAATATACCGAGTAAATTTTTTTATATAGATTTAATTAGGATTAGTTTTATTAATGTAATAGCTTTTCAGTTATAGGACTATGAAGATGAAGAAATGAAGAACAGAAGGAAGAACCAAGGACATGTATACCAAGTAAATTTTTTATATAGATTTAATTAGGCTAAGTTTTTTTAATTTTATAGCTTTTCAGTTATAGGATTATGAATATGAAGAAATGAAGAACAGAAGGAAGAACCAAGAACAAATATACCAAGTAAATTTTTTATATAGATTTATTTAGGCTAAGTTTGATTAATGTTATAGCTTTTCAGTTATGGGACTATGAAGATGAAGAAATGAAGAACGGAAGTAAGACCAAGGACAAATATACCAAGTAATTTTTTTTTATATATATTTAATTAGGATTAGTTTTATTAGTATTTTAGTTTTTCAGTTATATGACTATGAAGATGAAGATATGAAGAACAGAAGGAAGAACCAAGGACAAGTATACCAAGTAATTTTTTTATATATATTTAATTAGGATTAGTTTTATTAATATTTTAGCTTTTCAGTTATATGACTATGAAGATGAAGAACAGAAGGAAGAACCAAGGACATGTATACCAAGTAAATTTTTTATATAGATTTAATTAGGCTAAGTTTTATTAATTTTATAGCTTTTCAGTTATAGGATTATGAATATGAAGAAATGAAGAACAGAAGGAAGAACCAAGGACAAATATACCAAGTAAATTTTTTATATAGATTTAATTAGGCTAAGTTTTATTAATGTTATAGCTTTTCAGTTATAGGGCTATGAAGATGAAGAAATGAAGAACAGAAGGAAGAACCAAGGACAAATATACCAAGTAAATTTTTTTTATATATATTTAATTAGGATTAGTTTTATTAATATTTTAGCTTTTCAGACAAATGACTATGAAGATTAAGAAACGAAGAACAGAAGGAAGAACCAAGGACAAATATACCAAGTAAATTTTTTTTATATATATTTAATTAGGATTAGTTTTATTAATATTTTAGCTTTTCAGTTATATGACTATGAAGATGAAGAAATGAAGAACAGAAGGAAGAACCAAGGACAAATATACCAAGTAAATTTTTTTTATATATATATTTAATTAGGATTAGTTTATTAATACTTTAGCTTTTCAGTTATATGACTATGAAGATGAAGAAATGAAGAACAGAAGGAAGAACCAGGGACAAATATACCAAGTAACTTTTTTTATATATATTTAATTAGGATTAGTTTTATTAATACTTTAGCTTTTCAGGTATATGACTATGCATATGAAGAAATGAAGAACAGAAGATAGAACCAAGGACAAATATACCAAGTAAATTTTTTATATAGATTTAATTAGGCTAAGTTTTATTAATGTAATAGCTTTTCAGTTATAGGACTATGAAGATGGAGAAATGAAGAACAGAAGGAAGAACCAAGGACAAATATACCAAGTAAATTTTTTTTATATAGATTTAATTAGGATTAGTTTCATTAATATTTTAGCTTTTCAGTTATATGACTATGAAGATGAAGAAATGAAGAACAGAAGGAAGAACCAAGGACAAATATACCAAGTAAATTTTTTTATATAGATTTAATTAGGATTAGTTTTATTAATGTAATAGCTTTTCAGTTATAGGACTATGAAGATGAAAAAATGAAGAACAGAAGGAAGAACCAAGGACATGTATACCAAGTAAATTTTTTATATAGATTTAATTAGGCTAAGTTTTTTTAATTTTATAGCTTTTCAGTTATAGGATTATGAATATGAAGAAATGAAGAACAGAAGGAAGAACCAAGAACAAATATACCAAGTAAATTTTTTATATAGATTTAATTAGGCTAAGTTTGATTAATGTTATAGCTTTTCAGTTATGGGACTATGAAGATGAAGAAATGAAGAACGGAAGTAAGACCAAGGACAAATATACCAAGTAATTTTTTTTATATATATTTAATTAGGATTAGTTTTATTAGTATTTTAGCTTTTCAGTTATATGACTATGAAGATGAAGAAATGAAGAACAGAAGGAAGAACCAAGGACAAGTATACCAAGTAATTTTTTTATATATATTTAATTAGGATTAGTTTTATTAATATTTTAGCTTTTCAGTTATATGACTATGAAGATGAAGAAATGAAGAACAGAAGGAAGAACCAAGGACATGTATACCAATAGATTTAATTAGGCTAAGTTTTATTAATTTTATAGCTTTTCAGTTATAGGATTATGAATATGAAGAAATGAAGAACAGAAGGAAGAACCAAGGACAAATATACCAAGTAAATTTTTTATATAGATTTAATTAGGCTAAGTTTTATTAATGTTATAGCTTTTCAGTTATAGGGCTATGAAGATGAAGAAATGAAGAACAGAAGGAAGAACCAAGGACAAATATACCAAGTAATTTTTTTTATATATATTTAATTAGGATTAGTTTTATTAATATTTTAGCTTTTCAGACATATGACTATGAAGATTAAGAAACGAAGAACAGAAGGAAGAACCAAGGACAAATATACCAAGTAAATTTTTTTTATATATATTTAATTAGGATTAGTTTTATTAATATTTTAGCTTTTCAGTTATATGACTATGAAAATGAAGAAATGAAGAACAGAAGAAAGAACCAAGGAAAAATATACCAAGTAAATTTTTTTTATATATATATCTAATTAGGATTAGTTTATTAATACTTTAGCTTTTCAGTTATATGACTATGAAGATGAAGAAATGAAGAACAGAAGGAAGAACCAGGGACAAATGTACCAAGTAAATTTTTTTTATATATATTTAATTAGGATTAGTTTTATTAATACTTTAGCTTTTCAGGTATATGACTATGCATATGAAGAAATGAAGAACAGAAGGAAGAACCAAGGACAAATATACCAAGTAAATTTTTTATATAGATTTAATTAGGCTAAGTTTTATTAATGTAATAGCTTTTCAGTTATAGGACTATGAAGATGAAGAAATGAAGAACAGAAGGAAGAACCAAGAACAAATATACCAAGTAAATTTTTTATATAGATTTAATTAGGATTAGTTTTATTAATATTTTAGCTTTTCAGTTATATGACTATGAAGATGAAGAAATGAAGAACAGAAGGAAGAACCAAGGACAAATATACCAAGTAAATTTTTTTATATAGATTTAATTAGGATTAGTTTTATTAATTTAATAGCTTTTCAGTTATAGGACTATGAAGATGAAGAAATGAAGAACAGAAGGAAGAACCAAGGACATGTATACCAAGTAAATTTTTTATATAGATTTAATTAGGCTGAGTTTTTTTAATTTTATAGCTTTTCAGTTATAGGATTATGAATATGAAGAAATGAAGAACAGAAGGAAGAACCAAGACCAAATATACCAAGTAAATTTTTTATATAGATTTAATTAGGCTAAGTTTGATTAATGTTATAGCTTTTCAGTTATAGGACTATGAAGATGAAGAAATGAAGAACGGAAGTAAGACCAAGGACAAATATACCAAGTAATTTTTTTTATATATATTTAATTAGGATTAGTTTTATTAGTATTTTAGCTTTTCAGTTATATGACTATAAAGATGAAGAAATGAAGAACAGAAGGAAGAACCAAGGACAAGTATACCAAGTAATTTTTTTATATATTATTAAATAGGATTAGTTTTATTAATATTTTAGCTTTTCAGTTATATGACTATGAAGATGAAGAAATGAAGAACAGAAGGAAGAACCAAGGACAAATATACCAAGTAAATTTTTTATATTGATTTAATTAGGATTAGTTTTATTAATGTAATAGATTTTCAGTTATAGGACTATAAAGATGAAGAAATGAAGAACCGAAGGAAGAACCAAGGACAAATATACCAAGTAAATTTTTTTTATATATATTTAATTAGGATTAGTTTTATTAATACTTTAGCTTTTCAGTTATATGACTATGAAGATAAAGAAATGAAAAACAGAAGGAAGACCAAGGACAAATATAGCAAGTAAATTTTTTATATAGATTTAATTAGGATTAGTTTTATTAATGTAATAGCTTTTCAGTTATAGGACTATAAAGATGAAGAACCAAGGACAAATATACCAGATAATTTTTTTATATATATTTAATTAGGATTAGTTTTATTAATATTTTAGCTTTTCAGTTATATGACTATGAAGATGAAGAAATGAAGAACAGAAGGAAGAACCAAGGACAAATATACCAAGTAATTTTTTTTATATATATTTAATTAGGATTAGTTTTATTAATATTTCATCTTTTCAGTTATATGACTATGAAGATGAAGAAATGAAGAACAGAAGGAAGAACCAAGGACAAATATACCAAGTAATTTTTTTTATATATATTTAATTAGGATTAGTTTTATTAATATTTCAGCTTTTCAGTTATATGACTATGAAGATGAAGAAATGAAGAACAGAAGGAAGAACCAAGGACAAATATACCAAGTAAATTTTTTTTATATATATTTAATTAGGATTAGTTTTATTAATACTTTAGCTTTTCAGTTATATGACTATGAAGATAAAGAAATGAAAAACAGAAAGAAGACCAAGGACAAATATAGCAAGTAAATTTTTTATATAGATTTAATTAGGATTAGTTTTATTAATGTAATAGCTTTTCAGTTATAGGACTATGAAGATGAAGAACCAAGGACAAATATACCAGATAATTTTTTTATATATATTTAATTAGGATTAGTTTTATTAATATTTTAGCTTTTCAGTTATATGACTATGAAGATGAAGAAATGAAGAGCAGAAGGAAGAACCAAGGACAAATATACCAAGTAATTTTTTTGATATATATTTAATTAGGATTAGTTTTATTAATATTTCAGCTTTTCAGTTATATGACTATGAAGATGAAGAAATGAAGAACAGAAGGAAGAACCAAGGACAAATATACCAAGTAATTTTTTTTATATATATTTAATTAGGATTAGTTTTAATAATATTTTAGCTTTTCAGTTATATGACTATGAAGATGAAGAAATGAAGAACAGAAGGAAGAACCAAGGACAAATATACCAAGTAATTTTTTTTATATATATTTAATTAGGATTAGTTTTATTAATGTTATAGTTTTCAGTTATAGGACTATGAAGATGAAGAAATGAAGAACAGAAGGAAGACCAAGGACAAATATACCAAGTAATTTTTTTTATATATATTCAATTAGGATTAGTTTTATAAATGTTATAGTTTTCAGTTATAGGACTATGAAGATGAAGAAATGAAGAACAGAAGGAAGACCAAGGACAAATATACCAAGTAATTTTTTTTATATATATTTAATTAGGATTAGTTTTATTAATATTTAGCTTTTTAGTTATATGACTATGAAGATGAAGAAATGAAGAGCAGAAGGAAGAACCAAGGACAAATATACCAAGTAAATTTTTTTTATATATATTTAATTAGGATTAGTTTTATTAATACTTTAGCTTTTCAGTTATATGACTATGAAGATGAGGAAATGAAGAACGGAAGGAAGACCAAGGACAAATATACCAAGTAATTTTTTTATATATATTTGATTAGGATTAGTTTTATTAATATTTTAGCTTTTCAGTTATATGACTATGAAGATGAAGAAATGAAGAACAGAAGGAAGAACCAAGGACAAATATACCAAGTAAATTTTTTATATAATTTTAATTAGGCTTAGTGTTATTATTGGTATAGCTTTTCAGTTATAGGACTATGGAGATGAAGAACATAAGGAAGATCCAAAGACAAATATACGATTTTTTTTTCGTATGGTCCATGAAACGGCTGGAACACGTTTTGTTGTAGTGCACTTTGTTGTCATTATATTCATAGAAAAATATTAGCCAAAAACTTTTCACTGTAAGGTGAAAAAAAATACCCAAGAATTAATTTCAGTTAAATATTTTATTGTAGTGGAATTCGGAAAACTAATTGTCTTTTTATTTAAAAAAAACTTGCCACTAATAGGTTAATGTAGGAACAGGCAAGTTTCGACACGTACATGGTTAGGTAACAAATATTATGAATGACTAAAAATTTGAATTTTTTGTAAAATTGAGTTACCTAAATTTAATTGATATCATAATAAAGTATTTACTTACCTTTGCTGTTCTTTCAATTAGAAAATTATTATAATAGATACATCTAGCCTACACTACATTAAGTCTTGTATATTTATTTTCAGCTTTCCTGACCTTTGCTTGAAAGTTTGCAAGACAATTTATTGTTTCATCAAAAGTTATGCGACATTGTCAACTGTCTGATATGCATCACTTGGTGAGTTGGAAGCCTATCGAGTCCAACCAGCAAAGCAAGTACGTAATTAGAAACTTTTTGATATTAATTGAAATATCATTTTTAGACACTGTTAGTCGGGTGTTATGAGTGAGTTATCTCATGCAAACAATTTTTGATATTTGAATGATTAAGATTTAATATGTAGCCTATAAACATATTTTAATTTGAAGTTAAAGTCATGTAATGGATTTATTGAAATATATTTTTATTTCTAAATATTTATTTAATTATCTCAATCGGCCATATACGGTTTTCAATTAGATCGGGAAATTGTGGCATTGTCATAACGCAACAATTATGAAACAATGTAACAATTAAAATTATGCGTTGTGTCCTGATAATAATTCCAGTACGCCCCTACATGTTGTAAACTGAACCTGATGTAGGCTGCTAAGTAGGCTTCCAATACGTCCCGCTTAAGGCGGGACAGTCCCGCTTTTTAGCGTCTTGTCCCGCCGGCCCAACAAGTCAGCCAAAGGTCCCGCTTTGGCGTTCAGCCATCCAGCACAATACACGAACATATTCTCGTTACTGTTGTTGCTGTGTAGCGCAACACTAGCCTACTTACTGAAGGTAAAAGCGTTATTTTGTTTGTTTCCTTGTTTCCCGCTAACATTGTTAACGAACGTATAACATGTAAAATCAATTCTAATTGGTCTTGTTTGGACGTTCACGTGAATGTAACATTGAACAACGTCTTTTTGAAGGTGTTATCTACAGAAAAGCATGCTTGGGCAAATAAGTAAATTTTAAATGCTTGAAAACGGCAGACTGTTTCATTATTCGTTATTCTATTTGCTGTACATAAGAAAATCTAAATTCGGATAACTTGTATCGCTAGCGTCTATTCCTTTCTATTTTTTGAAATGAACCCGATATTTAGACAGAGAATATGCACATGAACTCTCGATGACAATATGGTCAATGAAGACAGCCGGGATGGCTTTAAATGTAGGCCAACGTAGTAAAATCGGCAACAGTAAAGTTACAGGATCACAGCCAAAGGGTCTTGTCTTTGGAGGCGTTCCGCTTTAAAGTCAAAAAAATATGGTAACCCTACTGCTAAGCAGATGAGTATCTTGCTGAATTCGGGTGGACAGCAACGTCGCTGGTTTGGCGCTAATGGCATAAATTATTTGTTTATCGTTCATCTATATTATTCTATTATATGAAATCCGAAGATAATAACATACCACCGGCTTCATGACTAATTTTTTATACTTACAGATTTTCTCAATCATTAAACTTGGTCACACCAGTTAATCAAATATGAGCATGTAACGGTGAAGATAACTAAGATGTGCTCACAGACAAACGCATTGCAGCCGCACGTGTGCGATCCAAGGCTTCAATATAAAAGACTGAATGTAACACAAATTGTATTCAAACGCTTCTATAAATCAAGACTATTTAAACAAATCATTGTTTTGTAATTTTTATATGAAACCGCATAAATGATCATTGCTATTTGTTTTTATATATATCTACCAAACTTTGTAGTACATATGTCTATAATATATTTTTATTTTTTTGCATCCCTCCATTTCATTTATAAACATATATCTCTGTAATATTAAGATAATCTGGCATGAATTAGAAACAATTTCCATGTAATTTGATATTTTGCATCCCTACATTCCATTTGTAAACAAATATCTCTGTAATATTAAAATAATCTGGCATGACTTAGTAACAATTTATTATGTAATTTTCTATGTTATTTTTAATGAATGGGAATGAATGATTAAGACGCATATCTGATTATTATTTGTTTTCATATCAACAAATTATGTTCATAAAAGTATTGTTTATATTTTATTGTATTTTAATTTTCTCCCATCCCTCCATTCAAGTTTAAATTAAACATCTATTTCCGTTAGATTATCATAATCTGGCATGATGGAGACGGCGTCATTCGACATATATGTCATATAGCTTAATTATACAGTTACTGTCCTAATTAATGCCAAATTGGCATTACAAATATATATAATACATAAAAAATCTTTTTTGGAACTATCTGTTTGCTAAATCACGGATTCTGTCGATAAACAACTGATGTGTGATTTGACCTGTATCTAGTACAAACTAAATAAAGTCTATTATGATTGTCGATGCTACCAAAACACAAATATACTCTAATACTTCATCAACACTGCCGGTTTTTGTTTGGAAATCATCTTCAGGAGACAAACCAGGCCGGCATGGTTTGTATATTCTGTCGATGACTCTCCTTCAAAAAACAAAAAACAAATACAATACACTCACATACACAGGGGTTGGGAGGGGGGAAGGGGGTTCTGGGAAGGGGTTGGGCCCTGGGAGGGAGAACACAGCATCGATATCATTAACAGGCGATATTTGTTTGGCCTATGCTAAAATAAAACCCGTGACGGGATAACATGAAACTATTGGCAGAATCCGATATATTTGAAGTAATTTTTGCAACTTTTGAAATAAATTACTGTTGAAAGACGGTGCTTTCTTTCTGCAATCAGAAATAGTATAACAAACAAAGCGTTTTACTAATTAAGTATAGTAAACCCTACGAGCCTCATTGTTTGACAAGCCTCTGTTTGGTGGCGGTAATCATTTCCAAACACTCATTCTGCTGCCAAATATCCCATAATACCTATAAATAAGATATATATATATATATATATTGTCAGTAAAAAAACAAAAGTGTGCTTTCCATGACCATTCCATGAAGTTCAGTCCCATTTTTATTTGATGACTATTTTTATAATTTATATGAACATAGTTTTTTATTTTTATTACTGATTGTGAAATGAAGTTAAATTTTCCTTTACCGATTTGTTGTCTCCCTGATTAATCTTTTTTCGTGTATAAATTCGAATATACCAAAATTTGTAGGGTGTGTTCACCAAGCCATAAAATTCCATGATGGTAGCATTACTTCTACGGTCCAATATTCAAAAATACCTGAAAATGAAACATTCGTCGGGCACTGAAACAAAAAATATTTTTCTATAATATGCTGTCCAATACCCAATATAGAAACATTCGTTTGGATTTTAAAATGAAACCATTATCAATAATATGCTGTCTCCATCTGGCTATCTCATTTGTCATATTCATGATGAATGGTTAATCACCTTGGACGGTGAATAGTAATGTCAATATAGAAATTCTGCATATTGCACTTTGTACTTACATGACCAAAATTTGTCTTGATTCTAATTTAATTACCAATTTTCCGACGAATCCTATCCGAATATATGCACAAAGTTTATATTTTTATTACTGATTGTGAAATTATGTCAAATCTCTCTTACCAATGTGTTATATCTCCCAGAGTAGTCTTTTTGTGTATAAATTCAAATATACCAAATTTGTAGGGTGTGTTTGACAAACCACTATTTGTTGGTTGTTAAACATTTTGACTCTCCATGTTGGTAGCCCTAATGCTGCGGTCCTAAATTTCAAATTTCCTAAAATAGAAAAATTCGTTTAGCACTCAAAATAAAACAATTTTCTATATTATGCTGTTTTCATTTGGCTATATTATTCATCATATTTTTGATGAATGATAAATCACTTTGGACGGTGACTAGTAATGTCATTATAGAAATTTTGCTCCACGTTGCGTTTTGTACTTGCATGACCAAAATTCATCTTGATTTTAATTCAATTACCATTATTCTGGCGAATCCTCTCCAAGTATATGCACAAAGTTTATATTTCTGATTGTGAAATGATGTTAAATTACCCTTTCCGATGTGTTGTACCTCCCAGAGTAGTCTCTTTTCGTATGCAAATTCCAATATACCTAAATTTTTAGGGTGTGTTTGACAAACCACTATTTGTTGTTTTTTAAACTTTTTGATTCTCCGTGTTGGTAGCACTAATGCTTCGGTCCTAAATTCCAAATTGCCTAATATAGAAACATTCGTTTAGCTTTCAAAATGAAACCATTTCCAAAAATATTCTGTCCCCATTAGGCAATCTCATTCTTCCTATTCATGATGAATGACAAATCACTTTGGATGGTAGCTAGTGATGTCATTATAAAAATTTTGCTTCACGTTGCACTTTGTACTTACATGACCAAAATTCGTCTTGATTTTAATTCAATTACTCTTATTCTGGCGAATCCTCTCCAAGTATATGTACAAAGTTTATATTTCTGATTGTGAATTGATGTTAAATCACCCTTTCCGATGTGTTATACCTCCTAGAGTAGTCTCTTTTCGTATGCAAACTCCAATATACCTAAATTTTTAGGGTGTGTTTGACAAACCACTATTTTTTGGTTGTTAAACTTTTTGATTCTCCATGTTGGTAGCACTAGTGCTGCGGTCCTAAATTCCAAATTGCCTAGGTTTCAAAATGAGACATTTTTCAATAATATGCTGTCCGATCTCATTCTTCATATTCATGATGAATGAAAAATAACCTTGGATAGTGACTAGTGATGTCAATTTGGAAATTTTGCTTCACGTTGCACTTTGTACTTACATGACCAAAATTTGTCTTGATTTTAATTTAATTAACAATTTTCCGACGAATCCTATCCGAATAGATGCACAAAGTTTATATTTTTATTGCTGATTGTGAAATTGTGTCAAACATCTTTTACCAATGTGTTATATCTACCAGAGTAGTCTTTTTGTGTACAAATTCAAATATACCAAATTTGTAGGGTGTGTTTGACAAACCACTATTTGTTGGTTGTTAAACATTTTTTTCCATGTTGGCAGCCCTAATGCTGTGGTCCTAAATTCCGAATTTCCTAATATAGAAACATTCGTTTGGCACTCAAAATGATCGATTTTCTATAACATACTCTCTATTTTTGGCTATCTCATTCGTCATATTCTCGATGAATGATAAATCACCGTGGTCGGTGACTAGTAATGTCATTATAGAAATTTTGCTCCACATTGCGTTTTGTACTTACATGACCAAAATTCGTCTTGATTTTAATTCAATTACCATTATTCTGGCGAATCCTCTCCAAGTATATGCATAAAGATTTTATTTCTGATTGTGAATTGATGTTAAATCACCCTTTTCGATGTGTTATATCTCCCACAGTAGTCTCTTTTCGTATGCAAATTCAAATATACCTAAATTTTAGGGTGTGTTTGACAACCACTATTTGTTGGTTGAAAACCTTTTTGACTCTCCGTGTTGGTAGCATTAGTGCTGCGGTCTTAAATTCCAAATTGCTTAAGATAGAAATATTCGTTTGGCACTCAAAATTCTCTCCAAGTATATGCATAAAGTTTTTATTTCTGATTGTGAATTCATGTTAAATCACCCTTTCCGATGTGTTATATCTCCCACAGTAGTCTCTTTTCGTATGCAAATTCAAATATACTTAAATTTTAGGGTGTGTTTGACAAACCAATATTTGTTGGTTGAAAACCTTTTTGACTCTCCGTGTTGGTAGCACTAGTGCTGCGGTCATCAATTCCAAATTGCTTAAGATAGAAATATTCGTTTGGCTTTCAAAATGAAACCATTTTCTTTAATATTAATATGCTGTCTCCGTTTGGCTATCCTATTCGTCGTCATATTCATGATGAATGATTAATAACCTTGGATACTGACTAGTGCTGTCATTATAGAAATTTTGCTACACATTGCGCTTTGTTCTTACATGACCAAAATTCGTCTTGATTATAATTTAATTACTATTTTTCAGCCGAATCCTATCCAAATATATGCACAGAGTAAATTTTTTTATTACTGATTGTGAAAATGTTGTTAATACCCCCTCGCCATACCTCCCAGATTAGTCTCTTTGTGTACAAATTCAAATATACCTAAATTTGTAGGGTGTGTTTGACAAACCACTATTTGTTGGTTGTTAAACATTTTGACTCTCCATGTTGGTAGCCCTAATTATTGTAATGTCATTATTGAAATTTTGCTCCACGTTGCGTTTTGTACTTACATGACCAAAATTCGTCTTGATTTTAATTCAATTATTCTTATTCTGGCGAATCCTCTCTAAGTATGTGTACAAAGTTTATATTTCTGATTGTGAATTGATGTTAAATCACCCTTTCCGATGTGTTATACCTCCTAGAGTAGTCTCTTTTCGTATGCAAACTCCAATATACCTAAACTTTTAGGGTGTGTTTGACAAACCACTATTTTTTGGTTGTTAAACTTTTTGATTCTCCACGTTGGTAGCACTAGTGCTGCGGTCCTAAATTCCAAATTGCCTAGGTTTCAAAATTAGACATTTTTCAATAATATGCTGTCCGATCTCATTCTTCATATTCATGATGAATGAAAAATAACCTTGGATAGTGACTAGTGATGTCAATTTGGAAATTTTGCTTCACGTTGCACTTTGTACTTACATGACCAAAATTTGTCTTGATTTTAATTTAATTAACAATTTTCCGACGAATCCTATCCGAATAGATGCACAAAGTTTATATTTTTATTGCTGATTGTGAAATTGTGTCAAACATCTTTTACCAATGTGTTATATCTACCAGAGTAGTCTTTTTGTGTACAAATTCAAATATACCAAATTTGTAGGGTGTGTTTGACAAACCACTATTTGTTGGTTGTTAAACATTTTGTTTCCATGTTGGCAGCCCTAATGCTGTGGTCCTAAATTCCGAATTTCCTAATATAGAAACATTCGTTTGGCACTCAAAATGATCGATTTTCTATAACATACTGTCTAGTTTTGGCTATCTCATTCGTCATATTCTCGATGAATGATAAATCACCGTGGTCGGTGACTAGTAATGTCATTATAGAAATTTTGCTCCACATTGCGTTTTGTACTTACATGACCAAAATTCGTCTTGATTTTAATTCAATTACCATTATTCTGGCGAATCCTCTCCAAGTATATGCATAAAGATTTTATTTCTGATTGTGAATTGATGTTAAATCACCCTTTTCGATGTGTTATATCTCCCACAGTAGTCTCTTTTCGTATGCAAATTCAAATATACCTAAATTTTAGGGTGTGTTTGACAACCACTATTTGTTGGTTGAAAACCTTTTTGACTCTCCGTGTTGGTAGCATTAGTGCTGCGGTCTTAAATTCCAAATTGCTTAAGATAGAAATATTCGTTTGGCACTCAAAATTCTCTCCAAGTATATGCATAAAGTTTTTATTTCTGATTGTGAATTCATGTTAAATCACCCTTTCCGATGTGTTATATCTCCCACAGTAGTCTCTTTTCGTATGCAAATTCAAATATACTTAAATTTTAGGGTGTGTTTGACAAACCAATATTTGTTGGTTGAAAACCTTTTTGACTCTCCGTGTTGGTAGCACTAGTGCTGCGGTCATCAATTCCAAATTGCTTAAGATAGAAATATTCGTTTGGCTTTCAAAATGAAACCATTTTCTTTAATATTAATATGCTGTCTCCGTTTGGCTATCCTATTCGTCGTCATATTCATGATGAATGATTGATAACCTTGGATACTGACTAGTGCTGTCATTATAGAAATTTTGCTACACATTGCGCTTTGTTCTTACATGACCAAAATTCGTCTTGATTATAATTTAATTACTATTTTTCAGCCGAATCCTATCCAAATATATGCACAGAGTAAATTTTTCTATTACTGATTGTGAAAATGTTGTTAATACCCCCTCGCCATACCTCCCAGATTAGTCTCTTGTGTACAAATTCAAATATACCTAAATTTGTAGGGTGTGTTTGACAAACCACTATTTGTTGGTTGTTAAACATTTTGACTCTCCATGTTGGTAGCCATAATTATTGTAATGTCATTATTGAAATTTTGCTCCACGTTGCGTTTGTACTTACATGACCAAAATTCGTCTTGATTTTAATTCAATTATTCTTATTCTGGCGAATCCTCTCTAAGTATGTGTACAAAGTTTATATTTCTGATTGTGAATTGATGTTAAATCACCCTTTCCGATGTGTTATACCTCCTAGAGTAGTCTCTTTTCGTATGCAAACTCCAATATACCTAAATTTTTAGGGTGTGTTTGACAAACCACTATTTTTTGGTTGTTAAACTTTTTGATTCTCCACGTTGGTAGCACTAGTGCTGCGGTCCTAAATTCCAAATTGCCTAGGTTTCAAAATGAGACATTTTTCAATAATATGCTGTCCGATCTCATTCTTCATATTCATGATGAATGAAAAATAACCTTGGATAGTGACTAGTGATGTCAATTTGGAAATTTTGCTTCACGTTGCACTTTGTACTTACATGACCAAAATTTGTCTTGATTTTAATTTAATTAACAATTTTCCGACGAATCCTATCCGAATAGATGCACAAAGTTTATATTTTTATTGCTGATTGTGAAATTGTGTCAAACATCTTTTACCAATGTGTTATATCTACCAGAGTAGTCTTTTTGTGTACAAATTCAAATATACCAAATTTGTAGGGTGTGTTTGACAAACCACTATTTGTTGGTTGTTAAACATTTTGTTTCCATGTTGGCAGCCCTAATGCTGTGGTCCTAAATTCCGAATTTCCTAATATAGAAACATTCGTTTGGCACTCAAAATGATCGATTTTCTATAACATACTGTCTAGTTTTGGCTATCTCATTCGTCATATTCTCGATGAATGATAAATCACCGTGGTCGGTGACTAGTAATGTCATTATAGAAATTTTGCTCCACATTGCGTTTTGTACTTACATGACCAAAATTCGTCTTGATTTTAATTCAATTACCATTATTCTGGCGAATCCTCTCCAAGTATATGCATAAAGATTTTATTTCTGATTGTGAATTGATGTTAAATCACCCTTTTCGATGTGTTATATCTCCCACAGTAGTCTCTTTTCGTATGCAAATTCAAATATACCTAAATTTTAGGGTGTGTTTGACAACCACTATTTGTTGGTTGAAAACCTTTTTGACTCTCCGTGTTGGTAGCATTAGTGCTGCGGTCTTAAATTCCAAATTGCTTAAGATAGAAATATTCGTTTGGCACTCAAAATTCTCTCCAAGTATATGCATAAAGTTTTTATTTCTGATTGTGAATTCATGTTAAATCACCCTTTCCGATGTGTTATATCTCCCACAGTAGTCTCTTTTCGTATGCAAATTCAAATATACTTAAATTTTAGGGTGTGTTTGACAAACCAATATTTGTTGGTTGAAAACCTTTTTGACTCTCCGTGTTGGTAGCACTAGTGCTGCGGTCATCAATTCCAAATTGCTTAAGATAGAAATATTCGTTTGGCTTTCAAAATGAAACCATTTTCTTTAATATTAATATGCTGTCTCCGTTTGGCTATCCTATTCGTCGTCATATTCATGATGAATGATTGATAACCTTGGATACTGACTAGTGCTGTCATTATAGAAATTTTGCTACACATTGCGCTTTGTTCTTACATGACCAAAATTCGTCTTGATTATAATTTAATTACTATTTTTCAGCCGAATCCTATCCAAATATATGCACAGAGTAAATTTTTCTATTACTGATTGTGAAAATGTTGTTAATACCCCCTCGCCATACCTCCCAGATTAGTCTCTTGTGTACAAATTCAAATATACCTAAATTTGTAGGGTGTGTTTGACAAACCACTATTTGTTGGTTGTTAAACATTTTGACTCTCCATGTTGGTAGCCATAATTATTGTAATGTCATTATTGAAATTTTGCTCCACGTTGCGTTTGTACTTACATGACCAAAATTCGTCTTGATTTTAATTCAATTATTCTTATTCTGGCGAATCCTCTCTAAGTATGTGTACAAAGTTTATATTTCTGATTGTGAATTGATGTTAAATCACCCTTTCCGATGTGTTATACCTCCTAGAGTAGTCTCTTTTCGTATGCAAACTCCAATATACCTAAATTTTTAGGGTGTGTTTGACAAACCACTATTTTTTGGTTGTTAAACTTTTTGATTCTCCATGTTGGTAGCACTAGTGCTGCGGTCCTAAATTCCAAATTGCCTAGGTTTCAAAATGAGACATTTTTCAATAATATGCTGCCCGATCTCATTCTTCATATTCATGATGAATGAAAAATAACCTTGGATAGTAACTAGTGATGTCAATTTGGAAATTTTGCTTCACGTTGCACTTTGTACTTACATGACCAAAATTTGTCTTGATTTTAATTTAATTAACAATTTTCCGACGAATTCTATCCGAATAGATGCACAAAGTTGATATTTTTATTGCTGATTGTGAAATTGTGTCAAATATCTTTTACCAATGTGTTATATCTACCAGAGTAGTCTTTTTGTGTACAAATTCAAATATACCAAATTTGTAGGGTGTGTTTGACAAACCACTATTTGTTGGTTGTTAAACATTTTGTTTCCATGTTGGCAGCCCTAATGCTGTGGTCCTAAATTCCGAATTTCCTAATATAGAAACATTCGTTTGGCACTCAAAATGATCGATTTTCTATAACATACTGTCTAGTTTTGGCTATCTCATTCGTCATATTCTCGATGAATGATAAATCACCGTGGTCGGTGAGTAGTAATGTCATTATAGAAATTTTGCTCCACATTGCGTTTTGTACTTACATGACCAAAATTCGTCTTGATTTTAATTCAATTACCATTATTCTGGCGAATCCTCTCCAAGTATATGCATAAAGTTTTTATTTCTGATTGTGAATTGATATTAAATCACCCTTTTCGATGTGTTATATCTCCCACAGTAGTCTCTTTTCGTATGCAAATTCAAATATACCTAAATTTTAGGGTGTGTTTGACAACCACTATTTGTTGGTTGAAAGCCTTTTTGACTCTCCGTGTTGGTAGCATTAGTGCTGCGGTCTTAAATTCCAAATTGCTCAAGATAGAAATATTCGTTTGGCACTCAAAATTCTCTCCAAGTATATGCATAAAGTTTTTATTTCTGATTGTGAATTCATGTTAAATCACCCTTTCCGATGTGTTATATCTCCCGCAGTAGTCTCTTTTCGTATGCAAATTCAAATATACTTAAATTTTAGGGTGTGTTTGACAAACCAATATTTGTTGGTTGAAAACCTTTTTGACTCTCCGTGTTGGTAGCACTAGTGCTGCGGTCATCAATTCCAAATTGCTTAAGATAGAAATATTCGTTTGGCTTTCAAAATGAAACCATTTTCTTTAATATTAATATGCTGTCTCCGTTTGGCTATCCTATTCGTCGTCATATTCATGATGAATGATTAATAACCTTGGATACTGACTAGAGATGTCATTATAGAAATTTTGCTACACATTGCGCTTTGTTCTTACATGACCAAAATTCGTCTTGATTATAATTTAATTACTATTTTTCAGCCGAATCCTATCCAAATATATGCACAGAGTAAATTTTTTTATTACTGATTGTGAAAATGTTGTTAATACCCCCTCGCCATACCTCCGAGATTAGTCTCTTTGTGTACAAATTCAAATATTCCTAAATTTGTAGGGTGTGTTTGACAAACCACTATTTGTTGGTTGTTAAACATTTTGACTCTCCATGTTGGTAGCCCTAATTATTGTAATGTCATTATTGAAATTTTGCTCCACGTTGCGTTTTGTACTTACATGACCAAAATTCGTCTTGATTTTAATTCTATTATTCTTATTCTGGCGAATCCTCTCTAAGTATGTGTACAAAGTTTATATTTCTGATTGTGAATTGATGTTAAATCACCCTTTCCGATGTGTTATACCTCCTAGAGTAGTCTCTTTTCGTATGCAAACTCCAATATACCTAAATTTTTAGGGTGTGTTTGACAAACCACTATTTTTTGGTTGTTAAACTTTTTGATTCTCCATATTGGTAGCACTAGTGCTGCGGTCCTAAATTCCAAATTGCCTAGGTTTCAAAATGAGACATTTTTCAATAATATGCTGTCCGATCTCATTCTTCATATTCATGATGAATGAAAAATAACCTTGGATAGTGACTAGTGATGTCAATTTGGAAATTTTGCTTCACGTTGCACTTTGTACTTACATGACCAAAATTTGTCTTGATTTTAATTTAATTAACAATTTTCCGACGAATCCTATCCGAATAGATGCACAAAGTTTATATTTTTATTGCTGATTGTGAAATTGTGTCAAACATCTTTTACCAATGTGTTATATCTACCAGAGTAGTCTTTTTGTGTACAAATTCAAATATACCAAATTCGTAGGGTGTGTTTGACAAACCACTATTTGTTGGTTGTTAAACATTTTTTTTCCATGTTGGCAGCCCTAATGCTGTGGTCCTAAATTCCGAATTTCCTAATATAGAAACATTCGTTTGGCACTCAAAATGATCGATTTTCTATAACATACTGTCTATTTTTGGCTATCTCATTCGTCATATTCTCGATGAATGATAAATCACCGTGGTCGGTGACTAGTAATGTCATTATAGAAATTTTGCTCCACATTGCGTTTTGTACTTACATGACCAAAATTCGTCTTGATTTAAATTCAATTACCATTATTCTGGCGAATCCTCTCTAAGTATATGCATAAAGTTTTTATTTCTGATTGTGAATTGATGTTAAATCACCCTTTTCGATGTGTTATATCTCCCACAGTAGTCTCTTTTCGTATGCAAATTCAAATATACCTAAACTTTAGGGTGTGTTTGACAACCACTATTTGTTGGTTGAAAATCTTTTTGACTCTCCGTGTTGGTAGCACTAGTGCTGCGGTCTTAAATTCCAAATTGCTTAAGATAGAAATATTCGTTTGGCACTCAAAATTCTCTCCAAGTATATGCATAAAGTTTTTATTTCTGATTGTGAATTCATGTTAAATCCCCCTTTCCGATGTGTTATATCTCTCACAATAGTCTCTTTTCGTATGCAAATTCAAATATACCTAAATTTTAGGGTGTGTTTGATAAACTACTATTTGTTGGTTGAAAACCTTTTTGACTCTCCGTGTTGGTAGCACAAGTGCTGCGGTCTTCAATTCCAAATTGCTTAAGATAGAAAAATTCGTTTGGCTTTCAAAATGAAACCATTTTCTTTAATATTAATATGCTGTCTCCGTTTGGCTATCCTATTCGTCGTCATTTTCATGATGAATGATTAATAACCTTGGATACTGACTAGTGATGTCATTATAGAAATTTTGCTACACATTGCGCTTTGTTCTTACATGACCAAAATTCGTCTTGATTATAATTTAATTACTATTTTTCAGCCGAATCCTATCCAAATATATGCATAGAGTAAATTTTTCTAATATTGATTGTGAAAATGTTGTTAATACCCCCTCGCCATACCTCCGAGATTAGTCTCTTTGTGTACAAATTCAAATATTCCTAAATTTGTAGGGTGTGTTTGACAAACCACTATTTGTTGGTTGTTAAACATTTTGACTCTCCATGTTGGTAGCCCTAATGCTGCGGTCCTAAATTTCAAATTTCCTAAAATAGAAAAATTCGTTTGGCACTCAAAATAAAACAATTTTTTATATTATGCTTTATCCATTTGGCTATATTATTCATCATATTCTTGTCATTATGTCATTATAGAAATTTTGCTACTCGTTGCGTTTCGTACTTACGTGACCAAAGTTCGTCTTGATTTTGATTCAGTTACTCTTATTCTGGCGAATCCTCTTCAAGTATATGCACAAAGTTTATATTTCTGATTGTGAATTGATGTTAAATCACCCTTTCCGGTGTGTTATATCTCCCACAGTAGTCTCTTTTCGTATGCAAATATTCCTAAATTTGTAGGGTGTGTTTGACAAACCACTATTTGTTGGTTGAAAACCTTTTTGAATCTCCGTGTTGGTAGCACTAGTGCTGCGGTCATCAATTCCAAATTGCTTAAGATAGAAATATTCGTTTGGCTTTCAAAATGAAACCATTTTTTTTAATATTAATATGCTGTCTCCGTTTGGCTATCCAATTCGTCGTCATATTCATGATGAATGATTAATAACCTTGGATACTGACTAGTGATGTCATTATAGAAATTTTGCTACACATTGCGCTTTGTTCTTACATGACCAAAATTCGTCTTGATTATAATTTAATTACTATTTTTCAGCCGAATCCTATCCAAATATATGCACAGAGTAAATTTTTCTATTACTGATTGTGAAAATGTTGTTAATACCCCCTCGCCATACCTCCCAGATTAGTCTCTTTGTGTACAAATTCAAATATACCTAAATTTGTAGGGTGTGTTTGACAAACCACTATTTGTTGGTTGTTAAACATTTTGACTCTCCATGTTGGTAGCCCTAATTATTGTAATGTCATTATTGAAATTTTGCTCCACGTTGCGTTTTGTACTTACATGACCAAAATTCGTCTTGATTTTAATTCAATTATTCTTATTCTGGCGAATCCTCTCTAAGTATGTGTACAAAGTTTATATTTCTGATTGTGAATTGATGTTAAATCACCCTTTCCGATGTGTTATACCTCCTAGAGTAGTCTCTTTTCGTATGCAAACTCCAATATACCTAAATTTTTAGGGTGTGTTTGACAAACCACTATTTTTTGGTTGTTAAACTTTTTGATTCTCCATGTTGGTAGCACTAGTGCTGCGGTCCTAAATTCCAAATTGCCTAGGTTTCAAAATGAGACATTTTTCAATAATATGCTGTCCGATCTCATTCTTCATATTCATGATGAATGAAAAATAACCTTGGATAGTGACTAGTGATGTCAATTTGGAAATTTTGCTTCACGTTGCACTTTGTACTTACATGACCAAAATTTGTCTTGATTTTAATTTAATTAACAATTTTCCGACGAATCCTATCCGAATAGATGCACAAAGTTTATATTTTTATTGCTGATTGTGAAATTGTGTCAAACATCTTTTACCAATGTGTTATATCTACCAGAGTAGTCTTTTTGTGTACAAATTCAAATATACCAAATTTGTAGGGTGTGTTTGACAAACCACTATTTGTTGGTTGTTAAACATTTTGTTTCCATGTTGGCAGCCCTAATGCTGTGGTCCTAAATTCCGAATTTCCTAATATAGAAACATTCGTTTGGCACTCAAAATGATCGATTTTCTATAACATACTGTCTAGTTTTGGCTATCTCATTCGTCATATTCTCGATGAATGATAAATCACCGTGGTCGGTGACTAGTAATGTCATTATAGAAATTTTGCTCCACATTGCGTTTTGTACTTACATGACCAAAATTCGTCTTGATTTAAATTCAATTACCATTATTCTGGCGAATCCTCTCTAAGTATATGCATAAAGTTTTTATTTCTGATTGTGAATTGATGTTAAATCACCCTTTTCGATGTGTTATATCTCCCACAGTAGTCTCTTTTCGTATGCAAATTCAAATATACCTAAACTTTAGGGTGTGTTTGACAACCACTATTTGTTGGTTGAAAATCTTTTTGACTCTCCGTGTTGGTAGCACTAGTGCTGCGGTCTTAAATTCCAAATTGCTTAAGATAGAAATATTCGTTTGGCACTCAAAATTCTCTCCAAGTATATGCATAAAGTTTTTATTTCTGATTGTGAATTCATGTTAAATCCCCCTTTCCGATGTGTTATATCTCTCACAATAGTCTCTTTTCGTATGCAAATTCAAATATACCTAAATTTTAGGGTGTGTTTGATAAACTACTATTTGTTGGTTGAAAACCTTTTTGACTCTCCGTGTTGGTAGCACAAGTGCTGCGGTCTTCAATTCCAAATTGCTTAAGATAGAAAAATTCGTTTGGCTTTCAAAATGAAACCATTTTCTTTAATATTAATATGCTGTCTCCGTTTGGCTATCCTATTCGTCGTCATTTTCATGATGAATGATTAATAACCTTGGATACTGACTAGTGATGTCATTATAGAAATTTTGCTACACATTGCGCTTTGTTCTTACATGACCAAAATTCGTCTTGATTATAATTTAATTACTATTTTTCAGCCGAATCCTATCCAAATATATGCATAGAGTAAATTTTTCTATTATTGATTGTGAAAATGTTGTTAATACCCCCTCGCCATACCTCCGAGATTAGTCTCTTTGTGTACAAATTCAAATATTCCTAAATTTGTAGGGTGTGTTTGACAAACCACTATTTGTTGGTTGTTAAACATTTTGACTCTCCATGTTGGTAGCCCTAATGCTGCGGTCCTAAATTTCAAATTTCCTAAAATAGAAAAATTCGTTTGGCACTCAAAATAAAACAATTTTTTATATTATGCTTTATCCATTTGGCTATATTATTCATCATATTCTTGTCATTATGTCATTATAGAAATTTTGCTACTCGTTGCGTTTCGTACTTACGTGACCAAAGTTCGTCTTGATTTTGATTCAGTTACTCTTATTCTGGCGAATCCTCTTCAAGTATATGCACAAAGTTTATATTTCTGATTGTGAATTGATGTTAAATCACCCTTTCCGGTGTGTTATATCTCCCACAGTAGTCTCTTTTCGTATGCAAATATTCCTAAATTTGTAGGGTGTGTTTGACAAACCACTATTTGTTGGTTGAAAACCTTTTTGACTCTCTGTGTTGGTAGCACTAGTGCTGCGGACCTAAATTCCAAATTGCTTAATATAGAAACATTCGTTTGGCTCTCAAAATGAAACCATTTTCTTTAATATGCTGTCTCCATTTGACTATCCTATTCGTCATATTCATGATGAATGATCAATAACCTTGGATACTGACTAGTGGTGTCATTATAGAAATTTGGCTACACGGTGCGCTTTGTATCTACATGACCAAAATTCGTCTTGATTATAATTTAATTACTATTTTCAGCCTAATCCTATCCAAATATATGCACAGAGTTTATATTTTCATTACTGATTGTGAAAATGTTGTTAATACCCCCTCGCCATACCTCATAGATTTGTCTCCTTGTGTACAAATTCAAATATACCTAAATTTGTAGGGTGTGTTTGACAAACCACTATTTGTTGGTTGTTAAACAGTTTGACTCTCCGTGTTGGTAGCCCTAATGCTGCGGTCCTAAATATCAAAATTCCTAAAATAGAAAAATTTGTTTGGCACTCAAAATAAAACAATTTTCTATATTATGCTGTTTCCATTTGGCTTTATTATTTATCATATTCTTGATGAATGATAAATCACTTTCAACGGTGACTAGTAATGTCATTATAGAAATTTTGCTTCACGTTGCACTTTGTACTTACAAATTCCAAATTTCTTTTTGGATACTGACTAGTGATGTAATTATAGAAATTTTGTTTGACAAACCACTATTTGTTGGTTGTTAAACTTTTTGATTCTCCATGTTGGTAGCACTAGTGCTGCGGTCCTAAATTTCAAATTGCCTAATATAGAAACATTTGTTTGGCTTTCTAAATGAAACCATTTTCAATAATATGCTGTCCCCATTAGGCGATCTCATTCTTCATGAATGAAAAATTACCTTGGATAGTGACTAGTGATGTCATTATAGAAATTTTGCTTCACGTTGCATTTTGTACTTACTAACATGACCAAAATTCGTCTTGATTTTTATCTGATATCTAATTTTCTAAAATATCTCATCACAATGTATTTTCATAGTTTTAATTTCAATACTGATTATTAAATGTTGTTGCGATCTCCTATCCGAATTGTTATATTCATGAGAACAGTCTTTTCGTGTACAAATTGAAATATTACCAAAATTTGTAGGGTGTGTTTGACTAGCCTCTTTTTGTTGGCAATCAAACTTTTCGATTATCCAGACTGCTCTTACTGCCAGATTCCTGCTTGCCAAATTCCCTAAAATAGTTGTATTCATTTGACACTAAAGAATGGGCATAGGGCGTTTCAGAGTTTTCTGGATCGCGATAGGACCCCATCTACAAGTCCTAACGAGTGGGTCAACCGACACCTCCTGGGTCCACTTGGAAGCTCGGTAGAATATTAAGACAAATTTTATAGGAAAATTATTTTCTATACAAATTAGTTTTGATTGTTGAAATATGCAATGTTGTCTATTTTTTTTGTGTGTGAAAATAAATAAATATTTTTTCATAAAAAAATGGTTTTGTTTTCTATTTTCGAATTTGACAGTATCTATATCGAGATGACAGATCAATTCGGGTTATCGTTAAATTACGTTTTCCTTCCCAAGTTGAACTGTCCGTATTAGACAGCTATATTGAAGAGTGCTGGATTGAGCATTGAGCGAAATAGGACGCGCTCGGTGTATCAAAGAAAGGGGGTAACCACAGAAATTTCTGTAGACGACCCACTTAACATTGATTTGCTCAGTATTGGCGTAGAGCAGCGGAAAATGTTCAGGTGGTACGCGAGCAGTTTTGAATTATTGCAACAATTAAACTTTCTAAAATATGCCGACAACGCTTTATCTTCCATGCTGTATGTATTCGCTGTGCGGCCTTTATGCATCTTTTCCCGGGCATCAATTTCCTTGTTTATTTCCATAACCATAACCAATCAACAAAGGGTCAACATTGATGTAACAATTGCAATTTCTGCAGTCGCTCAAACACTTCTGTCCCTCAGACAGATATTCAAGTATGGTTGTAAAGTAAACATTGTCTCGTTTTTGTAGTTTAGCGGATTATTTGTTAGTTTTCAGTTGTGTTTCGAAAAAATAGTTGTGAATTAAATATCTTGATTATTTTAGTTGCTGTAATAAAAAATGAGTCTCACAAATGCTGCGATAGACTAGTCTAAACTAAGCTATTAGTGCCTGTAAGCGTCACATGATTGATTAATTTTAATGAAAGTGAGGGTTTTAAACACGTAAATAAGCTCATAAGCGCCAATACATCAAAACATTCTCAAAATAAGTATAAAATTTTTTGCAATAGTAAAGTATAGGAAGAATTTGTCTAGGGTCAAAGGTCGGAGAAACGTTCTATTGACCAGCCCAGTCTTTAGCTATTGTCCACGAACGAATCGAGATGGACTTTTTGGTGCACTAAGTGTTTTATAAATTTAGAAACTGTGAACCAGAGATAACACGATCAGTTTGCACAAGAGATAGAATAAATCAAATTGATGAATCGAATGAGTTTTTATCATATAAATTTAGAATTGTTACAAATATTAGATTATTGATTTGGGGAAAATTTTGAAATTTTCGAATTTACAAGTTGTTTATTCTGAGACCCGAATTTGGCATCAACCAAGTAGCATAGGTTGATCAGATTCATGCAAAGAAAATGTGAAATTATTGAAATTTCATGTTTTTCGCATATTTTGATTTTGACCAAATGGGAATTTTCGGTAACGGATTACACATGAATGCAAACATTTTTACTTAACTCAAATTGTGGGATGTAGATTGTTTAAACTGAAATAATTTTAAATAATGAATAAAATTTCGTCCCTCCTAATTGAATAGACAAGCTGTTGTGGTTTAAGAATTGCATAATTTCGCGTTCTTTTGCCTATGTCGATTTTGACCAAGTTGGGATTTCCCAGTAACGGATTGCACAATAATGCAAATTTGTGTTCCGAACAACCCTAATTGTATGATATACCACATATTTACTATTGCACTTTTTAAATTTGCTGACTGCTAATTTTAAATCAGCAGTTTTTCTTGTATTTTTTATGCCAAATCCTTTAATAATATAAATGCTTTGTTTTTCGGGGCTGATAGTTTGTATGAGGAATTTTGTCATATAGGACAGGGGTTCTCTTTTGGTGTTACGGAACCGTTGAAGAGGTTGATTATTATTCACGGATCCCACATTAAATTTCAAAAATAAAACAAGCAAAACATTGTAAACAAGCAAAACACAAGTAACAACACATTGTTACTTGTGATGAGCTGGATTGTCCATTAGGCGAAATAAGCACGTGCCTAAGGAACCAAGGATAATGGGGCACCACAGAAATTTCCATATACGAACCGCAATGAATGCATTTATAATAGAATGGAAGACTAATTGACTATAGCCTTCACATTGATGAGCTGATATTTCATCAGATTCGGATGAATAGAAAGATACATAGCACGCGCAGTTTACTACATTTCATCTTTAGTGCATGGGGTAGCACGTTTTACCTGTCGCGGGGCTCTTCAGCAGGGGCGTGCCAAACATTTCTGCTGCCCGAGGCGAGTTTTTGATAATGATGCCCCTTATACCTAACTTCAAAAATATTAAATGAATTAAAAGTCAAGTAAGATAGAAACGTTTTGTTTTATTGAATAAGTATTCAAACTAGACAACAAACTCACATGTATAAGTTCAAACTCATTCATTAACAAAAAGCAAGTCACTTATTTCTATGTCCAATCGCTAATTTTCTGGTAACAAATGTCTGAACGACAGCCTTCTTCACCCCGCTCTTCAGGAATTTCTTTTCGATGCTAATCAAAGATAAACTTGACAGATGCTAATTCGACATCGAAAACCTCGAATATTTTCTATCTGTTTTAACTCTGAGAAAGATCGTTCGCAACTAGCAATTGAGTAGACGATTGTGAGTAATAAACAATATGGGACATATGCACCCATGAACGTTTTCACCCATGTAGCCTACATTTGCGGTTTACACACACGAACATTTGCACCCACGGAAATTTGCACGCGCGTATATTTGCACCCCCAGACATTTGCACCCATGTACGTTCGGATGTGCGGTGAGTTCGTTTTCATTACTAAGTATAACATTAGGAGGTCCCTATTTTGGCACAAATAGCAATATAACTTCTTTAATAAAGAATGGTATAAATGAGTGTAAATGTTTGGTGCAAATGTACATGCAACGTTGGTGCAAATGTACATGGGTCTAAATATTTATGGATTCAAATGTTCATGGATGCAGACATACAGGCTGTATTTGGTGTTAAGAGCTGTGGATGCAAATCTCCGTCGGTACAAAAGTATGCAAATGCAATTGTCCTGGGTGCAAATGTAAATGGTGCAAAGATAATGAAACCCAATGATTATACTGTGTTCTCATATATTTTAATTGCATCAATCATAAATTAGTACAAAAATAGCTGTGACGAGGCTAAAATAATTTACCGGTACTTTTAAATAATAGGGTTGAATATTTTGAATCAAAATGATTGTTCAAAACATATAAACTAGTATGAGGCGCTTAATCGCGAAACCACCCAAAAATGTGCTCCCAAAATGTTGCAATTGTAAAATAGGAAAAGAAGAATTTTTCTAGAGTCAGTGGTCGAGAAAACATCCATCGTTGACTCTCCATCATCACAATCGGTCACTCATAATGTCAGCTTTTGATTTGATACAAGTCGGGAAAAACATGTATAACAGCGACTACTCTACCGCATGGTTTTGCTGTCCCCTACAACGCTCTGCCCGGGGCGGTTGCCCCTTCCACCCCTTCTAGGCACTCCACTGCTCTTCAGACAAAATTTAAGGTGTTTTTTTTTATTTTTTTAATGTGTATGATATCATTTCAATCTATAACTAGGCATAACGTCGCTCCAATTTTGATCTGAGATGTTTTATAAATTCAGAAAAGTAAACAAGAAATACGACGGCCAGTTAGCACGAGAGACAGAAAGAATTAAATTAGTATTTCTCCTTTGACAGTCAGAAATTTGGTTTGCACATTCACTAATTTGAATTATCTTAGCATTTTCATTAAAAACTAAACTAAACTGAAACAAAAAATTAAAAGGGTAATTACCACATTAAATTTTTGTTGTTAAATTGTTAAAAAAAAATGTGGGAGAATAATTCGAACAAACCACACTACCCTGACAGGGGATGAGGATCCCAGTGATCGGGGCGGGAGTGAAAATTACGAATGTTAAAAGAACGAATATAAGGGAAAATCCACCAAAAAAAGAGAGCCAACGAAAAAGCGGAGATATAGTGGAAAAAAATCGAGAAAATGAAAAAATTGTTAGGTTAGGCCAAGAAAAATCAGCGATCAGATATTGAAGAAGCCGAAAATAGCTAATAAGAAATGAATAATGCAAACCACACTGGCCTGTGTTGTGATTTGTTAGGTAGGGAGCAATAAAAAGTTATCACTAAAAAGTAGTTAGTTATTCAGTAGTAAAGGAATGAAAACGCAAAATGAAAAAGAAAAGATAACGAGCGAGAGTGAAAATTACGAATGTAAAAAGGCCCAAAAAAAATTCTATGAGAAAGAAAGAAGCCAAAAAAGCCCTAAGGAAAGGACGGGACAATATAATGCAAAAAGATTTCAAAAAAGAAAAGTGGGAGTGAAATTGTAGGGTATGAGGATCAGGACTGGCCTGAGTTGTAGCTGGTTGGGGCAGCAATGAAAAATTAAAAAGATACAAAAGGAGCGAAATTAAAAATGAAGAATAAACGCAATTAGTAAGGGTGAGTAAAAATTCGAGGAACTAAATAATAAAAATTCGGCGAGGGGCCTAAGAATAAAGGAACTAATGAAATAAGCAAAATGAAATAAAATGGAGGCCAAAAGCAAAATTAGGATTCAATGAGAATAGAAAACGAAAGTCAAGGGTATATAAAATAGAGATGGAATGAAATGGAAAAACCACGTGGACTGACTGAAGCAGAAATCACTGAAAATAAAAACAGCAGCCAAGTTGCAAGAAGTTAAAAATGGAAAATAAAACCAGCCCTATTAGTAAAAGAAATAGAAGTGAGTGAAAATATAATTTCAGCGAGGCCTCAACGGAAACAGTAGGAGAAATGTGAAAGAAAATAGAAAAATCATCGAGGCTGGCTGGAGCAGCAGAGTTTTTGCACAAAATCATGAAAAATAACACTGGCCGACAAAAATTTTTTTTTATGATACCTAAGATGTTTTAATCGTTTTTAACAAATTTGAGGGCGCTGATTCCAGAAATGATGTTACTTTTTCTCTATCAAGTCTAGTTTTTTTTATGGTATATCCCTGAATTTCCACAATGTATGTATCATGTTTATATTCATTTTACATGATGTATTTGTGCAAATCAAGTATGGTCTATTTACAACTACTTTTTATTCATAAAAAGAACAGTTGTGATATTTAGCTTAGATTTTAATTTTTTTGTTACTGTGGAATCATCATAATTCATCCCTATTCTTGTTATACTCTATATATGTTGATGTGCGCAATCTTATAGAATTTTTGAACTGCTTTATTTATCGCCAGTTTTCTTACCTCCAATCTAACTCAGATTTCCGTGGTCATACAGTCACACACAAGTGCCTATCTTTGAGTTAACGCCTAATAAACAACTATCTCTTAATACTACAAGCGTTAACTCGTATTATTGTTATTTATTAAGATATTATTATCAATTATTGGTATTTATTAAGTGCAGCTTTATTTAACAATATAGCATGATACCTTACCGGTACTATAGTGGTTCTCATCATCCTATTTGTATATTTCTAGTGCATTTTGTTGCCTCATGCACTTTTGTACTGGATCTATCCTATAATTAATAGCTTAGCATTTACCAGAAAAATGCTTACCTTTTACTGCTTTTTTGCCCATTTTTGTCACATTTTCATGTTTACATCTGCCTCCACCTTCGGTAGAGACCTATACGATTTTATATTTAAAAATCACTCAAATTCTGAGTGTTACTGAATTCACTTATACTTTCCGGCGGTCTCTACCCTCCTATGCCGTACTTCGGTACGGCGTCAAAATATAACACTATTTCCGCATCGATTGGAATAACTAACTCGACTTTATCTTTCTGTTTGTTATTCAATAACCAACTGCTGTTACCATGGCTACCTCGACCAGTGGTGTCGGGAGTCACATTCTCATATTAACTAGAGTGACACCGTGATATCGGTCACTAAAATGTGTAAAAAGGCCGTCTTCGACTTTATTATTTTATTTATTATTCACGACTTTTGCTAGTATCCTGTTTGACTTTTTTCTCACTATGATTTAATTTTTAGACTCACTCCCCCAGGGTGACGCTGCTCGATAACCTCTTCTGGTTTATCGCGCCTCCCTTCACACTGAAAGTATTGTTTTATATGTGATTCGTAGTTATTTTTGTCTATTTGTGTACTTTCGGTATGTGATAAAATAAACTACTGACTGACTGACTGACTGTTCTCGCGACGGCGAATTTCATGCTTGTTTACCATCATATCTGGCAACACTGTATAGACATATTATGTTCAGTTGATTTTGATTCATTTTCCCGGCAATTGTGGCCATTTTTGTGTCATCAATTGCCGGACTCTTGAGAGATTCTGGTGCTGAGATAAACATGGATATGTGTTATTACATTCGTGGGATGCCAGCCCACACTCGTGTGACGCTAGCCCACACTCGTTTTTGTTAGGCCATATTAGGAGTAACTGGGCCGTGTTTAGTATTGCATTTGCGTTGCGTATATCAGATATGGTCTCCATATTGTCAAAGCCACCAAGTTTTTATGTGATAACGTTTATAAAGTTAGTAAAATAGTTGGTTAACCCGTTGACGTCAGGCTGAGTGTGGGCTGGGGTAACTTTGGTCCCTGGTCTATCCGCAAACCAAACTCAGAATAGGGAAACGCAGAATGGTAAAACTACTGAACGCTTGGTAAACCCTTAGTATTTTGCAATTTCAGCGAAGCAAATGGTGACTTAATAACACTGCAAACTATCCAACATTGAATCTGACGTTGCTGGTCATTTTCGCGCTTGGGTCTTAATTGAACAAATATTTTTTGAATGTTTATGATTAAACTGTTAAATACAACTGCATTAAATCCACAACCGCATCCAGATGCACATTTCTAAATAAAATATAGAATGAGACTCGAGTTCAGGTTCGAACCGATGGCTTCGCTGCGGAGTGCGGACACAGTAAGTATCCTTGCAGCTATATTATATATTATATTATACCCATTTATGATGAAGCTCTTCCTACATCAGGGGTTTCCGTATCTCTTCTTCGGGCCAAGGAATTTCAAAGACGATTTGTTTTGCATATTCTTTAGAGTCTACTGAAAGCTCTGTAATAAATCAATTCCTCAGAAACAAAAATTTTGTTTACACTGTCAATCAAATCCCTCTATGCGTGTTTATGTAAAACACGTCAAAGATGACGGTGAGATCAATTAAAGCGAAATCGTCTGCAAAATTTTCGTTCCGTTTTTACTGCATTTGGATGTGTATTCTATGCTCGTGAAGTAGTGCTTGGAATGCTTGTGGTGAAAGTGGTGGTTCTCAAATGATTTTTTATTCTCAGGCGAAACCCCATCAGAATATCCGCACTTGGCTGCGATTTATTTAAAATATCATTTGTTAGTCTTAGTTTGAGATCAAGAACAATGTTACCATCACGTAATTCATTTAATTGCATCAGTGTAAGCCAATATGTTAAAACAATATGCAACTGTTACATAACCGGGGCGGACCCGATTGAAAGGAAGTCGGTGCAGAACTTTTATTGTCATTTATGGGAATGAATAAGAATTATCAGAAGATAAATCAGGAAGTTCGAGTTATGGTACAAAATGACCCAAAACTTGAGTTATTGATAAGACTTGAATTGGTACCAATCTACCACATCATTGTCATTTCCTATCAACTATTCCTCAAGTTTCATTAACCTTATTTAACTTTGATTATTAATTTTAGCAGTAGTGGATTGCTAATTTGAAATAGATTCATCACTAATAATGGGTTTTAATTGCTTAACGTTAGCTGTGTTTCTGTACGGATCAGTTTCTTTGGCATTTGCGGAGAAATGCGCGCTGCCCATACCACAAGAAGATCTTGATATTTCAAAGGTATAGATTTATCATTATCTCATCTCTGAAACGAAAGAATATCTTTTCGTTACCCTATTTCTATAGTTCAAATATTATCAATTAATCAACGAAATATTATGCAATCGAGGTACGTAAAATTCATAAGTAGAATAAATATTTATGGCTATAAATAAATCTTTGACGCAAGATAAAAAGTCGAATATATTTTAATTTTTACTTACAGCTAGAAGACACAGTTTGGTACCTCGGACTTCAAACTAACAACGCCGTGTCGGCTGTTGTGACATGTTCTCGAGGGAACAATTTTACAATAACTTCTACTGGATTCAGTGTTCATATGGAAGAATTTGGTGCTGAGTAGGTTACTTTTACTCATTTTCGGACATATATATCATAACTTTCATTGTCTTCAATAGCTTGACCTAACTCGTGAAATGCCACACTTATTTGCACGCGGTGGTCGTGGAAGCTCATATCTCGAAACATTTCCTATTTCACTAATCGTATATACAAGTTAACCAACCGCAATATGTAGTCGCAACTGCAACATGGTGATAAACGTTACCTTTGACCGATTATGGCCTATTCAACAATAAAGATTGTTGGTTTTGCGATTCTCTCTTTGACGTTTAAAATCTTTGACCTTTGTAAACCTGTTTTACTTTCAGTTGAGAATTTGAGCTCCGATTGAGCTTCAACTTACGCGAAATCGGAACCGCCACAAGAAGTGCAATTCTTATTTGATGAGGTCATAACACACAAAAAACGAATCCTATATAGAGGACTATCCTATAATAGCCTTCTAGCGACATATTATACAATCGTCAACCAGTAGCAATTCCAAAGCAATTGGTCCAGTAGTTATTAATAAAAGCGATATTTTTATAACAATAATTAGAAGAATACCAACACAAAGAAAAATATTTTCATAACATAACGAAAGATATATACACTTCGTATCAAATAAGCTGTCAAAACTCAGCCCAATCGCGCCTATTAATACCAAACAATTTGTAATAAGTTGTAGTACAAACTTCTTTGTCCTCGAATAAGTAATATATATATTTTAGGTCTCACAGAGCTGATTCTATCGGTCACTTTATACACCATAGACTAGGAGTTTACCACCGAAGTCCTGAAGACGGTATGACGTATACATTATTATATATTTACAATATACATAAATAGTTCGTTGTACTATATTCTTATTCTCCAATAGGTCTTAAGAACAGTCTTCTATACTTTTAATCTTAGCTTGAACATGAAACTAATTTATATTTATTTCTAGCATACAACTAACTGTAGTACTATTATATTACAGAACCATTTATAAAAGCCGCATACGAGTACAAGTTAGACGGAAAATTTAATGCCAAAGCGCGTAAAATAGGTATGTGTTTATACATATGCGTAACTAACATTTTTCATGCAATTTTGCGGCATTTGCAGTGAAACATAACTTCTTACGTTTTTTTCAACATCATTTTGCTCTATTCTTGAACGATTTACTGTAACCTGACATATCCCGGCTTACTATCATTAATACTTTCTCAGAATGAACCAACCGAGACAGATGAAACTATGTAGCCTAAGTAAGTTGGGAAACTTCGACAGCGAATTCTTTAGGATATAGTTAGATACCAGTGCTTTATCTAGCCTTGTTTGGTTCCCCAGCTATTTATTTTAGGGGGTGGGAGGTGTTTCCAAATGTAGGGGTGGTAGATATTTTGTTATTAGTGATAAAACTATTTGTAACTCCTCATATAAATGTGTTATTTATTTCACTGATCATCTTCAACGGCATATGAGCCACTTTCTGAATATTCAGATACAATTTTATTTAGGTTAAGCATTAAAGTGTGGTGTCACATCTGAAAATTAGGTGTGTGGGGGGGTGAAGTTTTGAGAAGGGTGTTCACCCCCTATGGGGGGTGTAGGGAAATCACTGTTTGGAGCAAATGGCACGAGAAAGCGTCGTAATACATCATGGAAGTGTGGAAATAAATAAAATTGAAAACATTTATATGTGACCATCCCTTTCGTAGAATGCCGTCAGTCTATATAAAAAGCCTAAAGCAACCATAGCTGCAACTGGTAGCCTATCCTAACTGGATACCAAAAGACAGAATAACAGTGCTACAGCGCCAGCAGTGTCTCGAGCAATAAAATACAAAATCTAGCAGTACATCAAGTAATGTACGTCACACTTTAAAACACGGAATTAAATTTTTGGTTTCAGCCAGAGATTCATTGTATAAGTTTGTTGCAGAAAAGTCTATTTAGGTGATTTTAATGATGTCATCCACATTAATTGACGAGTAATGACGATAACCACTATATTTCAAAATAAAAATAGATATTATTTCAATTTTCCTGCGCTATAGGGTAATGTTTTAATATTTTTCCCTTTTAGATGAGGAAAACTTGATCCAAGACGAGTACGTATTTATAACCGATTATTCCAATTACTTTGGAGTAATGCTATGTACCGCAGAAGGTGAGTAAACTATAATTTTATGGACACGTCGTGGACATAGCGATCGTTGTGTTGTTATGTTGTTCTATGACAGGTTTTGAAGAAATCGCTTTTCTTTGATTACTGGACCAATTGCTTAGAAATTTTCAGTGGTTAAAGATAAAGTTTTTCACCAGAAGGCTATCACTTTTTTTTGCTATGACGTCATTAGAATTATCGCCACTATAGGGCGCAACATGTCCATATATTTGAGCATAGCTCTCTTGTTTATGAGTAACATTTTCATTGAGCTCGAATTAAAATTCATCTTAATATAGAAAATTATACTAGCCAATAAGCAAGCCATTATATGAAAAGCTCAGTGGTTCTTAAGTGGGGTTCCCTCGAACACACCGCCAGTTTACTTGCAAATCATGGAGTTTATATTATTATATGAATATTCACTGGTACTCCAGAAGTATGCGCACCATGATGTCGCACAGCCTGAACCCTAACATGGTACACAATCTGAGTTCAGGTTGTGCGCCATCTTGGTGCACATACTTCAGGAGGTCCATTATTTGAATATAATCAAATACCTATCGCTATTGTTTTGCTAGTATTTGGCTTGCTTTTATACATATTTATAGTTCGTACAATTCTTTTATCTGTCAAAAACAAGTGTCGCTTACTATAAGTTAAAATAATCACAGATCGAATATCTCCCCTGCTACATATTTGATTGATATAGGTTTACTGTGAACACCAGAGACATCAGTTTATTTTTATCTTGTCAGAGTAAGCTTTCTAACGTGGTACATTTTACACATATTTATGGCTCATTCACAGGAGAATGGATCCTCTGGAATTCCTTCAAGCAACCAAAGCCATCTCTCAATAGTGTCATCAAATTCTACAACAAACTCCACGAACTTGGTGTCTCTGCTCGTTTTCATGCATCTCGTTGCAATGAAAAATATTCCACCGAATAGAAGATAAATAACCAAACGTTCCATACCGTCACAACCTATGAAATATCCTATTTCGTATAACCAGTTTCTATTTTCATCGAAATTTTTCATTGGATTATTGTCAACTAAAATACCTTAACATGTCTTAATTAATAGACAAGTGTTCAAATCCGTGGTAACTGTTTCATGTATTTTTATTGTTATCGTTTTTGTTGATGGTGAGCCATGTTTGATAATTGGTCGTTCGTGCAAACATTTGTCACATCAATCATTTTCATAAACCATTTTCATTCAATCGTTGATTAATTCTATTCGGATGATTGCGATAAATAGTGCTCTGTGATAACATCTCGGTATCAAAGAAGTTAATATTCGCTTTTTAAAGGTAATAAATATGTTTAAAAAAATTTCCCAGTTGTTCAGTTCATGGTAAATGTTTTGTATATATATCTTTTACTACTGTATAATCTAGAGTTACTATAGTTCGTGTATGTTATATGTAACATATATATGCTAATTAATAAAATTTATCCGGAAAATCGTTTTGCGTCTAAAAGTTTTTTCTGGTGCCGAATAAATTGCTCAGTCAGTCATATCATATTTGAAGCAAGAAAGCACTGCTCAAATAATACTTGGACACAAAAGCCAAAACGAAATATTTTACCCACAATTTCCCCAAGATCATATCCCGGACGAAACTGAACCTGTGGACCATCGTAGCTTACTAATACCGATACCCGGGCTGCCCTATCTTTACCAGGTTCTAAAACAATGATGGTACAATGATGTGCTGATGATTCTTGTGCCAATGTTAATAGAAAAAACGGAATGATTCGACTCACAACTGGGGTAATTATTAATTTGAAGTACTTTACAGTACTTTTTTACAGTAACATATCGTGTCGGCAATGAAAAACTTTCGACTTTCGCGAAGCTAGATTTTGCCAAATCAAGGCACAAGACAGTCGTGACGCTTGGCGAATTAAAAGTCGTGTTCCCATGAATAAAAAAATAATTCAACGAAATTTTGATAAAATATCAGATTTCATAGGATTCATGGAAAATTTAGGAATAAATGAAAGTAATAGCCTTCCTGCGAAAAATATATTTTCAGTCAAATTTCAAAGCAATTCAATTTTCATTCATCAGCGATGACGTCTCGAATCTGATGCGTTCAGCGCCTGTCGTGTATTTAGACAACACCCGTAATTATTATTATTAGTGTACGGAACAGACAGGATAAAACAGTTATATGCGAGCAATATTCAAAGTGCACAATATTTCAGAAAGAAATTGATGTTTATGAACCACATTGAGTGTCACGAGAGTTTTTATTAAAATACTGAATTAACTGCATCGTGAATTGCTTTGTAATTTTTTAACTGTATACAAAGATGGCTCTGAGTCAGATACCGCGAACATCAGCCCTTCACGCAAATAAATAATTTCAACATCCGCATACTAACATAAAACATTCTAAAATCAGAAAAAGCCAAACAACACCTTCGAATAAAAATCAAATCGTGTGGCACCAAATTGTGTGGCGCATCGTGCTACTAAGAGTTAGGAATACGCTCGACACCGCACTGCGGGGTGGTTCACGTAACCGCTGTTTGAATCTTAATCTATCCTAATGTTTCTCAGGCCGAACAACATTTCAGAGGTGTTCAAACCCGCAACTGGCCTGGAGCGCATTTTTTTAACTTGCATTCAGTAAAACAATCATTTCATAACTGGTATGGTCTTCACCGCCATGTACTGTGCATTCAAATAAAAAAAGTGTATAACTATGGCAAGTAATCTTCCATCCAATTCTCACATTTGACAACATTGCAAAATATGTTATGTTGATTACGCAGTTTCCCTGAATGACTTAAACAAAGATGTCAATTGCATATAAAGCAATGTATTAGCAAAGAAATAAGATCCATCAGAGAAGTAAAATCTTTCTTTTTCTCAGTACTTCAGTGATAAAAACTTTGTATCCAGTGCGCACTGACACGTTTATTCGTTTGGACAAATTCTGTGAGAAATATACAATAACACTTTGCTGATAATTCTGCTACAGAATCAATTATTTAGTAGGAAGTTGCTCAATTTCATGAGGGAAATTTTAGTAAGTTGACTGCATTAAAATTCTATGTACTTCGCCTTTGAGAGTTAAAATAAATTGACACCTGGTCTATCCGCAAACCAAACTCAGAATAGGGAGACGCAGAATGGTAAAACTCAGTGGCGGCGCGTGGTCATTTTGACAACCGGGGCAAGCTACTGCGGGACCAAGTCACCCCCATCTACGGGGACAGGATGAGCGCTGTAAGTTCTCCCATCATTTTATGAGTATAAAAACCATTCCATCGGTAACAACCAATCGGCAAAAGCGACAATTTTTAACGATAAGAAAGTGTCTTTAAAACCGGTCCAAGTCACGGGATTAATAAATATAGACATAGTTTATTTTGAAACCTCTTTCAAAAGGAAAGGCAATATTTACCCAGATAAATACAATGACATATTAATAGAAACTTCGGGAAAGCAGACAAAACCTAAAATAAGGTTTAAAACGTTACTATGAAGAAAGGAAAGGTAATGCAAAGATAAGGACATGCGTCGCTCACTCATAGATATATATGCTGCTAGACTTCTACTGCTTGAACATATATGCAACACGCCGCGGTTTCTTGAAAGCAAAATGCACAATAACGCGCTGATTAAAGTCATGCATCCCAGAAATAACGTCTCTGTGAATGGATAAAACAGCCAAGGAATTTAATCTATCTTGCTTCATTGTGTTTCTGAGATACGTTTTAATACGCTTCAGCGTGCTGAATGTTCGCTCTGCGTCGGCGGAAGAAATAGGCGTCGTCAAAATGATGTCCAGAAATTTTTCAGACGCCGCAAAGGTAGTTACTAGAGTGTTATCTATGAGAAACCCATAGAGCGCGCAAGTTGATGTGATGTTCAAAAAAGTTTGATTGGTGTATATACATCGCACTTCATTTTCCAATTTACCCACGTTTTTCATGTGGTAAAATTTGGAGACAGTAGCCAACAAATGGATGGGAAATTGACGTGCAAATTTTGAAAAATTTTCGGGGTTCATCAAAGAGAACGCGGCAAGGTGTTCAGTGCGCAGACGATCGCCTATTTGATTCACCAGAATGTCACAGCATTCCTTTGCAGACAAAATCAAACGCTGCGTTGTTTGCCCGCGTCGTAAAGAAGCACTCCATGTGTCGTCGTATTTTATTGTTTCCCGGATACGAGATACAGCATCGCAGAAGTCTGAAATACACGACTGCACAGACGCTCCATCCATTAGCCTTGACTGCAATGCGCCGTATAATACATCCACGTGATATTGTGGAGAAAAAAGCGAGAAAAAATGAAAACTCACCATCTTCTAGCAGACGCTTTAGACCTGCCGCCTTCCTCACAGAGCGTTCGTCCCAAACCGGAGAGCTCTGAATGCCATTGAAACACTCAATGAGCTCAGACCTAATTTCGGACACGCCCTGCACCACGCGTGATTGGAAGTTCCAACGTGTTGGTGGACAAGCTGGGAGACGGCGGCTACATATCTGGCGAAGGAGGTCAGAGCGCTTCGGCGAAACGGAAAAAAATGAAGAAAACCCGAAACATTTGCAAAAAATATACGGACGAGAAGGGTATCAAGACACATATTTTTAATAACGAGGTTAAATTGGTGTGCATAACAATGTAAAATATGCGCATGAGGAAAATCTTCTTTTATATAAACTTGAACACCATGTTTCGACCCACTCATGACTGGCGCGCCGTCATAAGTTTGAGCTATCAATTTTGACTTCGCGTTGTAAGGCTGTAACACTTCTTTCAGTACAGCCGATATCCCGCAAGCCGTGCGATCAACGATTGGTACAAAGCTGTGAAATCTCTCGGTAGGTTTACCATCTTTCACAAACCGAAAAATCACAGCCAGTTGGTAAACGCACGTGATGTCAGTTGTCTCGTCAGACTGAATCGAAAGGAACTGGCAATTCTCAATTTCCAGAGCCAAATGTTGTAAATAAATTTTATACATTGAGTCGAGCAAATCATTTTGGATATCCTTAGATGTCCCTTTCGAAACAGTTGCGGCATCAAGATGATCTCTCAATACTGTATCTAGGGATGCGGTGTATTCCACCATATCCAAAAATACCCTTCTATTAGAAGAGCCAGCCCGTTCATCGTGCCCACGGAGGGACAGCTCGTGACAACCAATGAACTTCAAAACATCTATCAATCGACCAGGAACATTGCGGTTTTTCTCGACGCTTTGATTGTGCCGACGAATAGAAACCGCGCGTCCTTCATCCAACTGTGCTGCAATATTAACATTTCCGAATGTTCGGTATTTTACTGCATTGTCCAGATGCTCCATAGAAGATTGATGATCCCTGGCACGCTCGGAAAGATGTTTAAGATCTCTAAAACCAAATTTACACCAACGTGAGTCACGGGCGGTAGCAAAAAATACCCCACGGGCGGTAGCAAGCCTCCGTCATGGGATTGTTCCAGTGAACAATTTTTTGGTTGATAAGGCCCAAGACGTTGTACCTCTAATTTTTGTTCCAGCGGCAGCTGCGAAAACGGAGTGCGAAGTAGTGCATCAACCTTATTCATTATGACGTCTAAGGCTAAGAAATGCGGAGCCGGAAAGAAGTGAGGAGCTCAAAAGGAATGTGGAAAATTGAAAGCAAATGGACTAAAGGTCTCTAACTGAATCAAATAGCGAAACAAGCGACTAAAACGAAGGCGAGGAAACTATCAACTCTTCAAGCAACCAACGAACGAGAAGGAATGCGTGAATATGTCAACACGTTTTTGTAAGAAACGTCGACATTGTGTCGTCATAATTTCGGGGCTAGCCCCGATCGGCCCCGATGATTTAGTAAAAGAAACAGAAAACAAACGAGACAAACGCGGCGAGTGGAAGATAAAAGAGAGAATACGATATACAATGAGCAACCGGGGCAAAATCGGCGTCGCCCCGTCAACGTTCGGCGAAGGCTTTGCGAGCGAAAAAGGAACCATGTCGGGAGAATATGGCTAGTGTAGACAGTCTGTGCAACCGATATTGAGGTATTTTTCGAATATTTTTTTTATACCGAATAAACAACCGTGGCATTGCCCCGGTTGGCCCTATTCACGCGCCGCCACTGGTAAAACTACTTAACGCTGGGTAAACCCTTAGTATTTTGCAATTTCAGCGAAGCAAATGGTGTCTTAACAACACTGCAAACTATCCAACATTGAATCTGACGTTGCTGGTCATTTTCGCGCTAGAGTCTTAATGAACAAATATTTTTTGAATGTTTATGATTAAACTGTTAAATACAACTGCATTAAATTCACAACCGCATCCAGATGCACATTTCTAAATAAAATATATATAGAATGAGACTCGAGTTCAGGTTTGAATTGATGGCTTCGCTGCGGAGTGCGGGCACAATAAGTATTCTTGCAGCTATATCTTATATTATACCCACTCATCCACTCATAATGAAGCTCTTTCTACATCAGTGGTTTCCGTATCTCTTCTTCGGGCCAGGTATTTTCGACACTTTGTTTTGCATATTCTTTAGACTAAAGTTCTAAAGAAAGCTTTGTAATAAATCGATTCTTCACAAACAAAATATTTGTTTATACTGTCAATCAAATCCTTTCAAGTGTGTTTATGTAAAACAGGTCACTGTGAAATTCATCAAAGGTGAGATCATCTAAGAAATGGCCTTTTTATTCTGTCTTTACCGGCTGCATTTGATTGTAGATTCTACGCTTGTAAAGTACTACATGGTACATAAGGACCCAAACATGAAGTTAATGATAAGACTTGAGTCCGTATCAATCTAGCTCAGGGGTGGGCAATTACTTTCCTGAGTGGGCCGGATGCGGATAATAGACTTGATTACTGGGCCGGATGACCAAAATCAATATGATCAAAAACGGTTTATTTGAAATTCGCAACTCGCACAAGTCTATTAGTCAATCGCCTTCCCGTTTCCCTAATCGCGTTTAAGTGATGTAAAGCATCAGGTATTTGCAGCAGGGGATATAGTAAATAACATTGAAATATTAGCGTTGAAAGACATCGAAAATGTCATGAGTACAGACAGAATAATTTGAGTACTGTAAATCATGTACTAGACCAGTGGTTCTCAAACTTTTTTCGCCCCATACTGTACTTTTAACGTTATCATCGCCCCAAAAAACTACAACAAAAACATCAAGTTACAAACAAATTTATTGCGAAAGAATTAAAAAATAGCATGGTACCTGATGTTGTTAATAAGATGGAGGAATTTTAGTCTGGTGCAATCTAAAATCATCATCATTATTTGATTTGACCCTTTTCTGCCATCAAATATGATGTTATAAATGGAGGAACCAACAATTTTACGTCGGCAAAAATTCCAGATGACTTGCGGTGACTATATTTTCAGTACGAGGGAAACGAGTCGTCGCGCTCACGACATTCATCAAAATTGCCGACTTTGTCACCGATGATGATTTTCTGTTGCGTAAAATATTTAGTTCATGGCCGATACGAGCATTAAAATTGTCTCGCGATATTAATTCAATTATTTTCAACGTGAATCGCCGTTGCGCCGAGTTACAATAAATGAAAATTTCACTATTCTGAAATACTACAATCTGATCTTTGGTTTAAGATAATTTTAGGATATCACCGTTTGCAAAATCCCAATGTCTGAGTACAATTTAATACGATAAAGTAAAAGCATAATAACTTTAATGCAGTAAACTGGCGCCTCACAAACAAAATGTTTGGGAACCAATGGACTAAGCAATAGTTACCGATTGAAAATTTCGAGATAATTTAGTTTACCGACATAATTTCGATGTTCTCGGCTTAAATCGGTGTTTTTAACTTAATTTTAATCACCGAGAATGCGCAATTGCCCCTATCGCCCCGTTTCTTATCTCTTTTGCCCCCACTTTGGGAATCGTTGTACTAGACTAGACAAAAGGAAAGACATATGTTGGGGCATTCACAAACGCACAAAAAAATTTGCAGGCCCAAATGCTGATATATCAAGAGCTTGAGAGTTTTTTTAATGACTTAAATGTTTCGGAGGGATGATTTTTGCACACCATATTCAGGTGTTTGTAATACGCGATGAATTACGGTATTTACTTTGGCCGACGATCAGTTTCAATTTATATCATCGATATCTTCAACGGATATTTATATTCCTAAAAACTATGGTCATAATTTCAGCGGGCACAAGTGGGCCGGATGAACACTCCGGTGGGCCGGATCCGGCCCGCGGGCCGTAATTTGCCCACCCCTGATCTAGCTAAACCCATCATTGTCATTTCTCATCAACTATTCCTCAAATTTATTCAACTTTTCTTTTAATTTTAGCAGTAGTGTTGATAATCTTAAATTGATTAATCACTAATAATGGGTTTCAACTGCTTAATGTTAGCTGTGTTTCTGCGTGGGTCAGTTTCTTCGGTATTTGCAGAAAAATGCGCGCTGCCTATCCCACAAGAAGAGCTTGATATTTCAAAGGTATGGATTTACCATTCACTCATTTATGAAACGAAAGAGTACCCTTTACCCTATTTCTATATTTCAAATAGTTTTTCATATATTAAAGAAAAATTGTTCAATGACCTATTATGCAATCGAGATACGTATTATTTATAAGTTGAATAAATATTTATGAATATAAATAAATCTTTGACGCAAGATAAAAAAAAAATCTAACTTATTACAATTTTTACTTACAGCTAGAAGACACAGTTTGGTACCTCGGAGTTCAAACTAACGACGCCGTTTCGGCAGCCGTGACATGTGCTCGAGGGAACAATTTTACAATAACTTCTACTGGATTCAGTGTTCATATGGAAGAATTTGGTCCTGGGTAGGTTGCTTGTATTTATTTTCGGACATATCATAACTTTCATTCTCTTCAATAGCTTGACACAACTCGTGAAACTCTCGACATTTCCTAGTTCACTAATCGTTACATACAAGTTAATCAACCAATAAGTAGCGAGGATTGATAGACACATGGTGATCAACATGACCTTTGACCGATTATGACCTGTACAACAATAAAAAGCCACCAGATATCAACTTACGCGAAATCGGAACCTCGACAAGGAGCGCAATTCTTACTTGATGACGTCGTCGCACACAAGAAACGAATCCCATAGAAGCCACAGAAACTTTTGAAATATAATAGTAATAAATAGCTTTCTAGCAAAATACACTATCTTCAACAATAAGATTTCAAAGCTATTGATCCAGTAATTAATTATAAAAGCGATTTTTTTAGTACTATAAGAAGAAGAATACCAACAAAAACCAAAACAACAACATCATGACAGAACAAAAGAAATACACTTTGTGTTAAAAAAGCTGTCAAAACTCAACCCATTCACATCCAATGATATTAAACAATTTGCAATGAGATGTAGTACACAATTTTCTGTCCCCGAATCAAGTAATGCCTATATTTTAGGTCCCACAGAGCTGATTTGATCAGTCACTTTATTCGCCATAGACAAGGAGTTTACCACCGAAGTCCTAAAGACGGTATGACGTATACATTATTATTTATTTACAATCTATATAGTTTGTTGTACTAGTCTCCAATAGGCCTTTAAAGCAGTCTTCTATGCTTTCAATTTTAGCTTGAAACATAAAACTAATTATATTTTTTGTGACATACAACTGACTGTAGTACCACTATTTTACAGAACCGTCTTTAAAAGTTGCACACGAGTACACGTTGGACAGAAAAATTAATGCCGAAGCGCGGAAAATAGGTAGGTTTATACGTGGGCCTAACGAACATTTTTCCATGCAATTTTGCGGCATTAGCAGTGAGACATAAATTATTACGTCTTTTTCAACACCATTTTGCTCTATTCTTGAACGATTTACTGAAACCCGACGTTTCCTGGTTTACTATCATTAATACTTTCTCCGAATGAACCAACCGAGACTGATGAAACTATGTCTTTATGTAACTTATGTTTGGAGCAAAAGGCACGTGTAAGCGTCGTATTACGACATTATACAAAAAATAAAATTGTCCCCTACCCTCTCTAAAAAAATGGGGGGTGCTACGATTTTGTGTCTAGAAAACATTTGACAACCCCTATCTAGATTAAAGTACCTAATTTAGCTTTAAAATGACTCATTCTGTTATGAAGAGTGATTTCTGATGAGTGCGGAAAGAAATAAAATTTAAAACTTAGAGTCTACATTTACATATGGCCATCCATTTCGTAGTATACCGTCAGTCTATGCGTGGATTTTTTCAGTTCGAAATATCTTCTAATATGGTCTGATGTCAATCATCTTCTCAATATTCACTTCAGTTAATGACATTTTCATCTTTTAATTACCTAACTCTAAATACATAACACTTGAATAGTACGGACAATAGCTAATTCCGTAATAAAACCTAAAATAAAACACCAAAATAACTGTATTACAGTAATGTCATCCTACTGACTGACAACAAAATAATTATGCCCATCATAAACTAAAGACCATAAAATCAGAAACAAACACAGTTGGTATGCTACATAGAAACTTACAATAATTTTACAGACATATGCTGAATATCCGATACTCTGAACACTTTATAGTGATAATCACTATATTTCAAAATTAAAATTGATATTATTTCTATTTCCCGGCTCTATGATATTTTAATATTGTTCCTACTTAGATGAGGAAAACTTGCTCAAAAAGGATTACTTATTTATAACCGATTATTCCAATTACTTTGGAGTAATGCTATGTCCCGCAGAAGGTGAGTAAACTGTATTTTTATTTTTGAGTAACATTAACATTCTTTCATTGTGCTAGAATTATAATTAAACTCCATATGAAAAGTTATACTAACCAATAAGCAAGCCATTTTATGAAGAGATCAGTGATTATTGAGCGGGTTTCCAAACACAGTGTAGTCCATGGGTCCCACCAGTTTACTTGCAAATCCTAGAGTTTATAACATCATTTGACCATTATTTGAATATAATCAAATACCTATTGTTCTGCCAGTATTCGGCGTGCTTTTATACATATTCATAGTTTGTTCAATTCTTCTATCTGTCAAAAACAAGACCGCAAACCTTAAAAGAAAGCAATTAACGACAGACTCAAGTTTCTCATCGATTTATATGAGAATAAATGTAAATTTATTTAGTTCGTATTTTTATTCTACAAAGATCTGAACATAAGTATTTTAATTTTATTAATCAAATGATGTTTTGCATAGGACAAGTAAACCATTGCGCAGGGAGTCGTCGAACCTTGGTAATGTTTCAATGGTTTTTCAATTCACTTGAATAACTAATAACCTAGGCCTTTGATGCACAATGGTTCAAGATTATTGTTGTTGGGTGTGGCTTACTATAAGTTAAAGATCGAATATCTCCCCTGCTACATATTTGATTGATATAGGTTTGCTGTGAACATCAGGAACATTACTTCATTTTTATCTTGATAGAGTAAGCTTTCTAACTTGGTACATTTTACACATATTTATGGCTTATTTACAGGAGAATGGCTCCTCTGGAATTACTTCAAGCAACCAAAGCCATCTCTCAATAGTGTCATCAAATTCTACAACAAACTCCACGAACTTGGTGTCTCTGCTCGTTTTCATGCATCTCGTTGCAATGAAAAATATTTCACCGAATAGAAGATGAATGACTAAACGTTTGATACCGTCACAACTTATATATTCTTTTATTTCGTATAACCAGTTTCTATTTCCAACGGAAGTTTTCATTGGATTATTGTCAACTAAAATACCTTATCATGTCTTAATTAATAGACAAGTGTTCTAATCTGTGGTAGCTGTTTCATGTATTTTTATTGTTATCATTTTTGTTGAAGGTGGGCCATGTTTCATAATTGGTCATTCTTGCAAACATTTGTCACATCAATCATTCTCATAAATCATTTTTATTCAATCGTTGATTAATTCTATTCGGTTGATTGCGATAATTAGTGCTCTGTGATAACATCTCGCTCCAAATCCGATATCAAAGAAGTAAATACTCGCTTTAAAAGATATAAATATGTTTAAAAAAAATTCCTAGTTGTTCAGTTCATGGTAAATGTTTTGTATATATATCTTATACTACTGTATAATCTAGAAGTATTATGGTTCGTGAATGTTATATGTAACATATGCTAATTAATAAAATTTATTCGGAATATCGTTTTGCGTCTAAAAGTTTTTTCTGGTGCCGAATAAATCGCACAGTGACGCATAGTGTTTATATCATATTTGAAACAAGGAAGCACTGCTCAAATACATGGACACAAAAGCCAAAACGAAATAATTCACCCACAATTTCCGCAAGATCATATCCAGGACGAAACTGAACATGTGGACCATCGTAGCTTACTGGTACCGATACCCGGGCTGCCCTATCTTTACCAGGTCCTGAAACAATGATGGTACACGTGCTGATGATTCTTGTGCCAATGTTAATAGAAAAACTAAATGATTCGACTCACAACTGTGGTAATTATTAATTTGAAGTACTTTACAGTGTGTCGGCATTGAAAAACTTTCGACTTTCGCGTAGCTAGATTTTGCCAAATCAAAGCGCAAGACAGTCCTGACGCTTGGCGAAATAGAAATCGTGTTCCCATGAATAAAAAAAATAATCCAGCAAGATTTTGATAAAATATCAGATCTCATGGGATTCATGGAAAATTTAGGAATAAATGAAAGTAATCGATTTCTTGCGAAAAATACATGTTCAACCAAATTTTAAAGCAATTGGTCCAGTAATTAAAGAAAAAGGCGCTTTTTCATAACGATAGGTAGAAAATTAAAACATGAAGAACAAGAACAACACTCAAACTTAAAATTTCGGTTTAATGCTCGCCAGTATATTTCTAGTATTCACGTTTGTGATTGTGACGTAAGCAATGACGCCACTAAACAACATCTTTCTGAAATTTTCGATATACTTTAACAAGAAAATTCGCATCGGTGATTTTGGCTCCATCAGTGATGACGTCGCGAATATGATGCGTTCAGCGCCTGCCGTGTATTCGGACAATACCCGTAATTATCATCATGAGTGTACGGAACAGACAGTTCATGCGAGCAATGTTTACAGTGCACAATATTTCAGCTTAATAGAAAATTAAATATTTCAGAACATTAGAAATTGATGTTTATGATCCACATGGAGTGTCACGAGAGTTTTTATTATATCACTAAATTAACTGCATTGTGAATTTCTTTGTAACTTTTTAACTGTATACAAAGATGGCTCTGAGTCAGATACCGCGAACATGAGCCCTACACGCAAATAAATAATTTCAACATCCGCATACTAACATAAAACATTCTAAAATCAGAAAGTTGATTATATCAGTCTACATTAAGCTGATGCCGATACATACCTAGTACAAACACACTAAATGTTTCTCGGACAGACCTTGTAAGCCAAACAACACCTTCGAATAAAAATCAAATCGTGTGGCACCAAATTGTGTGGCGCGTCGTGCTAAACAGGGGTGGGCAATTACACTCCTGAATGGGCCGGATGCGGATAACAGACTTGGTTACTGGGCCGGATGATCAAAAATCAGTATGATCAGAAACGGTTATTTGCAAATACCTAGAGTCCTAGACACAATGATCAATGGGCCGTTATTACAGGGGCTGGCAAATTACGGCAGCAGCGCAAAGAAAGTTGATAGAAAAAAAAGCTTAACAGCTGGGCTAATGGGTTATGATAACGTTAATAATAAAGATAGCACAATGTAACAATTGCGGTCATGATGACCGTATTTGATGAATAGATTATTCAAATCCAAAGAGAATAAATGATGCGCATTCCTGTCGTTTACGATTAGCTTAAATTACTGTAACTTGGGATTTAGGAGGCAAGTGTTATTTGATTTCACCGTTGATGGTTTTTCTGTTGCGCAAAATATTCAGTTCAAGACTATTACGAGAATTAAAAATGTCTTGCAATATCAATTTAATATATAATATAATTAGTTTAATTATATATTAAGAAAAGGAGCGATCTTGGTCATTTGAATAATTTGAGCCACTTAAGATTATTTTTAAGAAATCCCCATTTGCAAAATTCCAAGGTCGGTCATAAAATCCCATGAGTACAATTCATGACGATAAAGTAAAAGCATTGCGACTTTGAAATAATGCGGCGATATGGCGCAGCACAAACACATATTTGGGAACTGCTGGGATTTGCTTTAGTTTCCGATCTGATGAAAAATAACAAATTTTTTGGGAATTACCAGGTTAAAAATAGAGCTTTGAAAACGAAATTTATGATGTTCTGCATTAGATTCTGTGATATATATATATCTTATGACTCCGTTACTATCTTACAATAATCACTTCCTCATTTTCAGTCGCTAATTGGATTTGCGGATTAAATTTTTAGTTTGTATTTAGTCTCTCGTTTCAGATGACCACACAATATGGAGTTTTGCACACTTCACGCACAGTTCCAAGGAAATCCTTTTCTCGACGTCCTCATAATACAGGGATAATTCCCTGTAATATAGTTTACCGATATATTACTGATGTTCACGTCTTAAATACCCATGACATACTGAAGTAACTATCAGCGATTTATATCCCCCCTGTACTAGACAACGGTAAATAAAATGTATTGGGACATCCACGAACACGCGCGTAGCAAAATGCAGACCAAAATGCTGATATTTCAGGAGCTGGCGTTTTTGAGTTATTGTACAGAAATTATTCAGATGGTTTTATGTTTATATTCAGGGCTGATAGTACGTGTAGAATTACAATATTTACATTTGCGGACGATTTGTTGTTACTCCGAACTCTTCAACGATAATTTTTTTGCATGAAAACTATAGCCTAATTTCAGCACGAACAAGTGGGCCCGATAAAACACTAAAGTGGGCCGGATCCGTCCCGCGGGCCGTAATTTGCCCACCCTTATGCTAAGAGGAATACGCTCGACACCGCACTGCGGGGTGGTTCACGTATCCGCTGGTCGGTTACGGCTTCCTCGCCATCGAGTTCATGCATCTGGAAACAAATAACTGGATAACTATTCCCATACCAGACATGCATGGACTGGTAATCGGAAGAGGGGCCGCGGCTCGCCATATGAATCCACGCCGTCCTATCGGCTTCCATCTCCCCCGGGATAAATTGTTTGAATCTTAATCTATCCCAATGTTTCTCAGGCCGAACAACATTTCAGAGTTGTTCAAACCCGCAACTGGCTTGGAGCGCATTTTTTAAACTTGCATTCAGTAAGACAATCATTTCATAACTGGTATGGGCTTCACCGCCATGTACTGTGCATTCAAATAAAAAAAGTGTATAATTATGGCAAGTAATCTTCCATCCAATTCTCCCATTTGACAACATTGCAAAATATGTTATCTTGATTACGCAGTTTCCCTGAATGACTTAAACCAAGATGTCAATTGCATATAAAGCAATGTATTAGCAAAGTAATAAGATCCACCAGAGAAGTAAAATCTTTCTTTTTCTCAGAACTTCAGTGATAAAAACTTTGTATCCAGTGCGCACTGACACGTTTATTAGTTTGGACAAATTCTGTGAGAAAAATACAATAACATTTTGCTGATAATTCTGCTACAGAATCAATTATTTAGTAGAAAGTTGCTCAATTTCATGAGGGAAATTTTAGTAAATTGACTGCCCCAAAATCCTAAGTACTTCGCCATTGAGGGTTAAAATAAATTGACACCTGGTCTATCCGCAAACCAAACTCAGAATAGGGAAACGCAGAATGGTAAAACTACTGAACGCTGGGTAAACCCTTAGTATTTTGCAATTTCAGCGAAGCAAATGGTGTCTTAATAACACTGCAAACTATCCAACATTGAATCTGACGTTGCTGGTCATTTTCGCGCTTGAGTATTAATTGAACAAATATTTTTTGGATGTTTATGATTAAACTGTTAAATACAACTGCATTAAATTCACAACCGCATCCAGATGCACATTTCTAAATAAAATACTTATAGAATGAGACTCGAGTTCAGCTTTGAACTGATGGCTTCGCTGCGGAGTGCGGGCACAATAAGTATCCTTGCAGCTATATCTTATATTATACCCACTTATGATGAAGCTCTTTCTATATCAGTGGTTTCCGTATCTCTTCTTCGGGCCAAGGATTTTCGACACTTTGTTTTGCATATTTTTTAGACTAGAGTTCTAAAGAAAGCTTTGTAATAAATCGATTCTTCAGAAACAAAATAAATGTTTATACTGTCAATCAAATCCCTCCAAGTGTGTTTATGTAAAACAGGTCACGGTGAAATTCACCAAAAGTGATATCATCTAGGAAATGGCCTTTTTATTCTGTCTTTACTGGCTGCATTTGATTGTAGATTCTACGCTCGTAAAGTACTGCATGGGATGCTCGTGGTGAAAGTGGTGGTTATCAAAAGATTTTTTATTCTCCTGCAAAACCTCATCAGAATATCCAGGCTTCGCTGCAATTTAGTTAAAATATAATTTGTCATAATAATAAGAGAGACAAATGGGCTAGGCTACTTGCTTTACAGCAACTGTTACATAACAAGTGCGGACCCGATTAAAATGAAGGCGGTGCAGAAATTTTATTATTAATCATTTATGGGAATGAGTAAGAGGGGATAATGCAAGAAGTTTGAGTTATGGTACATAAGGACCCAAACATGAAGTTAATGATAAGACTTGAGTCCGTATCAATCTAGCAAGACTCATCATGGTCATTTTTATGAACTATTCCTCAAATTTATTCAACTTTTTTTAAATTTTAGCAGTAGTGTTGATAATTTAAAATTGATTAATCACTAATAATGGGTTTTAATTGCCTAATGTTGGCTGTGTTTCTGTGTGGGTCAGTTTCTTCGGTATTTGCAGAGAAATGTGCGCTGCCCATCCCACAAGAAGAGCTTGATATTTCAAAGGTATAGATTTACCATTCACTCATTTATGAAACGAAAGCGTACCCTTTACCCTATTTCTATATTTCAAATAGTTTTTTGTTCAATGACCTATTATGCAATCAATACACGTATTATTCATAAGTAGAATAAATATTTATGGATATAAATAAATCTTTGACGCAAGATAAAAAGTCCAACTTATTTCAATTTGTACTTACAGCTAGAAGACACAGTTTGGTACCTCGGAGTTCAAACTAACGACGCCGTTTCGTCCGACGTGACATGTGCTCGAGTGAACAATTTTACAATAACTTCTACGGGATTTAGTGCTCATTTGAAGGAATTTGGTGCTGGGTAGGTTACTTGTACTCATTTTCGAACATAGGTATCACAACTTTTATCGTCTTCAATAGCTTGACCTAACTCGTGAAACGCTCGATACATTTCCTGTTTCACTAATCGTTATATACAAGTTAACACATGGTGATCAAAGTGATCTTCGACCGGTTTTTCATGACCATAAGAAAAAGAATACCAACAAGAACAAAAACATAATATCATAAATCATAACAGAACGAAACATATTTACACTTCGTGTCGAATAAGCTGTCAAAATTCAACCCAAAAACGCTCAATGAGTTTTTTGTAATAGGTGTTAGTACAAACTTTTTTGTCCTCAAATCAAGTAATATATGCAATTTAGGTCTCACAGAACTGATTTTATCAGTCACCTTATACGCCATAGACTGGGAGTTTACCACCGAAGTCCCGAAGAAGGTACGGTGTATGCATTAATTAATATATATTTACAATGTATATATATAGATAGTTACACGATACTCTCCAATTTTTATACTTTCAATCTTTTAGCTTAAAACATAATATTAATTTATAATAATTTCTAGCATACAACTAACTGTAGAACTTTTATATTACAGAACCATCTTTAAAAGCCGCACACGAGTACACGTTAAATGGAAAATTTAATGCCGAAGCGCGTAAAATAGGTATATATGTCTATACATAGGCTTAACCAACATGTTCTAATGAAATTCTGCGGCATTTGCAGTACGACATAAATTCTCACGTCTTTTTCCACACCATTTTGCTCTATGCTTGAACGATTTACCAAAAAGCCGACGTTTCCTGACTTACTATAGCCTTTATAAATATATTTTTGTTGTTGTGTATTGAAGGCAGATGGGAGTGGTCCAATCCTTAGCCCTACATTACTACCATTAATCCTTTCTGCAAATAAACCAACCAAGATAGGCTATATGCAAACTTGCTCTTTTGTTGCTTGAATGACTTGGATGCTTTTATCTACCCGTGTTCGGAGCAAAATGCGCGAGTAAGAGTCGTATTACCTCATTATACAAAAAAATCCTAATAAAAAGTTACCTCTTTTAGTTCTAGAATTACTCATTCTGGTATAAAAAATGATTTTTGCTTAAGGTGAAAATAATGTGGTCTGATGTCAATCGTATTCTCAATATTCCTGAACAATCTCAATACAACCAAGTACTCTAATGAAATCACCAGAACAAAAATGATGCAATGAAAATAACAAATACCTGATATCCCGATGTAAGAAAAACAAGATATATATATATATATATTCAATAAAAGACCTGAATATTGAAGACAAAACCAAAAATCAAGTACAAAATCGGGAAAAAAACTAAAATCCGGCGCATTACAGCTAACTAACTTATTATTCACAAAATAAGCTGAAAACAACTCAATATTTTAAAAGACGATAAACACTTCCTCAGATACATAACACTTGAACAGCATTGACAATAGATAATTCCGTCGCAAAACCTTAAATAAAACCACAAAATTGTAATTGCACTATGATCAAACAGTAATGTCATCCTACTGACAAACTACGAAATATCTATCATAAGCTAATGACTATAAAATCAGAAATAAATACTCTTGGTATTCTAAGAACTTGCTTAGCCTACTTAACTGATTACCACAGATTGACATTGCTACAGCGCCAGTAGTGTCTCGGACAATAAAATACAAAATCTAACATTATAACAAATAATGGTGTTATAAATTTATAAATACGGGTCGTCACACTTTAAAACACGGATTTATTTTTTTGATTCCAGCCATTTTATGAACACAAATTTAAATTTCCAGAAAATCATTGCATAATTTTGTTGCGGAAAAGTCCATTTAGGTGATTTTAATGATGTTGGGAATTTCGTCATCCATATTAATTTAGTCTGAATTCCATCCATAAAATAAAAATTTTAATATCGATAAATGAGCGCAACCGATGGACAAAAATGTTTTATTTTCATGCTGAATATCCCGCACTTTTCTTTTCAGATTGTATAGTGATAACCATATATTTCAAAATTAAAATTATTGCAATTTTCCGACGCTATTATACGTTAATACTGTTCCTACCTAGATGACGAAACCTTGCTCAAAGACGATTTCGTTTTAATAGCCGATTATTCCAATTACTTTGGAATCATATATTGTTCCGCAGAAGGTGAGTAAACTATATTTTTATTTATGAGTATCATTAACATCGTTCCGTTAAGATAGAATTATAATTCATCTTCATATGAAAAGTTACAATATCCAATAAGCAAGCGAGCCATTCATTGACTAAGTCAGTGGTTCTTAACCGGGGTTCGGCGGAACCCAGTACAGTTCATGAGTTCCGCAAGTTTACTTTCAAATCCTAGAGTTTATATTATGATTGTTTGAATATAATCAAATGCGTATTGAGTTTGTTGCTATTGTTTCGCCAGTATTTGGCTTGCTTTAATATATATTTATAGTTCGTACAATTCTTCTAACTGTCAAAACACGATACAATCTTAGAAAAATAATGTATTTTTTTTACAGCATATGTTTTTATTATAAGAAGTTTTGAACATGTGTATTTTTATTTTATTATTCAAGCTACCCATTAATGCACAATGGTTCAAGATTAATTTTGATGCTTGTAACTTAGGCTTCTATAAGTTAAAATAAGAAGTATAGATCGAATATCTGTGACCATTTGATTGATAACATTCGCGGTGAACATCAGTGACTTCGTATTTATTTTCAAGTTGTCAGAGTAAACTATCTAACTTTGTACATTTTACTCCTAATTAGGGATGGCGGAATCGAGTCTGGATTCGATTACATAATCGATTCTCCGCGGAATCGAATAGAATCGATTCTTAAGGTTAGAAGATGGATTGCAAATAATGTGTAACGTTTTTTGGCAATTCCTTCACATATATGTATAAACTGCTTCACTGCTATGCTGAGTTGCTACGACGTCGCAAACTTCTCTATATATATAATATATATATGTGTATATTTTACGCTATATATATTCGAAAGCATTTACGTTTATTTATTTCAAAAGTCTCGGTGGGTTCTAAGGGGTTCGTTTTCTTGTTTTGTGCGATTTTGTTTACTGTGACATATTGAATATCCATACTACTAGTTTTGGGCTTCTTGTCTATTCACATATTTGAACATAGTTCTCGTTTTGATTTCATATATATATGTATTGTTTAAAAGTGGGTATGTTTTCTCGGTAAGATATGTCGAGGAATCGAGATTCGGAAACGAAAATTTAGGAATCCGATAAGAATCGAATAATACTTGTAGATCATACTTAGCATTCTTACTCATAATTAACGCTTATTCACAGGAGAATGGATCCTCTGGAATTACTTCAGACAACCAAAGCCATCTCTACATAGTATCATCAAATTCTACAACAAACTTCATGAACTTGGTGTCTCTGCTCGTTTTCATGCATCTCGTTGCAATGAAAATTATTTCACCGAATAGAAGAAAGATAATCGAACGTCGATACCGTCACAACCTATACATTCTCTCACTTCGGATAACATAACCAGTTACTACTTCCACTAAGATTTTTAATATTCATTGTTGCTGAAGGTTGAGCCGTGTTGCCGTGTTTCGCAATCGTACAAACATGTGTCACATCAATCATTCTCATAAACCATTTTTATTCAATCGTTGATTAATTCTATTCGGATGATTGCGATAATTAGTGCTCTGTGATAAAATCTCGCTCAAAGTTCGGTATCGGAGAGGTTAATATTCGCTTTGTAAAAGATATAAATATATTTTTTTAGTTCATTCTAGTTGTTCAGGTGATGGCCAATGTTTGGGATATATATCTTATATTACTGTATAGTCTAGAGGTAATATAGTTCGTGTATGTTATTCGAAACATAGGCTAATTAATAAAATTTATCTGGAAAATTGTTTGTGGTCCCAAATGTTTTTCTGATGCCGAACGCACAGTGACGCATAAGTGTTTATATCATATTTGAAACAAGATAGCACTGCTCAAATACATTTACACGAAAGTCAAAACGAAATATTTTACCCACAATTTCCCAAAAATCATATCCTGGACGAAACTGAACCTGTGGACCATCATAGCTTACTAGTATCGATACCCGGGCTGCCCTATCTTTTCCAGACCCTGAAACAATGATGGTACATGTGCTGATGATTCTTGTGCCAATGATAATAAAAAAACTAAATGATTCGACTCACAACTGTAGTAATTATTAATGTGAAATACTTTACAGTACTTTTTTTACAGTAACTTACCTTGTCGGCATTGAAAAACTTTCGACTTTCGCGTAGCTAGATTTTGCCAAATCAAAGCACAAGACAGTCGTGACGCTTGGCGAAATAGAAATCGTGTTTCCATGAATAAAAAAGTAATACAGCGAAATTTTGATAAAATATCAGATCTCATAGGATTCATCCGAAATTTAGGAATAAATGAAAGTAATAGCCTTCTTGCAAAAAATACATGTTCAACCAAATTTTAAAGCAATTGGTCCAGTAATTAAAGAGAAAAGCGCTTCTTCTTAACGATAGGTAGAAAAATTATAATATGAAGAACAAGAACAACACACAAACTTAAAGTTTCGGTATAATGCTCGCCAGTATATTTCTAGTAATCACGTTTGTGATTCTGACGTAATAAGCAATGACGTCCCTAAACAACATCTTTCTAAGACCTCCGATACACTTTAACAAGAAAATTCGCATCAGTGATTTTGACGTCATCAGTGATGACGTCGCGAATCTGATGCGTTCAGCGCCTGCCGTGTATTCGGACAACACCCGTAATTATCATTATAAGTGTACGGAACAGACGGGATAAAACAGTTTATACGAGCAATATTTACAGTGCACAATATTTCAGCTTAAAAAATTTAATATTTAAGAAATAAATTGATGTTTATGAACCACATGGAGTGTCACGAGAGTTTTTATTAAAATACTGAATTAACTGCATCGTGAATTGCTTGGTAATTTTTCAACTGTATACAAAGATAGCTCTGAGTAAGATACGGCGAACATGAGCCCTTCACGCAAATAAATAATTTCAACATCCGCATACTAACATAAATCATTCTAAAAGCAGAAAGCTCAATATATCGGTCTACATTTAGCTAATATCGATACATAAAGGTTTCTTGGACAGGCCTTGTAAACCAAACAACACCTCCGAATCAAAATCAAATCGCTGGTCGGTTACGGCTTCCTCGCCATCAAGTCCATGCATCTGGAAACAAATAACTGGATAACTATTTCCATACCAGACATGCATGGACTGGTAATCGGAAGAGGGGCCGCGGCTCGCCATATGAATACACGCCGTTCTATTGGCTTCCATCTCCCCCGGGATAAATTGTTTGAATCTTAATCTATCGTAATGTTTCTCAGGCCGAACAACATCTCAGAGTTGTTCAAACCCGCAACTGGCTTGAAGCGCATTTTTTGAACTCGCATTCAGAAAGACAATCATTTCATAATTGGTATGGGCTTCACCGCCATGTAGTGTGAATTCAATAAAAAAAAAAGTGTATAATTATGGCAAGTAATCTTCCATCCAATTTTCACATTTGACAACATAGCGAAATATGTTACGTTGATTAATCAGTCTGCCTAAGTGACCTAAACCAAGATGTCAATTGCATATAAAGCAATGTATTAGCAAAGGAATAAGATCCACCAGAGAAGTTAAATCTGTTTTTTCTCAGAACTTAAGTGATAAAAACTGTGTATCCAGTGCGCACTGACACGTTTATTCGTCTGGACAAGTTCTGTGAGAAAAATACAATACCACTTTGCTGATAATTCTGCTACAGAATCAATTATTTAGTAGGAAGTTGCTCAATTTCATGAGGAAAATTGTAGTAAATTGACTGCATTAAAATTCTATGTACTTCGCCGTTGAGCGTTAAAATAAATTGACACCTGGGGCGCCATTCGCTAAACTTCGTAAAAAGCCGGGTTTAGCCTACTATTTCGTAACTGTGTCTCTCAGAATCGTGATAGCGAAATCTCGTTAAATGCGATTCACCAAAGACCTCTTTAAACACTTGACGCACGGTCATAGCATTCTCTCGAAATCTTACGCACGGTCGCAGTTGAACAAAATGCACTGACTGATCACTCAGCCATATCAGTTGTCGCTGCTTACGGTCGCGCGTGTTTCGCCTTCGTGGTAACCTATCGGCTTTCTCTGCTTCACCTTTGCAGCCTGCGTTTATGGGCTACATGGAATAAATGCTGAAGTTACAGAGAGAGAGATTTATTGCCACAAAACAAATTACATATTGTGAACTATTTGTGTAACAGACAATAAAATCAGTGAGTTGACAAAGCTTGTTAAGATTCCATATTTTTAATTTTTCATTGAGTCTATAGTCCTCTATTAAGGTCCTTTCACTTGCATCTAGAGGATTTTTTTCTTTCGGATACGACATGGAGAGATTGTTGTGCTTTGCTTCTGCAAGCTTCAATATAGGTAGCCATTTGTGAATCTGTGTTTATGATACTGTAGGCCAATGCTAGAATAAACAAAAAACAATGACTCCAACAACTGAACAATCTCTGAATCTCAACCCTAGTTTAATCTGTAAATGCGGCAGATATCCCACAGCTAAGTTAACGGCACTAGACTACATATACGCTTACCCGAGTAAATCCTTTTGATACTTTGGCAATTTTTACAAAGTATGCTAACGTTTCAACGAGCCTATTTTAATTTGAATCACTGCTCAGAGCAATCCGAACTGTTAACGAGGCGAAGATTGTCCTCGTTAGCTAGCGAGCTCTTCAGCGCGTTAAAAAACTTTCGTGAATACCGATTCTCGGTAAAATCTGAGAAGAAGGCACTTTACGAGACGTCTCATTTGTCGCCAAAAATTCTCTCGAATAATTTCTCTCGAATATTTACGAAGCTCTGAGAATACCATTTTTGCTTTTCACGAGAAAGTCGGTGCTTAACTAACACGTTAAGCGGTAACGAAGCTTTGTGAATGGGGCCCCTGGTCTATCCGCAAACCAAACGCAGAATGGTAAAACTACTGAACGCTGGGTAAACCCTTAGTATTTTGCAATTTCAGCGAAGCAAATGGAGTCTTAAGTACACTGCAAACTATCCAACATTGAATCTGACATTGCTGGTCATTTTCGCGGTTTAGTCTTAATTGAACAAATAATTTTTGAATGTTTATGATTAAACTGTTAAATATAACTGCATTAAACGCATCCAAATGCACATTTCTAAATAAAATATAGAATGAGACTCGAGTTCAGGTTTGAACGGATGGCTTCGCTGCGGAGTGCGGACACAGTAAGTATCCTTGCAGCTATATCTTATATTATACCCACTTATGATGAAGCTCTTTCTACATCAGTGGTTTCTCGTACTTGCAATAGCATGGTTTATTCTTTGAAACAAGCATATCACTACTGGCAGGACCAACCAGACAGCTGCGCTCGGCCTCCTCGGGCCGGCCGGCGCGTGCTAGTCGCATTCGTTTTCGAATGTGGCTTATCTTTGAGACAAGCATTACTCGCAGGACCAAGCACATAGGTGCCGCCCCAGTCAAACTCAAATTTATTGCATCTATACATAACAATGCGACCGTTCTGCTAGCCCCAAATGTGCTCAAGCCAAACGCTCGATCGAGCGCTTCCTACATATTAGTCGAGACAACGGCTCGCTCATTAGCATCGCCTTTGTACTTTAACATTTTTTTGGCTCTGCCGCTCTACAGCGAGGCGCCGCTTCTGTCGCGACGCGGCACTCTCTCGTCCGTCTTTCAAGGATACCATCCTTGTTGAGGTCACCTTAGGACACCTTCGTTACACCTTGACAGATGTACCGCCCCAGTCAAACTCCAACTTAATGCATGTATTAGCTTTAGATTTACCACAGTTATCCACTTCGCTTACGAAACTTAATAAACCAAGGCTGATTTAATGAGCCATTTGCAGTTTCGCTTTACGAGTACTCGTACTTGAAATTACATGGCTATATATTTGAGACAAGCATATCACTACTGGCAGGACCAACCACAGCTGCGACAGCTGCGCTCGGCCCCCTAGGGCCGCTCGGCGCGTGCTCGTCGCATTCATTTTCGAATGTGGCTTATCTTTGAGACAAGCATAACACTACTCGCAGGACCAAGCACATAGGTGCCGCCCCAGTCAAACTCAAATTTATTGCATGTATACATAACAATGCGACCGTTTTGCTAGCCCCAAATGTGCTCAAGCCAAACGCTCGATCGAACGCTTCCTACACATTAGTCGAGACAACGGCTCGCTCATTAGCATCGTCTTTGTACTTTAACATTTTTTTGGCCTCTCTCGACAGCGAGGCGCCGCTTCAGTCGCGACGCAGCACTCTCTCGCCCGTCTTTCAAGGATACCATCCTTGTTGAGGTCACCTTCGTTACACCTTGACAGATGTACCGCCCCAGTCAAACTCCAACTCAATGCATGTATTAGCTCTAGATTTACCACAGTTATCCACTTCGCTTACGAGACTTATTCAACCAAGGCTGATTTAATGAGCCATTTGCAGTTTCGTTTTAATAGTACTCGTACTTGCAATAGCATGGTTTAATCTTTGAAACAAGCATATCACTACTGGCAGGACCAACCAGATAGCTGCGACAGCTGCACTCGGCCACCCTCAGGCAGCCTGGAGTTCCCCTTTGCTTTACCAGAGGTTTCCATCCTCGCTGAGCTCACCTTAGGATACTTGCGTTACCTTTTGACAATTTACCGCCCCAGTCAAACTCAAACTTATTGCATGTATTCATAACAATGCGACCGTTCTGCTCGATCGAGCGCTTCCTACATATTAGTCGAGACAACGGCTCGCTCATTAGCATCACCTTTGTACTTTAACATTTTTTTGGCTCTGCCGCTCTCGACAGCAAGGCACCGCTTTTGTCGCGACGCGGCACTCTCTCGCCTGTCTTTCAAGGATACAATTCTTGTTGAGGTCACCTTAGGACACCTGCTTTACACCTTGACAGATGTACCGCTCCAGTCAAACTCAAACTCAATGCATGTATTAGCTCTAGATTTACCACAGTTATCCACTTCGCTTACGAGACTTAATAAACCAAGGCTGATTTAATAAGCCATTTGCAGTTTCGCTTTACGAGTACTCGTAATCGCAATTGCATGGCTTTATCTTTGAGACAAGCATATCACTACTGGCAGGACCAACCAGATAGCTGCGACAGCTGCGCTCGGCCCCCTCGGGCCGCCGGGCGCGTGCTCGTCGCATTCGTTTTCGAATGTGGCTTATCTTTGAGACAAGCATATCACTACTCGCAGGACCAAGCACATAGGTGCCGCCCCAGTCAAACTCAAACTTATTGCATGTATACATAACAATGCGACCGTTCTCCTAGCCCCAAATGTGCTCAAGCCAGACGCTCGATCGAGCGCTTCCTACATATTAGTTGAGACAACGGCCGCTTCTGTCGCGACGCGGCACTCTCTCGCCCGTCTTTCGAGGATATCATCCTTGTTGAGGTCACCTTAGGACACCTTCGTTACACCTTGACAGATGTACCGCTCCAGTCAAACTCAAACTCAATGCATGTATTAGCTCTAGATTTACCATAGTTATCCACTTCGCTTACGAGACTTACCAAACCAAGGCTGATTTAATGAGCCATTTGCAGTTTCGCTTTACGAGTTCTCGTAATTGCAATTGCATGGCTTTATCTTTGAGACAAGCATATCACTATTGGCAGGACCAACCAGACAGCTGCGCTCGGCCCCCTCGGGCCGCCTGGCGCGTCCTCGTCGCATTCGTTTTTGAAGGTGGCTCATCTTTTAGACAAGCATATCACTACTCGCAGGACCAAGCACATAGGTGCCGCCCCATTCAAACTCAAATTTATTGCATGTATACATAACAATGCGACCGTTCTGCTAGCCCCAAATGTGCTAAAGCCAAACACTCGATCGAAAGCTTCCTACATATTAGTCGAGACAACGGCTCGCTCATTAGCATCGCCTTTGTACTCTAACATTTTTTTGGCCGCTCTCGACAGCGAGGCGCCGCTTCAGTCGCGACGCGGCACTCTCTCGCCCGTCTTTCAAGGATACCATCCTTGTTGAGGTCACCTTCGTTACACCAGATAGCTGTCAAGGTGTACCGCCCCAGTCAAACTCAAACATAATGCATGTATTAGCTCTAGATTTACCACAGTTATCCACTTCGCTTACGAGACTTAACAGACAAATCAACATACTTACCGATCGAGATCGATAAGTAAAAATAATCAGAGCCATCTACACTGCTAATGTAACACAAGAAAACAGCATTAGATAGATGACGAAATACCGTACAAAGTCTGATTCTTTTTCATATGTCCTTCACTTTTGGTATTTTTCGATAATGACTCGGGAAGTTTCGATAATGACTCTTACTATTTTACCTACCAGAACTTTTGCCCTTTCTCGATTTAAGTGGGCACCATCTTCCTCATGAAGTGAGTCGTTGTTTTTCTGGAATTTCTTTGGTAAGTGGGGTCAACCTAATACAGAAAGAAACAAACTTGTATACTAGGCTTTTATTAGCTCAAACGTCGACTAAGAGTCTTAAGCAGCACAAACCAAAGAATGACTTTCAAATCAAAACAGGAAAACACGTCAGGTGATAAATATCCACCTATGATAGCACATTTTTTGTTAATTTGCCTCGAAACACCTTCCGTGGACCTGTTGGATTCTACAGCTGTTAAGTAATTTGTAAGCATCCTGTCCCAATGGGAAAATACTTTTAGAGCTCCAACTTTATTCGGCAAGACATTAAGCACTCGCACCCGAAAAGTTTTTCGTCGGAAGATGCCATTGCTTCCAGAAAAACAGTTAATCGTTTCAAGTTTCGAGCTAATAAATATGTGGTGATCCTAATACAGAAAGAAACAAAATTGTATACTAGGCTTTTATTAGCACAAACGTCGACTAAGAGTCTTAAAGCAGCACAAACCAAAGAATGACTTTAAAATCAAAACACCATGCTATTAAAGGAAGAACAGTATACGTCAGCAGGGTCAAATGTCGTGGCTGTTTTAGGTGTTGCTAGATTTCAAGACATAAATCACCACAGTAAGTCTATGTCAACTTAGATGTCAAGTGGTTTTGCAATCAGTTTAATGATATTATTATTTTGATAAATATCTATTTTCTTTTTTGTTAAGCTTTTGCATGGCACAATTCCCACACAATATACGTTTATTGCGTACTTGCGTATTACTTGATGATTTTCAATTTCCTTGCCCACTTTATATGCCATTTGTATTAGACCATATACCATGAAATATTGATTATTATTGGTAGATGTTTTTTTTCAAATAATTTGAATTACCCTTGTGTCAGTTGCTATTTTATCTTCATTGGAGATGCTTTGGATATTCAAGTAATCTCCATATGTTTGGAGCATTTCTGCGATATCCACTTGCAATAAATGATGAGGTGTTTTATTCATCTCAACTTTAGTCACATCATTTCTATATATCATTGGATAAGTTATAAAATCTTCATTTTGAAATGGTACAGAATTCCCTCCTTTAAAATAAAATTGTAACATGATTTTCTTTGTGTAATGTCACAATCCATACTTTTCTACTTCTTTATAGACACTTGCTCTATTAGATTTGCCTATTTTTGACCAAATTTGTCGACGACGTCTTTTCAATGCACCCATTTTCTTTTTTTAAATTTGACAACGATTGTGTTTTTTGTTACAAGATTTTATCTCATTTCTCTCAATCTACTTTTGGCATTTACTTCGGCATCTCTCATCTTATTTTGTATGTCTGACCTGTGTTCCCCACCCGACACCACACCACCAGACTACTGAGAGCACATGGCCACTTCACCTTCACAGCTGGTTAGTCATGATCTGTCACCTGTAACTGATGACATTTTAAATTGGCTAGAGTCAAGGTACACAATGCGCGCTCAGCAAAAGTGCTCTATGGTGGCCTTTGTATGTCACATTTACGAAGAAATTGACAGAAAAAATATAGACGAATTAATGAGAAAAATACAATAACAGTTTGCTGATAAGTCTGCTACAGAATCAATTATTCAGTAGGAAGATGCTCAATTTCATGAGGAAAATTTAGTCAGTCAACTGCAATGAAATTCTATGTACTTCGCCGTTAAGGGTAAAAGTAAACTGACCTGGTCTATCCGCGGACCACATTCAGTATAGTAAAACGTAGAATGTTAAACTACTGAACGCTTGGTGAAACTTTAGTATTTTGCAGTTTGAGCAAAGCAAATGGTGTCTGAATTACACTGCAATCAAACTATCGAAAATTAAATCGGACTTTTCTGGACTTTTTTGCGCTTGAGTCTCAATGAAACGAATATTCCTAAATAAAATATAGAATGAGACTTGAGTTCAGGTTTGAACTGATGGCTCCGCTGTGGATTGCAGACACAGTAAGTATCCTTGCAGCTATGTCTTATATTATACCCACTTATGATAAGGCTCTTCTTATATCAGTGGTTTCCGTATCTCTTCTTCGGGCCAAGAATTTTTAAAGACGCTTTGTTTTGCATGTTCTTTAGAGTTTTACAGAAAGCTCTGTAATAAATCAATTCCTCAGAAACACACATTTTGTTTATACTGTCAATCAAATACCTCCAAGTGTGTCTATGTAAAACACGTCAAAGTTTACTGTGGGATCAATTTAAGAGAGATAGTCTAGGAAATTTTCGTTTCGTCTTCACTGCATTTGATTGTGAAGTAGTGCTTGAAATGCTCGTGGTGAAAGTGGTGGTTCTCGGAAGATTATCTTTTCACAGGCAAAACCCATCAGAATATCTAGACTTCGCTGCGATTTATTTTAAAATGTCATTTTTTAGTTTTACTTTGAGATCAAGAACCAATGTTGCCATCACGTAATTCATTTAATTGCATCGTTTTAAGCCAATGTGTACTATGCGAGGCGAGGAAGGACACATGGGCTACTTGCTCTACAGCAACTTTAACATAACGGGTTCGGACGGACCCGATTAAAAAGAAGGCTGTGCAGAACTTTCATTGCCATTTATTGGAATGCAGAGGAAGATATAAATCAAGTAGTTAGAGTTATGGTACAAAAAGACCCAAAATTGAAGTTAATGATCGACCCATCATTAACATTCCTCATCAACTATCCCTCAAATTTATCCAACTTTTTTTTAATTTGATTTTTAATTCTAGCTGTAGTGGATTGATTATTTGAAATTGATTCATCACTAATAATGGGTTTTAATTGCTTAACGTTGGCTGTGTTTCTGTGCGGATCAGTTTCTTTGGTATTTGCGGAGAAATGCGCGCTGCCCATGCCACAAGAAGATCTTGATATTTCAAAGGTATAGATTTATCATTATCTCATCTCTGAAACGAAAGAGTATCTTTTCTTTACCCTATTTTTATAGTTCAAATATTATCAATTGAACAACGAAATATTATGCAATCGAGGTACGTAAAATTCATAAGTAGAATAAATATTTATGGCTATAAATAAATCTTTGACGCAAGATAAAAAGTCGAATATATTTCAATTTTTACTTACAGCTAGAAGACACAGTTTGGTACCTCGGACTTCAAACTAACGACGCCGTGTCGGCTGATGTGACATGTGCTCGAGGGAACAATTTTACAATAACTTCTACTGGATTCAGTGTTCATATGGAAGAATTTGGTGCTGCGTAGGTTACTTTTATTCATTTTCGGACATATATATCATAACTTTCATTGTTTTCAATAGCTTGACCTAACTCGTGAAATGCCACACTTATTTGCACGCGGTGGTCGTGGAAGCTCATATCTCGAAACTTTTCCTATTTCACTAATCGTATTTACAAGTTAACCAACCGCAATATGTAGTCGCAACTGCAACATGGTGATAAACGTTACCTTTGACCGATTATAGCCTATTCAACAATAAAGATTGTTGATTTTGCGATTCTCTCTTCGACGTTTAAAATCTTTGGCCGTTGTAAACCTGTTTTACTTTCAGTTGAGAATTTGAGCTCCGATTGAGCTTCAACTTACGCAAAATCGGAACCGCCACAAGAAGCGCAATTCTTATTTGATGACGTCATAACACACAAAAAACGAATCCTATATAGAGGACTATCCTATAATAGCCTTCTAGCGACATATTATACAATCGTCAACCAGTAGCAATTCCAAAGCAATTGGTCCAGTAGTTATTGATAAAAGCGATTTTTTCATAACAATAATAAGAAGAATACCAACAAGAACAAAAATAACTTCATAACATAACGAAAGATACTTCGTGTCAAAACTCAACCCAATCGCGCCTATTAATACCAAACAATTTGTAATAAGCTGTAGTACAAACTTCTTTGTCCTCGAATCAAGTAATATATATTTAGGTCTCACAGAGCTGATGTTATCGGTCACTTTATACACCATAGACTAGGAATTTACCACCGAAGTCCTGAAGACAGTATGACGTATACATTATTATATATTTACAATATACATAAATAGTTCGTTGTACTATATTCTCCAATAGGTCTTCAGAGCAGTCTTCTATACTTTTAATCTTAGCTTGAAACTTATATATATATATATTTCTAGCATACAACTGACTGTGGTACTACTATTTTACAGGATCGTATTTAAAAGTCGCACATCAGTACACGTTAGACGGAAAGTTTAATGTCGAAGCGCAAAAAATAGGTATGGCTATACATGGTGTAACAAACATTTTTTCATGCAATTTTGCCGCATTTGCAGTAAATTCTTACGTCTCTTTCAACAGCATTTTGCTCTATTCTTGAACGATTTACTGAAACCCGACGTTTCCGCGCTTACTATCATTAATTCTTTCTCCAAAGGAACAGTTGAAACTATGTACTTATGTAACTTGAAAAACTTAGCGAATTCTTTAGGATATTGTTAAATATGAGTGGCTATTTTCATCTAGCCTTGTTCGGAGCAAAAGACACGAATAAGCGTCGTATTACGTCATTACCGAAAAAAAATAATTTGACCCCCCTCCAAAAATGGGATGCTGGATACGATCAAGCTCTATTCACATGAAAACCAACTTATTTAGCTTTAAAATTACTCATTCTGTTATGAAAAGTGATTCTTGATGCCGTGGAAATAAGGAACATTAAAAACTTAGAGTCTACATTCACACGTGGCCATCCCCTTTGTAGCATACTGTTGAGTATATGTATGAATTTTTTCAGTTCGAAATATCTTCTAATATGGTCTGATGTAAATCGTCTTCTCAATATTCACCTAGGTTAATGCTTTTTTCATCTTTTTTATCAACTAGCACTCCAAGGAAATCAATAGAACAAAAGGGATACAGTAACAAATACCAGCTATCACAGTGTAAAAAAACACATATACAATAAAAAGACCTGAATTCTGAAAACAAGCTCAAAAATCGAACACAAAATCGGGGAATTTAAAATCCGATACATTATAGCTAACTAACTTATCATTTACAAAAAAAGCTGAAAACAACTCGACATATAATATAAAAGACAATAAGCACTTCACTAGATACATAACACTTGAACAGTACGGACAATAGCTAATTCCGTTTTAAAACTTAAAATAAATCACAAAAATAATTGCATTGATGTCATCCTACTGACTGACAACAAAATAAATGAGCCTATCATAAACTAATGACCATAAAATCAGAAATGAACACAGTTGGTATGCTACATAAGAACTTACAATGATTTTACAGACATAAAAGGCCCCAAAGTAAGCACTGCTGCATTGGTTGCCACAGCTGCAGCTGGTAGCCTATCCTAGAATACCAAAAGACAGATTGACAAAATTCAACAATAGATTAAATAACGGACACTGTAATATAAATTTACAAATACAGGTCGTCACACTTTAAAAAACGCATTTTTTATATTTCAGACGACTCATATACACAAAATCAAATCTCCAGAAATTCATTACATAATTCTGTTGATAAAAAGTCAATTTAGGTGATTTTGATGATATTGGGAATTTCGTCATTCGCATTAATTTCTGCTAAACTCCAGCCGTAAAATAAAAATTTCACAATGGATAAATAAGCGTAAATGGCAAATCTTTTTTTTTTTTAGGCTGAATATCCTATACTTTGAGCTATCTACATTTCAAAATTAAAACTGGTATTATTTCTATTTCCCGGTGCTATTATATTTTAATATTGTTCCTACTTAGATGAGGAAAACTTGCTCAAAAAGGATTACTTATTTATAACCGATTATTCCAATTACTTTGGAGTAATGCTATGTCCCGCAGAAGGTGAGTAAACTATATTTTTATTTTTGAGTAACATTAACATTCTTCCATTGAGCTAGAATTATAATTCAACTCCATATGAAAAGTTATACTAACCAATAAGCAAGCCATTATATGAAGAGATCAGTGATTATTAAGCGGGGTTCCCCCAAACACAGTGTAGTCCATGGGTCCGTTAACTTGCAAATCCTAGAGTTTATATCATCATATAAACATTATTTCAATATAATCAAATACATATTGTTCTGCCAGTATTCGGCTTGCTTTTATACATATTTATAGTTCGTACGATTCTTCTATCTGTCAAAAACAAGACCCAATCTTAAAGAAAGGCAATTAACGACAAGCTCAAGTTTCTCATCGATTTATATGAGAATAAATGTAAATTTATTTAGATCGTATTTTTATTCTACAAAGATCTGAACATAAGTATTTTAATTTTATTAATCAAATGATGTTTTTGCATAGGACAAGTAAACCATTGCGCAGGGAGTCGTCGAACCTTGGTAATGTTTCAATGGTTTTTCAATTCACTTAAATAACTAGTTATTAGTCACGCTAATAGCCGAATTGCGTAAGTCATCTTTGGCGGTTTAAAGTTTTTCATAAAATAGGTATTTATGTAATGCTGCGCACCTGTCTGTTAACTCAGATTTTATTTTAAGAATTCCGAAACCCATAAAAATAGAGATTTTGTATGATATGCAAATTTGTTCAATTGTTTCGTCATAATGAATTACCATTGTTAACGCATGACTATTGTGACGTCATAAAGGCAAAATAACCTCGGCGAAGGGTTTTCGAGTTTTTGCATCTCAGATTCTAGCTTAGCGCTTATAAATTTCAATTTATACTACAGTATAGGAAGGCGTGCACTTGTGATATTCACTGTCTGAGTCCAATTCACCTTGGTTGGCTTTTATATAAGGGTACATTGCTGTTTTATATTTAACTTTAGTCTTATTTCGGTGAATGTGCAGAGCGTGTTATATTGATGAAATATATATTTTTAAACATGAAAAATAATGTAATTGAAACAGATTAGCTATTTTGGGGGATTAGACTTCGTATATACTAAGAATTACATTCTTTTTTGGATTGTTTGGTTTGCAAGACTGGTACATATAGTCAAGTTGCAAAATTGCGTATGTCCCCTAGTCATAGACACATTTCTGCCTAAGTCACAGTGCGCCATTATGACGTCACATGACTGCGTCATACAAATTAACTTAAATCCGGCTACGATCAAAAAATTGAACTATGGCAAACTATTAACTCTCAATGGCATAACAATATCATTAGGAAGTTTTTTACGTTTTTCTCAAAACTGCTAAAAATGACTTACGCAATTCGGTTATTAGCGTGACGATGTTCAACCAAATTTTAAAGCAATTGGTCCAGTAATTAATTTAATGCTCGCCAGTATATTTCTAGTATTCACGTTTGTGATTGTGACGGAATAAGCAATGACGCCACTAAATAACATCTTTCTGAAACTTTCGATATACTTTAACAAGAAAATTCGCATCGGTGATTTTGACGTCATCAGTGATGACGTCGAGAATCTGATGCGTTCAGCGCCTGCCGTGTATTCGGACAACAACCGTAATTATCATCATGAGTGTACGGAACAGACAGTTTATGCGAGCAATGTTTACAGTGCACAATATTTCAGCTTAATAAAAAATTAAATATTTCAGAACATTAGAAATTGAAGTTTATGATCCACATGGAGTGTCACGAGAGTTTTTATTATATCACTAAATTAACTGCATTGTGAATTTCTTTGTAACTTTTTAACTGTATACAAAGATGGCTCTGAGTCAGATACCGCGAACATGAGCCCTACACGCAAATAAATAATTTCAACATCCGCATACTAACATAAAACATTCTAAAATCAGAAAGCTGAATATATCGGTTTACATTTATACCGAAACAGACACACTAAAGGTTTCTCGGACAGGCCTTGTAAGCCAAACAACACCTTCGAATCAAAATCAAATCGCTGGTCGGTTACGGCATCCTCACCATCAAGTTCATGCATCTGGAAACAAATAACTGGATAACCATTCCCATACCAGACATTCATGGACTGGTAATCGGAAGAGGGGCCGCGGCTCGCCATATGAATACACGCCGTCCTATCGGCTCCCATCTCCCCCGGGATAAATTGTTTGAATCTTAATCTAACCTAATGTTTCTCAGGCCGAACAAGAATTCAGAGTTGTTCGAACCCACAACTGGCTCGGAGCGCATTTTTTGAACTTGCATCCAGTAAGACGATCATTTCATAACTGGTATGGGCTTCACCGCCATGTACTGTGAATTCAGATAAAAAAAATGTAAGTAATCTTCCATCCAATTTTCACATTTGACAACATTGCGAAATACGTTATATTAATTAAGCAGTCTGCCTCGGTGATTTAAATCAAGACTTCAATTGCATATAAAGCAATGTATTAGCAAAGCAATAAGATCCACCAAAAGCAGTTGCCCTATCTTGTAACCTTGCTTTTTCTCAGAACTTCAGTGATAAAAACTTGTGTATCCAGTGCGCACTGACACATTTATTCGTCTTGACAAATTGTGTAGTCCATTGTTGTGCAAAAGTGCAAGCTCCACACCCAAAGAAAAGTAACATGAACAACATCTTTGAAATGAAACTTGCACCCCATTTTAAATTGGCTAGAGACAAGGTACACAATGCCCGCTCATCAAAAGTGCTCTTTGGTGGCCTTGCATGTCACATTTCAGGAGAAAAAAAAAAAGGATGAATGGATGAGAAAAATACAATAACACTTTGCTGATAATTCTGCCACAGAATCAATTATTTAGTAAGATGCTCAATTTTACAAGGAAAATTTTTAGTGAATTGACTGCATTAAAATTCTATGTACTTTGCCGTTGAGGATAAAAATTATTGACACCTGGTCTATCCGCAGACCACGTAGAATAGTGAAGCATAGAATGTGAGAACTACTTCTCGCTGGGTAAAACCTTAGTATTTTGCAATTTCAGCGAAGCAAATGTACAGTTCGAACGGAGGAATAAAACAAAAAAGCTGTAACTATTATTAACATAACAGCATGGATGAAAACAGAAAAATAATGTTAGATATCTAAATAATATTAAAGTCATACCCATAACAATAAAATCAAAATCCATAACGATATCTAATAGCTATGCTATTGGCATGAGCCGGCACCTAAGCTTATAAAAGCAAATCAGTGAAACGAAGGATGAAAGAACGAACAAGTACCATATATAATGAACGAAATACATCAAAAATACTGGATAAATACCAAGTGAGTATGTGTCACCAAGAAGAGAAGAAAAAACGAAAAGATAAAAGAATTATGTAAGATGTAACTTGTTATATTGGAGTCACTAAAGTGTATTGAAGAAATCTCAGAGATAATCTGCATGCAATATGGATGGCATACTCGAAGCAGATATAAATTGAGTGGTTAATCACCTGTCCATATATATATATATACACACTCCTTTAAAAGTTTATAGAAATAATATTTTATGTGATGCGTCAGATCTATTTCTTTTCAATATAGTGAGCAATATATTTACATAGCTAACATGCTTTGCATATAGACAATCAGATACAGCAGTAGAATTGTACACAGTCATGTATGTACCACGGATAAGCATATCCTAAAAGTTAGTTACCAAATATTCTGTTAAAGATTTCAATGGCTGCTATCCGACTGTGAAAACTCCACATACTTTTACTGATTGGGGCATGTTATTAAAAACAATAAGGACCGACACATCACTGATTTGTAATATAAATATCCCTTCTCATAAAACTAATCATGCTGGATAAATAAATAGAATATAATCTTTCAATGTTAAAAAGAGGGCAGACTTTGAATAAATGCTGTTGGAAAAAAATAAGAAATACAAAAACAAAAGATCATCTGACAATAATAAAAGCATATTAAAACATGGGCTTTGGAACATAGTATTAAGGCCCGTGGCACGTAAATAAGTAAAGGAAAAACTATCATTTGACAAAACAAGTATGACACAGTTCCAAGTTATGCACATTATTGGTATTGGATATCGTGATAAAATTCAAGAGAAACAGAGAAACATAGCGTAAAACACGTAACATAAATGCAAAAGCAGCAAAAGAAAAAATTCCATATAAATAATATGAAGCCTAATAATGGAAGAAAAATGACAATGTCTCGCTGTTTCACATTACGAAATGCATGGCTGGCAACTTTACACAATTGCTTTATTATTAGCGATGAGATGAATAGCATAGAAAGTACCAATTTTCAATGATCGTAAAACACAACACAAGGAAAACTATGAAAACACTATATTGATAATAACAAGAGTTAGGACGGCAAGCCAAAACTTACAGAAAATAAAATCAACCATCTAACAGGCCACTTTTGAAACTTTCCAATCTCAAATCTCTTTCAATCAAAATCACAGTTCAGGCCTAGAGCCAACCATATCAAAAGCAGGAGAAACCAAAATAGAATTTTACTCGTTGCTGACGTGAGAAATCAATAAAACACCATGTAAAAATAGTTTCAAAAAAGTCAGTATTTTGGCATAAATATTTCAAAATATCAATATCAACCAATTTTACATCATCACAAGTAATTTACTAAAGAAATAAGTCAGAAAAAAGAAAAAAAGATGGCTATCTCTGTCTCACAATAAGGCATGTATGTAACTAGCTAGTCCAAGTCGCTAAATCAAGAATATTTCATGTTATTCATTCTCTGGGTGAGTTAGCTGTAAGAGTACGTAGTTGATGAAGCACCATCTTGTGATAAAGAAAAACGTCCCTCAGATTCGAGTGAAATGTGAGTGTTCGATTGCACAAGGTATCGATGTTACGGAAAAAATCTGGAAAATTTTAAATATTATTATTTGCAGACGTGAATAACAAAATGAATGGGCAAATAATTATTTCATGGGTTATTTACACAACCATTCTTTACAATGCCCACGAGATTCCCCTAAGAAAAATTTTGTTGTTTCGGGAGGGAAATATTACTCTGTATTTGGTGCAGTTTCAGAAAATGCAGGCTTTTTCAGAAAATAACTGATGAACTAAAAACATTGTATACAAATAAACTCACGGAAGTTAATTTATAGTTAACACATCTTTTAGTCATTGATCTAATCTATTTACGTGTATACATACCGACATGTTCTTCGAGCATATTTTCACCCTGGTCCCATTTTTCATGGGCCTGCAGTAAATTACACATGATTGTATGGTGCTGGCGATACATATCAAACATTTTCTGTGGAAAACTATATCCTGCATGTGTTGGAGGAGTCATTTTACCAGCCTGAAATGTGAAGAAAAAAAAAATAAGGAAAACAGAATCAATGTATATGTATTACCTATTTTGTGAGTGACTGTACAATGTGTCCCCTGTATGTGTCCCGAGCTAGATTTGTGGAAAAATAATTATGGTGTAGCAGTTTTCTGGACAGTTCACAATAACTGTTAGGGAGACTAGAGTCACATGGTAAAGGACTCAAAGTGACACAACCATCTGGATAAAAAGATACGACTGTAACTCGATATATCCAAACCGCCATAAAAACTTGTCTCTCGAAGATAAAGTGAATAATATCGCAAAAAAATGCTGGCGAAATACAATATACCACATCGATTGTTGTACTAGCTGTTATCGGCCATGTTGATGCTGAGATAAATCTACTATTAAATAAACTCGATTTGTGTCTTGGGAAAACCTGACTTGACAGCGCAGTATGGTACCTCAATACCAGAACTTTAAATTTATCTGGGTCCCAGACTTTACTCAAGACTTGGGATGGCTCGTGACTCAGTAGATGGGGTTTAGGGACTTGTACCTCACACTAGTTTCTCATACCAGAATTTAAAAAAAGTTTCAAGAAAGACAAAAGTTTCCTGAATGAATGCAATACCTAAAATGCTATAAATCATTTTTGTTTTATCATTAAAAGCAAACTAACCTGTGTCGAACTAGAAACCTGTTCAACATTAGTGCTGGCTGGAGATGGACCATGGTGACCAAATGGAGAAGGCACAGCAGGAGACATTGGACTCACAACATTTGGTGCAGAGTTAGTGTGATGCCAAGGAGATGGCGTACGATTAGACTTGCTCATCGACTGCAATAATAATAGTATCGTATAAAGTAAAAGGTTACAATATAGGATTAAAAAGTCTTGCTTGTCTCTCAGTCTGTGAAGACGGGAAAATTTACAATTGATTCCGACGATGACGCTTTTCAACAATTTTTATTCGGTCTTCTGACCCCATGCTGATGAAAATTCCTTCAGAACTTCCAAGGAGATCATATTTTGAATATGAAAACTTTGGTGTGTGCAAGTTATTTTAATAAACTGTTAGAAACGCTTGGGCAACTTATTTATTTTGGTTTCTGTAGAACCACGATGATCAGCAAAAAAAGTCTTCAATTCCGATTCAAACTGTGGGGTATTTAAAATCTTTACTTTGAAAATACAACTCCGAATACAAAGAAAAAACGCAGACTGAACAGTTCTACTTGTGTCATACCATATTGATGACTTCAATTGGAGGCATACAAACAGCATTCTTAAATGATATGTATAATTTTGAAGGGTGTAATTAAAGATGATATTTGGATGAATGATGGAATAACATGATCAGGCGATTCAGTAAATATAATTGTACCTATGCTTTCGCGAAGGAAAAGGGTCCTAATCCAAAAATTAAAAAACATACCTTGAATTGGTCAGTCAAAAGTTCAGAATATTTTACTGCAACATCCTTTTTTAATTTAAAAATGCGTAGATATAAAACTGCTTGGCATCGTAAGCTGCAATGAAAATGAAAATATTGAGTAAATGAATTACTATATGATGCATTCAATAACACTGTAGTATCATGCCATAGGACATACAGATTGATATAATAACCAAATATCAAATATTGTTATACATACGAATAAATGCAAAGTAATGAATTTAGCTAATGATCAGAGAGTTTTTGATAATGTGCTGTCATGTGACGAATTGCAGCGCCTCCTAATGTGACCTATGCGGCACCATCACTCTGAAGATGGTAATAGCCATGTGGCAAACTGAGTCTTGTGCTATTTGGCTAGCATGTATCAAGGTTTCAGCATCTTCTAAATTGTAAAAGTTTTTATTTCTATCTAGTAATAATGTTCGAGTTAAGAAACACCAGGAAAACAGTCTATTCTTCAATGACTTTTGACTACATGTCATATTTTGACCAATTTCATCATATGCTACGAGTTTTTAAAATATCTTAAAATAAAATGGCATTTCCTAATGATAACAGATAAGATTTAAAAATTTTTAACATGCTCACCATGAAATCATGATTCTTTTGAAAATACGATCATCCTGCTCAACATGAGGACGCATTTTGAGTACAAAGTCGAGTAGGGGGATAGTTTGCTGGTACATGTTGTTTGGAGAATGGGAAGCACTCCATGAACTATTGCTGCTAACTTCTAAACGATCTGAAAACATAGATTTGCATCAGAGAAAATAAATAATAATAATAAGAGATATCGGATTTGAAGGGCTATGCAGAATAGGAAATAGTAACGCCACTTTGAAAACAGAAGTTTCTCTATATGACAGTAGAAGCAAAAAAATTGATATAGTACTGATATATGAATTGCTTCTGATCAGAGACGTTGAGTCTATAAAAAATTCACACTCATATAAAAAATGACTCAGCTCTGACTCTTGGTGAGAAAGATTTTGTCTCTCGAATCTAGGATAAATAAAATTTTGACTCTGACTTTATCTAATAACTCTTGAGAACCAACACAAAAACCTGTATTTGTAAACTTTCTTTATTTGTCTATTAAGAATGTTAAATCCAGCTTTACGCTTTTAAATTCCTGTCAAATTTTTTTTTATCGATTATTACCATTAGATTCTGAAGTTTTGATTGTGGGGAGTTTCTAAGTACAACTCCAGCTTATCCAGACCAACTCCAATATAAATGAAAACAAGCTAAACTCCAACTCCCTGCTTTTGAAGTTGCAATTCGATAAAATACCTTCTCTATTTTCTGTTTCCATAACTGAACCACATATGATGAAAAACAAGGAAGCCTCGAAGTAAGCGAGTGCTCGATTCATTGCTTCTCCAGCTCTCGTCCTTCCATTCCTTGAATCAACCATTCCATCCCCTTCATGTTTCATACGTTTCCCTTCTCTCATGTACCAATCAGACGTTTGAATTCTGTGAATAATACATAAACCATACATGAAAAGGGTCTGATATTTGTAAAAAATAATATAAACCATAAACGTATTGTTTACTATAAGAAATAGTTTTGCAGCAAATTTTGATTAATCTGGTTAATTCAATGAAAATATAGAAAGTTTATTATAAAGACAAGTTTCATTATTCCAAGATGTTTTGCATAAAAGTCACGTTATCTATAGAATATATTTCAAATGAACTGGATTTGAGTCACCTAAGATCTTCTAAAAAAATGTTATGTAGGATTTGACCATTTAACTTCCATTTAATTATCGAATTTTCAAAAACACTAATCCAAATTAGCATTAAATTATATTTACAGTAAATTCAAAGGGTATCTATATTTGTTACTAGCAAGATATGAATATATAAGAGTTTTGTGTATATTGTGCAGTGATATTTTAAATATATAGGGTACAGAAACAAGCATTCCAAATAACAAGCACTTTCTATTCCCTCTAAGTACTACAATTAAAGCAATAAAATCGAATAAGATAATAAGAGTATCACCAACAATTCTTTATTAGTTTTCATTACCAAGCTATTTTTATGATTCTCAAGTAGATTCAAAGGGTTGCTACATTGCCCAAGGCATAAAGTAATTAATCATGAAAGGATTTGCTTGTTGCAAAAGTCTTTTCTAATTGATTGATCCATAAATTGCATGTCAAAGTCATATATACGATCACTTATAAAATGGAACAAACCTTTCTTGCTCTCCGGGAACACTCGAATCAGGCAATACAAAAGAGGCACTACTGGCAGCAGTGGACTGTTTAGATGGCTAAAAAGATAATAACGAAAATAAACCTTAATATAACATCGGTTCTCTCATTATATAGGGGTATATAAAGCTTAAAGTGTTCTTCTCACTGAATTTTTTAACATCATCATAATTGCGAAGATGACAGCAAATGTCAAAGAAATCCACATTTTTTGTGCAATAAAGCTCATTTTATTTTTATGTACTTTTTTTTGAAATATCAATGGTACATTCGCCAGTAACCTTGTCCTGTCCCATGCAGAAGGGCAAAAATGGTATTTATAAAATGATTACAAATAAGATAGACCTGAACAAAGAATTGAATTGAACATGTAAAAGTATATATAACACGTCAATATAAAGAAAATAAACGGCTCATCCACCTGAGCCAGCCAGTCAAAGAAATATAACGTGTATATCAGATATATTAGACTAAATCATTTTAATTTAATGCTTCCAACTAGCTTTTAGATAGATACTTCATCTCTTCTATTGAATTACACCAGCTAACCAAATCGAAGCTACTGTAATTTGGAGCAAAAACATGTTTGAAAAAATACTATTATTAGACTGATCAACTTGATTATTATGTAAAAATGTTCTATTAAATAGTCTTGAAAACATAAAAATATAGTCTGATGGAATTGGAAATTATCTGGCTTTCTAAAAATTGGAATATTGCTTAATCTAAAAATTGATGGCTATTTCAAAATCACCAACTTTCGAATATTTAGTTATGAGGCAAAATCTCAATAATATACAGAAATAAAAATAGCTGTAGTCAATATAACAGAACTTACATCATTTGAAGTTGGACTTTCTTGCCTTGGAGTTCCCACAACATGTTGTGTATGATTGGTGGAAGGATAAGTAGTACGATCGTTATGCGATTCTTCCCTATGCGAAGATCTGAAAATTTAATAACATTCAATAAGTTAAAAAAAACTATAGCAGTGGTTCCCAACCTTTTTTTCAAAAGACCCAAATTTTTTAAAAACTGAATTTTGTAAAATGTCACGCACCAAAGTTATGCTAAAATACTAAATATGTTGTAATTTTATGACTAAAATTAAGAAAATGATATAAAACAATCAATTCCCATAGGTTGGGATCTGTGTCACGACTAGTGGAATAAAAAATAATCACACGTCATCAGAGTTGACTCACGTCAATCTCGAGTCACAGAGCTAAGTCTCGAAGGCAGTTGATTAGTCTAATCTCGAGTCATTTCTTTAGATGACTAAGGATACTTGAGTCCTTGATGAATAGTGACTCAAGTGATGCCTCAACACTGTTAACTAATAAGCAAACACAATGAGCAAGTATACATACTCCACGCTTGCAGAATCCTGCCACTGATCCACATTAGTTGATCCTTTGTGCTTCGAATTCTGAGAAAATGTAGCGGAACGAGGGCTGGTCTGTTTATTAGAAAATATAACATTAGGAAAAAACTTAAAAAAACTGAACATATAATAAAAAGTCAGCAGCTCCTGAGTCCTGACAACCGAAGACTCACATAATATATATCACATAATATATTCATTCAACTTAATTATTAATCTGAATTATTCCTGAAATAAAGATTATATTATATCTAATATGACCCATTTCGAATTCATTCACCCTGCGGCTTGCCCGGTTTTGCAGGATGGCACAAAAAAACAGAACCCAGGTCATTTGGAACATATTCTAGAAAGAACATAACTTTTGTGCAAAGTGTCTTAGATTACTAGAACTTTTGGTTAAAATTATACACAAACAGAAGTTAAATTTTCGTTGTATTTTCTTGAGTCACCCGGTATTAAAGCAGTTGTTTTGCAGTTGATATGTAGGCCTACTAAATAAGATCTGTTATCTGCGATTTAACGATATTCACAAGGTAGTGCTTCTAACTCGAAGATTAATATATTGAGACTAAAATTGCTAATTAGTCTAAGTGATTTAGGGAGTCCTGCTCGGTCAGACGAAAAGTTACAGAAATATATTTGTGTTAGTATACAGCAAGACTCTTGAATCACTTAGGAAAGTAATCTTCAAACTTGCTACAGCATCGCTGTATCAGATACATACGGATCTGCCGGCACAAAGACATAGAAGAATGATAAGTAGAAACCAGAAACCCAATCAAATACTAATTTGTATTTTGGAATAAAATGAATAAATGACTTAAAAACGGATGAAGAAGGTATACAATGAAATATGAAAAGTCGGAAAAAAAATCTTTCCTTACCTGTTTTAATTTCGCCTTGTCCCTCCGTTGTCTTTTTCTTGCATCTTCCTCATAATTACGATCAGGAACGGCGTGTTTACGTTTGTAAGTCGCTGTATTGCAATTATCGACTAAATCTTGGCTATCGGCTACAGCAACCTTTCAACGAAAATAATCAATTACAATAAACCTAATAATATTTTGTGATTGTTAATATATTGCCAAATATAGTAAGTATGAAATAAATTTAAGTTAACACCAAATCTTCGGAATATTATGATATTTCCCAATATTATTCAGATAGACACATGTACAGGTTAATTTTGAAAAAACTATTTTACTTATGATAATGACAATTTGTCTAAATCCACACTATCAATTTCCGCATTTTCAAGAATTTAGACAAAATTATAAATATTCGAAATTCAAACAAATATTTACAAGATTTCGGAGCGTGAACATATATTATGTGTAATACCTGAACACAATTTGCCTTTCGGATTGGTTGTTCAGTCTCACTACCAGTAGACACAGTGGTAAAAGTCCGTTTTTGTGGAACAGCGTGGACGCTGGTGCTTTCAGAACTAGAGGTTCTAGACAACGCGGAAGCATTCTTTGATAACTTAAATTTTTTATTCGTTGTATCTTCTCCAGAAAGGCCGAGCAATGTTGAGCGAATCCGAACCAATAATTCAGGATATAAAAAGTCCTCTCGTGAAGGCGGCTTAGTCTCACCGACATCATGATTGTCATCCCGATGAGTGACGGCAGTTTTCCACGCATTTTTCGAACCTTTTGTGTTGGTTCTATCCACAGTGCTTGAATGGACGGTTGAATTATCTCGTTTTCTCGAAGGTGGTTTATTAACACCTTCATTTTCAGTCGGAGCGTTTCCGCTTGGTGTCAAAGAGCTGGATGAAGACTTGCGACCATGTTTTTTGACATTTGCATGCTGTTCATTCTGTAGTTTCCATCTATCAGGCTTATTTTCATAGTTAGTAGACATCGTCTGCTTTTCCACTGATGTTTTGCTAACACCGGAATCTGAATTTCTTTGATTGTTTGTTTCAATTTTATCTTGAATTTCAGTTTGCGGATTTTGTTCAGCGCTGGCCCTAATGTCGCTTAAACTCCATTCATTATTCTCAAGTGGTTCATTGTCATCAGAAAGTTTATCTTCATCTTCAATATCGCTTGGATCTTCATCAGTGTTGGATCCTGAATCGGAGGAAGAGTCTGAATTAGAATCCGAACTCATATTGATATCCTCATCTGATTCATGATTTGAAATCCTGTCGGATTCGGATCCGTTGGGACTTTCTGCTTTTCCTGGCGGATTTGTTACAGCTGGTGTCGAATGTCCAGTCGAAGGACCTTTTCTCCCTACACTCGGCCAACGCTTGGCATTCGTTTCTGTGGTCGAAGAAATAGTTTCCTTGCTAACACGGGAAGTAGTTTTTGTTTCTTCTGAATGATTTCGACTTGAAGATATTTTGTTCTGACTATTTCTAAACTCGTAAACATGTGGAAGGTGGATTTGGGACGCGGCTAAATCATTAACCTTCCGTGCAGATATTTTGGAATTTGGCTTTTTCGTTTTTGAAAGATAATCATCCTCATGTGACGGCCCGAGTGATGAAAAATTTTCTCCGGAATTCTGATCAGTACGATCTCCTGACAGAGCCGAGTGCTGAGATGATGCTGGAGACGACCTATTTTTGCTACTGGTCAACGAAGATGATTGCTTTTTATCAAGCTTTCTTCCGCGAGATTGGCCACGATTTTGCTGACCAGTATCTTTTGGTAAAGGAGGGCCACCTTCACTTCTGATAGATTTTGCAGTCAGTTGCGCTTTCCTATCCAAAGAAAAATTTACCAATCTCTTATATATATCCGCAGTAAAACCAAATTACCTTATGCCACATTTTTAAAAAATAGACTTTTCTTCTCCCCCTGCAGTTAGTCGGGGTTTCCAGGGTGTTCCAGGTTCCATCTTATCTAGTGCCGTATGTCCATTTTTTTAGTTTTGGCTATTAGAAGCAAACTAGCTTATGTTCAGTTTTTAGACATAAGCTACTTAGTGCTATGACCAAAAAATAATTTATATGACAGGTTGGAAAACATATTATGTCTGTGTATTATAAATAAAGCCAGGACCAGTTAAAACTGAATAATGTAAAAAGAATGATTTAATCAAATAGGCACTAAAATCCTCATTTTTCAATAGAGCATATAGCATACCCGCCATCATTGTTATGCATCTTTGTATTTGTCTCAGCAATATTTGAATTGGAAGATAGTAAAGGATTGGAAGGTTGAGTTTGTGGCTTTAAATTATCAAGATTCCAACTAAAACTGTCATCATCTTCATCAGAACTATCTTCACCACTACTTTCAACATCACTAAAGCAAAAATATTTCAAATCAAGATTATTGGCTTGATAATATACGATAAGGCATATGACACAGACACAAATGTTATAGCCTTCCCTTTTCCATTTGAATTTTTGAAAGTACTGACAACATAGTATTACATAAAGGAAACTATATAAAAGTAGTTAGATTTTTAGGTTAGTGACATCCCAGAAATTAAACTTGTCTAAAATCATGGTCGCAATGGCCTACAGGTCCATAAATACAGCTGGGGTTTAAGTCCCATGCCACCACCTTAATCAGATGTAATAAGCCCAATAATGTAATAAATGTAATAAACCCAATGATTCTAAACTGAAGCATATCTCCTGAAAATGTAACAGCACTACTTCAAATCATTCTACTATTTTGCATGAAACAAATGCTTTGCACATATTGTGACAAGTTATATATGTATATATAAATTTATTACAAATATATAAAAAAAATCCTAAGAGTATAATATATATAGTAATTCTAAAACAAGTTACCTGGCTATTTTGTCGTCCATAACACCAGCATTGGCAGCTGAAATATGTCACAAATATATTTTTAAATATGGTCATGATTATAGATTAAAAAAAGTTGGAAATCTTGAAGAACCCCGTAAAAAAGTCAGCCTGGGATAATTAAAACTGACCATATTCAATCAATAAGAAAATTGGTGGCCTCACAAAGTTTTTTTTTCCAAAATCAGTTTATTTGAAAGTCACTACCTCATATCGGTTTAATTGATTGTATTGACATAAACTATTTTGTGCTGCGTCGATCGATATTTGCTAACACATAATCCAACATTATAATTTCACATAGTCTCAGTAGCTTTTGGTTCAATAGTGATCGCCCATAACTTCACTTAGAGATCGATTGTCTAATTTCTGAGTAAGTGCGTCTTCGACTCTGCTTTGGGAAATCCTTAAATAATATTCACTAACTAAGGTTTCAAAATTAAATACCTATCACATACCTTCTGTGGAACTTTCAATTCCAGAAAGTTTTCTTTTCTAAATATGTATAAAAATACATTGATATCACAGTTAAATATACTTAGCATTATAATTAATTCTTGCTTCCAATTAAATTATAACAACCCTTTTATGTTTTATATAGAAACCGTTTGGGGCATTTAATTTTAAACTTAGCAGGAATGCAACTTCATGAAGCAGTACAGAATCTACAGCAGTACAGAAAGCACTACAGAATGGTAAAACGCTACCAAGTCCAAGGTGACAATGTTCTAAAAACAACAACTGGATAAGATAAAAAAGCTGGGCATTTCAAAACTACTTGAAAAACCAATGTTTCAAACTAACGCAACCAATTAATATTATGCAAGGTTCGCCTATTGGCAAATCTTAGAAGTTTGAAGTTAACTTACCGTGCCAACAAAATTGAATCCTTTCTCCAGCATGCTTGGTGTCTTGATTTCTGTCAGAGTAGGCGGGCAATCAACCATCATTTCCTGTAATAGGAAAAAGTGGAAACACGATTATTATTCGTGCCATAAATAAAGTACAAGCGGTGAAGAGATGACTGGCAGTCAAGGTTGAATCCAAGCCAAATTTGGGGGAGTACACAAATTTTTTTTTTTTAATATGACGTTTCTTAGTGCCACAAATAAAGTCTAAGTGGTGAAAAGATGACAGCCAGTCAAGGGTGAATCTGATCCAAATTTTGGGGTGACGCAAAATTTTTTTTTTCATACGACGCTTACTCCCGCCGATTGCTCCGAACAAGGCGAGATACAATCTTGAAAATAGCTGTCCAAGCTGTTCAGTTGGTTTGTTCGGAGAAAGAATTGACAATGTGCCAAAAACATCCGAGTTATCAGTGAATCGTTCACAACGAGAGCAAAATAGTTTTAAGAAAGATGTCCAAGTTTGTGTCTCACTGCAAATGCCATAAAACCCTTTCTATCAAACTTACTTGAAAAATTGGGCTAGCTATTCTAATGCTAGAAGTGTATTGTGAAATTTTGAAATAATAAAAAAGAAATTAGCATTTTGTGACAAATCTGAAAGACGAAACAATATATATTCTTTACCATACCTTAAAAATGGTTTCGACGCCACAAAAATCACTATCAACACTTGACACTCTGTCTCTTTCCGAAATCTACATAAAAAAGGAAAATTTATATTATAAATATAAAATTAAATATCCCAAGATAACATAGTTTTTTAATTATTAATAAGCAGTGCAGCAATTCTATATGTAAAATATAAAAGAAATAAAATTTTGTTACTTCTCACCAAATTAGGTTTTTCACTGCCGTCCAACATTGTTGCGTTACGACTGTTGATTGGTGTATGACTGCTGCTGTACGATGGCACTGTTTGTTCATTTTAATAAACATTAGTAAAAAAATTTAACACTCAGAAATTAAAATTAGGCCATTTATAGCAAGAAGACAACCAACACTTATACACACGTAAATACAAGTATGTTTATTTGTATATCGCCACAGTAAAATGGAAGTACCTTATTTTCCAGAAATAGGCCAATTTGATCTTCTGCCATTATGGGCAGATAATGCCTTATGTACATTTTTAAATTTGGCTCTTAGAAGCACACTAATACAAAAATGAGATTTTCTCAAAACTTTTCATTTATGACATAAAATAGTTTGGCTCTACCGAGATGATATAGGTAGATGAAATATTTGAATATAAGGAACCTGTATGTAGGAGTTTTATAAAGCGCTCAAGAAGTGTATGTACCAATATGGAGGTAACTAATTTTGTTCGCCTACTTTACATAAAGTTGTGTAAAGGGACTGAAATTTATGGTATATTCACTTGGCTAACACAGCCAGTCCCAAAACTCAGAATAGAACTAAAATAAAATAAACTCGGAATAAAATTATGGCCTAACCCTAACCTGGTACACACACTACAGGAGTACCTTTATAAGTACCTGATCCAGTTGATAAGTTGTGCTCGTTACCACCAGTCTTTGATTTATAAGAAGATGATGATGGGTGCCCACCTTGGCTTCGACGATTTTTGTGATGGGAGTGTTTTTGTGATCTATTTATTGTCTCCTCCCTAAAATGGTAAAACAGCATAAAAATTTAAAAAAACAGCACCAACAGACATGATAGAAATCATTTAGAATCGAGATTTTGTTTCTTATTTTAAAAGATTTTCGCAGTAAAATCATGATTTTGTGATAGATTGTTATATATTGTGACACATCTATCAGACATATTCTTTAAAAATACTCAAAAACAAAATCCAAATTTGACAAATATCTTCATAATAAACATGTTATTGATATTTCATATTGTTCTAATTTAATTGCATTTTTCAAAGCTATAATAAACATGTACATGACGCATAACATGTTATACACCACTAACACCAGTAATTTTCAATTGAGGTTCCACGGCATTCTACCACAAGTTCCACAAGTACAGTGCAGGAGTTCCGCAAGATTCAGTTCAAATTCAAAGAGTTCATATTAATACATGCATATATTTTAAATACAATCAAACACCTATAACAATCGTGACTATTATTAAACTTGCTACACTTCAAGGATCATTTTGTCTTGGAGTCTTTTGTCTTGAGAGTTTATTTAAATATTTAGTTTATACAATTCAGACAATAAGACTATTTCACAGGGGTTGCTCGAGCTTCTGGAATGTTTCATTGGGGTTTCGCTCCACCAAACTGGATGAAAAACCAATGCTATACACTAGGGGTGGCCAACACGTCGATCGCGATGGACCGGTCGATCGCCACAGCTCGGGTGGTCGATCAACTCTGATGTCGAGTGAATTTAATAATATACGCATACTGAAGTTCGAGCAGCCATGTAACATTTGTGGTTTGAGGATATTTATCATTCGCTGTTTAAAATAACCCATGGATACTTGGCAAGGTCTTTTGAGGACCTTTAAACACCTATGACTAAGAATTATTTAAGCCTTGGATCTGAATTGTATGATTCGAATAAATCCTGATTAAACGATAAAAACTTACTAGAGACACAATTGAATATTCAAATTAAATAGAACATAAAAAATATTTTAGTTGCGATTTCATTAAAAATGCGCCCACAAAGCCGAGATTATTGGCAGCGGTGAAATGTTTTTGTATGCGTGTGCGCAGTTATCTACATATTCAGTAGCCTCATTTGTTTCTGCGTATGACCTTGTTACCGATCGCAAGCTATTCTGAAGATTTTTCGCGGTCGAAAGCAGGTTGGTCACCCCTGCTATACACAATAACAAATCAAAATTTACATCAATATTAAAACTGGGATAGACATATTTTAATACTAATTTACAAGCGCTTAACATATCAAAAATTTCTTTTTAATAAAATGTGAGTAAAAATTAAAGTCGAACCTTGATTTCAATGTACTGTTAGCGGTCGAACTTGAGGACAATTGTTGTTTGGAAGTTGGATTACGAGAAACAGAGCCACGATTGGAAGAATCTGTAACAAAATTGAAAAATTTTCCATTTGAAAAATATTATATTGACTATGATAGATTTACATCAGCATTAGTATCTCAAGGAGCATATAACATAATTTTAAAAAAATCTATAGATAATAATCTCTGACGTCTACATGATATCTTGCTAATGATATCAGTGTAAAAGGCGAAAATCACACAAAAGTATATGAATTAAATATTGTGTGAAATATTGAACATGCTTAACTCAGAAGGATTAGAAATAGTTTAGTAATAACAAATTCTTGTTGTGAAAGAAGCTATATTTTGTTAATTCAGATAACTGAAATTACTGTTTTTTTTTTTATAAAATTTACAATTTTTTCCAGTTTATGTAATTTGTAATCAATTGAGTAATTTTAAGTCCATATCACAATAATTATATATTATATATATCACAATAATTACCTTTGCTTAGATTGGAGCTGGTGAAAACAGGAGCTTCATTCTGTGGCGCAGGTGTTGGGGGGCCTTGCTCGGAGCGTGATGTCCCCAGATAAAAATTTTGATTTTTTAGAAGTATTCCAGATATAGTCCGAGAATCACCGAGTGTGTTGTGTATGTTTCTTGTTAGTGAATCTTGTCTGGAAGTCTGAAAGATAAAAAGAAAATAATCGTTAGCTTTAATTTTAAATTCGTCTCTAAAATATAAATGAGATATCGTTATTGTGTTCAATCACACATATACCTGAATAGTGTAGAGCAAGCGTCGGCAACTTTTAGTACTGAAAGAGCCATTTGACATTCTTTCTGTCAAACTCAAACCTACTCAGAGCCGCAACATCTACTCTAATGTCAGTGGCTATTAAAACTCTTGGAAAACCAATTATGATGCAATATTCCACTTCTTACTGAGAAAAAATTAAATAAATTCCGAAATACGCAATAATTAAGTTTACGACAAAATGAAAACAACTTGGAAAATGAAAAGATAAGTTTGTTTTGACAGATTTGAATCTCCTTAATGCGACCTATTTTTGGCGCTCTCCGGTAGCCGCAGGTTATCGATCGCTGGTGTTGAGCAATAGAAACAATTTCAGCTTCCAATGCATCAGTGGATCCCAACCTTTTAATACATTACTCCTGTTGTTTATTTTAAAATCCCACAAAAAGCTGTTCCCCCGTTTGCTGCTGGATCATTAGTGGATCAATAGATGGTAATATTCCCAACTTGCAATCATATTTTTGAATAGTTTGTAATCTGAGCATGGATATATATTACAATGCAACTAAATGATTTAATATTAATATTACTTCAGTTGAATAAAAAGTGAAATTTTTTTTCATAGAAAATGTGATATTCCTCCTCGTCATCTACACAAAATTTACAGTTACTGAAACATTGCAATGCTGTCATCTAAAACTCGTGTTAATTAATAATGATTCATTTGTCTAAAATAAGTTGTATATAGCTTGATTTATCTTAAGACAACTTTCGGTGCTCCAGAAGTATGCACACCAAGATGTCATACAACCTTAATCCTAACCGGTACACACATACTATGTTCAGGTTGTGCGCCATCTTTGTGCACATACTTCTGGAGGTCCCAAATTTCACTGGACAATAGAGGAAAATAAGGGAAAAACAGTGTTTCCAGACACACATTTACGAAGAATTATGAAGACTGTTACATAAAGATAGATGTTATCGACGATAATCACCATTATCACCAGTCTGGCCCCAGAAACAAATTAATTATTTAACGATAAAAGTAACGATGGCTTTAATATGATAGTTAAAAATTTGGAAAATAAATTGCAACATACAAGTTATCATGAATGTTCAAAAGGAATTAAATATTTAAAACAATTCAAAATTAATTATATTAAATAATTTGAATTCTTTTAGAAATACTTTAAAATAATTTCAATTTCAGTAATTAGATTGCATCGCTGTTTATCTCAATTTTCATGCATTTCCAAAATTAAACTCATTGAATAGATATTGGCTTCTATGTTACACATGGCCAAATTTAGAATATATTTAATAATCCATATTCAAAAACATTACTTCAGAATGTATCGGAATAAAGAAATGTTTGGTCTTGATGATTCCTGTAAAATATTTTTTTTAATTTATACTACACAAAGAAGTATAGGCAGGCTACTGGTGAATAAACAAACCATATATTTCTGAAAACTTAATATACAAGCCACAACCACAAAATGGTATCTAGGATGTCATGTTCATGTTACATGTTATTTGCTGTATAGTGATAAACTACAGAGTAAATAACAATATCAATTGACAGTTATCTTGAATTTGAATGAATGTCATCAAAGTTGGAATTTTTTCACCCCTACAGAACAAGGTAAGCATTGCCTTGGATCAGGGGTTTCCGAACCGTGGGCGGATTTAGACCCGCGTAACGATTTAAAATGGCCCGCCGAATCTAAGAGAAATAGTTTGAATTTTAATCGTATAAAAATACTAATTCGCTTAACACTTTATGTGTTTACCTTTCTGCATTCTAGATACAGCCAATTGTTACATCGTTATCAAGCTTAAGCAAGTGTATTTCGTAACAATTCAATTATACCGGTATCTTATGTATACCTACCGGCATTAGAATTGCATACGTCAGGATTTTAGTAACAGCCTAATATCAAGAAATCTTGAAGGTGTCAAAAAAATGAAAACTGAAAACGAGACGTCTTTGGATAAATAGCAGCGTTCTTATTTCTTTATTAAAAAGAATGAAACTTTAGCGATTTGTCTTCCTTGCCAACAAACTATTCCAGGTCTGAAGGAATACAACAGTAAACGTCATTATGAGAAAATGCATTCTTTGAATTATGATCAGTTGGAGCGTGAGCAGTGTATTTCAAAATTTATTTTACTGTTAAATTCAAACAAATTTATATTTATAAACATTCGGATGATTTTTGTGTAACAAAACCATACGAAGCCAGATGAGCAATTAACTTCCTTAGTGGCTATCAGTTGAAAATTCCTCGTTGAATGTCATGCTTGTTATTCTTTGAATATTCTATAACCTGACTGTTATATTTATTAAGAAGATTTTAGATTTGTTTGCCTTTAAATTGTGTGTTGTATCGTGGCAAGTGTTTACTTACACTGTTCAGTATGTCAATTGTCAAAGTAAAGATCCTTATTATCACCAGTTAGATATCAGGCTGTATACAACTGTAAGTCATTATTGCATTGAAACAGATCTTTTATACATGTTATCCACACAAAGTATAGGATTAAGCACCATTTTGTTTATATGAAGAAGTTTGCGAATCAAATTTAGACTAACTTAATTCAAAGAATCAGTCTGTGACTACATTGCAAAGACCTTTCTTATATCTTAATCGTATATTATAGCCACAGAAACATGTATATAAAGAATAAATACACAGAGTTTGGGAGAATACAATATCTATTCATTCCATAAAAGTGAAGCTCTTCAAACTAACCGAATAATGTGAATCATCGATAGTTATTTCATCAATGTAATGTAAAAATATACCAGCTGTTAGCTTTCTTCTTGAACATGACAATCGAAAGACAGGAACAGAATTTTGACACTGAGATACACAGGTCAATATGGTATATATTTAAGATCACAGGCTGTTAAGAGCAGTATTGATTTTATTATTTTAATCTCATGATTGCAAAACTGACTAAATATGTTCCATGTGAATGTATCAGATTGTGTCATATAATATCTAGCTTTCAAAATTATAAAAGAGCAAAACCTAGTCACAGTTACTCAATTGGTAATCATTTGTAATTGAAACAATACACCAAATTACAAAATTTTCAAAGGCATTGTACTTGAATGTATCCATATGAATTCAAATAAAAAAGGAATTAAAGAGCTTAAAGTAAATTAACTGACAAGCAAACATGTCATCGGCAACTTATTTGCACCAGTGCTAAAAATAAAAATACTGTGTCAATGAAAATAAAATGGCGCTAATACAACAAACGAATTTCCTTGCCTGAGGAAACATTTCTATCAAGTTATCAATCAGACTTTGCATCAGTGCTTGAAACACACGGCATGTACCAACCATATTGCTTGACATCAAGAACTTGCCTAGAGGCATTGCTGTAGCAAAACAACAGTAATATCGGAAGGACTGATTTAACATATAACGTGAGTGTGTGAACTCTAAATAAAGACGTATTCCATAGCCTGGTACATGTTAATTATTTCACGATCATGGGTTATTAAGTAAACTTATACTCCATTAATTGAGATAATCTATGCTTAAATAAAAATGGATCCCAAGGTTCAAACAATAATTGAAATGGAATAACTAGTGTATAATAGGATATTTCAAATTACAAAACATTCACAATTTTAACATATCCCCATTGTCTTTACATCTAAAGAAACCATTACTATTATGAAATGTTTTTCAGTTCGAATTAATTGTTGAGCCAAATGCTGAGTATTATTAATGTAATATTTGAATACTCCGATAGGCCTGTTAGTTTTCTCTTACATCTAACACATGTAAACAATTTTCTTTTTTCCCAATAGCAATATGCCAAATAACATATACTATATAGTTTTTATTACATGCCTATATATCTTGTGTCCTTGCATAAACTTTTTGCAATGCCTTACAATATTGAACGACATACTGACGCAAAATTACGATGTGACTAGGTGTGTTTAAACTCACAGTGAATAATGGAAATAAGACAATTAGAAGGTTTGTGAATATCTTACATGAATAACACATTGGTCATTCAAAATAAGTCTTAGTCAAATTAGGAAACAGTACAACATTGAGGAACGAACTATGCAACAAAAAATTATATTGCCAATGACGGTGATACTGCCATACTGCCTACTAAAAAGTTATTAATAACGGATTGAGGTCACAATTGATCGAATGACTTATGCTAACCGATTCAAATATTAAATTATAATCGCTGTAACTTCTATTATGATATATCCATATTATCAAAGGAGAAAATTATTATATATCTGGCATTTGTCATGAATCGATTTCAGTAGCTAAGATCACGACTGCAGAGAGTTTTCTCTCTAGGTGGTCAATTTTTCGTGTGAAAATACAATTGTTAGAATCAATACTCTTTTTTACCAAATATTTTAAAAACGGATAACTTATTATTCAATCTGTTCAGTCAATTCCTAATAATAATAAAATGCGAATGCTACAATTCAAAAAAAATTAAATGATGCCCACAGAGTATTCTATTACATATCTTAGTCAATGATAAATATGGATGTAATAATGCAGTAAAAATCAACAAAACTTACATTAATTTTTTTTGGTTCTGAAAAAACTGGATCTTCGCTCCCTTGCTCTTGCTTCATAAACTGTTGCTCTCTTCGCTTTTTTTCTCTTTCCCTCTCTCTTTGTAAAGAACTGTTCCTACAAAAATATAGTTTGAGGTTAATGCAAATAAAGAAATATTGAAAAAATACTTTATCAAAAGAATCTGTACAGAATCATTGATTATAAAGACACAAAATAAACCTTAACCCGACAATCCGACATGGCCGAGGAGACAAATAGCCTAGGTAAACACTGCTAATGTAAATAAAAAACAAGTCCTAAGATTATTAATTTACCAAACCATGTCTCTAGACCGTTAATATTTCATTAAATGGGATCATAGAGAAAACGTTATAAATTGTTGATAATAATACATATTTTAAAGTCGATGTCAGCATATTTGCATCAGATGGTATAAGTAACTTGACTTAAATTTTGTTTTATCAAAATAAACATATTCATATCATATGTCAATATTACCTCTATGATACCACAAAAACACAAATTTTGGCAATGGATTATAATATTATGATTGTTTTATAATATGCGGTAGCCTGTAAATAAAAAAACAAGTTGTTTGTATTAAAATAATTGATCCACGCTGCCTATTCGACTAATTCATTGCCATGTTCCATAAAGGAAGCCATCCAAATAATGATTGGAAACATACAAGCATCCCTACACAAGAGTTATTAATTTAAAAATGTTAAAGTTATGTCGTAAAGTGATACATATATAATGCGTTGCACATATCACTGATTGTTGCTTTACTAATTTTTAAAAAATTTGGCAAATAAATTCATAAAAGAGAAAATATATCTCTAGGCACTCACATTTGGAGTGAGCAATCATAACATTAGGAGTAAAACATACCTTCCATCATTTCTTGAGTACGACATTTCTCTTCTTTCTGAAGGCCAAAAGAAATTGTTTGGAATTTATCCCTAGAGGATTGATTGCTGAATAATTGTAATAATTTTCATGTGTACAACATCGTATGACATCTGATTATGCAGTTGCTTAGTTGCAAACTCTTGTTGGGAATGTTGCAAAATAATATATAATAAGTGCTTCGCCAAATGGCGACGTTTATCGTTTTTTTTTACAAATTTACTCTTATGCTACTTTTCTAGTTAATGCTGTGAAGATGAAAACTTTAGAAAAACATACGTATATTAGCCCCTGTAGGGCACTATCTCCATCCCCTCATCAAAAACTTTTACTGTAACAATATATTATTTCTGATGTTTACATAAGTTGGGATTAAAATATTTTAACAGTAACATTCAACTCCACAATCAGATAACGGTAATCCGAGACTTCGGAAGCCCTAAATGAACTGATAAAGACTAAGGAGTGGCGTCGAATTGCATTGTTACAATGAATTGACAAACCCTTGTATATGACTATGTATGATCAGTAACACTACTGAAATTATTGCATAAAGCAAAGTATATTTAGATGGGTCTTAGGTATATTGACAATATTACATTTATTTAAAGTTTCCCAAGTACCCAATGTAATGATATTTTTCTATTTTTTTTTGTCTGTTTGTCTGTTTGTGAAATTGCTTACTACCTCATTTATTGCTCTTAATAAAAAATAGAATTATAATATATTGTTTCCCCCATTGAAAATGAATTTAACATGTTTTATTTCAAACATGGGTAATTTATTTGTCCTTTCCCATGTACTTACCAAGATCAAAAAATTCCCACAAAATTCCTTTAAATAGCAGAAGTGTACAACATTAAAATTGAATAATTAATATTACATAATTGAGAGAAGTAATGTCTAATAAAAAGTAGATATGAAAAAAAGTTTCCCAATTTCAGAAATATCATTGAACTTTTATAAATCAAAAAGCCATTTCTCGTAACTTTTACCGCATGGATATAGTAGAATGAATGGAACACTTGGGCGCTTTATTATATATTATTCTAATTTCAACATTATTGCCTTTGATGAATTCTTGGCACTTAATTAATATTCTTGACCTAATTAATGTAGTGTTCAAAATAATAATAAAGTAATTGCTTCTCTTGGTATTAACATCAGAGTTGCTGCTGTTTTATAAGAATCTTAATTATTCTCAATTCCAAATAACAAAAAGGCTTGCATTTCATAATTGTAGTGAGTTTGTTATTTCCAAATTCTTTGCTCAAATTATGTCACAAGAAATGTATGTCTTGTGGTTCTAATTTTTCTCACTTTGATTAAAAACGGCTGCCACGATTATATTGCCAAATCATAGCTTTCTTGAATAACATTTAATTTGTAAAATGAAGTAATGCTTCTCTAATACACATTTGTAATTACTCAAATACATAACACAAAACAAAAGTCTGGTAGTGCTTATAGGACGATTGGAACTCCTGAAGTATGTGAACCAAGATGGGACACCGGAGCGTAGTATGTGTACCAGGTTGGGGTTAGGCCATAATTTTATTCCAATTTTCCTTATTTTAGTTCTATTACGTTCGGGGACTAGCCAAGTGACTCCCGTAGTAATTGTACCTGAAATTATGGCCCAACCCTAACCTAGTACACATACTTCGTTCCGGTGTGCACCATTTTGGTCCACATACTTCAAAATTACCGGACAATTTACCCACTTTGCGATCATGCCGAATCAGTGAATATTAACTTCAATAACCTAATCAATATTGAAAGAAATTAAGGGTGTTGTAAGTTTGACCAATCAATCCAGCATTAACCACCTACTTTTCCATAAAATCTCGACAAAATTCACCAAAAAACAATGAAATTATAAAAGCAGGCGGCAAGCATAAAGTTGACAAATAATCCAGATCGACATTTGCGGTAATACCCGTTAAAATGTTATTAAATAAAAATAAAAAAAGCAAATTAAGAAGGACAATGAACTGAAACTCGACACATGGTCGAATTAAATATCTTTTCATCACCTTCGGAGTTTCATTCCTCGGTGTTTAGAGCGGGCGTTTCAAATTTGAATTTTCCCTTTGGACCTATATTTCATTTTGCGGTCAATACATTTTATTAAAAAGTTTTCAAAATGTCTAGTAGTGTCCAAGTTGTACAGAATCTAATTAAAAATTGGCATTGTGTGGACCAATGGTTCTCAACCATTGGTCCACGCAATGCAATTTTTTTAAAGAATAAATTGTGAAATCTTGCACCGCAAGTATTATGCTCAAATACTAAACTGCATGTAGTTCTATTATGCCCGCATAATTAAACTGATGTACTTATATAAAACAATCATTTTTATATAACATTTACCATCCAATTCCACAAAACTAAGTTTCAAAAAGGCTTCATTATATGATCAATATTATGGCAGATTCAGAATCAATATTTTACTTTTATTAAAATAAGTAGGAGTGGGTATTAAAAATTGAATTTTATGTAACATCTTATAAACATAGCTAAAATCACCAGCACTTCATTACTACTCGCAGATCATCATTAAAAATAGCATGAAACAATGAATTGTAACATCATGAACTAAAAATAGATTCTAGAAGTTTTGATGCCATTTTACTTACCACATTACACATTTACTTACTACTGTACTACATTAAATAAAAAAAATGAATAAAAAGAACTATAACAGAATAAAAATCAAGAACTTTTATTATTTTGGTAAAAAAAAAACTAGCAATTTTTTTAAAATTTATATACAAAATTGAAATACATAGAGATATAAAAATATACAGACTTTTTGCCCTACGGAATTTTCTGACCACAAAACGATCTGAGTTGAGATTTTTTTACATTAGCCTCATCTATTGCTCTGTTGCTAGAATATATTCGCTGTTCGATTAGGTTGTATCTTGTTTTGTCTGAAAAATTTGGATTGTGATTTAACGGAGGCTCAAATATATTTACTATTTCGTATTTGTTTACCTTATAACAACAAAATGTTCAATTGGGTCTTGTGTAGTTTCGTACTTAACGTACTTCTAGTTGGCGTAGCACAACAATTTTTTGATATGACAATCCTAACCCTCACCTGACTACGCCATTCAAAAATTACAGTCACAGTCAAATTGTACAGTAGTCTACAATTACTGGTCACTACATGTATAGTTAAACTATAATGTTGAATGTTGGCATCATCATTTGTTTATGCAGTCCCGCTAAATTAGAAACCGCTCAATTTCAATCTTGGCAGCTTGGCTCAATCTGACTTCCTGACTTCCGATACCGGTACCGGCACGGTACTTAACTTACACACTGACACAGATACCGGTAAGCGACTAACTTCAGACAGTTAGAACTTACTCCGATATAAATTAGGTTATCTTCATACAGCCATTCAGGCCTATGCATTGTCAAAGTGTTCTCTTATTAATGGCTCTTAGCAAGCTTGTAACAAAACAAAAACAGACCGGCATCGACGCAAACTTGACCCGAGAGGCTTATTAGTCAGCTCGCTTACGAAAACACCATAAACCGACCGCAATAGGGTCGTGCTGCATGGAGTCGACTTTTAATGGACATTATTAGATTAGGGATCATGATTCTCGTTATTAAATGTCTTTAATTCACGATATTTGCTGGTTTCAAAGATAGTATAAATGAAATAAATTATGATAATTATATATGTGCTTGTATGCTGCATTTTGAATTTCAAAAAACATGAGTTTTTTTAAAGATCTACCATAACAAGTCGGTTCACTTTCTTCAGCTGAATGACGTCATCCTGACGTTAGGGATCAATGAACCACAACATAATTTTTCTCCGCTCATTCCACTATTCCTTGAACTGAAAAAGCCCCAGTTTCGAAATCCAATTCAACCAGTTGGATAGTTTGACTGGTTAAACCATACGATCGTGGTTGATCGTTCACCCGACAGTGATAACTGACAGAAAACTTGTCGTACGACCAAGTTGTCTTTTCATATTCACATATCATAACATACATATATAAATTTCTCCACAATAATATCGCAATATCAACAAAACTAAAGCATGGAGAGAAAAATATTGGAAGTGGAACATAAACTTGGGGTTGAACTAAGCAGACATTCAAACTATTTGACACATACTGTTAGTTCGAATCATCGAGAATGAACCACGAATCTGACGTCAAAAGAATGGAAAACCCCGATTGCGACACTACAAATAATATTTTTCTGAAACATTTTGTAACGATTTATTAAGCATTGGCCTACACATGCCTAATCAGCGTTCCTATGAGCGACATAAATTAATAACAGAGTATTTGCTGCAAGAGCTGTTGCGCGAATTATTTAACAGTACAGTACAATATTCAGGGTTGTCCACGTCATGATGTCCTAGTACCAGTAGGAACGTGAAACATTTTTTGTATGGGGATCGTACATTAAACGTGTGCATCTAAGGTAGGGTGACCATACGTCCTCCTTTTGGAGGATTTGTCCTCCTTTTTCGTTAAAAATTGTATGTCCTCCGAGGACGCTCTAAAAGGTCAAAATGTCCTCCTTTTTCCAATGACATTAAACAACATGATGCGCAACTCCGGCATTTTTGTCCGAAGATCGTATTCGATAGCACGCTCCAATGCACATACTTGACGAGACGAAAACGAGCGGATGTGTGCTGCTTTCAAGGCGTAACACGAATGGTGTTCGTGCCTGCTTTGACAGTTGTTGTCGATTTTAATGATATTTTTGAAAGTTGGGGTAAAAAAAAATCGGTAAAAGGTAAGGTGAATACTATTGTTGTATATCACACCCGGGCATCGCACTGTTAAGTACATGTGGGAAAGCCAGCCTTTATCAAATACTACGAAGTTATTAATTCAGTACGGTACGTAGTTGCCCATTTGCCGAAATTACATATTTACTTACCCCGTATGGTTTCAAATAGTTCATGCACCTCCAGTTAGATTTTTTTAATCAGTGAGGATATATACTCATTGTTGATTGCTGCTCATTGTAACATACTATTACGCATTCACTTTTATTTGCGTATTGAATCAAAGTGTTAACAAGTTCACCTAACATTTCACTCATACCGGTCTATATTGTATAGTCTGATTTCTCAAGTATTTGGAGCCACGAATGCTTGTAATTTTCTGACTAAACCCTTTTATTAGTTGGTTTATATACCGAATTCAGTAAAATATTTTTTAAATAAAACATGAGATATTGGATTTATTAGCTTTTCCATTCTGAATCATATAGACTGCTTTATTTATTCTTAACGAAAATTAATAAATCTCCTCTCTTTCTTCAGATGTGAAAGTTGTGGACAACCTGTCTAAGCATTGTGAGACTCTTGCAGCACAAGAGGCAATAGCAGAAATAGTAAGTATATCAATCAAGAAATTAGGCCGACATAAAGCAAAACTTTCAACTATTCGTCTAATCTCAATTTCCTATTATTTATTCACAGGACAACTATAGCAGACGGGGAGATGTCAAAAGTCTGGCAACATATCAGTGACAGTGTGATTCCAAGAAATATAATGCAATTGAAAATAGAAAATAGAAATTTGCAATAGAAAAACAACCTATGGAGGCATGCAAAGACATTTGACCCTCCGGTAGAGTTGTGTATGGCCCCCACATCCTGCAGGACTTGAGGAAAATAACTAAAAATTCCAAAGCGTAAGATTGCATAAGCGGTCTTATTTGTAAAAAGGCACAAAACACGCCAGACATACTTAAAACAGCTTTGGAAATGAGGATTACGGGTACCTCACTGCACCTGTGTTATATTTGGTTCATCAACTTTTGGTAGTACTATAGAAGAAATTCCGGAAGGGGTATAATCATCATTCATGATAAAATACTATCATATATTTTTTGAACAACTTCAATCTAGACCAGGGATCTCAAACTCGCGGCCCCAGAGAACTTCCAGTGCGGCCCTCAAACGCTTAACAATAATTGTAATAGTATTTCGGAAGTTTTTTTTTTATCTAAATGTAATAGATTTTTCAAACCTTCTAAAGTGAAATTGATTATTCACACAGAAAACAATTTACTGAAAGTAGTTTTGGAATATTAATTTTTTTTGTCCACATTTTGACCCAATTAAGAATACACATCAAGCTAGCAAAAGAATACTTGAATAAAACACTTGAGTAATTAAATTAAACGCAAAGTACATGAAGAAGGTGGCATTTTCGAAGAAAATGGGAGTTGTAACATTTCTGCTCTTCACAAAATTCTGAAGCACATTGTTTAATTTGTCATATTTCCATCAATACAATCAAAAAACACAATAAGCTCAGCAGTCAATATGACAAATTCAAAGACCAACTTCGAACAGAAAATTTCCATGTGTTTGTATATTAATATAATTATACAACGACTTAGTTACTAAAAATTAATATCAATAATAATTCAAGCAATCCTATGCCACGCAATGTAGTGCGAAATGTCTTGTCGAAAAAATCTGTCATTTGTTTTTTTACTGATCTATACATGAAATGATAAAAGTAACTTTTTTGCATTACTGGAATTAATTAGACATTCGTAAAGATCCAGATAAACCCATGATCATGTGGCCTCGTTAGTTAGAGTTGGTACTATAAAATCATTTCAGACTGGCCTTAGTATGCTGGTGACACAAAAAAGATGCCAAACGCCAGGACAAATGTAATTATTAAAACATTGAGTTTATACTGTAGTATTTTTGTTAATTTTAGGTTCATATATTTAGATTAAGTTATTTTTAGTGTATGTATTATTCTTTCCTTATTCAAAGCTTGTTCAAAAATGATTTTGATGGTTGTACATAGAATTTTACAATTTTTTATAATAAATACTGCAACTTGCAAATGTTGCAATAATAGTGGAATGCAAATATTAATATGTTATTGCATTTGAAATTGAAGAAAATAATAAAACTTAATCCAACTGTTTAGTTGCATCACAATATATGTCACAAACTAAAACTATCTTAAAAATATCTTTTAAGTATACATTATCAAAAACTGTTTGCGGCTCTTTTTACAATTTTCAAAATGCAATGCGGCTGTCGAAAACCCATGAGTTTGACACCACTGATCTATTCTAGACGATTCAAGCATTGCTTTGGGAAATTATATCACTTCAATTAAATTGAAAGAATCTCGCTATATTAAATACAAAATTGTTGCTATCATAAAGGTAAACCAATTCAGCCACTCGAAATATATTGGCCTTCACAAAGCAATGGAGGCAAAATTGAGAGTTCATGAGCTATGAACATTTGTTCTTTTCTTTGTCTTGAACTTTCCATACTCCACAGCCCCTATTAATTTTTTTTAATTTTAATTACCATGTGATGGTCATACATATCTTTAACTTGTATTTTCTGTCATGATGTATTATCTCAATGTGCCAAACTATTAAGTACAGTGCATATTTTGCTTCCAGATGACATAAATGTATTGTCATGTTTATTACCTCAGCTTGGAGTATTGACAAGAAAAAGGTGCCAGTAAATTAGGTAAAAAAATGTTCAACTCATTGTTATAATCAGAATTCACAATCAATAGGAATTATAAACAGCCAACAATCAGTGAGAATTATATGCGAAATCCCTCAGAATAAATTTGTCTAAAATCGGAGGAAGGCAAAAAATATAGGTAGTTTCCATCCACACAAGCATTTCAAGAAGACTTGCTCGAGCCAATGAGCATACATACAATGAGTGGAAACTTGCAAAGATTTGCTCATTTTGGTATTGTTCCCTGCATTTTTTACGTCGTCCGGCTAAATGGTTCGTTGCATATTAAGAAAACGCATTGCTCGCTGCCAAAATCCCTTGCTTCAGCCGAGTCGGGTGCGAAATTGGCCGTATTGAGGTCTTTAATTCTTCAATACATATTTGGTTTTGGGTTTCGAAGTATGGTACGCTGAAAGCATACAACTATGAGCATATGCTTATTGGGAATGCATATCTATTAGACAGAAAACGTAGCTACAGTACAGAATATGAACCAGTCGCCCAGTGGGGTGCGGTTATTTATGTATTTATTAGGATAATGAGGATAAGGATTTACATATTTATCCCGGGGGAAAGGAAAGCCGATAAGACGACTTATCCATATGGCGAACCACGGCCTCTCGTCCGGTTACCATTCCAAGTCGGGCATGGGATTAGTTATATTGTTTGTTTTCGGGAGCATGGACTTGTTGGTGGAGGAAGCCGTAACCGACCAGCGGTTACGTGAATCACCCAACGGCGGCGAGGAGTCCAGCAATCCTCTTGCACATAACCATCCCTGCATGGGATTCGAACCTGCGGACCCATGCAGAGTAATTAGAGGTGCGGTGGCGAGCGTATTCCTAACGCTTAGCCCGTTGAGCCACACCGCCGCGCATGGGATTTACATATTTATCCAAGGGTAGAGGAAAGCCGAGAAGAATGCCTAAATATATGGCAAACCACGGCCTCTCTCAATCATAGCTCTGTCCTCCATATGAATCACATGGCTCTGCGAGCTATTCGTTTACTTATTAAAAATACTGATTTTAACTATTTCTCTGGGATATCTTGCCATTGAAAACAAAAGCCAGAAATTGGAAGAATAGCAGAGAATGAAATGTGTGTATTATGTAATGAAGAACCTGAGTTTGTTTCACATATTTTCATGTATTGTAAATTTACAAAAAATATTTATGAGGATTTTGTTTTAGATATATTAAAATTGATTAGAATACATTTTGTTATCAATATGATTCTTGCATATTATTTAATTTCAACGATCCTTTATATAGTCATATAGATACTGTTGATTTGGATGCAATTATACTTTTGTAATCAATAGTGAGATATAAAATTTTGACCATGAGAAATTCTATTATATTCGAAAATAAAACACCCCATTTTGCCTTTCTCAAAAAGCAGATAAAAATGGCCATAATATGTAGAAAAATATAGAGAATTATAGAATAAACAACCCATTTGAGAGGGAATTGAAAAATTTATGTAAAGCGTTATTTCAAAAAGAAAATTATATGTTTATGATATGTATTTTATATTTACTAATTTCATTTTTATTGTTTTATATCAATGCATTTATTAAAATAACCTAATTATGGTATGGATTACTACTGGAATTGAACAAAATAAATACTGAATCATGGATGCAACATGGAATATGAACTTATTTATATTAACCGTAATTAAAATCACTCATTGAGTGAACGAATGAGCATACTGTAATGCTTATTGGGAATACATACCATTTATTAGGCAGAAAACTTAACTACAGAACAGAATATGAACCAGCCAAGTGGTGACCTGGGATATTGTATTCATTGATATAGATAGTTTATTTTGAAAAGTCCACAATCTGACAATACAAACAAATAAAAAATGGAGAGTTCTGGAGAGCGAGCAAAACCTTTAAAAAAGTTTAAAACACGATGAGTATCATGTGCCCGCCGTTATAGCAAGTAGTAATGTGTAATGAATTTAATTCACTGTGGTAAATGAATTGCTATCTTTTTATTTGTTATGAGCACACTTGCTGGAACTCCATAATCTATTATTTTATTTGTTGGTAACACTTTTTATAAAAATATCAAATTGTTTATCATACTTGCATCCATATTTCGCCCTAAATTCTATGACACTTTCTCTGTATCCAAATATCTATGTACATGACCACATTATTTATTTTTTAGTAATACTTCGTTTAAAAGTATCTTAATGTTTATTATACTTGCTATTCTGGTATTTAATCAATTTTTTGCCTTGAATTTTATTCTATGATACTTGCTCTGTATCCAAATATCTATATGTATATGAGCACTTTATTTATTTTTTAGTACCGGTAATACTTATTTAAAAATAACCTATTGTTTATCATTGCTATTTCAGTATATTATCAATATTTCGCCTTAAAATTCATTCTATGATACGTGCTCTGTAGCCGAATATAGATATGTACATGAGCACTTTATTTCATATATATATATATATCTACTGGAGAAGGGTCAAATCCTGATCATGTATTAATGTGTGTCACTATCCTCCAAATCACTTGCCAGTCATAATCAAGTATTATAATTTGATGTGTTCAAATTATAGTGTATAAAGAAATATACTCATGATTTCATTACTATTATCAAATGTTTATAATTAAAGTGCTATAATAATAGAATTTTCCTCATCTTTGCTCATAAAAAACCCATGTCCTATCACATTAATTTTTAGTAGACAAATTTTCCAAATAATAGGTATCCTTGCTAACCCATTTTTATGCAGTTGATATGCAATACATGTCAACTTATCAGCTGAATAAATGATGATCTTAGGACAAAACATGATTATTTAGTACTTTCCAAATCAAAAATTCTTGTGAATAATGTATATAGTGAATACGGTATATGAGAGCTATTGAAGAATTTAACACCGAACCTGTTAAATGACCCCAAATGTTGTAACGTTGTCTCCCAGTCAAACACCTGAGCATCTGTTTTTTTTATTATAATTTATATATGTTCATGGTTTGACGAACGAAATAAACTCTCTCTCTCTATTAGTTTAAAATACTGACTTCTGGACTTGGCTAATTTTATACATATCAAAACTTGTAAATATTTGCATATCAAAACTTGTCATTTATTTCGTTCCATCCATGTATTTTCAACTGTTTTTCCAATAAAACGTACTTATGCCTTACTACTGTTATTTGTAGCTTATTATTGTTAGCTAACTATTTGAGGTGGGGCGCAAGACTTCACAAATTCTAAAAAGGGGGTGCGGCTTGAAAAGTTTGGGAATGCTTGTATGTAGTAGACCCTAACCTGGTACACATGGTTGGCAACTGGGTTTACATACTTCAATTTGTATTACAGTTGTAAAACAGAAAAAAGCTGAATGTCGGTCTTATTCCATCTGTAAATTTACCAAAATCTCCACAAAGAATGAACAATGTGCCAGACCATGTGTATTATCGATGAAATGAAAAGTGACATATGAAAAATACAGAAGCTGTAGAAAATATTTTGCATTCCAAAAAAATTAGTTCACATATTAAATATTTTACATTACAAAAAAAATGGTCCTCCAGAAGTATGTGTACCAATATGAAGGTAACTAATTTTGTTCGCCTATTTTATATCAAGTTGTGTAAATGGACTAAATTCTATCGGTAGGGGATATTCACTTGTGTAACACAGACAATTCCCGAACTTTTAATAGAACAAAAATAAGGAGAATCGTAACCTAACCTGGTACACATACTACAAGAGTACCGAAAAAACAGCCCACATAGTAAAAGCAGTTATGGAAATACTTTACATTGCAGGAAAATTAATTCACATAGTAAATAGCAGACGCAAGATGTATTTTGCATTGCAGAAAAAATAGCTCACATAGTTAATAGCAGTCCTGAAATATTTCTCACTATTGATAACAAAAGTATAATTGCATCCAAATCAACAGTATCTATATGACTATATAAAGGATCATTAAAATTAAATGATATGCAAGAATCATATTGATAACAAAATGTATTCTAATCAATTTTAATATATCAGAAACAAATTCTTCATAAATATTTTTTGTAATTTACAATACATGAAAATATGTGAAACAAACTCAGGTTCTCCATTACATAATACACACATTTCATTCCCTGATTTTCTTCCAATTTCTGGCTTTTGTTTTCAAAGGCAAGATATCCCAGAGTAATTTATAGTTAAAATCAGTATTTTTAATAGGTAAACGAATAGCTCGCAGAGCCATGTGATTCATATGGAGGACAGAGCTATGATTGTGAGAGGCCGTGGTTCGCCATATATTTAGGCATTCTTCTCGGCTTTTCTCTCTCATGGATAAATATGTAAATCCCATGTTATATCAATGAATAAATACATAAATAACCGCACCCCTCTCGGCGACTGGTTCATATTCTGTTCTGTAGATACGTTTTCTGCCTAATAGATATGCATTCCCAATAAGCATATGCTCATAGTTGTATGCTTTCAGCGTACCATACTTCGAAACCCAAAACCAAATATGTATTGAAGAATTACAGACCTCAATACGGCCAATTTCGCACCCGACTCGGCTGAAGCAAGGGATTTTGGCAGCGAGCAATGCGTTTTCTTAATATGCAACGAACCATTTAGCTGGACGACGTAAAAATGCAGGGAACAATACCAAAATGAGCAAATCTTTGCAAGTTTCCACTCATTGTATATATGCTCATTGCTCGAGCCAAACTAAATGAGCATCGTCAGGTGATCGGTAAGGCTGCAAGTTGAATTCAGCCCTGCAACCTCCTGCATAGAAGATAATATTAATTAGTGGGCTATGAGCTAAATTCCTAAATTTAAACAAACCTATCTACGATGCATTATGTACCAGCAATGTTACCTACGATTAACTGAATATGTAATATGTCTAATAAATTCACCTACAAAAGCAAGTTCGATAGGTGCAAACTTTGTGTTATGGAATTGTATCGCAGCACAGTTTTGTATGACACCCTCTTTAAATGAAATTTCAATGATTAAGCGCAAACATTAAAATTACTAACTTTGAACTTTGTCATTATCTGCAAAATGTTCCACACAAATCTTCCCGCTATCGCGTTTGTAATCTTCTCTGATAAAAAAAAAACGTCTATGATGTCCAGAATTGCTCTTTACAGCTTGCCTGTTATTCCAGCTTTCCAAGTAAGCAAAACGTCTTAGATATAGAGATTATTTTGTTTCGTTACAGGCGCAAAAAGGCAAGTACTACACGTAAAAAAGACGCCGAGTAGCAGAAGCGAGCGGAAAACGGACGGGAAAGGCGACGAGAAATATGTGCATTGGAGCGTATCATGAAATACAATGTTTTGCCTGTAGTCTTATGGAGTGACGTCAGAGTTGCCTATCATGTTGTTTAATGTCATTGCTTTTTCCAAGGGATTAAATATTTAAAATTTCTTCACGACATATTCAACATTTTTTGATGGGTTAAAAAAATTTAGTAAGTAAAAGTAAGTAAGCAATGCATTGATATGTCAATAAAACCTTGATAAACCTCGAATACAAAATAGGTTGGAAATACCTTAGTTAGGTCGTTATGACAGACCAGTTATTTCGTGCTCAACACCTCATTTTCTAATCTACTAAAAAACTATAGCTCAGTTTTACGAACAGGTTGAATGTAGGAAATAAGTGTATATAAATTGATATAGGTTTAAGACGTTATTAGTTTCACTAAGTAATACATTTGTGGCAACAAATATAAAGAAGCCTTTTCAATGCCCATTCCAATGCAGTTTGAGAAATGACTGAGCTAACAACATTTTTGAGATGTCGTATCATCTTCCCGATCTTAAAAGTGCAATTTTTATACAACAAAAGATTATTGCTACCAGCATCATTGTGACACAACAATGACTATTTCCACGCTGCATATTGATATCTAAGGTTACACCACAATTATCATTTTCTATAACCATTCACAAAACTAGCTTCTCTATTGTGAAGTTCTAATTGCGCTCCTAATCCAGTAATTTCAACCGTTGAATGGGGCTCAACTGGAGCTAGCACAATGGCGTTTGAGGTTTGGCAGGCACGCAAAAGTTTAGAACCACATCTCAAGGGTAAATGCATACTTGTTTATCTCGTAAAATCGTGTTGTTCTGCGATTATCTTCAGGTCATTTCATCTTGTTTTCAGCAATTTGGTGAATTTCGATTTTAGCTGTAAATTATGTCAGTAGACCCAGTACGTTATGCCGCCGTGGCCACGGCCCATGGGCCGTAGAGGAGTCACACCCCTGTAGTACTTGCGGCTACAGTTGCTCGTTGACAAAACGAGAATGCATTATTGCATTGTCGTTACTTCGTCTATTGTTATTTCTATTTTTAATCCTAAATTATCTAGATATATAATAATATAGATATATAATGTATATCTCAGGCACATGTGAAATTTTGTTCTACCAAACGAGGTGTCCTCCTATTCGGGTTTGGAAATATGGTCACCCTAATCTTAGGTATAACTTTATGGTGGAGGAAGCCGTAACCGACCTACGGCGGCGAGGAGTCCACCAATTCTCTCGCACATAGCCTACAACCCCCGCATGGAATTCGGATCTGCGAACCCACGCAGAGTAATCAGAGGTACGGTGGCGAGCGTATTCCTAACGCTTAGCAAGACGGGCCACACCGCCGCGCATTTATCGCATTATTTGTCCTCCTTCGCACCGACAAGTTTGAACCTAGAAGATAAGCATAATCTATTTTCAGCATAAATAGATTTTCCTACGAACTGTTTTTCTAATCTTTTTATTTTACCATAAATGTGATTTACATAATTAACCCGGGGAAGAGGAAGCTAGTCGATGTCGTGTGTGGGATTTTTTGGCCAGTTATTTTGTTTTCAGGACTTGATAATAGATGATGGACTTGATAATAGAGGAAGCCATAACAGACCAGCGGTTACGTGAACCATCCGAGTAGTCTGGGATTCTTCTCCCACATAATAATCCATCTAAGAATTCGAACCTGCGAGCCCACGCAGGGTAATCAGGGGTGCTGTGGTGCATTCCTAACTCTTAGCACAATGCTACACACCGACGAGCCAAATCCAGTAAATGGCGGATACCCAAGTACAGCCATGTCCAACCCAAATGCTTTTCGGGGCTACAAATAACATTTCAGTTTTGCCGTGGGCCGCACATTAAAAATATTTCATAAAATAGTTTTAATTGTGTGTAAATATGATTCGCGAAGGGGGGAGTTGACTTTGATAACCGTCTGGTCGTATCACTCCCTCGTGTGTATACCAAACTAATTTATTACTTGCTATTATTATGATGACTGCAATAAAATAAATCTCTTTCGTGGCTTCAACAGTTTTATCTGTAGCGAAACCTTATTTTGAATGTCATATCCTCACTTTTTATTATCGACTGGAATCTTTGATGTTGTTCCAGTGAGTGGTACAACTATCTTTGTTAAACATGCAAACAAAGAGGTCCATCGAGCACGAGATCCGCCGATGTGCGTTCGCGGAACAGACCCGAAATGCTCAAATTTTGATGACGTCGTAACACACAATAAAAACGAATCCCATAGAACACGCAGAAATATTATAAATGAATGAAAGTCGTAATCTTCTAGCGAAAAATACAATCTTTAAGCACTGAAAATTTCGATGCAATTGGTCCAGTAGTTGTAGAGAAAGGCGATTTTTTCACAACGAAAATTCTTAACACGGACATAATAACAAAACTATTCATAGGTCCACTGCGTGTCCAATAACCATCTATAAAATACAGTAACCGCATGTGACTTCAACATCGGCTTTGTCAAGGAGAGGTCACAGCTAACAGCTCACAAGATAAACAAGTGCGAGACTCCCGCAGGCCGCGCGGGTTGGACATCTCTGCACAAATAGACACGTGACAATAGGTTTTCGGAAGTGCGCGGAGTCGAAAAGCAACACATATGTTGAAAAATAGCATACAATTTATGTTATGTTTAATTAAATGAAATTATACCAAAACGATATAACCAATCAATCACATAGTAAAGCACTACAAACCTACAAGAAGATGTAACTTTCAAGATTATGAACTAATGCTTTTTATCCAAGTGTCAACCATTAGTCATAAAGTATGCAACCCAATACGATTTGTTTCATGTGAATCCTTCCTACATATCAACACAAGATTAAAGCCAAAGCAAAATTGCAAAAACACTTCTAAAACTACGAATGTACACAATGTCCTAAAAATTTTCTTTTGTTGCAAGGATGTGTCACTGTCAACAACACAAAAATGGACTGCCATCATTGTTTCAGCCAGTTTTAGCATTTTTGGGGACAATGTCAAAGAAAATAATATTTGAATAGTACAAATATCCTAAAAATGGTGAAGGATTATAAAAAATTTTAAAAAAGATCAAGATAGTTCAATGCCTTGAACCTATAACATAAATATAGTACATTTAAACAAGTACAAAACAATAGGGAACATAGTCAAAATGAGCTTGCAACATTGTAAGAGCAGAGACTACGGTTACTACCCAATTTAAGGCAAATTCTGCAGATAATTTATCAACTCATCACAGTAATGTGCAGTACGATGTTTATGTTTAACTTTCTCAATTTCTTTGATCAATGTACTCGGATTTATTTTGCCACCAACCTTGAGAGCATCTACAAAACAAAATATTGGTATATTTACAATAAAATAGTGATCTTTTTACAAGGTAAATTGACACATTTCCAAAATGTCTACTGGTATACCTAATAACATTGAAGCTCATAACACTATTTCAAAAGTGCAATTAATTTCATGATATTTTCAACAGTAAATTCAAATACATGAAAAGTTAGGAAAATATTTTATTCAAATTTCCTTTTTAGTCAACCATATATCGCAATGGTATGGGCTAATCATTTGAAGCAGGGGTGTGCAACAGGTGGCCCGCCAATCAAACCAGGAGGGGCCCTTGTCAACACTCGGATTTTCCCCCATCAAGTATAAAGTCTTAAAACGATAGTTTATGTTTAATCGGCGCTCTTATGAGTAAGGATACATGATATTTTTTTGCTCTTGTTGCTGCGTTAAATCTTTCGCCGTTTTGCCCGGTCCATTTATTACTCCAACTCCAAGTGAGGCTGAGTGATAGCCGCCATCTTTCCTCTTGCTTTTCCAGCTAAATGTCTGAAGTTGGTTACATGGCCCTCCAACATAAAATGTTGCACACCCCTGATTTAAAGCTATAATCTCAAACGCCCTTAACACTAAAGCCATCACACATAACAATTTATCAACAATTCTATACAATAACTTCAAACTACATTATGCTTAATTATTAAAAAAAAACCTTACCCAGCACAGCTGTCTGTATATTTGTATCAGGATCATCCATATGCACCAGTAAACCACTGTACATTTCTTCCAAGTGTGCTCGGTTTAATGAAACATCATAATCTGTTGGGAAGCACTAGAAACAAAAAAGTACAATACCAGAATGATGATCTGGAAGAATAGGTACCATGTAGTAACTTGGTTAAAATCAAAAAGATTGCATTTTTTGCGTCAGCATCGGACTACAGTATGCCTACAGAGCAGTGTTTCCAACAAAAAATATTCCTACAATTAGGGCCGAAGAGCTGGTTGGAATTCAGAATTGCTCCAGCTACAGCGCCACAATATAATCGCAATCTGTGGCTCCAGTACTAGATTTTAAATTGGAGTCGATTATATTTTTTGGTACGAACACTACCACAAAACATTTGCAAGCCATGATATGAATGTTCCAACTTGCAAAAGTAACCATTTTCAAATTCACAAATTTAACTTGAAACTTTAAATCTAACAAGTATTAGGAAACTATAAATGTGAAAAAGATAATTAGATGGTTAGGATCTGGAATCACTAAATTCCGTGTCCAGAAGTATGTGTACCAATATGAAGGTAACTAATTTTGTTCTCCTTCTATACATCAGTTCTCCTTCTATACATCAAGTTGTGTAAAGAGACTAAAACCTATGGGCAGGAGGTATGTATATTCACTCGGCTAACACAGACAGTCCCCGAACTTGCAACAGAACTAAAATAAAGGAAATCGGAATAAAATCAGGCCCTAACCTGGTACACACACTATGGGAGTACCAAAATTTCTGGTAGCTTGGCTCCAACTCCATATCCAACAAGAGCTTCAATCATGGCACTGTCTCACCAGCCCTGCATACAATAAGGTAATACCTTGAAAAAAGTAGTCCATGTGGAAGCCACAGTCAAGCGTATTTCATCACTGGCATCATCCAAACGCTTCAATAACTCCATGTATATTTTATGTTGAACTGTGTCAGGATTCAGTCTCGTTTGACAAAGTGAGAAAAACCTGTGTAAAAGAGATATACAGAGTGTTCATAGAGTCCTCTTACATTTTCAATCTTGTTGTGAAGTCCGTTTTCAATATATCCTAACCAGGTTTATTTTATTCAGTGTTTATTCAAGTTTTTGTTACTTCATTCAATAAACCTGCAAGGTATACCAACAAACAATATATGGTAACGATAAATTCACTTTGTAATTTAAAAAATTAGGAACAGTCCATAGATCATGTAACAAAACAGAAAGTGACTAATTGACAACCAAAAGTTTGCTTCTTGCACTGTTAGAAAATGAATATAGATTTGGTTGAAGAGAAACAGATATCATCTATGAAATTCACATAAAATCAAGATATTATATACTTTTCTCAAACATCAAGTTATAAATAAACTCCTATATAAATCAAAAGAATCATAAAAAATGAGCAGGGCAATAGGCATAAACTAAGTTTTATAATCAGCATGTGGATACAAATAGTACAGCATGTGAGTCAATAAAAATTTTTTTTTTTTTTTTGGGATACCAAACAAACCTTGTAAGCAATTTCGCTGTAATACTCCTTGTACTTTTAACATCATCTTCTAGAGTGGAAGATAAAAGAGGAAGAAGTGGGTCAGGCAGAAGAGTTGCTGCTAAATCTGGCTCTATCGCTCTGCTTTTTAACAATGCCCACAGCGATGATATAGCGATTGTTCTAACTGCACCAGCTGTCCTACCAGCTTTCCACACCAAATTTGGAGCAATCATGTCAGTGATAATAGTCTGTACATGTCTCGACTCAAACATCCTGGTTTAAAAATTAAAATTTATTATTGATTCATTTTCATTTTATATGCTTATTTGCTCTGAACAAGGCCCTATACCACGGGTTACAACCTTTAGCATTGAAAGAGATATTTGGCACCCTTTCAATCAAACTCAAACCTACTCAGAGTCGCAACATCAACTCAATGAACTCTCTACTATAAAAGAAAAAGTGTGTTTTAACAGTCTTGAATCACTTCAAATGCGACCCATTTATAATTTGGGAACTGCTGTGATGTGTAATTAGTGAGTAGTATCCGGCTATATGGCTCCCGGCTCCATTGAGAACCACTTTGATTCAGGGGAGCCAGAGCTCCGAGAATTAAAAACCAGCATGCAGCCCCAGAGCCACAGGTTGCCGATTGCTACCCTATACAAACAGCAATCCAATCAGGAATTACCTACCGGTACTCAATTTATTATACCTTGGGTAAGGAAGGGTGACATTATTCAACAATATTACATGATATGATGAATGCGACCAAAATCACTTACTTTTTCGAATTAAACGTATTGTCAATGTTCAGCAACAATTTAGAAAGCAAGCTGAAAAAATTTAATCTCAATTCTGGATCTTTTTCTGGATTGAGGTTAGATTGAAGTATCGGCATGATTTCTTCCAGTAATTCTCCAACAATGTGGCCTAAATAGTGGAAATATGGTCTGATTTTATTGTGGGCTTGGTACTCCCATAGTATGTGTACCAGGTTAGGGTTAGGTCATAATTTTATTCTGATTTTCCTTATTTTAGTTCTATTACGAGTTCGGGGACTGTTTGTGTTAGCCAAGTGAATATACCCCCTGCTATAGGCTGCCGTTCCTTTACACAACTTGATGTAAAGTAGGCGAACAAAATTAGTTACCGGTACCTCCATATTGGTACACATACTTCTGGATCGCCGTGGGTTTAAATGACTAAAATTAAGCAAAATATAAATTGATAGAGATGAGTATTATATTAAAAATGAGATTTAAGAAAAAAAAATTAAAAACATAATAAACCTGTTTAAGACTTCAAAATATTTCCAGGTTCAATAAATAAAAAAACAATTGTATTTAGCATACAAATATTTTAATATAAAGATTACAATTACAGTTAAACAATAACACAAATATGTCTTTAAAAGAAGTTGATATGGTTTCAGCAGGGATGGCGCCACTGGTCAGTGGGTCTTAAAAGTGACCCATCATGTTGTTACGATGACCTGACAAGTCACAAATTAGGGCAGAGTGAAATTCGAAATTTTTTTAAACTGTAAAATGATTTTTCGTAGCACTATAATAGGGTAATGGGTAATTCACGTTTGGTTATTCAGTCCTGATATAAGTGCTGCATGTGTATAGCTCAAAACTACATGATACCATCGAAGATTATAAGAATTACAGAAGAGATGCATTTTCCAAATTGACACAGTTATTGAATAAATATCTTTGACCCACAGTCTTCGTTCCATAATAAAAATACAATTTTCTGACCCATTGATTAAAAAAAGGTTCTCCATCTCAGAGTCCAGAATAAAATCACTGGAATTCGCTACTTGTGTAAAAGTTGAAAAACTCTGAATAGTCCATAAACGAAGCTACTCACCTGATCTGGAAATGAGAACGTCAAAAATTTTTCTTTCCACTGAATATTTTGTCCATGATTCATATGAATTTTGCATGGAATCAATAACTTGTTTGGTGTATCGAACATATAATTCTTGAACTTCATCCAATCCCAGAGAAAAGGAAATCTTATGTAGACTTTCCTCACACTTAGAACAGAATAAAATAGAAAAAAATTTAAGTTCAAATGTTCAACCAAAACACAAACTTGAATCTTGAACAAAATGTAAAAAGTATATTTAGGCTATATCTGATTGCTGTATTGATTAAACAACCAGGTGACCGATATTAATCAAACTAAGGTCATTTGGAATATAGTATAGATAGAGCATAACTTTTGTACCAAGTGTCCCAGATTATTGAATCTTTTGGCTTTGATTAAATCATACAGCAACAGAAGTTTAGGTTTTTTAATGTTAAATAAAGTTTCTTCATTTTCGACGAAGCAATTAGGAAATGTATGGGTTCTATTTTTTTTTAGAAGGGGGTCTCCCTGTTTTGAATAAAAGTTGAACAAGAATAATAAGCACATTGTTGCAAAAAAAGATAGCTTTATTGGTTGATGTTGATTGCCTATTTTGGCAAGAAGCAAATTTCAGGATTTAGGATATGAAAAAAAAATTGATACAGCCCAAGCACATGTAAAAAAAAACTATTTACAGACAATCTCTGCAGTGAATAGATAATAAAATTTATAATGTATTGCAATTTATAGACTTATCAGATTATATAGACTGACTAGTCTAGAAATGAAACATACCTTTGCATTAATGTCTGCTGATTTGCTCAAAGCAAGCACGGTGATTATTATGGTGAATAAAGATAATCCTATGTCATCAGCCTTGTCATTGCATGTTGTTATGAGAGCATTCACGCATCTTATCAACGCAATATGATATTCAGGCTGTATAAACAAGAAATGAATTTCATATTTATCAGGAGTGGAAAGCTGATAATCACTATTAGGGCCATGAGCACATGGACATGCTCGATCTCTTTCTTATTTCAGGCTCTGTTATGTGATTCAAACTGTATTGTACAATGTTAGACAAGCTATAAGGTATGCTCGTGCAATATTTCATCCTTAAAACAACAAAAAATACCAGGAACGTAGAATCGTGGGCACAATGTAGGAAATCCATTATATCTAGAGCTATCAAACGCTTAGATTTCATGATTCAAGAACTAGTTATAAAATCTGTTAAAACTAACCTTTTCCGACACTTGACAAACATCATTATCCTGAATTGTTTCCACAATAGTATTGAGATATTCACCAAGAACTTCACAACTACATCCATTAATTACAGAAGCTAAAATCTTGGAAAGTAAAAAAGAGTTTGAATACCAACTTTTTCAGAAATAGCCAGAGCAAAATAATAACTCACTAATTTTAGAAAAATCTGTTTTTATACAATATGTGTATACACATTTTAATCTTTCACGCCACCATAGCAATGCTTTAACAAGCTAAATAAATTGAATATAGCTATTAGCCAGTATAGCCACCTATACCCATTCAAAGATTAGGTATTAAGTTCAATTTTAAAAGATAAACAATACCTCAAGTGCACTAGGATTGACACCAGCTTGAGAATGGATTGCAGGAAGAACAAATTTACAAAAAATTTCTGGTTCAACGAATGCACCAATTAATTCTGCACTTTTTAATGCCTGAGAAAAGATGATGAGATATTAATTACAGTATAACTAAATGAAATGGAAATTCATTCGTTTTCAACATTGGAAGCCAAAGTTAAACACCTCGAAAGGGTTTTAAAAAGAAGAAGACAAAAGAATTTTTATTTTTATCAACAGAATGTTCGTTGAACAAATCACAAATTTATCTCCATGAATAAATGGCTTAATTGTATGGTAAACCAAGGTGTATTACCCAGCTACTGGTAATAAGACAGCAGTCAAAATAGCATCCCAAAAGTATGGACAAAGATGGTAAAGGATGCCTAATGGGATGTAAAACCTTTAATAGAGAAGGGCCTAAAATGAATAACTGGGTAAAACTGCGGATCACACCTTCTACATAGGCTTTCTAGTAGTTGTGGCACAAAAATTACGGTTATTGATCATATGACATGCGTTGTTTGCTTCGCACAAGCTAGCTGTTGTACCGTCAACTAGGCATAGATAATAAATGGGACCACGATATAGGCTTGGCAACACAACAGAATTGGGATTACTCGCATGTACCATTAATTAAATGATTAAACAAAAATAAGAACTTGTTTCGTAGGTCGAATACCATTCAAAATTGACACCTCTCCGCAGGCCGCATAATTTTTCCTTGTGGGCCCCATTTCAGCCCGATAGCCACAGGTTGCACACCTGTGCTGTAAACAACCAGAGGTTATTTGAACTGTAACCGATGGTAAGAAGGTGAGCCAAATCAAGCACATACTTATTCCTACAGTATTCAGCAAAATAGTATCTTCAATTGCTTTTACGACTACAACAATAAAAAACTTGCATTACATTCAGAAAGACATCTTTCTCATTATCAGCGCATGCTCGAATTAATGCTTGCATGAGAGGTTGCATATGTTGGGTTGTATATTCCTCAGCATGTAGCAGCAATACATGAAGCAACTGCGAAGTTTTCTGTCTTGTTTCTGGAACCCAATCACCGAGATCTCGTATAATTGCAGGCATCAATTTTGATAAATTTCTTTGAACCAATTCACGACAACCAACACAAGGTCTTTGCACTGGCAAGAAAGGCATCGAATTATTAAAAGTTCGAAATTATGATAGAGGTAATTATGGTCCCAGTTAAATTGCCACCTCTGTAGAGATACTGGCTTGTCATATAGGCACTGGGTTTGCTTTTTAGGATAGACGACTAGACCCACAAGATGTGCGCTGCCAATCAAGTGAAGTTATAATATGTTAAAAAGTAGTTAGTGGGCTTCAGGAAGTTCTCACAGGTTCATGAGAATCCATTATTAGAATATCATGATAATCAGCGAACCTGTTCTCGTTTTTTGTTTCATACATTAGACCAGTGGTTCCCAACCTTTTTTCAAGCAACCAAATTTTTAAAAAAAAATTTGTAAAATCTTGTGACCAAAGGATATGCTCAAAAACTAGGCAAGATGTAGTGCTTTTATTATGGTCACAAAATAAACTCACTTGTATAAAACCATCACTTTTACATAAAATTCATTTTCTCAGAAATTAACTCAAAGTGAGGAAGCTGTGCTTATATGCCATAGGCAAAATAGATGCTGCCAAGTTTTTACGCTGTTATGCTTCCCAAATATACATTTACTATTGACACATCCATGCAAATATAAAATAAACAATAAAATTTACTAGAAAATAAAATCAGTAACTCTTAGGTTTTTGTTGATTTTCAAGCGATCAAATTCAGGGTCGCGCCCCACAGGTTATAAGTATAAGTATAAGTTTATTTCGACTCCATAATCAGCAAAACAATAAAATGAATGCTAAAAATAAATAAATAAAAACTGATTATGAAATCAGGAGAGCGAACAAAACCTTAGATAAGGTTTAAAACGTACAGAATGTATATAAGATGGAAGGTTTTGCCAAGAAGATGTGGTACGTGTTCACTCACCTAAAATAATTGAAATATTTCACACACGCTCACACGCACAACCATATAGAAGTTATTAAGTAAAGAGAACATGAAAAATTACATACTGGTAGTTAATAAAAAATAAATAAATAAAAATTACTTGCCACACCATATTAATAAATTTATCACGATTGCCACTGCCAAATTGATCAATTTTATAAATGGGAGTGAACAGTAAAGATAAACTTTTATAAAACAATGTACGGTATTAACGACCACAGCAAATGGGTAACATTTACTGCAGCTGCATTACAGCCTATTTGGAGTTTTGAAAGTTATTTAATAGGTAGGCTACATGTAAAGCGTATCATGTGTTTGTACCTCATGCAATTACATACCGGTATATACATTTTCTGAAATGAGGGACCTGTTGTTAATAAATTTGATACAAAAGAGAACCTATTTTTAAAATTTTGAATTCCATTCCTGGTTGAACCTGAACATCAACATTATAATATCAATTATCAACCACATCAATGCATCTCCCATCACATCAATGCATCTCCCATCAAAGAGTATAAAATCCCATTCTGTCCAATGAAACTGAATATTCTAAATCGTACAAACATCAAAATATGATAAAAAATTACACAATACCATTCTTTGGATATAGAGCAGGAATCTCAGCTTCAAAATCCAATTTATCTTTCAAATCTTTCTCATTTTCTTGTTCGTATAATACACCAGCTCTATGCCACAAATCTATTGCTTCTTCCCTAAAAGTCAATGGAATTAAAGCATTAAAATTGTAAATGGTAATAAATTTTGAGTATTCTACTTAAAAAACATGAGAAAAGTCAACATTGAAAATCACATTGAAAAATTGTTCTTTTTTACTTTTTTGAAAAGAACACAAACAAATACTTCAAATTCACGGAGGTTTTCAATTAATATGATAATAATGGAAATGACTAATATGAGTTGGGCTATTGACATTGCACATATATTATAAATATAAACTATCATATTTAAAATCTATAGCGAAATAACAACAATTTGCTATTATCGAGTCTATACTTCCGAAACGAATTTGGTTAACTATTCCCATACCCCAACAATACGAGCAGTCATGGTTCACCATGATTGAGCGATCTTATTGGCTTTTCTTTTCCTCACAGGGATGCAATATTTGGGTGACGTCATTTAATTCGGCAGCACGTTCAGGTGTTCGAACACCGAAATTCCGTTCAAGTACCGGAGCATTTTTAACCAGAATTTTTTGGTCGACTACCGAATTGTTCGAATATCGAACCGTATCATTGTATATTGAAATTAGGCATTTATTGCTGAAGCATGCAGTGACAACAATAAAACTTGGCAAATCTCTTCCATATTCAACGAACTAGTTACTGTACCTTATATCTGGCATTTCATCATTGAAACTTGTCAACAACAAAGGTATAAACTTATAGAAGAAAGAATAACGATCTGGTAGTTCTAGCAGCCATCTTCCTATTACTCTTGTAACACATTTGCGAACCTGTATAAAAATATATAATATAATATCCTGTCAATTACTACAGTTTATAAGCTTCCATAATAAAAGAAAATACCTGAGAAGATTGATCAAAAAATCTCTGAGCCAGATGTGAAATAACGTCATCCATATTTTTTCCATTTCCATACTGAAGTACATCAGCAGTAGCCTCAAGTACTGCCACACGCACCTGTCAAAAAAAAAGAATGGTATGGCCAGGAAAACAACAACTTATATAAATTTGAAGATTTACATCTGTCAAGATAATGAACAAAATTTGTGCAGATCAACAACCAGATACAAGTGATGTGATCAATACTGAAATTGAGTGGAGGCTAAATATGCTAATGAATTAGTAGTTCCATTATATATTAATTCCGCTAAATATATGTAAATACAGGGTGGGCAATTACTTTTCTGAGCGAGACAGTCACAAAAAATAGACCTGGTTACTGGGCCAGGGGATAAAAATTCAATATGAAAAACTATAAATAAAAAACAGTTTATTTACAAAAGCTAGGCTGACGTTTATATAATAATAAGAAGCATAATGTAACAATCGGGTCATTATGACTTAATTTTCATCAATATCTTCAATATAAATTTACATTCATAAAAACTATGATCATAATTTCAGGGGACACAAGTGGACCGGATGAAACACTACGTACGGTGGGCTGTAGTTTGACCACCCCTGACCTAAAATTAGAGCCCTGCTTTCTATATTCGGATTGGCAAGTCCCAGTAAAGTTAATCATATGGCAAAGTTGAATTTTAAAAAAATGGAACATTAGACCTCTATCCACACTGCCTGATTACAATCGATAAAATATTAGGCTATTACAGTATTAAGTTACAGTCAGATGAAATTTTTATTGCAATGTTGCAAAAAATAAATATTTTTACTCACTTTTGAATGTTGATGCCTTATACTGTGCATTAATGGGAGGATCAAAGACTCTGACTGCATGTGAAAATATTCCGGGACACATCTCGCTAATTCTGAAGCGACTTTACAACTAGCTTTCACAACTTCACCATAAGGATCAATGATTGTGCGTTTCAGGATCTGAATCAATTCATCCAAAAACCCTGCAATTTTTTTCCCACATAATTCTATCGTCAGTCCAAGTAAATTCTCAACTAGAAGTAAACGAAGTTCTTCCGAAGGTTCAACAATTTCTTCTTGGCCAAGTCGTTGAACGAGACACGGTAAGATATATCCGAGGGACATCTCTGGGGTTGGTAAAATTGTGAAATACTCAATGACAAAATTTGCAGACAGTTCTCGATTTATTTCAGAAGTATCAGAAAAACATTTGAGAACTGGTTTTAAAATATCAGCAGAAATATCTTGTAATATTGTACCACCAAGTTTTCGTGATATTGTCTCTTTTTTAATCTCCAAGAGTCCCCTTTTTCGAGTTATCTTGCTTGAATCTGATAAACAATTTACATGGCGTTGTATATTTCTTCTAATATCATCTGTTGTGAGGACATCAACCTGCATTTCTCCACTACCTGTCATTTTGAAACTATCACCAAATTATAAAAGGATTGTCGTAACAATGCGAAACACTGTAAAACATGCAAAAATAACACAATATAGTGAAATTGATCAATCAATTAGTAAAGAATGTGGTTAGTATTTTGTTCAAAATATGTTACATTCATGGGCTAAAAACTCTCGCATGCCACAGTAAATTATTTTTCCTCAGGTAAATCGGATTATTTTTTCTGAGGAATTAAATTAAAACGTTTTCAGTTTGCGTTTTTTTTTAGTTTATTGCGCAACATCATTTTTCAGACCACACACCAGACGCCCCCGAAAAGAGGGGTGGCTGTTCATTGACAGTGTTTTGGGCCAGTATGGTCTTGTGCATACATCCTGTCTTCAGTAGTCTATTTATAATTACTAATTCTTTTATATTGCTTTTACGAACAAATAAACATACATAGACTACATACAAAATGAGATTCTCTGAAACCAGACAATGTCTCTTATTCTGTAAAGTGTGCCGTACTGCCTAGTTGTTAAAGATTGTAATAAATTGGATAGGCAATAGCAAAACAAAGTAGAATTTTACATACTAGTAGCTGATTTTGCAGCAGAGCCGTGTTCAGAGCAAAATCATATGCCTTGAATAGAAAAAAATTCAAAATGGGCAATCTTGGTATAGTAGTATACGATTCAGATTGTATGTGCTATAAGAAAACACAGAAAGATAGAATTAAAAGCCCCAAGTACGAAAATTATGCACTTTGGAAAAAAATAACAAAAATATAACAATGATCATCTGAATTTTAACTCAAGTTAAGTGAAAAATAGCACCTCCGTTTAGGCAAGGATACTGGTATGTAAACTGGTTACTATTACGTACAAAAGAAAACGCTGAATGCTATACAAGTAATACAAGTAAATATAAGACTTCGAATTATTTGAAATACACTACCAGTAAAACTTACATTAATCAGTACAGATAAGATAAACGTTCTGCGTTTTGGCCGAGTTCAAATCTGGTGGAAAACTGGTCTTCTTGTCTTGTGGAATGGTGGTGCTGCGAGACCTAATCGAATTGTTTTTGTAATTGACTTAAAAACAATATTTTTTTTCAAACAATTGACATTAAGTTTTAGGAATAAACAAAGCATGATGTGAGTTTTAATCAAAATTAAGATAAATACATGTTATCTGTTTCCAATACAAGATTGAAAACAGCATAATATTTATTGACTTGTCATTTCACGTGAAAAAATTTGATAAGCATCGATGACTCCGAAACAAGACAACACCATAGCAACAGGATCCAGGACTTTCTCGATATACATATTTTCGCCGCCTGAATATTTCTCAATTAAATTAAATGAAGTTCATGTGTGTTCATTGGTTTCGACGACTTAATCTTATGGCTAACAACGGCCTCACGTCCGCTTGCCAGGTGGGTATTGGATTAGTTAACCAGTTATTCTGTTTTCAGTAGCATGAACTTGATGGTAGAGGAAGCCATAACCGGACCCTGTCAATTTACGTTTGTAAAACGTTTGCTTATTCGCAGACAATCGTTCTGTAGTTCAAAGCGGTACGGATTACAATGTTTTGTGTTAAAAGCAGTGGCACGAAATATCAACATCACTTATAAGTAGGTCGGGGGAAGTCGGACCCACTAATATATAAGTTATTTTGAATAACTCTTCAAATAATGTCGTAGCTGCATTCGTTCTACGTTTGATTTATGCATCCACCCTCCAGCTATCTTGCCACATTTGCACATTGTTGCCATAGCAACAGCAATAGCAACGATTTTTAGCTAAATAAATATCGGGGTAAGTCAGACACTTTGTGGGCAAGACGGACACACACCAAAATAAACTTGATGGTGTCTAAGATTTCGGTCATAAGACTTCGGTCAACGCCTAGATGCCCCAGGATTATGTCTCTTTTTTTTTTAAACATATCACTTTTCTTGCATATTAAAAAGTATGTCCGTCTTACCCCATAAAGGACATAACAGGGCAATTTTCAAAAGAGCTTGAACAGTTTTAGGTAAACTAGAAATTTAGTTTGCACTTTTTCAACTGCAATTTTTATATCCTCGTTACACGGACTACCTCTAGAAGTATCTATTTTGTAATTTTTTGGCATAACCTTGGGCGTATTTTTTACGCATATGGAAAAAAAATGGACGAGGTAAGATGAAATTTTACGCCGGACCTAACTTCTAGGAGACCCAGTATAAATATGGCGATGAGTGTGCCTTTTAATATTTGCTGTAAAAGGGTACTTTGTACCAAAAAATAATTATATACAAGTTTCGATGACGACGACATTTCCAACAGAAAACTTGAAAAAAATCCTCCCACCTCCCCCATCCAAAATCAACCCTACCTCTTAAGTGACCCTAACAACCCAAAAATGAGTACTGGCAGTCTAGTAAAGAATTTATTCGATCTGATGCAACTATTTTCAACAAATAAACAAAATAGAACCGAGTTTGGTACCTTTCACGCGGTGCGTTTTGAGCGACGAAAAAGCGCGAGGTGTCGCTATTATGAGGATTTTATTTTGACTGACCATCATACCCCGGGTGTCCGATTTACCCCGACCTACTATTGGTTCGATTTCATAAGATACCCGAAAAGTCGTGAATTCTCATTTCGAGAAGTAGCCTTTGAGAGTAATGATGATCTTCTCAAGCCTGTTGTCGATTCTTGCTATTTATTTTGTGTCTACGGTCGCCTGAAAGCCACGAATGGAAAATAGAAATGAAGAGTGCACTTTACCAATAGTTGACGATGTTAGTTATGACATGGTAAGATATTTTTAACTAAAGCTGAAGTTGCAAAGTTCCGTACATAAATCCTGAAAACTTCTTGAATGCCGAAGAGTTTGCAAAAAGAAGTTTTTGAATGTCACTGCGGGCGATTATCAAATAATTGTTCCATGTGGAATTTCTCAAAAATCAAATAAAAAAAAAATGTAAAGACGAGTAGGAAATATAAAAACAGAACCTAAAAATAACAGCGAATTTAGCTATTGTGAAACGATTCGAATAAAGAAAAATACAGCGAGTGAGACTTTTGTATCGTTTCAGTTGCCTCGTGCTTGGTATCAAATAGTTCACACGAACAATCTCGATGAATATCATGTAGCGTGCTATGCAATCCAAGATACTCCCGACGGTGCGTACGGAGAATTTCATGGGCAGAAAAGTATAATATTATATATTAATTCTGATGATCTCTCAATAAATCATAATTGAATACCAACATGTGGTTCAAATTTTCATCAATCAAAGACTGAAGAAGTTGTCGGAAGTTTACTACATTCGATTATCTACTTCAATTTGCTGTTTTTGTTAAATTGCTTTTAAAGTACTGCCCGATTCTAAATCACTTTTTTTGTTTTTTGGTGGGCACGTACATTGTACGCTTTTTGACTTTATTATATTGTTATAGGCACATGCAAATAATATTACCCTAGACCTGGTGATCATTTACGATTTCGCCGTAAACGTTTCAACCTGATGTTAGATTAAAAAAGATGTAAAAGTATTGACTGTGATTACAAGGCGTTGATATAATAACAAGCTCGACTGTGTGACCGATCTGACATATGGAAGTTCACCCTCAACTAAAATTTGCGCACCTATCTTACAAATGACGTTTGAAATAATTTTTGGTACATTTGTATCATAACGGAAGCTCAATCATAAAATATGACGAAACGTTTGGTTTGTAAAATAACAACTTACGCTACTGTGCGGTAATTTTGTACCGTTGACTATTATTCTAATTTAAAATTATATTTTAGAATACTTGGCGCCGAATGAAACAAAAAAACGGGGCTGGGGATAATACATTAGCAGATTTATATGACCGCCTACCATAAGGTCATCAGAGTTAACTCCCCCTCATTGGCTTAACGAGTAGCGGGTCTACCATGTGGAATGTTTGAAAAAGTCTCTTTTACAAGCCAAAGACGGCGGAAAAGAATTTCCAATTTGGGATATTTGCTGATCGTCGATGGCCCCCACAAATTATTTCTGAAGATGTTGAAGTAGTTACACCATTATTTTGATGACGTGCTGAGTTTTGTTGTGGAATGTTCGGGAATTTCAATAATTTGGTCGGAGTATCTTGTGGAAGATGTGATATTTCCTTCATTAATTAGACTTGTTTTGGCTCCAAAGTGTACAATCATATTTGAAATTCTCGGAAAAAAACTTTCTTCGTATGTTTTCTCGGATCTCGATATTCAACAGATAGAAAATAGCCGTCAGTGTGTTCGGCTAACATTGTCATTTCAAAATCTTTCTACCTAAAATATACGTGAGGGTGTTTTATCAGGTATGTGCAAAACTGTCAGAAGGAGCCGTGTTAGATGACAGAGCACGTTTGAAACTTACATGTTTGTTATGTCACCTTTGACATATTGCAGGCGATACGGCGGAAATGAAGATGTCAGTCGGTGACCAGCGGAACATCCGTTGGTGGAGCGGCCTACACACTTAGCTTAGCATAATCACCGAAAATTGATATGTAGTCATATTCGCAAAATATCAGATGTAATATCCCGGAAGCAATGTTTCAAACGCTAGCCGAATACAACAGTCTTCCCTTACAAATTTCAAACCCTCTGGAGGAATAACGATTACCATGTTTACCCAGCAATCATTTTTCTCACGCATAACACACGGCATCCCATTAAAGTTTATTTAAACCTGACGAGAGACACCCTGCTTCGTCAAATGATTGAAATGGCTTATAAGCCCATAAAATCCTATCCTATAACTATCTCCTGGTTGGTCCGGAATAGTGACTGTCCCACAACAGCTTGAACAATTTAAACAAGAGAACTATACCGAAATATATGTGCCGAAAGGACAGGACTGTTATACAGCATTTGTGCAATTTTTCAAAAATTAGCGGCATTTTAAATATAAAAAAAAGGCACAAAAAGAAATATTTAAAACAAATTCACAACCTTTAGCACCTTTACATGTACTTAAATACACGAATAATGCACCATTCAATAATTATTGAAGCACCGTTTAGGATGAAAATTTGAACTGACTTTAAAAAATGACTATCATATGCAATTTCACCATCATTCATTGCTTAATTGCAGTTTTTAAGACTTGGCTGTAATTTTCTAATGTGGTTCTTTAGAAACATCTGAACATTTTCAATGCTTACATTTAAAGTATATAAATTGTGTACCCACAAATGAGTGATTCTGGATCATAATAAAACAGTCATCGGTGGGTAGTTCAGGCACAGATGTAATTCCTTATGGAACTTTTCTTTTTACCATGATTATGTCATGATACCTTTCATGCTTGACAGTCAACATTTTCATCTGTATCGTAAAGGTTGGTTAAACCTGCTACTTGAATAAAAAGACTCTTTATTTTGCCTGGAGTTTCTATTAGCCAAATAGTTGGTATTACTATACTGCGTACCATACCCGCCCCAACCTTTTACCTGAGAGCAAGTCATTTTCTTGAATCGCTGACCACAGAGTTTTGATTCCGAAAACTCACGTACTGTATACCAATTTTGATCGGAAAATTTGTTGTAGCTTGTATTGTCATAACCACCATACGATGTATCCCAATATTTGTTTGTAGTTCTGATAGGACCATCACCTTCTTTCTTTCGATAATATTCTCTATTATAGACAGAGTTATTCTTCTTTGGAATTTTTGCATGATTATCAACAAAGTTATTGCTTTTTGAAACTTTTGCACGATTACCAACAAAGTTACTTTTCTTCGGAACTTTTACACGGTTATCAACAAAGTTATTTTTCTTTGGAATTTTTGCGCGGTAACCATAGGTGCCATTGTTGTTGCTTTTGAAGGTGTCACTGTGTGACCTTTTCCTAAAGTTAGCAACATTGCGCTTGGCATTGGGAATTGAGTTATTTCCACTTCTCGTTGTTGGTTGTTGATAACAATTAGAATCAAAGCGTCGATTCCATCTTGTAGAAGGGTAAATTTTTTTTGTGGACTTTGGTTTTACTTTAGGAAAAGATGTCAAGTTTTTCCCAGCAGATTCAAAGAAATCATACTCATTTCTTTCAGTTTTTACTTTGCGTTGTGGTGCGGTTTTAACAGAAGATTCTTCCGCAGGTATTGATCGATCATCACAAGGATTGCTGTAAACACTCTCAGAGTTTAGTTTATCTCTAAATATGGGTGGTTTATAAAACCTTGAGAAAGATTTCCTCGGACTACCATGCTGATTATTATATTTCTTAGAAATGTTTTCTGGGATGGGCTTTTCCGTTTCATTTTGAGTTGGTTGTTGATGGTAATCAGAATCATGCTTTTGATTCCTTTCAGATGAAGTGTTTAATTTTTTTCTAGAAAACGTTTCTGCTTTTGGGAAAGGTGGCAAGTTTTTCCCAGCAGTTTCTAAGAAATCATACTTATTCCTTTCAGTTTTTACTTTTTGTCGAGGTGAGGTTTTAATGAAAGATTCTTTTGCAGGCGCTAATCGATCAGAAAAAGAATTGTTGTAAACACTCTTTGACTTTACTTTATCATTATCCCGATTGGGTGATTTAGTAATTCCTGTGCAAGATTTTTCCTGATTTCCGTGCTGATTATTATATTTCTTAGGAACTTTTTTCGGCATAGGTCCTTCTTCTTCATTTTGATTTTTCAAAGTACCCAGTGCATCCGAAGATTTAATATTTGTCGATTCATTGAATCTGTCATGTGAACAACGACCAAAATTATTCGAGGCTGTCTTGTCTGATGTAGTAAGACCTTGTATTGAATAGTTTCTTTCTAGATCATTTTTTACTTCAACCAAAACATCAGTAGATGGATCTGGATTGACCAATGATTTGAATTTTTGCTTCTTGGAGGAGTCATTACGATATACTTTCTTAGAATGCGGACCAATGGTGTTTGATGAATTAGGTGAGATTGGGTACAAGACGGAACCTTTATCACCAGCAGTTTTCTTTAGTTTTTTAGGATCACAAGTCCTTTCGTCCCGCTTTAAATTTCTATCAAAATCATTATTACCATTCAAGATACCAGTAGATGGTAACTGTTTCGGTGATTCGCTTATTTTTTGTTGTTCCGTTATAGAAACAGGGTCTGTGTATAGTCTCTTTCTTTTAGTGTAAGGGTGTTTGGGAGTGGAAATCTTTGGTACATGATTTTTTCCCTTTATTTTGTCTGTAGTCGTGTTAGCATTACTAGGACTTTTGTCAGATGGGCCCCTATGGCAACTCAAGTCAGTACTTTGATCCATTGTATGCTGTGTGTTATTACTACTGTCACAATCTGATTTTACAGTTGTTATAGTAGTAAAGGTTTGCTTAACATAATGGCTTTTGTTTTGAGTATTGGTTTGATGAGGCTCAATATCAGACCCATCACTGGAAGAAGATGAACTATCAGAGGATGTGACGGAAACGACTTGAGTGTTAGCAGATGAATTCACCACAGATTGCTTTTTTGTAGGTCCATTATGGTTCTTGGTTTGATCAGGCTCAACATCAGACTCATCACTGGTAGAAGATGATTCATCAGAGGATATGGTGGAAACATCTTTAATGTTAGAAGATGAATTCAGCAAAGACGGCCTTTTTGTAGGTCCAATATGGCTATTGGTTTGATCAGGCTCAACATCAGACCCATCACTGGTAGAAGATGAATCATCAGAGGATGTAGTGAAAACATCTTTAATGTTAGTAGATGAATTCAGTGAAGACGACTTTTTTGCAGATCCAATATGGCTATCAGTTTGATCAGGCTCAGCATCAGACCCATCACTGGTAGAAGATGAATCATCAGAGGATGTGATGGAAACATCTTTAATGTTAGAAGATGAATTCAGCGAAGACGGCTTTTTTGCAGATCCAATATGGCTATCAGTTTGATCAGGCTCAGCATCAGACCCATCACTGGTAGAAGATGAATCATCAGAGGATGTGATGGAAACATCTTTAATGTTAGAAGATGAATTCAGCGAAGACGGCTTTTTTGCAGATCCAATATGGCTATCGGTTTGATCAGGTTCAACATGAGACCCATCACTGGAAGAAGATGAATCATCAGAGGATGTGGTGGAAACAACTTTAATGTTAGAAGATGAATTCACTGAAGATTGCTTTTTCGTAAGTCCAATATCATCGTCTGAAGATGAATAATCGAATACATATTCACCCGAGCCACGTAATCCCAAACTAGATTTGTTACGTTTTGTTGAATGTACCTTAGTAGATGGTTTATTTTTAGTTTGATTGTGCTTTCTATTTTTATGTGTTTCAAGGATAATACTTGGGCTAGTACAACTTTCTGCAATATTTGGAACTTTTTTTTGAAGATTTCCTGAAGATTTTCCAGATGCTTTGAAATATTTTTTCTGTATTGGTTTCTTTTTTCTGTTTGATACAGGAATTGCATGATTATTTCTTTTGGTAGTCTTGCATGTTGTGGTACTTGCAGTTGGACGTTTGATTCCTGATCCATTGCATTTAAGAACATGACAGCCGCTATCCTTTATAACCGTACCATTTGAAGGGTCGGATTCATCAAAGTCTTCTTCTGTTGCGCATTGTGGAGGTTGTTCCCAGCCATTTTCATCTTCATCAATATGAGCATTTTTCATATTCTGAAAAATTCAATATTAACAATTACTTGAATAAGGTTTGTACTGCAATTAAATATGAATAAAACCAGAAAATATGTATTGCAATAATAGTGAATAGTTTTTATTTCAAGCAAGTGGGGGAGAAGAATATCAAAGAACATATGACACCAATGACATAAGCATTAATCCAACCACACGTTTACAATGACTTTATAGTTTTACAATCAACTCAGCTCTGAATGGTGCATCTGTGAACAGTATGCATAATATTACACGGTATATGGCGAGTGCGGCAAGCCTTAGGAATCCGCTTGCCATCGCACCTCTGATTACAATGCGTTGGTTTGCTGGTTCGAATATTGCTGGTGTGGTGCTAGAAATTTGCTTACTCCTCACCGTTGTAGGGTGGTTCATGTAACCGCTGGCCAGTTACCGCTTCCTCCACCATCAAGCCCATGCATCTGAAACAAATAACTGGCTTTCTAATCCCATTTCTGACATGGACTGGCAACCAGACAAGAAGCCATATGATTAAGTTGTATTATCGGATTTTCTCTCCCCTGGGATAAAAATGATAACTTATTCTTAAGATAGAAGGGACCTGGTCCATTCAGTATACAATACAATTACATTTATTTGTTATTTCTTTAATTTAAAAAACAATATTGATTTTCTAAAACTATAACATAGCATTAACATTGACCTGTCCAGTGAGTAAATTTTGGTCCAGAGTGTTTCCAGTAACTCTAATTGATTTTTCATCAATTAATTTTCCATTCGACAAAAACTGTCGTAACTTATCATTCGATGCATAATACCAAATTTCTCCCTGCTTTGTTCGGATTGTAAGAGTCACCTGAAAATAGAAGATCATCAATAATGATAATTAATAGGTTAAACCAAATTTCAAAAAATATCATTGAATCTTAGGATAGGACCTTAGGATCTTGATGATAAAATTACTGCATAACAGCATAATGGGGGTAGAAAAAAAACAGAATTAGATATTGTAGCACATGCAAAAACAGAACTATTCATATTGAAATGAAAATTATCTCACTGAACATCCGATAGCTTTTTCAATTTCAAAACATTTCTGCATCAGAGTTCGTTTCCTGCTTACAAAAACACGTTCCCATTTCGCCTTATTTGATATGGGTATAACTTCGAAACGTGCTTTCTTTTTGCATTTTCTTCGCATTTCGCAATGTTCTGATGTAACAGGCACATTTATCTGTTTGCTATCTATAGTTAGGAACCTAGCCTACGTGTTTGCAAATAAGATAATGTGATTCACTAATGAAACAAAAAACAGGCTGGCGCCTAGCATCCACCGATTTCCCCAGCACTGCCCACGATACACCCATTGGCCACTTGCGCGGGGATCGCCGATTCAATAATATTGCGCGAACGTGTCGTGAATGGACTCCACCATGATTATAGCAGTTTAGCTTGTTCCGGATCTAGATAGATGTTTAATCAGTTTGAGATTTGACTCAGATTAGAATGAAAATTGATAATTTCGTGCGATACGTACGATAAGTACGTGATTTGTGGACTTCGGGCCTAAGATATGGCAATTCAGATGCTGTTAATCTTAAAAAAACAGAACTCTTTGCATTTTATTCAATTAAAGAGTCCAGCTGCACACTAACACAAATGTATTTCTGTAACGTTTCGTCCGACCAGAGTCAGACTTCCTCAGACAAGCAGTTTACAACAATGGCAAGAAATAAATTTGCTAAATGAATTTGAAATATCAAATCAAGTATGACGTAACAATGCATAAACATTTAATTTGCATTTAGCCGTAGAAGTAATGATGCGAAGATTAGAACCACAAATATCAGTGGAGCTCATTTCAGATGTAATTGAAAAAAAAAAAAAAAAAAAAGTTTTATTATTGCATTTACGAAAATGATGGGTAACTAAATGTAATTGAAATTATGGGCACTTAGAGAACCACGAGGAAGTAAACCAACATTTAAACATAAATCAAGGCTTAGTCTGGTGAGGACCAATTTCAAAATTAAAAAAGGTTTAAAAATTTTGATCTTAAATAGCGTTAAAATATAATATTAATTCATAATAATAATAATAAATTAACCATCTAGCATATTTCGAGTAGGACAAAAAATAAAAAATTAAAAAAATATCGCAAGCACATAACTCCAAGGTTTCGAATTATAATTAAACTTGGGACACTTGAAAATAATAGTAAAATAAAACGCCAATCAAGGGGCGAGTAATAATATAAACTTAAGAAAAAGAGTGATTGTTAAATTTAAATATTATATGACGTTGAAATGAAAATTATTATTAAATAATAATTCTTAGATGAGTCTACAGTCTATTTCTCCCGTGAATTGAGTCCTTGTGGTTCCAATGTTCCGAATTTGTTGATGTAGTATGCTTCTACTGTTTGGCGATAGCCCTGGTCTCTGAATAGTTTTTTTATTCCAGTTACTGAAAAGTCACTTATTGAATGTCCCAGTTTGTTGAAGTGTTCTCCCACTACTAAATCATATTTCCTTTTCGTAATACTTCTCAGATGTTCTGTTATACGATATTTTAACGACCTTCCGGTCTCGCCGATATACTGCATCCCACATTTCTTACAGTTTATTAGATAAATAACATTTTTTGATTTACAACTTATTCTTTCGTTAATGTTTATATGGACTCCCGTCACGTTCCCGGTACTTATTTTTGTTTCTTCGGAATATTTACAGGTGGTGCATGCTTTTCTATTACATTTATAAAAACCAGATTGTACTTTCTGCGATATTACTGGTTGTAGTTTAGCTCTAACCAGTCTATCGCGTAATGTAGGGCACTTTCTATATGCAATTTTCGGAGGTTGAGGGAAAATCTCTTTTAGTCGTGCATTGTTGTCAAGAATATATTGGTAGTCCGAAAATATTTTTCTAAAGTGCGGTTGGTTTGGGTGGTAGTTGGTAATAAATGGCAATAGTTGCTGACCTTGTTTTGTACTTTTCGGTGTTAAAAGGTAATCTCTGTTCATTTCTTTTACCAATGTTATTGATTTGTCAATAGAAGTCTCTTCGTAATTTCGTTGCATGAGATAGCGTTTCATAATTCCTGCATGCTTGTCAAAAAATTCGACATTTGAGCACGATCTTCTTATTTTTATGAAGAGTCCCTTTGGAATGTTTGCAGTAATATGTTTGGGGTGGCATGAGGAGGGTAAAAGATATTGGTGAGAGTCCGTGTCTTTAGTGTAAATTTCCGTTTCCAATTTGTTGTCCATGATATGGACTTTTACGTCTAAAAATGTAATGTTTTCCGTTGAGTATTCGAATGTGAACTTGATAGAAGGGTGTATTGAATTCGCATGGTTTATAAAAGATATAAGCTCGATTTCGCCGTGTGTCCAGATCAGAAAACAGTCATCGATGTATCTATAGTAGTATTGTGGCCTAATCTTGGCTGTTTCTAGAATCTCAGACTCTAAGTCTGCCATAAATATGTTTGCATATTTTGGAGCCATCTTAGTTCCCATCGCTGTCCCATTGATTTGGAGATAATGCTTTCCGTCAAATACAAAATTATTATTATCAAGAACCATATTAACTGCTTCTTTAATATATGGAATTTCCCGTTTTTCTGTGGTATATTTACTGAGATACTTCTCCACCGCTAAGATGCCATCTTTATGTGGAATATTTGTATACAAGGAAGTCACGTCCATGGTTACTAAATAAGATCCTGGCGGAATATAGTCAATTTTTTTCAGAATATTCAGAAAATCCATACTGTCTCGGACATATGATGGTATTACCTCTTTGCACATGAGGTTAGTTAATTTGTAATCTATGAAAGCTGATAATTTTTCCGTTGCAGTTCCGTTTGTTGATATGATTGGCCGACTTGGGTGATTTTTCTTATGCACTTTTGGTTGTAAACGTAAACGACCTGGTTTAGGTCTTTTTGGAGTTATCCCTTTGAATAGTATGTCATCAATAATGTCGGCTTCCCTCATATTATGACATAATTTGGTTACTTTGTTGCCAATTTGTATAGATATGTCTTTCGGAATGCACTTGTATACCAAGTTATTCGATAGATGCCGCATACCTTCTGTGATGTAGTCAGTTCGGGAGAGTATGCAAGTTCCCCCGCCTTTATCCGCAGGTACTATGATAATATCCCTTGCTGCTCTTTGTTCTAGTTCCCTCAAGGCCTCGACTTCGTCTTTTTTGAGATTGGAAAATGTACGTTTCTTTGATGTCGTTTTCTGGATTTCCCGTTTTAGAGTGTTAGCGAAGTGATCTAAGTCAGAATTTCTCCCAGTAGGCGGTGTCCATCTACTTGGAACACGTAAGGATTTCGGATATGTTTCAGCTACTTCGCTGATGGTTTGACTGGAGAATGGATCAAAAAAGTATTCTCTCAAGCGGTAGTTGCGAATTGTTTTATTAATGTCTGTTTGCAGTTGAAAGTTATCGAATCTGTCGGGAGTAGGACTAAAGCCAAGGCCTTTTTTTAGGACTTTTCGTTGTGACTCGGTTAGATGGACATTGGACAGATTGTACAAAGTTGAGGTCACTGTCGCGATCTCTCCTTTGTTTCGTCTTTTCCTCTTTCTATTGAAACGTCTATTTCTCTTTCGTTTGGTTCTAGTCAAGTTTGGCTGAGTTGATTCCACTGTGTTTATATTTATTTCATTTGATTTAGTTGGGTTTCCGTTTGTTATGACTGTATTCCTCATTTTTCTCATCCTTGTTCTTTTAAGTTTTGCCGTTAGATTTGTTCTGGAAATATCTATCATAAGTCGGATGGCATTCCAGATATCTGCTTTTATTTTTGCTCTTAGTTTATTTTCTATTTGTAACCTGGTATTAGTAATCTCATTTAAACTTGAACGACATTCCTTAAGAGCTTGCTTCGTCAATTGTTTTGAAAATTCTTTATGTAAATTTTGCCATTTGGTCAAGTTTTTCAGCGGGGTGGCACAAGTTTTCGGAGTGAATTCGAGTCCTTTCGGACATTTTCCAGTTACAACAAATTGCTCTAGGTTTAGCTTGTGGTGATGGAGTCGGGCTTCTTTCAGTGTAATTTTTCTCAAGTTGTTGAATTCTTTCTTGTGGTATTTGTATATTTCTTTCTTGCAATTGTTGTCGAGTCCAGAGTTAGAAGGATCCATTATGGATACAGAAGTCCCACGAATACAATAACATAAATTTGAGTTGGGTTGCGCGAGACTAACTTCCTATCTTTTCTCTATGCCTTTATGCTAGTGGATCCGTATGCGTATACTGCAAGGATACTGTAGCTGGAATAAACATGACTATTCTATTCAATTAAAGAGTCCAGCTGCACACTAACACAAATGTATTTCTGTAACGTTTCGTCCGACCAGAGTCAGACTTCCTCAGACAAGCAGTTTACAACAATGGCAAGAAATAAATTTGCTAAATGAATTTGAAATATCAAATCAAGTATGACGTAACAATGCATAAACATTTAATTTGCATTTAGCCGTAGAAGTAATGATGCGAAGATTAGAACCACAAATATCAGTGGAGCTCATTTCAGATGTAATCGAAAAAAAAAAAAAAAAAAAAAGGTTTTATTATTGCATTTACGAAAATGATGGGTAACTAAATGTAATTGAAATTATGGGCACTTAGAGAACCACGAGGAAGTAAACCAACATTTAAACATAAATCAAGGCTTAGTCTGGTGAGGACCAATTTCAAAATTAAAAAAGGTTTAAAAATTTTGATCTTAAATAGCGTTAAAATATAATATTAATTCATAATAATAATAATAAATTAACCATCTAGCATATTTCGAGTAGGACAAAAAATAAAAAATTAAAAAAATATCGCAAGCACATAACTCCAAGGTTTCGAATTATAATTAAACTTGGGACACTTGAAAATAATAGTAAAATAAAACGCCAATCAAGGGGCGAGTAATAATATAAACTTAAGAAAAAGAGTGATTGTTAAATTTAAATATTATATGACGTTGAAATGAAAATTATTATTAAATAATAATTCTTAGATGAGTCTACAGTCTATTTCTCCCGTGAATTGAGTCCTTGTGGTTCCAATGTTCCGAATTTGTTGATGTAGTATGCTTCTACTGTTTGGCGATAGCCCTGGTCTCTGAATAGTTTTTTTATTCCAGTTACTGAAAAGTCACTTATTGAATGTCCCAGTTTGTTGAAGTGTTCTCCCACTACTAAATCATATTTCCTTTTCGTAATACTTCTCAGATGTTCTGTTATACGATATTTTAACGACCTTCCGGTCTCGCCGATATACTGCATCCCACATTTCTTACAGTTTATTAGATAAATAACATTTTTTGATTTACAACTTATTCTTTCGTTAATGTTTATATGGACTCCCGTCACGTTCCCGGTACTTATTTTTGTTTCTTCGGAATATTTACAGGTGGTGCATACTTTTCTATTACATTTATAAAAACCAGATTGTACTTTCTGCGATATTACTGGTTGTAGTTTAGCTCTAACCAGTCTATCGCGTAATGTAGGGCACTTTCTATATGCAATTTTCGGAGGTTGAGGGAAAATCTCTTTTAGTCGTGCATTGTTGTCAAGAATATATTGGTAGTCCGAAAATATTTTTCTAAAGTGCGGTTGGTTTGGGTGGTAGTTGGTAATAAATGGCAATAGTTGCTGACCTTGTTTTGTACTTTTCGGTGTTAAAAGGTAATCTCTGTTCATTTCTTTTACCAATGTTATTGATTTGTCAATAGAAGTCTCTTCGTAATTTCGTTGCAGGAGATAGCGTTTCATAATTCCTGCATGCTTGTCAAAAAATTCGACATTTGAGCACGATCTTCTTATTCTTATGAAGAGTCCCTTTGGAATGTTTGCAGTAATATGTTTGGGGTGGCATGAGGAGGGTAAAAGATATTGGTGAGAGTCCGTGTCTTTAGTGTAAATTTCCGTTTCCAATTTGTTGTCCATGATATGGACTTTTACGTCTAAAAATGTAATGTTTTCCGTTGAGTATTCGAATGTGAACTTGATAGAAGGGTGTATTGAATTCGCATGGTTTATAAAAGATATAAGCTCGATTTCGCCGTGTGTCCAGATCAGAAAACAGTCATCGATGTATCTATAGTAGTATTGTGGCCTAATCTTGGCTGTTTCTAGAATCTCAGACTCTAAGTCTGCCATAAATATGTTTGCATATTTTGGAGCCATCTTAGTTCCTATCGCT